>NC_134235.1:189809804-190434804 GCF_965152275.1 Natator depressus | reverse complement strand
AACCGTTTTACTGGTCTTATCACCCTGTCTCGTCTATTGAGAATCTCTGTTGCCGAGGTAGAGGGAACATCCTCTTGATTGACGGATGGAGAGCCTTCCTTTGAGGGTCCCTTGGCTACTGGCGTAGGACCCTGCACTCTTAGTTCTAACGTGGGAGGGTCCAAGGTGCCCAGGACATCCTCTACCTGTGTATCTCCACTGTTCAATAACCTGTGTGTGTCATCACACGGGGGTCTCATCAGCGGCACAGGGGTGTCAGAAATGGGCCTAAATAATTCCGCCATGGGGTTTAGGGCGGAAGAGGGAGAACTCTCATTTGGTTCAGCTGATCGAGACTGAAATCTTGTCTCCATCCCAGGATACACCAGGGTTGTGTCTTCCTCCTCAGACTCACTCTCAGATGTGCAGAATAGGGGTAAGTTAGCTGCAGGGGGCCCACTGTCTGTGTTGGATGGCGGCTTTGGTCTACCACTTCTGTTCTGCCCGGCTGCCCTGTCGTGGCCCATCTCATAAGGGGTGCTTACCAATTCCCCCACAGGGAGCAAAAGGTTTCTAGGCACCGTCTTTATTTGCCCTGGACTGTCTTCAGGTTTGATCTTATAGACCAGCAGATCTCCCAGCTTTTCCATCACCAGGTAAGGTATTGCCTTCCATCTGTCAGCTATCTTGTGTTTGCCAGCAATACCCAAATTTCGCAGCAGGACTCTGTCCCCCGGCTGGAGCT
Organism: Natator depressus; assembly: GCF_965152275.1. Classification (NCBI taxonomy): domain Eukaryota; kingdom Metazoa; phylum Chordata; order Testudines; family Cheloniidae; genus Natator; species Natator depressus. The sequence goes on along the minus strand of NC_134235.1, from coordinate 190,434,080 downwards.
CCTGCGAACGCACTCTAGCATCATATCGATGTTTGTTGCAGTCTGCGTTCTTCCGAGCCGCAGCGGTAGCTAAGCGATAAGCATCCCGCAGCTTTTCTCTTAGTCGGGATACATATTGCTGATGAGTTTCATAGCTATCTCCATCCTCTGATACACCAAAGCACAAGTCTATGGGTAATCTTGGTTCTCGCCCAAACATCAAGAGATATGGGGTGACTCCCGTAGCATCGTTCTTTGTGGCATTGTAGGCATGCACCAGAAATGCGACATGCTGGCTCCAGGTTGCCTTCTGCTCTGGTCACAAAGTTCCCAACATATCTAATAGGGTTCGGTTGAACCTCTCTGGCTGAGGATCAGCCAGATCCTTGGGGGTGATAGGGCGTTGTCCTAGACTTTTTAATTCCTGCTATCTTCAGCACCTCCTTCAGAAGGTGACTCTCAAAATCCCGCCCCTGATCAGAGTGTATTCGAGCCGGGAATCCATAGACTGAGAAATATTTGTCCCACAATACTCGAGCGACGGTGGTGGCCCTCTGATCACGTGTGGGATATGCCTGTGCATACCGTGTAAAATGGTCAGTCACTACTAGAATGTTCCCAACATTCCTCTTGTCTACCTCTACAGACAAGAAATCAATGCATACCAATTCCAAAGGTTTGTTGCTGGTGATGTTCTTGAGATATGCAGCCCTCGTGGGCAGAGTTTTCCTTTGAACACATCGAGCGCAAGTCTCACATTTCCTGCGAACATCTTCAGCCATTCGGGGCCAATAGAACCTACTACAAATAAGTTCCAGGGTCCTCTCCATCCCTAAATGCCCAAAGTCATCATGCAGGGCCCTCATGGCCAGGGGTCTGTACTTTTTTTGGCAGTACTAGTTGTGCTCGTTGCTTTTGTAAAGAGTCGGTGGTCATTCGATGTAGCACTCCCTGAATCAGTTTTAGTTTGGTCCATTCTCTCAATAGTAGTTTACCCTCCGGGTTAGGGGGGACAACCGCACCTGGGCTTCGCCCCTCCCTTTTGGCAAGTAGTGTATCATGAATGTCAATATCTTGCCACTGGGCTTCTTGCCAGTCAGCCGGATTGAGCATGGGCAAAGGAGATTGGTCCAATGCAATATAGTTCACTGAAGCAGAAGGCATGCATTCAGGGGGCAGGCCCAAAGCTTCTGCAACACATCCCTGAAGGCTCTCACAGGCCTCTGGCTCTCGGCGACTCACACTGCAAATAGCTCTCACTCCATCTGTGGGTATCACAGCAACTTCTGGAGCCTGCGGACGCCTGGACAATGCATCTGCATCTACATTGCTTCTCCCTGATCGGTACTGAATGCTGAACTCATAGCTAGCCAAGGCGGCCACCCATCTCTGCCCTGTAGCATCCAGCTTAGCACTTGTTAACACATAAGTCAGTGGATTGTTGTCTGTCCACACCTGGAACTGAGCACCATACAAGTAGTCTCGAAATTTCTCAGTGATGGCCCATTTCAAGGCCAAGAATTCCAGCTTGTGGGTGGGATAGCGAGTTTCACTATCAGACAATCCTCGGCTGGCAAAGGCTACAGGTTTATGTTTGCCTTCCACTTCCTGGTACAGGACTGCTCCCAGACCCTCCAAACTGGCATCAGTATGCAGGATAAATGGTTTGCTTGGGTCAGCAAAAACTAGGACTGGAGCATGAGTTAGGCAAGTAATGATTTCTCAAAAAGCCCTTTCACATCTCTCATCCTACCATGGCCCAAATGGTTCAAAGGGGCCATAGTGTCTCTGCACAGGAGGCTTTGGGGACCTCCCCTTATTCTTGGTCTTAGATTTGTTCTTGCTGGACTGATGTCCCCTGGTAAGATCGTTCAGAGGCTTTACAATCGTAGCATAGTTTTTCACAAATCTGCGGTAGTAGCCACTAAATCCAAGAAAGGTCTTGAGTTCTCTGTAGTTACTTGGACGTGGCCATGTAGTGAGTGCTTCTATTTTATCAGGATCAGTACTCACACCCTCTTGGGACACGATGTGACTCACATACTTCACTGAGGTTCTGCAGAACTGGCATTTGTCAATTGAAAGCTTCAGACCATAATCCTCCAATCTATCAAGCACTTTAAGAAGTCTTTCTTCATGCTCCTCTAAGGTTCTTCCAAACACAATCAGGTCATCCAAATAAACTAACACTTGCAGTAAATTCATGTCTCCCACAACTTTCTCCATGAGACGCTGAAAGGTGGCAGGTGCTCCAGAAATCCCTTCGGGCATGCGTTCGAACTGATAAAACCCTAATGGGCAGATGAAGGCTGTCTTCTCCTTATCTTCTTCTCCCAGAGGGATCTGGTAGTATCCACTTCAAAGATCCAACACAGAGAACCACTGGCTTCCCAGCAAACAGTCTAAGGCATCTTGCACTCGAGGCATAGTGTACTGGTCGATCACAGTACGGCTGTTTAGGGTGCGGTAGTCAATACACATCCAGATTTTCCCACTCTTTTTACGGACTACCACAATGGGTGAGGCGTATGGGCTGCGGGACTCTGTAATGATGCCATTCGCAGCCAGCTCCTGAAGATGATGTCACACATCTTCCATCTCAGAGAGAGCAATCTTCCTAGATCTCTCCCTGAAAGGTCGAGAGTCATGTAGTCTGATATTGTGTTCTACTCCTTTTGCACATTCCACATCCCACTCATGCAGTGAGAACATCTTGGATCTTTCACAAAGTTTCTTCCTCAGGCGATCTTTCCACTCCTCGGACACTGGTGAATCTCCAAAGTCGAACTTTGCTGGGTCTATCGTCGGAACTTGAGTTTCACACTGGGGTGTTACAATTGACTCGGGCTCAAAGAGGTCTGCTATCTTTTGTCCTTGCTTCACAAAAATATCACGACTCGTTTCATTAGCAATCAGTATAGTCACCTCTTCCTGGGCTTCAGCAGGTAGGGTTATGACTCCACTAAGAATCAGCACTCCTTCAGGGAGCCCTCCCTCGGTCGGCTGCTCTACGACTGCTAATGTTCTCTTACTGCCTTTCAGGCAGGTACTCATGACAATCACCTCCTTTTCTGTCATTGCAGGCACCACTAAGGGGACCGGGCCTGCGTACCTCAATGCTCCCACTGGCAAATCAGGCATCACTCTTTTTGCGTCCTCAATTTTTCTGTAGGCTGCGGCACAATGTGTGTGTATCACCAAGGTATTCAGGTATTGGTCCCCTGCTCGCTGTCTGCAGTAATCTGCAAGTACCTTAAAGAGGCTGGAGTTGGTCCCTATTAGCACGGACACATCAGAGACACCTTTAGGGTCAGGGCATATTAAAGCTGCAGTGTCCACCTCCTGTCTTACCCCAGCGATCTCTTCTGGGAATTCCAGGTGTACAATGACATACCCCTGATACGGGTATTCATTCATGCTGAGACCACACAGGCCAAGCCCTGTCAAGGGCTGTATAGGCAGATGCGTAAGCATCTGCTGGTAGAAAGACTGGAATATGATAGTCACTTGGGATCCCATGTCAAGCACGGCTCTACATTCTGTCCCTTCAACCTTTACAGTGACCTCTGCTCGAGGTCCTATCAATCCTGGTGGGATTCGGGTGGCATGGTTCTTCGCAGGGGAGCCTCCAAACGCTGCAGGCCTAGGCGGCTCCCTTCCCAGGCCCTGGGGCCGTTTCCCGACTTTCCCCAGGTGGTCCTCAGCTTTTGGTATACTAGAGAGGGATTCTCTGCATTCTGACACCTGGCAGCAATGTGCCCATCCTGGCCACACCGGTAGCAGAAGAAGGATTGCCCTTTCCCAAATATAACAGATCAAAACAACAACAACAACCAGATTTTGGGTTTTCCCAATTTAATGACTCACCTAAGATGTGCTTGCGAGGGGTACTGACCCAGTCTCATCCCGGATGAGCCCCCAAAAATGTAACCCTTCTGCCACGCCAAGTTGATAGCAGCAAGGGCTGGGTTCAGTACACAGGGGTTCCCTCTCATCAAAGCAAATGCAAAACTGGCTCGAGCTCCCACCCAGTCACCTGGGAAAATCTTACACACCCCCTGGGCGCCTCAAAGAGGCAATACTTCCCCTCTCGCAAGCACAGAGTCTCGGTGTAGCAGAGAATCTTTAATAACATGAGGTAAACAACATCAGCATTAAATTGGGGAAACACCACAACTAGTGTTCATTAACCAAACCATGAGCAAAGACCCACCCCAGCAAATTGGGCCACATCCTTTCCCTCAGGTTCTTGAGTCCCAGAACCCAAACGTCTCTTGAGTCCAGCAATCCACAAATAACCCAAAGTTCAAAAAGTCCAGCCCCAGAGTTCAAAAGTTCATCTGCAGGGTGTTACTCCCCAGTCTGGCTAAAATGTGCCTGTGGGGGGGGGGGGTGAAAGAGGTAAGGGGCACCTTACGTGTCCTGAAGCTGACTGCCCCACAGGGCTCTGCTCTGCTCTGCTCCGCTCCGCTCCACTCCACTCTCTCACGAACGGCTCCACTCTGCACAGCTCACCGTCTCACAAACAGCTCTGCTCACCTCGCCGTCTCACGAACACTCCGCTGTCTCACAAACGGCTCCGCTCACCTCGCCGTCTCACAAACACTCCACCAGCCTATCCACGAACAGCACCACTGCACTCTGGTTCTTCCAGCTCCCCACTACTTGACACAGTGCTCAGTGATTTCAGCTCATAGTAGTGGGAGCCTTAGTGCTGGTGCACCATAAGGCCAAAGTGAATTCAGCACAGTACCTGTAGCAAGACTCTAAATAGACCCAAAATTAGCTCTGACATTCTACAGTGGAGAGAGACAGAGGTGCAATTGGTGTTTCAGGCCCTCACAAAGGGGCCCACACCACCAGGCACAAATACCTGTCTCAAGCCTCTCTCAATTCACAGAGTTTTGGAACCCATGTCCCTTGCCTAGCGAGTGCTACTTAGTTGATGGTGAGTCCCTCCATCATAACAAAAGGCCAAGTACAGTTCCAAGCACAGTTCCCATAATCAGGGTAATAACAATTTATTCTTCCCGCCCCAATAACAGAGACACTGGGGATCCCACAACAGCCAAAGTGACCATTTGGGCAGCTATGGCCTCATTCTAGGCGGGGTGGGTGTGCCTATGCAAATGAGATCGGCCCCTGAAGTTCTTTTCCACAACTTGCCACACCTCACCACCAGATGTCAGGGTGGAGCTCATCCTGACTCTGCTTACACTAATATTGCAAATATTTGTACACATGCTTAGCTTCAAGGAGGTCAGTGACCCCTCTTTAATTCAAGTTAAGCGGGATGAGGGCCCAAACTATCAGTCTAAAATGGCTCCAGAATTCATGGTATATTGAAAACTGAAAGCCACCACTTTAAATGCTCATGGACCATATGGTCCTGCTTGTAGACTACAGGGATCTGTAGGTAAGCGTGCGATCCTGGTTTAGCAATAGCCCATCTGTAGACAACTAGTAAGGTCGAGTGAGTTGTGCCTCTCTTTAAATTCAGGGTGTTTTACTCCAAAAACAAATGGATCTCTGAGATCCTCTTTCAGAAAATGATCAACACAACAAGTAGCAGACAATTTTTTTAAAGGCTTGCCAAAAATTCAGAGATACATTCCCTTGTTGTTTGATTTCTTAGATTTAATTTATATCCTTCTGTTTAAAAAAAATTGTGATAGGTATATAAAGTTCTTTAGAATCTCTATCATTTGCTTACACTCCTGCTCACAAGATTCTTGTGAAAAACACAAATCTTTAAGCACTGTAAATGTGGTTTTTCCCACCAATGTTAGAAAAACAGCCCTTTGTTCATCAGTATCTTCTGTAGCATTTGCATACAAATACTGCTCAAGTCTGAGTATATGTTGCAAAATCTTCCTCTTTTTCATTAAATTAGATAAACTGTCCATATTGCCATAGGTAGCCACTTTATCTTTACTCTCTCTAATACCATCCTCATTGCCAGTTTTCTCTGTCATGTTCACAACATACATACAGAGAAGTTAGCTTAAAAACATACAGTACTCTTGCTGAAAGGTTACAACATAACAATACTTTATTTCATAGCATTCGGAATGATAACACACAGGAACGCCCCAGAAAAGAAAGAGACAAAGCAGACTGCTCTCTAAAGCACAGCTCTCCCCAACCTTACTCTAGGGCGGCTGACTGCCTGCAGACTGATGGCTGCTAGACCCAGATCACACACTTCTCCATGGAGCCCTCTACCCTGCAAGTAGGCCCCGGAAAACCTCTTGAGCATGAAAGTGATAGTTTACCATTTTTAATACAGTTTTCAATATGCAACTGAGCTTAATGCTAATCAGAGGGCGATTTGTTTCCATCAATGTCAAACCCTTCTCAACAGATCACTAATTCACTGGAAGGCTTTTAAAAAAAAAAACAAAAATGTAAATTTCCAGTTCACAATAGCAATAAGACACTGAAAGCAGCACTTTCCTGAATGATCATTGCACATTTCAAGAGGCTAAAACAATGTACAAATCACACGTTTTAAATGTTTTTGAACTTTTTTCTGTATAACATTAAAGTTATGCTTTCTTTAGATAACCCCATAACTGTACAGACCACTTCATACGCTAAATGAACATCATAAAATAAATGCCCTCATGAACTTAGAACCTAACGAGTACAATGAGTGAGTGGCAATTATGATCAGTATTGCTGACTGAACACTTTTCTTTTGTATTCTTTCAGTGGCAAAGAGAGAGAGGCTAGAAGGAGTTAGCAGGCCAAATTCATCCAGGGTCTACAGCAGCTTCTGCTGACATAGATGCTAGAGGAAGAAGTGGCTCCAACCTTCCCTCCGATACTGGGGACCAATAATCAGATAGTGCAACCCCACCATTGGGTGGTGCTGGCTGAGAAGGGTGTTTGGAGTAAATCAGCAGCAAGGTGATGTATTAATTCCATGGATCTCTTCAGTAGTGTCAGTCAACTGGCCTCTCCTGGACCCCTGAGCTAGATTAAAGCTGCTGTTTCATGATGGAAACCCCGTCCAAGGCAAGCAGCAATACCTCCCTGAAGCATAGTAACCCTCACTAGCAGAAGGAGATGCAAGCTGCACTATTCTGCACCAGTAGCAGAGCTGAGTCTAACCCAATGGCTTTTCATACTCTCTGCCTGTCTTTTTCTCACATCCTTGATTTTAGAAGAGGAAATAAGAGAACCCTAATGGATGTTGCACCAGGCCGTCCTTAGGCATATGCAGCATAGGCTGCTGCGAAGGGCACCTGAAAATTTGGGGCACCACTGGATCTTAGTGTCCACCCTTCCAGCTCTTCCTATCCCTGTTCTGACCCTTCCTGCAGGCTCCCACAGCTGGTTGGTGCAGCCTGGTGACTCTTACTCCAGAGGGGATCTAGTAACTTAAAAGTGAAAAAGCCTTCCAGCCTGCCAGACCTATTAGCACAACATTGAAACTGTTAAAGAGTCATTCAAGTGGTAATGAAGCCATTTAACAGGCATTTGCCAACCCCCAGGTATATACTGTCAGTTTCTGAATTTACTGACCAAAACAGTTGTGCATTACTATAATATTTACTCAGAACATGTTAGTCTACAGAAAACTGCTTTAAAAATATTTCATTAGTGAGTTGGTGAAGATTATAAAATCACATCTCTAAAAAAATCCTTGCATAGATTTTTAGCTGCACAATCATCTTTAGCCTTAAATGCTTGGATCTTCAGACATATAGTTTTTTAAATAAATCCTTCAAACAACCACCCTTATCTAAAATACACATTTTAATTTTAATTACTATAGTAAAAAAAACCTGCTTCCAAAGTCTTCCTGTCCTTTCTGTCCATTCCTTTCTCCCCCCCTCTGTCCCCCCCACATTGAAGAGAGCACTTAAAGGGACAACACCCCTTCCCTTCCAGATAGCTGGACAAAGAGTTTCCCTTTCTTTACCTCTGACTATCTGATGAACTAGTTTTAAGAGAACCCTCCAGCAAAATCAGTACCTAGTAAGATGTAAAATCCTTTGTTATGGCTAAAATCTTTGGAAACATATTTTTTAAAGTTGGTGACATTTCATAAACATGTCTATTGTTATGGAGATCCCACAAAGTAAATTAGTGTTCCCTTTTTCTAAAAGCAATGATGAACACACTAAACCGCTGTGACTGATTAATTTAAAATAATGTCTTTGTTTCAGTGAGTTAAATATGTAGTAATATGGAATGATTACTTTATGAAGGCTTAAGAGTACATTTAAAATATAAAATCAACTTAGAAATACTGATTAAGAAAATGTAAAACAGAGAAGAGCTGCATCGTGTATTCCATAATATTTAATGTTGTATTCAGCAAGACAACTGACTCGCCCTTACTACAAAGTTTTTGCAAGTAAATCTCTGATAAATTTCAGAGTATATCAAAAAACCTGTGACTGATGTTTTTTATTCCCAAATTTAGTGCTTTTAATTCAGTACCTTCTGCATGTCCAGTCTTCACCATCTGGCATGCAGTGGAAAACATGTGCCACTTTCTTTAGAAAGAAATTGTAGAAGAGTTTTTTTTTAAAATGTCATTTGCTCCATTTGGGTTCAGGGATTTGGCTGGAAAGGGGTGAGCAGGGTGGGGGAGGGAAGAGAGGAGACAGTGGGGAGAGGGCAGGGCCTGAGTGGAGCAGGGCGGGGCCTGGGATGGAGCAGGGCGGGGCCGGGGAGGAGCAGGAATGGAGTATGGGCAGAGCCACAGGCAGAAGAGGTGGGCTGGGGAGCTAGTCTCCCCATGCGGCAGCTTCACCCTCCGCCCCTGACAGCAGGTAAGAGCCGGTCAGCTCCTGCACACCCAGGACGCAGTGCAGTCTCCTTAGGTAGGGGCCATATTCACGGAGCTGAATGCGCCGGTGCCATGCATTCTGCATGAGCGAGAGGGTACTGAGGTCTCTGCAGAGAACTATGACTCTCCGCTGCCGTGAGGTGGGCCGGGTATCTTGGTATCCTTTGCTGCCTCATCCCTCCCCTGCCCCGGGCTGCGAGCCCAGGCTGCCATTGGGAATATGGGCACCAATTCTGTAATACTGCATAGGGCCCCAAAAATCCTAAGGACAGCCCACAACGTACCCTTCTATTTCTTCTTTAATCAGGATGAATGCTGAAACCTTTTGCTTCATTTCAACAGTGAGAAATACCCTTTGCTCTCAGCATCCCAATTAGTGATGAATACGTCAGCGTATTGTATTGTCTACTGTAAATAAACTGGAGCAGGGGAGAGGCCAGGGAGCAGCTGTTATTGTAGAGCTGGTGGGTTTAATTTTCAACACACTTTCCTGATTTACATTGTGTAAAGCTGAAACATTATGATTTACATTGTGTAACGTTGAAACATTATGATTTACATTGTGTAACGTTGAAACATTTACATTGTGTATGTGCAGCGTGATTCCCTTTGGAACCAGCCAGATACTGCTGTAATTTGGGTGTATCTCACAGACTGCAGCTGTTGTGCAAGGATCGAGCCTAAACGCTCAGAACACTTGGATTGAAGCCTATCTTAAGCAACGTATTGTTATTCATTCTGTGTCATTCATTGTCAGCCACAATCATGGTTTCCTTGGATCGTGGCCATTTTGCCAGGCATATGCTTTTCAGGTGAATTGAGCACCAGCATTCCCACAGAAACAGCCTGCATGAAAAATTCATTTCCGTCAAATCACTGCAACAGCTATTTTATCAAAGAAGTGAGTGCTTCCGTGCTCACCTAGTAGAAGCCACAGAGGGGATGTTTAAGGCAGTCAGCTGCGAGAACAGGAAGAAATCTGAATACATGATCTGTTCAGATTTCTCAAGCAAAGAAAGAAGAATATCTAACTGCATCAGAACTGTAGGCAGCAGGTCACTGTTGTCTACCAAATATGTTAGCAGCTTCACTAATAGCATATGGATATTTTCCAGAATGGAAATACGCACTGGAAAGAAAGGGATTAAAGAGTTGCTCTGCGTCCAGACAGCTCTACCCTGCCAAGCTTGCACAGGCTGGAGGAGAAGCTTAAAAGTGGAGAAGAGTCAGTAGCTGGCAGATAGTGCCAGTGAACTGACCTACATTCTGAACTCCTAGGAAGGAGCACTGCAGGAGCTCTTGTTGCCGAAGCCCAGCTGTGGTGACCTTACCAAGCCAACAAAAAAGGGACCTTTGAGTCTCTGAAGACTTTAAAGGCTTTATCTTTGTGTTCAATTCTTTGAGAGCTTTACCTGTTGGAAAGAGATCAGACTGGTAGGAACTGAGCCACGGTGCCACCTGCATAGCACTCTAGGGTGCAGGATTTAGCTGCTTACAACTGAGTCCTGGATTGGAACCTGGTGGAGAGGGTGGCCCTGGGTTCCCCTACCAACTCCTAAGGAGGGACCAACTACAAAAGCCTATTCTTGGTGCAGGGAATCTAGTTAAAGGAAGGCCCTAAAGTCAGAAGAATCCAGACAATGAGACCCCAGGCCACGGGGAAGCCTGGGGATCCCTTATTGAACCCAGAACACTACCCTGTTGTTGGACTCTTTATATATACCCTAAAAGCGGTGGACTCAAACACGTGACCTGGCCAGAGAGCTGAATGATTGAATACACCGATCTTTGCAAGGAAGGAATAGCTGTAAAAAGGGGAGTCCCCAGAAAGAAAAAAAACTTGCCATGCCCCACCTGACCACTAGGCGGCATTGGCAATGTGGGTTTCCCTTCACAAGTCCCCTTTGAATCATCACATAAATCTATATTTACAGTTTTAGGAGTTATTGAAAGTGTTGTTAGAAATGTCAGAGCCTGAGAGATGGGGTGGGTAGGAGAAAAGATTGAAATAGGCATTGCAAAGAAAAAATATCTGAATTTAAAATCGTGTTTGAGTCATTTAACTTTATTGTATGAAAAGGGGAACTTAATGGGAAAGATTAGACAGTAAATTATTTTCATTTAAGTTTACATTCTGATTCCCTCAAGCATCTTGATTAATTGGATGCCTTTGGTCAGGTGAGTTTTTACAAATGGCTGGATTGCGGATAAGTTTTAATCTTCAGATGCTTTTAATGATTTTATACTGTCTCGATAGCTATAGATACAAGTCCAGAAATAAACAATTTCTCAATGTCGCACAAAGTTTTTGAAATCCTGACTGAGTGCCGGTCTGAAGAGAAGATGCTATGTTCTTTAGGGGGACAATATTGAAGACTAGAGATCTTGCTGTGTACTATTCTGGAAGTTTGTCAGAGAGTTTGCAAGTTGGTAGAAATTCTCAACAAAGTTAAACAGGCCCTTTCAAGGAGAAGGATATTTGTACTACCAAAAAGCTCAAAACTAAAACAAAGTAAAAAAAAAATTGGGGGGGTAGGGGGGAATCCAGTTTCTGTCAATTAATATTGTCACGTTACTTTTTCCTCAGACTTCTGGATCAGTGTTCTTGCTGTTAACTCCTTCTTTTCCTCTCCTCAGCTACCATACATGTTTATTTCATAAACCTTCCTGAATGGCAGGTTTCAGAGTAGCAGCCGTGTTAGTCTGTATTCGCAAAAAGAAAAGGAGTACTTGTGGCACCTTAGAGACTAACCAATTTATCTGAGCATAAGCTTTCGTGAGCTAATGCATCCGATGAAGTGAGCTGTAGCTCACGAAAGCTTATGCTCAGATAAATTGGTTAGTCTCTAAGGTGCCACTAGTACTCCTTTTCTTTTTGCTTCCTGAATGGAGAGCAGCCCCTTTCTAGCTCCTTCCTTGGTGCAAGCTGGGACCTTCTTCCACCTAATTCAGAAACGCTCGCTTGTTCTCCAGTCCCGCTCACCTGCTTAAAAGTGGAAAAGAAAACAAAAACATTAGTAGGCACAGATAATAATTCCTGTTTAGTTGATTTGTAATCATGAAGATTACAGGATTTGTAATGTTCAGGATTACAAATCAACTAGACCAAATGTATAACAAAGTGAATAATCTAATGGCCAACAACAGACAATACAGTCGATTCACCGTTAGTGGAGGTAAGTAAACAATCAACATGGCTATCACAACATTTGTATCATGAAGATGATGGCCATGCCCCAAAACGTCATATGCTCACCCTGAAATCATTATCAATGCCTAGCTATAGCAGTCATTTGCTCAACCACTTGAAAAACTTAAAACATTGTCAGGTTTTGGCTGAAAATCAAAATATTTCAATATGGATATGCTACTACAGTGAAGTGGAAGTTGTAGTTCTGTTGCTTTTTGTCACTATTCTTCTCTGTTGGTACATCTGCACTGCAGCTGGGAGTGTGCTCCGGGGCTTGGGTAGACAGACACATCCTAGCTCTGCTCAAGCTAGCTCACTAAAATAGCAGCTTAGCCAAGGGTAGCAGGCACAGCAGCTTGGGCTAACCACCTGTGCACAACCCACCCAAACCCCAGGGTACGTACCTGGGCAGCTGGCCTGAGCTGCCACCAGGCTACCCCTCGCTACACTGCTAATTTTAGTGCGCTAGCTCAAGCAGAGCTAGTGTGTGTCTGTCTGCCTGAGCGTGGAAGCACAGTCCCAACTGCAGTGTAGACATACCCGTAGTGGTGCTCCCCTCCAAGATGGGAGACTGGTGTATCAGAGGAGATCTAGTCCAACCAGGGAGCCCAGCCTACCGAGAAGAATGAGGTGCCTGAATTACAATTCCTCTGGCGCAATCACAGTGGCATTTCCAAATGAAAATATTTCTATTTTTGGCTGAAATGTTTCCACTTTTTATCTTTCACCCAAATTTAACCACTTCTGGAAAAGAAATTTAATATATATATTCAGCCAGCTCTATTCGGAAGTCTTGGCTATCCTAGGAAAACTATTAGTTGCTGGCAATGGATGTCAATAATAGGTAGTTATCCTAGTGTAGACAAAATTTAAGCACCAAAATTCTGCTCTCAGGTAACCCGGTATAAATTCAGAGTCATTCCACTGATTTCAATGGAACTATTCCAAATTTATAGCATTGTAGGTTAGGGCAGAATTTGTGGGGCTGCTAGCAAAAGAAAGTGGTAACCTACACCTATGTCTGGAATTCTTACGAAACCAAATATTTACATAAACTAGGTAGTTTTTAGCTTGTGAAATTGAGAGTACCACCATATCCAGGGAATTTTGCTCCTATGTTCCTTCCAAGACCATTATGGACAAATAGATATGTGCGATACAAAAATGAATGCCACAAATAGTTCAACACATGGCAAGCAATCCCATGTTATCTAAACCTAGCCTCCTTGCTGTTAAGACTCCAGGTGCTTTCTTCATCCCATTATTCACTCAGAAAGAGCCATGCTACAAGAAAGCTGCAGAACACTTAATTTAAAGCAATAGCATCATAATAATCCTATTAAAAACCTTATCTGTGCTAACACCTCATTATTAAAAAATGAAAGGATTTTTAAAATATTTTATTTTTCAACACTTCTGCTGTTTATTTCCTTCATTTCACTGACCTTGGACAGAAAAACTAGACTGCTCTATTCTGTCTGTTTCTTATCTATTTCTCTTCTTCCACTTGCTGGTTCTCCTAAGCTAACATAGTGTTTTGTGTGTTTTGGATTTCAGTATTGTACGGAAATATTGAAATTAAATATCTGATCTAAAGATGTTCTAGTCACTATAACTAATACAATAAAAGAGTGAACCAGTATTTATAATCTTAAATACAATAAAGAATAATTCCAAGACAAATGGGAAGCTGCCATTTCAACAGTCTCATCTTATAGATTGATACAAAGATGAAATGCATTTCCTGTACAGCAGATTTTCAGTCCACAAGTTTCATAAACTAAGGTCAGAATTCTGTGCATTTTTGAATGCCCTTTTGCACACACTAGTGTCAAAACTGCCCAGACAAACTGGACCTCTGCGCACACAAGTGAGTAGATAACTTTCATGTGCAAAGGGACAATTAATGCAAGCAATTGCAGTAACTACAAACACAAAAGAAGTGCCGATTATGAAAACCACTCGCAAATTAAGGTCAATTCTATATTTTTAACCTTCCTATAGTATGAAGCTAACCAAATTATTTTTAACAAGTGTTTTCAGAAATTGTAAACAATATGATAAATTGCGTTCCACATGTGACAACAGAAGAGGGACAGTAGCTGTATTACAAATAAAAGATACAGAATTATGAGGAATAACAAAGATTATTTACGTGTGTATAGATTACGTGTATCACACAAAGACTGACAGACAATGAAATATTTTATACAGATGAGGTTTGACATGAAGGTTTTGATAGGTGAGCTAGAGATGTGAGCAAGCTCTTTTTTAAAGGAATAAACCATACCTTAAGTGACTTTGATGGTCTCTTTCTCATATCATCCCATGATGAGCTGCATTTCCTTATTCTCAATTTACTTCTCAGCAGGAGGTCCCATCTGCAGCATCAGCAAATGGCAGCCCCCGCAGAGAGAGAGCACCACAGCTCCAGTCCCTGAATACAGATACTTAAACAACGGCAGGTATTTCTAAAAACTGGCATAAATTCATGTTTATGATCCATATTATGTAGTCTTATTTAGCAAAGATTGATCTAGCTATCTAAGGGATTGAACCTAATTTTTTCAGTTTTCTGATAAATAAAGAGACTTTTCATGGAAAGTTAAATAAAGGTTATGAAAACATTGCCATTAATATAAATATTTTGTGGCTTTTAAGCCACAGGGAAGCTAGGTGGTACTTGGCACTCATGGCAGCTCCTCAAAGCATTTTGCCTCAGGCGGCCATAATGCCTCCCAGAGTACTGGAGGCGGGTTGCACACAGCCGTGGCAACTGCGAGAGCACACATTTTAAACAGGTTGCAGTGTGCGCTTTCCTCTGCATTGCTCAGCTCACAGACTGGTGCTTCCTTCTGAACTTTGGGGTTTTGAATGCTGGCTCCAGAACTAGACTTTCCCAGACTCTGCTCAAGGCCTGGGACTGTGGCTTTAAGGGAGAGGGAAGGGAAATCTTCATTTGCCCTACCTCCCACCTTAGTGCACCCACACAGGGCTAGACACATCCTAGATCCTTACGTTTTGCAATAATACAGCTGTTCCCCAAACGTGTTCAACAACTGTTCTTAAATGCAGTCAATTTCATCGTGTAAATGGTTCCTAAAATAGCTGGAACATTACGCTCTTGACTTTTATTTCTTCCTGCCTGGCTGCCAGACTCTTCTCTCTTCCCTTTTTGATGGATTAAGTAGAACCACTGCAATTTGTTGACTTGAAAACTAAGGATTCTCTCTAAAATTGCTGTGTGCTCATTCATTCCTGTCACTGACACGAGCTGAATTCATTGTGGAAGCATTGAGACAAATGCTGAACTAATAATGCATTTGAATATGTAAGCAGAATTGAGCCCAGTAGACTGAATCCATTTTACTTCTGAAGAGTGTTTCCAGGGTTTAGAGAATTACCGTTTTTGCTCGGTATCTGCAGCTGGCTTTCTTCCCTTCTCCCCTTTGTGTGTGGTAACCCAGTTCCAGACTGCAAACATTTTCCTTATTCTGAGGAGTCCCTCCAGACATGCCAATTTGCTGTATTATGCAGAAAAGTTGGCAGTTGTAACCCTTCCGCCAGGTGTTGTCAGGAGCAAAAAGGGGTGGGTTCAAATATCAAGGGCTTCCTCTTAAAATTAATAAACACCACTGGCTTGAGTCCCAGCCCAGAAACCTGGAAAAAATGAAATACCTTCCCTGGGGCAATACTTACCCTCTGCAGAGACTCAGCACTTGTGAGAAAACAAAGAAAACTTTATTAAGGGGAAAAGAACCACAGCATTAATCTGGGAAAACACACCACCAATAAATCAACCATATGTTGATTTACATACAGAGAGTATGTAAAACATCCCTACAATATCTTGGGCAGCAGTCCTTTGCCTCAGTTTCCCCACCTGCTTATGTGAACATCTGATGGAGAAATGTTCCTGATATACCTCACTTCCCCCCCAAACCTTCCCCTTTGGTGCACCCCACTTAGTTTGTCAGTGGTTAGTGATGTTTCAGAGCTCAGGAGTGAGTGACGTTTCAGATCTCCAGCCCCAGCTCCTAGGGATAAGTGCTGAGTGGCTTCTGTGAAGAGACACCTTGCCACTGCCTCTGAATCATCTCTTGCTGTGCTGCTGTTGTACCAATAAATTAAAAACCAGCAGGATCTTATTAAAGGGAAAAAGGCAAAATACCACATTTATTGTGAATACAGAAAGAATCATAGTAAGCAGTTAGTTACAGCTATAACATTCCATTCAATCTCATATTTATTCACACATTCATTCATACACACACACACACACACACACAGGTTCTGCAAGGTTGTTATCATAGTTACCAGCCTTAGAGTTGCTCATGCCAAGCCACTGACCAGGTGGCCTGGACATGAGGAGGGAGCAGGGCCTTGTCAGATGCTCATCTGATGCTCCTGGAAGTTGCTTTGCAGAATCAGACCCCAAAGTTCTCACTTTTTAGAGTCTATTTTTATAGGAATTTCTTTCTATGCCAGTCTATGGGAATTGCTTCATCATGCTGTTGCTGAATCAATCAGCAGATAGCACATTCCTGACAGCTCCGTGCTGCTAGATGTTATCTTGTTCTTTGGTTCTCCCATTCTTGAGGCTGTTGGGTGGATTCCAGTCTGCCCTCCGGGGGTCCTCTGGTTATTTCCACTTGACGCCTTCTTCAGCTGATGGACACTGGATTCTTAGGCTGGCACCTCCCTCATTCAGTTATTATCCACACCAAGCATCCATCCACATATGTGGCGGTTCAATGATGAGACAGAACACAGCTTTTTCCAAGCAAGCAGGCTGGCAGCTGAAATGGGCTGTAGCCCCCCTCCCAGCTTTCAACCTTCTCCTTTTATTATATTCCTCCCCCTTATGCATTACATACTTCTACTGCAAAAAGATACAACAAAGGAATGCATGACGTTGATTAATATTCTTACTTACTAACTTTTATCTACTACAATCCTGGTTCTCAGACCTTGAGCCCAGGCTCAGAAAGCTTCCCACGATCACTGTCTTATAATCAACTTTTCATGGTTCATATCTAGTTCTTGTCCTTGGATAGAAGTAATGTGTGCATTGCCTCTACAAAACAGCCAGAGTGTGCTCTGACTGTTTCCAGGTAGAATAACTAAACATGAACCCTTCACACATACATCCTCTATCTCTGTTTTAATCACAATTGTTAATACAACAAAAGGGCGGGGAGTCTCTGGGTGCTGTTTCTGTTGTTACAGAGTATTGCTTTGAGTCTCTCTATGTGTGAATTGCTTTGAGAACAGACTCTGTCTTAGAATGTACTAACGCAATTAGCAGCTTGCAAGTTTCACACATAGAGGGAGAGAAACAGTACCAAAAACCAAGAGACCTCTTAATTAGTAATACCCTGGAATTTAAACTCTGGGGAATCAAACTCATTTGTGATTTTAATACAGAACTTCTTTAATATGATCCAACACTGCTGCCACTAGCCACAATGCCCTCTCTGCATTGTCTCATGCCACTGCCCCCATGCCATCTCTCATCTCTAGCCATGATGCCTATTTCAGGTCTTCAGGCTCCTAACACATCTGTACCATCCACGGCTCTAGTGGGACCAGGGCAACTTCAGGATTGAGGAACTGTACAAGTGGTTTAAGGCCCCTTCTGCGCATCTCTCCCCACTTTTCCCTTCTGAGATATGCTGAGTTCTTCTTAGGCTAATAATTGGTACATCTTCCTATTTTAAGAGAGCTTGCTTTGATGTTCTTCCTAATGCTTTCTTGCATGAAATTAAACTGAAACACTATTGTGACCTTTAAAAAAGAAACAAATACATTCATATTTTAAGATAAAAAGTTAATTAACTAGCAATAACTGTAAAAATATTTTCAGGTATGTTGTGATAACAATTGATTGACATGTATTAGCAGGAGCGTTGTCAGCAAGCCATGAGAAGTAATTCTTCTGCTCCACTCCATGCTGATTAAGCCTCAACTGGAGTATTGTGTCCAGTTCTGGGCACCACATTTCAGGAAACATGTGGATAAATTGGAGAAAGTCCAGAGAAGAAAACAAAAATGTTTAAAGGTCTAGAAAACATGATCTATGAGGGAAGATTGAAAAAATTGGGTTTGTTTAGTCTGGAGAAGAGAAGACTGAGGGCATGGCTACACTTACAGATGTAGAGCGCTTTGAGTTAAACCAGCCTTCAGAGAGCGCAGTAGGGAAAGCGCTGCAGTCTGTCCACACTGACAGCTTCAAGCGCACCGGCGTGGCCACATTTGCGGCACTTGCAGCAGCATTGGGAGCGGTGCATCATGGGCAGCTATCCCAGCATGCAAGTGACTGCAACGTACTTTTCAAATGGGGTGGGTGGAGTGTGACAGGGAGTGTGTTGTGTGTATGTGGCAGGAGAGAGAGTGGGTTTGTGGGGGGCTGAGAGCACATCAGCATGCTGTCTTGTAAGTTCAGACAGCAGCAGACCCCCCTCCCCCGCCTCCCTCTCTCACACACAGCATTCCACAGTAATGGTTGCTTTGTCTCAGAGCAGATAAGCAGCCGGTTGTCAGAAACGGAGCTTTCAAAGGGTATATCCATATTCCTGCAGCGATTCAAAAACAATGACAAGAGTGGCCACTTGACTTAAAGGGATTATGGGACATTTCCGGAGGCTGATCAGAGCGCAGTAATGCAACACCTCATTCACACTGACACCCGAGTGTTTCAGCCAAGATGCAGCAAGCGTTAATCTTCTCGCCGAGGTGGAGTACCAGGAGTGCTCTAGCAGTGGAGTCAGAGCGCTCTACATGCCTTGCCAGTGTGGACGGGTAGTGAGCTAGCGTGCCCGGGGCTACTTTAATGCGCTCTAACTCGCAAGTGTAGCCAAGCCCTCACAGGGTACCTGATAACAGTTTTCAAGTACATAAAAGGTTGATATAAGGAGGGAGGAGAAAAATTGTTCTCTTTAACTTCTCAGGATAGGACAAGAAGCAATGGGCTTAAATTGCAGCAAGGGCCGTTTAGGTTGGATATTAGGAAAAACTTCCTAACTGTCAGAGTAGTCAAGCACTGAAATAAATTGCTTAAGGAGGTTGTGGAATCTCCATCATTGGAGATTTTTAAGAGCAGGTTAGACAAACACCTGTCAGGGATGGTCTAGAAATACTTAGTCCTGCCATGAATGCAGGGGACTGGACCAGATGACCTCTCAAGGTCCCCTCCAGTCCCATGAGTCTAAGACCAAAACTATGCTCCAACTTACTTAGTGAAAATAACTAGAAGAGTGGTAAGTGCAATAATACTAGAGCATTGGATTTAACATAGTACAGGTTATACTGGGTCTCTTTCACCCTCAGCATGGTTAGTATAAAAGTTAACTATTAGCAAATGTGGTTTACCTGATCTCTGGGCCCAATGGCCTTGGGACAGTGGTTAAAAATCTAGTTTGCAGAAGCCATGAGAGTTCATAGGGCATCAGCAGTGTGCATCAGCAAAATTCAGTTGGTGGTGGAAAAAGAGTGCTACCTTTACTCTTGGTCTCTCCAGCCTAAGGTCTCTCACGCCATCAGTGATGGGTGTTTCCTAGCCCACCACTCTGAGGACTCTTTCCTCCAGTGCCTTAAAGATAAGGGGGGGCGGGGGAGGGAACGACTCTTCTGTTAAGTCATTGCACATAATGGAGGTAGAAACTCTCAAGTGCTGCATTTTTCTCTACTACTGTCCCTGTTAGCAGCAATTATTGTAACTTTTTTGCCTTCAGCTGGTAAGGCAGAACACTCCCAGCCATCCCTTCTAAGGCCACATCACTCTAGTTGCCACACAAGTTTTGTAGACAATGGTTGATTAAAATCAGGAACACAATAAGGCCTAGCTCTTCAAACTTGGTTGCCTAAAGCTATGCATTCTAACGGAAAGGAATCTGATTTTCAGAAGTTCCGAGCATATGCAACTCCCGCTAAAAACAATGGAGTCAGATCTTCAACTGGTATAAGCAGATGAAGCTCCATTGATTTTTGCCGATTTACAGCAGCTGAGGATCTGGCCCACTATGAATTATGCGTGCTTAGTATCTCTGAAGATGAAGCCATTTTTAGTTAGCTGCCTAAATATGGATTTGGGTGCCTAATGTTAGATACTCATTGGGGGTACGGTCATATCTTTTATTGGCCCAACTTCTGTTGGTGAGACAGACAAGCTTTCGAGCCAATAGAGCTCTTCCTCAGGTCTGGGAAAGGTACTCCCAGCATCACAGCTAAATTCAAGGTGGAACAGATTGTTGACACACAGGAAAATACTTGTATTATTTTTTACAAATATTATGCAGAGCTCTGTGTGTTTGTGTATGACGGATTATTTGCTATGTGTTTAGCTCTAAAGGGGGTTGTTGGAGCTTGAGGAAGCAATGGGGAAGCTGTAAGTTGGGGAATAACCCCGCTACCTGCCTCCCTCAAGGCTAAAATGGTTTGCTCTTCCCAAGGCTAAGCCTCAGATCAAAGGAGAATACTAAACCATTACATGACTCTGAGCCTAGAAAAGGCATAATGTTTGAGTACATTGAGAAGCTGCCTAGGGAGTGTCAGTGAGTCCTGACAGGTACACAAGAAGACGCCAAATCTGACAGAGAATCAGGGTCTGCAGCAAGCAGCCTATAATTTAGTCCACAACAGAATGGGGGCACTAAGGGTAAGTTGTCTTCCTAGAGTATGAAGGGAGTGCCAAGTGTAAGTAAGACAGTCTCTTTGTTTTAAATCCACTTTGCTAAGTGGTGTGAACCTTTCAGCAAATAAATCATACTTCGTTTTGAAGATGCTGCTTCTGTGTCACTGCACATTATGACTGTCCACAGGCTCCCACAGGGAAACTATTCCAGGTGCAAAGTTCATTGGGCTTGCTAGATATCACCGTTGGTAACCAGAGGGGTATATTCTGGAGATTTAGGGAGTGGCTGGTTCATGGGGATTCCCCTCTCAAAGAGAAATGGAGGCATAGGCCTGTCACTTGAAAGGAGTGCACTTGTGGGACTGGAAAAGGGTCTCAGAAATGGCAACTTATCCAAGGACCATGACACTCAAGTTTGAAATTTTTGACTTAAATTTATTTCTTTAGAATTCTAATTAAGCTGTTCAATTATTGTAAAGATGTAAAGAATAGCAGAGTACAACAAAATAGGGTAAAAATCATGGCTGCAGCAAAAGAAAAGTCTGTTAAGAGAGAAAAATTAAAGTACATTTACCAAGGGGGCAAGAGAGAGTGAAAACAACTGTAGAAGATCTATAAGCATTGTACCAAATTGCTATTCCGTTCAACCTTCTAAAAAAGTTCTGATAACTGATGCTTAGTGTCATTTAATAGCTAAGATTAGGTAAAAGTAAATACCATGGACAGGACCCATCGTGCGTAGCAGTAATAAAGTACAGCAGCAGGTTCTCAGTTGCAGCCCACACACTGTAAACTTGTGGGTGATTTTACATGTGTTAGGCAACTCATAGGCAACTCACAGAGAAATATAGCCAGTAAAAGCCACCGTATCCAGTAGTCTGGACAAAGAACTCCCTCCATTTGGTTGGTTTGTTTGTTTTGTTTTTAACTTCCTGCCTCCCTGACCCAATGGACCCAATTCTGAGAGGGACTGAATGTCTCTTACTATGAACTGAAGGGTGCTTAGCACCTAGAAGGAGCACCAAGCTCCTCAAACGGCCAGGCCACTAGATGGCTGGAGTTTGTACAGAGACAACAAACTTATGGTACACCTTAAGAGCCAAAAGATGTAAGGTAACATTTTCAAGTGTGCTTAAGTGCCATTGAAAGTCAATTTTACTTTAAGGGTATGTCTACACTCCAGCCAGGAGGTGGGATTCCACCGTGTGTAGATATACCCAAGCAAGCTAGATCAAAGGTAGCTTGAGTAACAATAGCGATGTAACTGCAGAAGCATGAGCTAGCTGATCAAGTATGTAGCTAAAGTCCTGAGTGGGGTTGTACTCAGGAGCCTAGCCCATGCTACTATGGCTATACTGCTATTGTTACTTGAGCTACCTTTGATCTAGCTAGATCAAAGTTGGGTTGGGTATGTGGAACATTAGCTGCTGTCCAACTTCCTTATTGCAAAGCTAGCATACCCTGAGTGTAACGAGCAGTGTTCAAAGGGAAAGGCAAAGTTAGAATTGGAACATACCACCACTTCACCCCTTCCACACTCCCACTCTTTTCAAGAGGCAGCAGGGAGCAGCAAGATTATGGCATACGATACACTTCCAGCACAAGCAATAAGAAAAAATATTAAGAGCATAGAAGCAAATTTCAAAAATAGGAGAAAAAACAATATGCTCCTGCAGTATTCATAAAGGTAAATAATATTTCATTTTAAATTAACATATAAGACATTTTATTTGTCTGAGTTGTAGCTTCTTGGCTAATATCCTAACAAGTCGGTGTGTGCAGAATTTCCTGTTTTCCTTTTTAACACACAAAATAATATGCCTCATAAATCTTCATTAGAATTGTTTAAAGTTGTTGTTTTTCCCCATTTCCAAAAGATGGTATTGAGTCTCTCACAGCAAGAGACCAGCAAAAGCAGCTGCCGTGTTATCTGCAGAAATGGGCCTGAGCTGGAAAGGCTGCTATGGATCCAATCACCCTGGAATGTTGGAAACCAAGGGTTCTAGGTTTGGACCTAACTTTAGCTCCTGAACTCTAGGTTAGGGAACAAAGAGCATGGCCCTTAAGGAAAGGCCCCCCCTTTCTAGAATTCTTTGTTTATTCTGAGGGGAGGCTGTGGTTAAAACGACGAGTTGAAAAAAAATTGAGAGCAGTTGTCAATCCTACTTCCAAGCTGCCGCAACCAAATGTTCTTGTTAAAAGATACAAATTTTCCTTCCTCCGCCAAACCCAAGCATTTCATTCCCCCTCTTTTGAAAAAGGATCATTGCACAGTCTGTCACAAGCATTGAACTACTGTCCTCTATGTCCCCCCCTAGCAAGGACAAGCAGTAGTACTTCCTCATGCAGAACTGTCAGAGGAAATCTTTTAGCTGTAAATAAACAAAGGTTTCTAATGAGGTCTTTGAGGCTTTACAGATCAAGCTTCCAAAGTGCTGTTCTTGGAACAAAGGACTTTTGTTAATCATTGGATTTGTGCTTTACGATTTTGCTAAGTTTGCAGGGTGCTGTTCGGGTGTTCCTGAAGGTGTTCCTAAGGATATGGATAGACTTGCAGATGTAGAGCGCTTTGAGTTAAACCCGCCTTCGTAGAGCACAGTAGGGAAAGTGCTGCAATCTGTCCACACTGACAGCTACAAGCGCACTGGCGTGGCCACATTAGCAGCTCTTGCAATGTCCACAGAGAGCAGTGCATTGTGGTAGCTATCCCAGTATGCAAGTGGCTGCAACGTGCTTTTCAAATGGGGGGGTGAGGGGGGAGTGTGACAGGGAGTGTGTTGTGTGTATGTGGGGGGAGAGAGAGTGGGTTTGGGGGGGGGCTGAGAGCATGTCAGCATGCTGTCTTGTAAGTTCAGACCGCAGCAGACCCCCCTCACCCCCCGCCTCTCTCTCTCACACACAGCATTCCACAGTAATGGTTGCTTTGTCTCGGAGCAGATAAGCAGCCGGCTGTCAGAAATGGAGATTTCAAAGGGCATATCCACATTCCTATAGTGAGTTCAAAAGAATGACAAGAGTGGCCACTTGACTTAAGGGGATTATTGGACATTTCCGGAGGCTGATCAGAGCGCAGTAATGCAACACCTCGTCCACACTGGTGCCGCGGCGCTCCAGCAGGGGTGCAGCAAACATTATTCCACTCGCCGAGGTGGAGTACCAGCAGCGCTGTAGCCGCGGAGTCAGAGCACTCTATGTACCTTGCCAGTGTGGACAGGTAGTGCGCTAGTGCGCCTGGGGCTCCTTTATTGCGCTGTAACTCGCAAGTGTAGCCAAGGCCTAAGAAGCTTAACAAAAATATCTTTATCTTTCTCTATCCCCCATTTCAGGAAAGTACATAAGCACATGCCAGTTCTATTCAGGAAATCACTTAAGCATGTGCTTAAGTCTCATTGACTCCAGTGGGATTTAAGAATTTGCTTATGTACCCTTCTTGAATAGGAGTGCTTTCCTGAATCAGAGCCTTAGAATGCATGTAATGACTGTGGAACTGTTTCCAGAATATGGAGAACTATACCTGACAAAGGAGTGTCCTAGATGGTGCTCTTTCAAGGTTTTGTCCTTTCTTATGGCATTTTCCCACTCTGAGCTCACACACGCTGTGATGCTGACTTCATACATGCTGACTGGGAGTTGTACTCCCTGAACACTCTTCACTCCCCCCAGCTACACTCAGACTTTCTTAGCTTTGTTTGCATACTCAGCAATTATTCCTCTATTCAATCAAAGTATGTTTGCATTTTCTTAGCACTCTCCAACACACTCTCACTGCATTTTATTTAATTGCATCTACCTCTCAAAGGGACAATGATAGTTTTGTAATTATTTTCCTTAAGTAGATAAAGTCAGTTCTTCTCTTATTCTTTCATTTCCATCTAGTCCACCACATGCAGCCTCCCCTCCCAGGGTGTGAACTCCCAGCTCCAGTATGGTCCCCTGGCTAACAGAGGCTCAGTTTACACCTACAAGTGGAATGAATGTATCCCCAAGTGTGTTTATCTGAGAATTTATACAGTTAAACTGCTGAAATAAGTATAAGCTTTATAATTAAAGCTCCGAGGAAAAGTTAACCACAGAATCACTAGAGCAGCACCATGATTATGCTGTCCTTCATGTTTTTCCATTAGCATTTCTATTGAAGTGAGACAATAATAGAAAAAAGAAGAAAAACCCCCATACCTACAAACTGTCAGCTCTCTTTACAGAATTCAGATATGTTCATAAAGAATATCAAATTCTTAAATGGGAAATGTGATGATCATTTTCATGCAAAAAATGTGACAGTCACATTAGTAAGCTCATGAAATTCATGGTAATATATGTTTAAAGTTAGTGAAAGTAAAATAGCAACGTGCTTGAGTCTATGCAGGGCTCAAACTGAAGGATGCACATAGTCTCCCTTGTTAACTCACTGCCATTCAAGCCCTGTATTTTTACAGGAACAGACATTGCTATACATATATAGGAACACACCAACGGCCAATCTAAATTGGCAAGACAAAGATTGGAGCTAAATCCTGTATTATATTATACGTTAATAATACATATACTTGTTCTGAAGTTCAGAAGGAGGTGGGTGGCAGACCAGTTGAAAGTCTCTGGGTGAAGATAAATGGGGGGGGGGAAACAGGAAATGCCATGGTAGGGGTCTACTAGAGGCCACCAATTCAGGAGAAGGAGGTGTATGAGGCATTTCTACAACAAATAACAGAAATATCTAAAATACAAGACCTGGTAGTAATGGGAGACTTTTACTACTCAGACATCTGTTGGAAAAAGTAAATGGCAAAACACAAAATGTCCAATAAGATCTTGGAATGTATTGGGGACAACTTTTTATTTCAGAAGGTGGAGGAAGAAACCAAGGGGACAGCCATTTTAGATTCGATTCTGACTAAAAGGAGGAATAGTTTGTGAATCTGAAAGTTGAAGGTAATTTGGGTGCTAAAATGATAGATTTCATGATTCTGAGGAAAAGGAAGGAGCGAGAACAGCAGGATGGGGGAATGGACTTAAAAGCAGACTTACAGACTCAGAGATCAGGTAGGCAAGATCCCATGGGAAGAAAATCTAAGGGGGAAAGGGCTTCAGAAAAGCTGGCAATTTCTCAAGGAGACAATATTAAAGGCACAACTGAACACTATCCTGATGCAAACAAAAGATAGGAAGAATAGTAAGAGGCAACTTGGCTCCATCCGGAGCTCTTTAGTGACCTGAAAATCAAAAAGGAATCCTACAAAAAGTTGATACATGGATGAATAGCTAAAGAGGAGTTCAAAATAATAGCACAAGCATGTACTGACAAAATCAAAAAGACTAAAGCACAAAATGAGTTACACTAGCCAGTGACATAAAAAGCAATAAGAGGCAATAAGAAGAGGTGCTATACATATATTAGAAGCAAGAGAAAGATGAGGGAAATTGTAGGTCCTCTCGTTAGCAGGGAAGAAGAGCTAATAATGGACAACATCAGCAAGGCAGAAGCGTTTAATGCCTATTTACCTTCAGTCTTCACAAAGAGGTATATTGGGACCAGATAGTTAATGCAATTAATATTAACAACAAGGGGGAAGGAACACAAGCCCAAACAGGGAAAGAATGGATTAAAAATATTTAGATAAGTTAGATATATTTAAGACAGCAGGCCCTGATGAAATTCACCCTTGGATGCTTAAGGAACTAGCTGAAGCAATCTCAGAACCGCCAGGGATCACCTTTGAGAACTCATGCAGGATGGGTGAGGTCCCAGAAGACCAGAGAAGGGCAAACATAGTACCTATCTTTAAAAATGGGACAAAGAGGACTGGGGGAATTATAGACCAGTCAGCCTAACTTTGATACCTAGAAAGACACTGGAACAAAGTACTAAACAATCAGTTTGCAAATACTTAGCAGATAATAGGGTTACGAGTAATAGCCAACATGGATTTGTCAAGAACGAATCGTGACAAATTGACCTAATTTCCTTTTTTGACAGGGCTGTTGGCCTAATAGATGTGGGGGAGGGGAAGCTGTAGACATGATATATCTTGATTTTTGTAATGCTTTTGACAGTCCCACATGATAGTCTCATAAGCAGACTAGGAACATGTGGTCTAAAGGAAATTATTATAAGTTGGTGCACAACTGGTTGAAAGACTGTACTCAAAGAGTAATTATCAATGGTTCGCTGTCAGACTGAGGGAATGTATCTAATGGGGTACCACAGGGGTTTTCCTGGGTCCAGTACTATTCAAGATTTTCAATAATTATTTAGATAATGGACAGGAGAGTATGCTTACAAATTTGTGGAAGACACCAAGCTGGGAGGGATTGCTAGCAATTTGAAGGACAGGATTAGAATTCAAAACAACCTTGACAAATTGGAGAATTGGTCTAAAATCAACATGATGAAATTCAGTACAGATAAGTGCAAAATGCTGTACTTGGGAAGGAAAAAGTAAATGCACACTTACAAAATGGGGAATAACTGGCTATGCAGTAGTACTACTGAAAAGGATCTAGGGGTAATAGTGGATCACAAATTGAACATGAATCAACAAAGTGATGCAGTTGCAAAAAAGGCTAGTATTCTGGGTGTATTAACAGGAGGATTGTATGTCAGACACGAGGGGTAATTGTCCCGCTCTACTCAGCACTCATGAGGCCTCAGCTGGAGAATTGTGTCCAGTTCTGGGCACCATACTTTAGAAAAGATGTGGACAAACTGGAGAGAGTCCATAGGAGAGTTACAAAAATGATAAACGGTTTAGAAAACCTGACCTAAAAAGAAAAGTTAAAAAAACTGGACATGTTTAGTCTTGGGAAAATGAAGACTGAGGGGAGAACCTGATAAGTCTTCAAATATAATAAGGGCTATTATAAAGAGGATGGTGACCAATTGTTCTCCATGACCACAGAAGGTAAGGACAGTGAGTAATGGGCTTAATCTGCAGCAAGGGAGATTTGGATTAGAACAGTAGTTTTCAAACTTTTTTTCATTTGGAGACTCCTAAAAATTTCAAATGGAGGCGTGGACCCCTTTGAAAATCTTAGACATAGTCTGCAGACCCCTAGGGGTACGTAGACCACAGGTTGAATACCACTGTTCTATGCTAACGACAACCTTTTGCGGACCCCTTAGATAGTCCACA
Source organism: Natator depressus (assembly GCF_965152275.1). Lineage (NCBI taxonomy): Eukaryota > Metazoa > Chordata > Testudines > Cheloniidae > Natator > Natator depressus. The sequence goes on along the minus strand of NC_134235.1, from coordinate 190,406,343 downwards.
CACCAAAGTTTGAAAACCACTGGGATTAGATATGAGGGAAAACTTTCTAACTATAAGAATAGTTAAATTCTGGAATAGGCTTTCAAGGGAGGTTGTGGAATTGCTGTCATTGAAGGTTTTTAAGAACAAGTTAGACAAACACCTGTCAAGGATGGTCTTGTTTTCTGTGGTCCTGCCTCAGCACAGGGGTCTGCATTAGATGACCTCTTGTGGTCGCTTCCATCCCTACATTTCTATTATTTTCTGTCCGAACCTAAAGTACAGACACAGTGGTTTGGAAATGAGGCATTTGAATGGTTTAAATAAATCCTATTCTGGAGTATAGAGGTAGAATAAGTACAAAACAATCTACATTTGTTCTTTAATAAATTTTAATGATGGGCTATCTAAAAATATGAGCTGTCTGACACTAGTTAGATTAAATTAAATTACATGGTTTGGATTTTACATGGAAACTCTAACATGGTATACTGACACTTTAAGGCTAGAAGGGGAAGTCTTGGGGGCCAGACTAACCCATTCCAGGAGTTCTGGGGCAGACAGATACCCAAAAAATAGCAGAGGTAGACACTGAGAGGGAGAAAGTGCTCCCAGAGTAACAGCAGGTGTCTGGAAAAACCGGAGCGTGATAGTGCTTTAACTTGAATTGGCTGGCCCTTAAAGAGCTATAAGCTACACTTTGAGTTAGCACAACTTGACAGCTGCTGACACAATCATTCTATGTAGCCTGAGTGTTATTTTGCAATATGGCTGCTGTCATAGAATATCAGGGTTGGAAGGGACCTCAGGAGGTCATTTAGTCCAACCCCCTGCTCAAAGCAGGACCAATCCCCAATTTTTGCCCCAGATCCCAAATGGCCCCCTCAATGATTGAACTCACAACCCTGGGTTTAGCAGGCCAAGGCTCAAACCACTGAGCTATCCCTCCCCCCATCACTTGGGGCAGGATAACTTGAGAGGTGTTAACTTGAGTTAACTCTGCAGTGAAGACATACCCTAAATTGTTTTAACTCTGCCTCCAAGCTGTGGAGCAGCACTGGGAAAATGACATCCCTGCAGAGATGCCTGTGAAGGAAAGGACATTTTGGTGTAAAACTTTTTGTTTCAAATTTTGTCTCCAGTCCAGGTGAGCTGGGTGGAAGTAATTTAAAGGGCTATCTGGGAAAGCCAGCTCAGGGTCACAGCCTGCTACAGTACTTTATAGACCAGTGGTTCTCAATCAGGGGTATGTGTACCTCTGGGGGTACACATAGGTCTTCCAGGGGGTACATCAACTCATCTAGATATTTGCCTAGTTTAACAACAGGTACATAAAAAGCCCCAGCGAAGTCGATACAAATCAAATTTTCATACAGACTATGACTTGTGTATATGACTCTAAATACTATACACTGAAATGTAAGTACAATATTTATATTCCAATTGATTTATTTTATAATTATATGGTAAAAATAAGAAAGTCAACAATTTTTCAGTAACAGGGTGCTGTGATACTTTTGTATTTTTTTGTCTGATTTTGTAAGCAAGTAGTTTTTAAGCGAGGTGAAACTTGGAGGTACACAAGACAAATCCTGAAAGGGGTACAGTAGTCTGGAAAGGTCGAGAGCCACTGTTGTAGACTTATCCTCCACAAAGGCCCAAATTCTTCTCTTGGGTGCCCACAGATCCCAGTGGAGTCAATGCTCTCAAGAATTTGACCTTTACATATTCGTCTTCAATAATTTATGTAATTCAATTAAAATTAAGGTGGGAGAAACACTTCAGTGGTTTTGAAAAAAAAAATCACACACTAAATCAGAGTTTCTCAATCTTTTTTAAATCACTCCTGACCTTAGCTTTTTTTTTCTTTTTTTCTTGGAGTCCACTCACCCCTTACAATAGCAAGAGTGCACTAGTGCAAAGTTCACCTGGGAATCTTGTGAGAAGATATTTTCTTGCAGCATTTCTACTTCTGGTTTGTCCAGGTATCCTGTGAGACAGCTTTTCTCACAGTAGTTTGGATCTTCTGGTTCAGGTCCTGGCCACAATATGAAGTGTGGGCGGAGGGAAACACCCCAACTCAGACACACATCCCTATACGAACATTTTATATCTACAAAGATTTTTGATTCAAGTTTAGTTCACAAAAAGGACAAATTTGAGCCATGTTGTGACTCCATGGGCTGGGTCACAACACCACTCACTCAGATTTGGCCCAGCCAAATTACTGAATTATTAGAAGGCTCACTGCATCCCCCTAGAAAGTTTGACATGGTCCCCGTCCTGGTCCCCACCCCTCCCCCAGTTGAGAACCTCTGCCCTAGATGACTAACTGGGAAGAGATGAGGGGTTATTTATGTGGATCTAAGGATAGTGTAAAGGAATCCCCTTAGGTTTTTCTCCCAAGTGGTAGAGGACCCTGGCCATGCCCAGTTATTTACACTGGGTGGCTCATCCACAGGCTCCAGTTTTTCACTTCTTGCAAAGGGGCCCTGCCTTTTGAAGTCCCTTCTGATGCAGGATCAAAAGGAAAGTTAAATGACCCACCACACCTGAGCATAACTTCCTCCCAGGGCCCCTGTAAGGGGGCAAAGGCAACAGTACCACTATCTGTATAGCGTCTGTGGAGTGGTTTTCAAGGAGTCCCTCTGGCTAGGCTGCTGAATTGGGCTCACTCTGTCAGGCTTCCCCTGGGAGTAGGGTCAGGGTGGAGATCTGGATGGTTGTTCTCCAAAGGTATATCTACACAGCAAAGAAAAACCTGCGGATGGCCTGTGTCAGTCAACTTGAGCTGTGAGGCTGTTTCATTGCTGGGTAGACTTCCGGCCTCAGGGTGAAGCCTGGACTCTAGGACCCTGCAAGGTGGGAGGATCCCAGAGCTCAAGATCCGGTCTGAGCCTGGCAGTCTACACAGCAATGACACAGTTGCGCAGCCTAAGCTCTGCAAGCCCGAGTCAGCTGGCATGGGCCAGCCATGGGGTTTTCTTTGCTGTGTAGACATACCCCATGTGGCTTCAGAAGTCACTCCAGCAGTTTCCTGCTCCGGATAAGCTCTCCCCCCATAACTGACTACTGTTTCCTCCTTTTTAAAGGCCTTCTCCTACCATAGGTAATTGACAGGGCTGGAGGGGCAGGGCTAGCCCCGCAAATGGTACACATTTGGTGCCTTTCTCATCTGTGTGGGGTCTGTGCACCCCGTCAAACACAGCACATATCAAGTTACACTATTAAGAATAACAAAGGTTCTCAATCCGCCTATGTCACAGTATAAAACTACCCCAGGGTATAAAACTGGTATCAGGAAGAAATTTCTATCTTCAGTTTGGTATTCTTCTGCAGCATCTGATAACAGCAACTGTGGAGACAGGATACTTAACTAAGTACCAAATCCTGCTCTCTGTCATTAGTAGAGTAGTTCCATTGAATTTGTCTTAAATTAATCATTAATACCCCCCTCAACCCCCAGTAAGTCAGTTCCTATATTGTATAACAGCTATCAGTACAAAAACTGAATAAAAGGGGAGTCATTTAATTCAGTGTCTTCAACAACAGACATTTACCAAGACTACAGTTTTTACTGGGACAAACACCAATTAATCAAAACCCTCTCAAGATTTCATTACAACCCTCTCCCCCCCTTTGCCACCCCGCCACAGACCTCAAATCCAAACAGTAAAAAAAATATAAGTATTTGCAGGCAATATTGTATTTATTTGGAAATGAGCACTACATTTCTATACATCCCTATTGGCATAATTGAAGCTATGACTCCAATCTGCTAATGCTGCTGGTACACCTAATTCAGCAGTAAATTTCCTCTCTCATTTCTGCATACTGGTGAAACTTTTTTTTTATTTGGTTAGTTGTCTCTCGCTGCTTCACCCTGTGATGCAGAAATGTCAGATGGGACATCAAGTCAGCTCCCGCCTGACCATCTGCTTCCTGGCTGCTTTCCAGCAGTAGGTGCATTTCTGTGACCAACTTCAATTTGGCACATCTCATCTTAGCTGTAGATAGGGCTCCCAGCCAGCTAGCCCGTGGATAAAGTTCAATACTATTTTTCATTATTTGTGAGTTATCATAAGGTTTCTTCCTTCAAAGACTTTGGTTGCTCAGGTCTTCAGTGTACTCAGGTATCAGATTTCCTGTGCTGCTAGGCTTACTCCTGGGGGAATTCTGTGTCACTGCACATGCACAGAATTCATGTCCCACATAGATTTCTTTGCTTCCCTGCAGAAAAATTACTTCTGAAAGGGAAGCAGAGGGAAGCCACAACAGTGGTCACGTGCTCCTCCCCTGGCAGCGCAGGCAGGTCGGTTTGGGAGCCCGGAGCAGCTGGTAGAAACATAAATCACCACCAGGGTGTGGATGGGCAGTCATGTGTGAGAGAGAGAATGACACTCAGCTCCTCTTGCTCGCTATTGTGGGATGCTCGGCAAGGAGGGGCAGGGCTTCGAGGTGTTTCTGAGGAGGTAGGAGTGGGGCAGACTCTCTCTCCTCAGGCAGAACAGAATGTATACTCCTGGGGGAATTCTGCACCACTGCGCAATGCAGATTTTTGCAGAAATTAACATGCATGCGGAATTTCCTTTCCCCCACAGAAATGGGCTGCAGTGTTACTATCTGCCACTAGGGGCCACTGGACCCAGCAGAGCCCAGCTCTCATATAGTAGACACTGCTGGGGGGAGGAAAAGGGAGCTAGAGGGTTCCTGACAGCTGTAGTTCCCAGAATGCCCTGAGGGAAGGAGAGGGCGGCATGCAATGTACACCTGGGATTGAGCATCAGGCTGTTTCTCCCTCTGGATCCCTGGGCTCTGGGGTTGGGGGAAGGGAGCAGGTATCCAGGCTGACGGGGCCACAGCTGGGCTCCAGGGGGTGGGTATCTGGACAACGGGGGGCCTGTGGGCCAGGGTGGCCCCGCGGCTGGGCTCAGGGTGGGCGGGACAGAGAAACAGGAACCAGGTTGTCAGAGGGGTTTCTTTAACTCTCTACTCCTAAGGGGAATTTTTGTGTATGTCTGTATTGTTAGACATGTTCAAAATAATTGAAACTGGCGTGATTATGTCATGTTATTTTGACAAATAAAATCTACAGAATTTTGCAGAATTTTAAAATATTGTGTGCAGAGTTTTTAATTTTTTGGTACAGAATGACCCCAAGAGTATAGGCTTTTTCCAGACTGCGATTTCACATGACAGATCATTCAGCTGTGTATCAACTGACTAAACTTGATTCTCTTATGCCAACCCCAGCAGGGGCTTTTATTTTTTAAACTGCTCATTTTCATCAGCATGTAGTAGGCCTGTCTTCCCCTACCCACAAGGGGAACTCTATACTAAAGAAGAGACTTAAATTAACCAAATGCACTAACCACTCACAGGTTGTGGTATTCCCCTATCTCCACCCCTCTCTGACACATGCACCCTAAATCTAAGAGTTTCCTATTTAAGTGCCACTTTAAAATCTTTTACTTTTGGGCAGGCCTCCTGTGTTCTAAAGCCAGAGCTCAATGGCTACAAAAGCAAGTCTTCCACCCACTGGATGTTATTCCTTGCTTTATGATGTGGAATGGCTCACCTTTCCTTTTCTTGGACTGCACACCTTGGAAGGCAGCCTGACGCTGCCAATGTAACACTTGAAGTCTGGAAGTTAGTGACTCAGCTCCCATGGCTGAATGGTTATCCATCATACATATACTTGTGCCAGGAGCCTCTAAAACTTGCACTTCCCAGCATCCATTTGTGATGTTTTTCAATCCTTTGCATTGTCAATGAATATGATGAGGTTAGACAATCTAGCCCAAGTTGTCCAAGGGCACAAGCTTGTGGGAGTTTTTCTGCCACTTTTTGTTAACTGCTTTTTCTTTTAACTGGAATTTGGGGGGGGGGGAGGAGGGGAAGTTAATTGTCTTATAAAAAATTAACATGCAGCAGCCTTGAGCCAAATTCTATACTCAGTTTCACCCATACAATCCCATTGAGTTGGTAGGGAATGTAAGGGTATAACTGTAAGGAAAAACTGCCCCTAGCTGCCAAGTTCAGCAGTGATGTACATTGTGTCTGGTGTACGAAAACAAGTGTAAATGGTAAAGTAGTATACCTAGCACCTTTTAGGCTTTCTATAGGTATACAAAATGAGTAAATTATATGCCAATGGGACAAAAAGTTGAGGAAAAGAAAGGAGAGAATACAAGGAAAAGCAACTAACTTTATTTTGTATCTCCATAGACTCCAACTGGAATAGGTTATGTTTACTTCTGGTTAATTTTGGCCCATTGAGATAAAATTTGGCCTTAGAATAAGCAAGTGCAACTCTCTTTGACCGTAATGGAAACTGCATCCACTTACAGAGTTTGAACTTGGGTAACTGACAGTAGATGAGACTTTTAATCAGGTTATTTAAAACTCTTTGGTTTTGTTTACATCTCTTCAACTTCAGTCTAATTAATATTTTGGTTCACTGGAGAAATTATGTCTTTGTGAAAACACCCTTATTTCCTCCAGTAAGGTTACAAGAGCAAACCAGTTTAGTTAAACTGGAACAAAACCTCTTTCGACACTTATTTTTGTTTGAGAGCAGCTTATATTGATTTAGTTCAAACCTGTTCCTAATCATTTTAAACCACAGCAATATAAGCCAGGTTTATCTCCATTTAAGTTTCCATGCAGCCTTCTGCACTGGTTTAACTATATCAATTTTAAAATCACATCTCTGGTAACATCTGTGTAACTTTGTGTTTAGACAAGTCCTAACGATCTGCAGCTTCTGAGGTCCTGTCACAGAGTGATTGGCCCCTCTAAGAGGAAGCAGGGTTCAGTGCACCTGGACTGATTACATCCTGCCCAATAGGGCTTAAGGAAAGGTACCTGGATCTTATAAAGGGGGCGACAGAGTGAGGGTATTGTCAGATGTCTGCAGACATTGCAAGGAGTACAAAAGCTCCTTCAGGACCCTGAGTTGACAGAGAGGAGACACCAGCAGGGAAGGCCTGTGGAGAAGGCAACAATCCAGGCAACAGATGCTGGGAGAGCTGTAAGACAGACTCTCAAGAAGGAAAGCCTAGGCCCAGTTTGGAACTGGAACAGAAGAGTGTTTGAACTCTGAGGAGAAGACAGACCCTCAGGGAGGAGGAGCAGCTTAAGTTTTCTTTTGAAATACTTTTGTGCAGAACTGAAATTGGCCCCCAGAAGGGGGAATGTTTTGACTATCTGGACAGTGAGGATTTTTTAAGGAGACCTAAGTGAAGGGAAAACTGAGGCAGGCCTCAGCAGAGCCATGCTGGTAAGCAGGGATGGCTACAGGCCCCAACCAGTCCTCCAGTGAACATCAGGCTTGGCATTCCTGTTATTGCTACTCTTAAAAAAAAGTCTAAAAAAAGCCAATCAGGACATTAATAAGTAAAACTGTTGTTAGCTGCCCCAGTGATAAGCATTATAGGAATCTGTAAATAATCTCTCATCCCAGTAGGATCCTGACCCAAAGCCACTGATGTCAATGTGAGTCTTTACATTAACTTCCATGGATCTCAGATCAGGTCCTATGTTCTGTGACATCAGATCCTGCAGTGGAGGCCTGGGTTTGCTCTGAGTGATGTCTCAGCACTGGTAGCACACAGTATTACTAGTGATGTCACAACAACGACAAAACCCAGCTGGCACTAGAAGCCAGCCTACAGTCCTCACAAGAGCAATTTTAACTGTGTAAAAACACACAGCTTAGTACATGAGATGCCAATTTAAGAGAAGAAAAAAATCTGTTTTGCTGCTCTAGTGGATCATCTCTGAAAACTTAAAAAAAAAAAAAAATATATAGCACAGTGGGTTCTCAACCTTTCCAGACTACTGTACCCCTGTCAGGAATCTGATTTGTCTTGCGTACCCCCAAGTTTTACCTCACTTAAAAACTACTTGCTTACAAAATCAGATATAAAAATACAGAAGTGTCACAGCACACTAATACTGAACAATTGCTGACTTTCTCATTTTTACCCTAGAATTATAAAATAAATCATGACCCCCCCCCCCAGGTTGAGAAACACTGATATAGTATATAGAGCAGAATAAACAAGTCATTGTCTGTATGAAATTTTAGTTTGTATTGACTTCGCTAGTGCTTTTCATGTAACCTAATTGTAAAATTAGGCAAATATTTAGACTAGTTTACATACCCCCTGGAAGACCTCTGCTTACCCCCAGGGGTACACATACCACTGGCTGAGAACCGCATTTCCTACATGTTGGTTATCTTTCAATCATTCATTTAATGAATTCAGGATAACTATTTTTCCTGTTTTGAAAATGCGAGAGAGAAAAGGAAATGCATTTTGAAACTTAATATTCTAGGTGAATTCTTATGAATGCAGATAAACATGAAAATAAGCTTGACAACTGATAAAAGTTTCATAAATGCTAGAAGTGGATTTTTATCCATCCTATTATAAAACATTAAATAAATAAATAAATGCAAACTCTACCCCCACCTACCAGATGCTGGATTACAACAGCTCCAAGAGTCACCCACGTTCTCTCCTAACTTCATCACAGGGTTGGTGTTAGAAGTCTGGCTTGTTTAGATATAGAGTCTTATTTCCTTGCCAGAGATGAAAGGAGTTTGGAAACAGTAAGAGACCTATTGATATCAAAGCTGATGATAATGGGCTTCCCAAAAGGCTTACAAATCAATCTTGTGCAAGGATATACACAAAGTATATATTCAAAAAGGACACTTATACGGATGATAAGAATATCCAGAGTTGTTATAATTAGTATAATAACAAAATTTTGGAAGTGCTATTAAACTGCATGCTTCAGGGCTGAAGCCAATCTCTGTTAGGGTATGTCCAGTGGTGAGCTGGAGCCGGTTCGCACTGGTTCGCGCGAACCGGTGGTTAAATTTTGAAGCCGGTTTAGAACCGGTTGTTAAAGGGGTGGGCAAACTCCTGTCTCCCTGGAGAATCCCTTTTTAATTTTTACTCACCCGGAGGCGCTCCGGGTCTGCGGCGGCACTTCGGCGGCAGGCCCTTCACTCACTCTGGGTCTTCGGTGGCACTTCAGCAGTGGGTCCTTTCGTGCCGCTGAAGACCCGGAGCGACTGAAGGAACCGGTTCTTCAGCTTTTGGCAGCTCATCACTGGGTATGTCCACACAGCGATTTGGAGCAAGCTCCCAACCCACATCAACAGACCTGGGCTCGTGCTAGTGCTCTAAAAATACCTGTACTGACGGCACTTCGAAGTTGTGCCTGGGGCTGGAGTGCGGGCTCTGAAGCCCACCCCCCACCCTAGCCTTTAGAGCCTGCCCCACAACTTCCAAGTGCTGGCTACCCAGCTATTTTTAGAGCACTAGCGTGAGCTCTGCTAACCAAAGTCTGTCAACCCAGGCTGGGAGGCTCACTCCAGAATGCTGTGTAGACATACTTAGAAATCAGGAAGGGATTTAATATGGGGCATAGATTATCCCATCTCCATCTATGGTAGGGTTCTTGCACCTTCCTCTAAAACAACCAGTGCTGGCCAGTGTCAAGAAACAAGATACTGGACTAGATAGATCTCAGGTCTGATGTGGTATAGCAGTTCCTACCTCCCTATGGGACTAATTCAGCCCTTGGTTAAATGTGTGTTACTCTTCTGAAATCAGCGGTGTTGCACTGGTTTACCATGGGGGCAAATCTGTCCCAGTCTGTTTGTAGGTAGATTTTCTTTTCAAGTCATGTACATTACATTGAACTTTCACACATAATATACATACGTTCTTTATCAAACTAACACACAGCAATGATGACTGGATCCCTATTAAGTTTAGTAAACTAACTCAGGGGAAAGGGCATAGTCACTGTTTCACAAGGTGGCATTGGACAGCATTTCAGTGAGTCTGGAACCTTCATAGAATCATAGAATATCAGGTTTGGAAGGGACCTCAGGAGGTCATCTAGTCCAACCCCCTGCTCAAAGCAGGACCAGTCCCCAACTAAATCATCCCAGACAGGGCTTTGTCAAGCCTGACAAAGTAGGAGTGGCATTAACCATATTCGTGGTGCCGGCTGTTCTCTGTATCCAAGGTCACTGACCAGCAGTGTTTCTCCACAGAGTGCCTCTAGCTCCCGTGAAGTATATATAACAGATGTCAAGCTGTCTCCAAGAACAATTGAAGTTTACAGTTATAACGTGCTCTTACCTACCGTAGCAGTCCCTTCCCCATCAAGAAGCATGCCACTTCCTACCTACAGCCTGTCCTTGCATTCACAGACATTTTATTTATTTTATAACTACATACACCATCTAGTTTTAATTAGAAGCAGTAAGCAAAGGGCTAGGGGGAAAGAAAAAAATTAAAATATAGGAGTGGATGCTCTTTGAGTGTGTGTATAGGGAATCCACAGGTGTTCAAATTGCCCCTGGAAACAAAGGAAGGAGGTAAGGGAATTAATAGTCTTTGTCCTTGTTCTCCTGCTCTGTATCTTTTGGGTCAGTGCTGGTAATTTTTCTTTGCTTCCTTGAGTTTATTTTTACGTAACCCCTGCTGAGAAAGTTGCATTTGTGTAAGAGCCAGCAAATACCTCTCCCCTCTATAGACTATTTTTCAGTCTTAATCTTTCCCCAATCTATAACAAGGCACTACAGTCCCTCAGTAGGGCTACCAGGGCATTTATATCTGCAGATGATCATAAGCTAATAAAATAATTTTTATTCAAAGGAAGACTTATAAATAACAAGGAAAATCTTTGAGTTTGCATGTTCCAAGTACTAGGAGACCTCTTATGCCTGATGGGAAGATTTCCATAAATACATTTCCAAGTTGCTATCCAGTTCTCGCCTTTTTTTCCACTATCCAAAATGGATTCCTTAGCACATCCTGGATATAGCAGATATGTGGTATTCATTAGAACCACTAGAGTAAGTTACCTTTTGACCTCTCGGCTGTAGCAAGATCTTTCATCCAATAGAAATCACTTTATTTGAAGGGCCCTTGAGCGCAAATTAAATAACCTAGACTGCAATCAAGGGAAATTATAGTCATGACTTTACCGTAGAAATGAAGTCAACTCTTTCTCTCTCTGCATGATCACAGCAAATGGTACAGATGCTCTCTGCTATCAACACTGAAGCAGGTGCCAAAATTCCTTGCTGCTAGAAGAGGTTTATTAAAATGCCTTTATCCTTAAGGGACGTGTCATCAGTATTAAACAAAAGCAAAGAAAGAAACAAGCCGTGAAAATACTAAAGGAGCCCAGGGACCAACTTTTACCAGCAGCACTGTTACAACATATAAATTAGCTTCTAAAGGTAGACGTTACACTGCAGATGTGAATTAGAATCCAAAAATATTATGCATCAGTGATATGTATGGTGCTGTACAGAACACACTGAAGGATGCCCTGCCCCAAGAAGGCTGCAGTCAAAAAGACTGGCACACATAAGACATGCAGAGAAACCCAAAGGTATGTTGAGTTAAAAATATTAAATATATTTTCTTTTTTCTTCCTTTTGCTTGTTCAGTATGTATTTTACAACTACTACTTTTTGCTGTACATCAGACAGTATGAAGAGGCTGACGTCTAGGGTCAGAGCCCTAAAGAGAAAGTAAGCTTTAGAAATCAGGTTTACTTGACAATAGCCAAATAGATACCGACATATAACAGAACCCTGATCCCAATAGTACTTAGCACTAGCACAAGATTTTACTACTTTGGTCATATTCATTATAGAAGACTGAACATGGTAGAGTGCATCATATTCAATAAAGTGCCATATTTTAATGCCTCCCTCACAGGAACTCCGCTCACTGGCACTGGGCAAGGGCACCATCTTATAAACAGCAGTCCACAGGCTTTAAGCAGGAGACCTGAGTTTACTGGAGCTAGGAGGGATCACTTTGATCACATGGGTTGACTTCCTGCATAACACAGGCCAGAGAAACTTACTGAATTAATTCCTGTTTGAATTAGAGCGTCTTTAAACAAACAAACAAAAATCCCATCTTGATTTCAAAATTGTCAGTGATGGAGAATTCACCATGACCCTTGGTAAATTGTTCCAATGCTTAATTACCCTAAGAGTTAAAAATGTACACCCTATTTCCAGTCTGAATTTGGCTAGCTTCAATTTACAGCCATTGGATCATGTTACACCTTTGTCTGATAGATTGAAGAGTCCATCATCAAATATTTGTTCCCCAGGCAGGTACTTATAGACTGCAATCAAGTCACCCCTTAACCTTCTCTTTGTTAAGATGAATAGATTGAGCTCCTTGAGTCTATCGCTAAAAGGCAGGTTTTCTAATCCTTTGATCATTCTCATGCCTCTTCTCTGAACCCTCTCCAATTTAGCAACATCCTTTTTGAACTGTGGGCACCAGAACTAGACACAGTATTCCTGCAGCAGTTGCACCAGTGTCAAATACAGAGGTCCCAACTCCTACTTGAATTCCCTTGTCTATACATCCAAGGCTCACATTAGCCCTTTTGGCTGCTGCATAACATTGGGAACTCATGTTCAGCTGATTATCCACCAAGACCCCCCAAGTTTTTTCAAAGTTACTGCTTCCCCAGATAGAGTCCCCGATCCTGTAAGTAGGGCCTACATTCTTTGTGCCTAGGTGTATAACTTTACATTTGGTGGTATTAAAAACATATATGATTTGCTTGCACCAAGCAATTCAGATTGCTCTGTATCAGTGATCTGCACTCGTCATTATTTTCCACTCCCACATCTGCAAACTTTCTCAGTGATGATTTTATGTTTTCTTCCAAGTCACTGATAAAAATGTTAAGCTGTGTAAGACCAAGAACCAATCCCTACAGGGCCCCATTAGAAACATACCCACTCGATAATGATGATCCCCATTTTCAATTACATTTTGAGACCTGACAGTTAGCCGGTTTTTAATCTATTTAATGTGTGCCATGCTAATTTTGTATTCTAGTTTTTAATCAAAATGTTGTGCAGTACCAAGTTAAATGCCTTACAGAAGTCTAGATGGTTTTAGGGTCATCTAGTCAAATGTTCTTAAACAGTTCCCAATTGGCATTCACTTTTTTCTGTTTAAATTCTTTCTCCCACCTGATTTGCCTTTTAATTGTTTTGTGAAACTGGACTTTTCAAGCAGTGTGTGTGTGTGTGTGTGTGTGTGTGTAGCTTACTGGTTTGGACTTTATTCGGTTTGCACATAACGAATGTGACCAACTCAAGAGCACTTATACCAAAGCTGCCACTAATTTTTAGTTCTGTGATCAATTCCTCTCTATCTGTCAATACAAGGTCTAATATAGAATTCCCCAGTGTTGGATGCAATACTTTTTGAGTTAGGAAATTGTGGTCTATAGTGTTTAGTAATTCCAATGATGTTTTATCTAGGAAGAGAAGTCCACTACTAGATTTTAGATGAAAGAATGCTTCCATTTGGGTACCCACACTAGGAAATTTGTATAGGGAAAATGAGTGAACCACTGAAACCAATTTGAGCAAGGAGTCAAAAACACAAACTAATCACGGAAGGTGGGCAAGCCACCCAGAGTGGCTTTATTTAAACAAACAAGGTGATAAGGAAAACTTAAAATAGGAAATGGTGGGGAAATGCAGAATAAGCACATATGAGCCTAGTCTTTAAAAACCCACAGTACAATCTTCCTTTACCAGGCTTACCAGCATCTCCATTGAACAGATCCCCCTTACACAAATATTAGCTCCTAGCACACATTAAGGGCTAACTTACAATGCTGTGTGCGCAGCGAAAAACACCTGTAGTTGGGAATGAACTGACTTATAGACGGTGAAGCTCATTTTCATGGGTAAGGTGCTGTACTGGGCAATAGGAGAAAGAATACATGAAAAAGGGATAGGAGAAGATAGAGCTGGTTGACATTTCTAGTTTGAAACATTCTTCAGATTTTGTTTCCCCAAGCCATTTCTTCCTTTTTGCAACTATAAAAAAAGGGAGGTGGTTGGAAAGTGGAAGAAAGGGGACAGAAACGCAGAACACACAAAAACTTAATTTGTTTTGTTTTTATGAAACCTAAAATGTTTTAATTTTTGGCTTCAGTTTTTCATTGAAAAATGAAACATTTTCACAGAAGATGTTTTGCAATTAAAGTTTCTGGAATTTTTTCATGAAAAACAATAATTAGTCACAGTCCTGGCTGAGCCCCTTAGTGAGTGGTCTCCAGTGTACTGTAGTTAGAGCCACCCTTTGGATCCCATGTGCTTCCCAGGGCAGAGTCCAGACACTGTTTCTTGCTCTGGTCCTTTAGCCAGCACTCCCAGATGACAACTTCCTATCTGAAACCCTTCCTTGAGATGTGGGATCCCACAGTCCAATTGCCCTAGGCCCCAACATCAGTGTTAAGACCTCCCAAGCCTCATCAGCTGCTTTGCATATTCTCCCAGAGTCCCACCTACCTGTGGTTTGCAGTTTAAGCCCTCGGGAACCACAGAGCAGTTACAATAAGGAACACAGGCTTTGCAAAGGAATTTCTTAAACACACACATTTTATTCTTAGACAGGAAATTTGCAGGGCTATCCAAAACAACAAATGCCTAAACGCAAACACCCTCACAGCCCTCATCACGGTTGGGACAAATTAGTCACCACAGGCAATACACAGCTTGTCTACAAAGTGCTTTAGTTCACACTAGCGTGTCATGCACTAACTGGCCCATGTGGATTCTACTGGCATGCACTAAAAGTTTGTCAGCTGTCACTGCTAAAATTACCAAAGCCAAACCCCAGAGCTGTATTAGCAGCTCTGGCCTTGTCTGTAATAGGGAAATGTTTGAAAAATTTCTCAGCATTCTTAGGAGCTGTCATGTAGACAGCCTGCCAGCCACAGACATCATTTTCCGCAGTCATCTAACCTCTGTTGGCAGAAAGTCTAATTAACACAGTGCTGAAATGGCATCTGTAGCCAAAGCCCTGAATACACCAGGGCTCTGGCATTGCTAAGAAAACTTCCAGGGACCCAGTATTAGCAACAAAGGGAAATTTAAAATTTCCTTGTATAGACAAGGTTTCTCGGTGACAGTCTCTGTCCTAGAATCACTGCTTCAGGAGGAACTTGCCTCTGTGTGAACTTTCCCTCTTGCTCAGAGTCATCACAAGCAAAAACTGATAGGGCTCACAGATCAAACTAACTTTGCATACAACCAAAGGAGGATGGGATACTTCCTCTAAAGCAATGCCTCCACATGCCAACTCCAGACAATATAATATCATGGTTCCTCTTTGCCTTAATGATCTGAGCTATGGGGTGAGGTTATTTAAAATAGTTTCCAAGACATAATCAGGGATTATCACTCTTGGGAATAATTTATAGTAGGTGTATACATATGTAATGTAGTGACTTCTGTCCAGTGAACTAGCAGTTTGATTTTAAGTTCTCGGTAATCAAATTTAAGAGAGCAGAACATACGTTGTATGCAACTGAGTACACATCTCCTGCTGCGGGCATCTAATTAAAAGTAGCGTTGTTTCAAGCTACCACTTTATCTTGTTTGTTTACAAACATACATTACTGTATACAATTTTTTGTAAACATGAAATCAGGATATAGGAGTAAAGAGTCTTATTATCTCCAGGGCCGCTACCATGTCATTAACTCATTTCAGATTGCTCAGTGTTTGCTCTGATTGCCAGGAAGTGTTGGGGGCGAGAGGGTAAGGGCAGTTTGCCTCAAGCCCCCCCCCATTTGAGTGGATCCCCAAACCAGTGGAATTGGACAGAGTGGTGCTGTGACCTGACACACAGGGTCACAATCCCACTCTCTCAAATTTGATCGGGCCATGCTCCCCACTCTGTCATGACAGAGGGGTGGCCGGGCCAAACTTGAGTGGTGCTGCAACCCCATGTGCCAGGCCACAACAACTGGAGTGGAGAGCTAAGCCCAGCCCGGTGGGACAGGAGCTGCCTCTGCAGGGTGAATGAGGGGCAGGCTTGCTCTCCAACACCCCCACCCCCTGTTTCCGGGGCCTCTTTTGTCTTCATGGTAGGGGTTTGGGTTTTTTTTGTATGGGCCTCAGTTTCAGATTTTGCCCTGGAGCCCCACAAACCTCTGTGCAGCCCTGCTGATTGCCTCTATTGCTTGCTGCAGACTGCCATGACATTTGGCCATTCATTTGTTGCCTAGAGAAATCATTCTGGAAACCTTCTGAAATAACTCTCTTGGTTCATGTGTAAAATTAGAACCCCCTAAAACTGAGGATGCAGCTTCATCAGGCAGCAGTGATTCTTGAATTGATGGCTTTAGGCATTTGGACTGTCAAGTACAGGGATCATTATGCAAATAGAATTGGCACACCTAGAACAACTCACTCTCCCCCTTGAAGAAACCATACAAAATAATCATTTAAGTTAAATTCCCAAGAATCCTTGGAAGAAGGGTCGAGTGACTAATGAAATCTGTTGCAGCAAAAGACAAAAGAAAGCAAAAGAGCAGGCTTTTGTGATTCTCTCCACAACTGCTGGCTTATATCAAGACAGATTATAACATTGTTAGCTAATCAGATTGCTGCCTTTCTCAATCAGCTGTCCCTTCCCCAACTATACAATGTGTGTTTATGGAGGAGTACTCTGGATTTCTTACGTTTTGTCAGTTTGCCCCACTTTAAAAAAAGCAAGCTAACAATTTTTGTATGTAACTAATAAAACAATTCTGTGCATGAACTGTGTTCTGTACCTTAGGATACAAGGGAATGAAATAACCGTCTATATACTAAAAGGAAAAAAGAAAAGGAGGACTTGTGGCACCTTAGAGACTAACCAGTTTATTTGAGCATGAGCTTTCGTGAGCTACAGCTCACTTCATCGGATGCATAGCATATCGTGGAAACTGCAGAAGACATTATATACACACAGAGACCATGAAACAAAACTTCCTCCCACCCCACTGTCCTGCTGGTAACAGCTTATCTAAAGTGATCATCAAGGAGGATCATTTCCAGCACAAATCCAGGTTTTCTCACCCTTCCCCCCCCCCCACAGACACACATACAAACTCACTCTCCTGCTGGTAATAGCCCATCCCTCTTTGAAACCTCTCTTTATAATGCGCATGATAATCAAGGTGGATCATTTCCAGTACTAATCCAGGTTTTCTCACCACCACCACCACCACCCCCACACACCCCCCTCCAAAAACCACACACACAAACTCACTCTCCTGCTGGCAATAGCTCATCTTACAATGTGCACAGCAATAATCCAAGTTTAACCAGAACGTCTTGGGGGGGGTTTGTAGGAAAAAAACAAGGGGAGATAGGCTACCTTGCATAATGACTTAGCCACTCCCAGTCTCTATTCAAGCCCAAATTAATAGTATCCAATTTGCAAATGAATTCCAATTCAGCAGTTTCTCGCTGGAGTCTGGATTTGAAGTATTTTTGCTTTAAGATAGCGACCCTCATGTCTGTGATTGCGTGACCAGAGAGATTGAAGTGTTCTCCGACTGGTTTATGAATGTTATAATTCTTAACATCTGATTTGTGTCCATTTATTCTTTTACGTAGAGACTGTCCAGTTTGACCAATGTACATGGCAGAGGGGCATTGCTGGCACATGATGGCATATATCACATTGATGGATGTGCAGGTGAACGAGCCTCTGATAGTGTGGCTGATGTTGTTAGGCCCTGTGATGAATTAGCAAATTACCTTAGCTACCTGAGAAACTCTGTTGACTGAGTACCAAAGTTGTCACTGAGTAATCAGTTGCATTGCTCATTAAAGTATTTCATGTGGTGAAAGAGTATATGTGATTTGCGTAAGTGGAGTGCAAGGTTATTATAGCAGTAGCCTTATATTATGGGTAATGTTAATAACATAGCAAGTCTTAAAATAACAGTGCTATACTGCATATGCATACTCAGATTTCTGTGTGTTTGTGAGACAGTGTTAGAGACAGTAAAATGTTAATATCTGTCCTCTGAGCAAACTGATGAGTTGCTTGGCTTGGCTCTTGAACACCTGCCGATGGGTCAGCACTTTGACCCAGAGTTAGTTTAACTATGTTGGATTGTTTCTGCAAGTGAAGGGAAAACTGACCTGTACAATTCCGCGGGGCCTGAGCAGCAGAAACAGCAGCTGCTGAAACGATGAGCACTTGTTGGCAGAGTGCAGCTGAAAGGAATCCTGCTGTGCATCAGCTCCACACCCATTCGGGAGTGCAGTCAGAATTAACTGGTTTCAGAGTAGCAGCCCTGTTAGTCTGTGTCCACAGAAAGATCAGGAGGACTTGTGGCACCTTAGACTAACAACTTTATTTGACCATAAGCTTTTGTGGGCTACAGCCCACTTCATCGGATGCATAGAATGGAACATATAGTAAGAAGATATAGATATATATATACACACACACATATAAGTTGGAAGTTGCCATACAAACTGTGAGAGGCTAATTAGTTAAGATGAGCTAATTAGCCTCTTACAGTTTGTGTGGGCAACTTCCACCTTCTCTGTATGTATATCTATCTTCTTACTATATGTTCCATTCTATGCATCCGATGAAGTGAGCTGTAGCCCACAAAAGCTTATGCTCTAATAAATTTGTTAGTCTTGAAGGTGCCACAAGTACTCCTGTTCTTTTTTCAGAATTAACTATTATGCATGGGACTCAGGATAATTTAGCCCCCAACAATGGGAAGGCAGACGCAACTTAACATGAGTAACTGGCTCAGCTGCACTCTAACTCTTTAGAGCTCAATGCAGAGCTAATCCAAAATGCCCTATTGTTATTCTGTCTGTATTCTGTCCCAAAATACAATCCCCAAGTAATAGGGAAATAGAAAATGTAATACACTTTCACAATGGGGGAGAAAGCACCCTGTTCTGGAGAATGCTGCATTGTTTGGACCCAGTCCTACCAGGTGGTGAGCACACAGTGAAACCCAGTTGAAGCCATTGAGAGTCCAGGAGGCTCAATGCCTTTCATGAAATGCTCATTACCTGACAGAATCAGGCCTTTTGTGAGGAAAGAATTCCCCATAGGTCTTATATTGTGTTTTTTGTCAGTATCTCTCAAAGCAGAGAACAGAGGTAAGTATCATTATCCCCATTTCACAGGTGGGGAAACTGAGCCTCAGAGCGTTGATGTGACTTGCCGAACATCACCCAGCAGGCCAGTGGTGGAGCTGGGAATAGATTCTAGCATTCTTGAGCCCCAATCCTGGGCACTATCCATAAATCTACACTAACTCCCAAGTAAGGGGTGAAACTTTTGTATGATCCAACAATTCAAGGCCTGATTTTCAGAGGTGCTGAGCAACTGCCACTCTCACCGCAGATGCTTAACACCTCTGAAAAAAATCAAGCCATTAATGTTTTGGTTTTTCCTTTTTTATAATGAACAGTGAATCACCAGGAGGGCAAACAGCTTCAGGTGCTAGGATCACTCAAAAAGCTCTGATTTGCAGCTGATTCCACATAGGAAAACCCCATGTGCCAGGACAGGGCTGCACTGAAGTCAGCAGATCTCCATCCACGCACAGGACAAGTTGCAAGATCAGTCTAACAAGGTTATCCTATGCTATGGAATTATTTATTAGTAAAAAACAGGTAAAATTGCAGCCTTCCCTTGGGCATAAACTATTTTCCACACCTGCCTGAACAATAATCCTTATCACAAGCTAATAGGTACTTCTGGAATAAATGGAACTTTATTTATACACCTCAGGATGTCAAATTAATGAATGGTCTTTTGCAATTTCAGAGAAAAAAATGTTTTACAATAAATTGCCATCTCCCCCTCCCTCTGCCAAACAAGAACTGCTATCACTCACTTTGAACTGTAACTGTTTAACCCTCTGTATATTGGGTGGTCCGGAGGGGGGTAGGTGAGTAGCTGCAGGAGGCAGCAGAGGCCAAAGGCAATGGGTGAAGGGTCAGGGGAGGCAGTGGGGGCCAGCAGCACCAAAATACAACCATACATTTAGGGAGGAGGGATAGCTCAGTGGTTTGAGCATTGGCCTGCTAAACCTAGGGTTGTGAGTTCAATCCTTGAGGGGACCATTTAGGGATCTGGGGCAAAAACTGGGGATTGGTCCTGCTTTGAGCAGGGAGTTGGACTAGATGACCTCCTGAGGTCCCTTCCAACCCTGATATTATATGACATTATTTTTATTACTGAGTCTGCATAAAAACCCAGCAACCTACATGAATCAATTACAATGACTTGTACATGTATATGTGCATATTTATTTGTTTTTCCTAAAGTTAATTAAGTATTTTTGGACAATTTGACAGAGTGGCCACCAGCAAGAGTTGGTGGCCGCACTCCAAGGCCACCAAACAATTTGTTGTGAGAACCCCTGGTTTAGGGTGTATTTCAGTTCTGATCAAACAAACAACTGCTAATCACTGCTATTTGTCCAGCTCTAGCCTTGGTATGGCTGCCTGCTAGAGAAACCAACATCATGTCTGCATATCTGTGGCATTCAGGACTGGAAATACTACTAGAAAATAAAAACTTTGACTGAGTTTTATATTTGGAAGTACCGAAGGAAAGAAAACATGAGAACCATGCTATTTACTTAAATGCTCCGAGATGTGTCTCAGGATCCACTTTAACAATGGTAGTGAATTGTTAACCTCAGTTGTGGTGAAATAGCGCAAGAGCATACCAGTCAAGCCCTGAAGTATGTTGGCAGAGTTGGCTTTAATCTAACAAGTATTCATTATGATTTAATTATTAGCAGCTGCCTTGCATGCAGAGCTAGAGCATAAATAAGGATCAGAAGGAACAATCCTAAGCTGTCACTAGACTAGGTACATTGGGCCGGATCCACAAAGGGACTTAGACATTCCAATACTTGGCATTGTGGTGGCTAAGTTTTAGACACCTAGAAAATCACAGGAACAACACTGTGATCCACAAAGCCTGTGTTAGATGCTTAGGTTCCCTTTACAATGCATGGGGAGAGAGAGGTGCCTTAGAATGCAAACCACAAAAGCCAGTGGACAGCTACCTACACTAGCCAGTGGAAGGTGCCAGTAAAAGTGGTGTGTGCTAAGCCCCTCTTTTCTTTTGGAATAGGCACCTAAGTCCATGCTGCAAGGATGTGACTATCTCTACTAGCAATCCACAAATTGGAACTGTCTTCTAGAGTCATGTGGCTTAGAAACCTCTTTAGTATCTTTGGGAATGAGTTAGGTGTCAGCCTGGCCCCACAAACAGCAGGTGATGGCAGTGCTGCCCACCTTAGAGCTCGGTGGTTAGAGTACTCACCTGGGATGTGGGAGACCCAGCTTCAGAGGTCTCCCTCCTCTTAGAAGCACACTCAAGCCACTGGGATAGCCTGATATGGGGCTCCCTCAATCCTTGCTGTTGAAGCTGTTCCACTGTGGATAAAAAATGAAAGTGGTTGGAGCAGGAGGACTGCCACCTCTAACCATTCTCTAACCACTGCTTGCCCCTTTTGCCCCACCCTGTCAGCAACCCTGCTGGTAGGGTGCCTACCCGTCGGCAGCCCTGGGTCGGGGGAAGAGGGGCAGTGACGTTAAAGTGCTGCCATGGCTGCGCTTTAAAGTCAGCTGCGTATGGGGCTGATACTGGCAGCCACTTCTTACTGGTACGCCGTACCGGCCCACTTTCACCTCTGACTATAATGTTAAGCAAGGAGTTCCTGTATAGACATGCTGCACCAGCGTAGGGTTAAACTAGTTTAGTTTGACTCAGAACAATAAAGCAGAACAAACAGAAAGAAAGTGACTCAAGTCAGTTCTCTATGAATCTGC
Source organism: Natator depressus (assembly GCF_965152275.1). Classification (NCBI taxonomy): domain Eukaryota; kingdom Metazoa; phylum Chordata; order Testudines; family Cheloniidae; genus Natator; species Natator depressus. The sequence continues at coordinate 190,384,649 of NC_134235.1, read as the reverse complement.
AAAGTAATGGAATAACAAAAACCTGTCTGAGGTGGTTTATGTGTCTTTATAGTTACACCTTGACCCCCAATTACATTTGAGGTACTTGTTGAAGCTGTTGCAGGGGCACCCATATCTGAAAAAGGGGTTTCCTCCTTTTGGTTTGGAAGCGCCAAAACACTCAGGCTGACAGGCTGTTACTGACTGGGAAGTACTGTAAATCTTTCAAGAAGCCCATGTTCTCACAAGATGTCCCACCTGATTGCTACACCAAAGAAGTTTAGATAAGAATCCAAATATTTTGAGATTCATCCCTCACTAGAAGCCAGATGGCTTGACCCACTGGTTCCAAAGTGACAGTGTAGCAGCTGGTTGAGTGGACAGGGCAAAGGCCAGAGACAAAGGTTTTGCCCCTTAAAGCTTCTCTCTACGGAGCTCAGATGAGGTCAATGGGCCTCCATGTGGATACATATTCACATGGAGCCATTTGCAAAGTCAAGGCCAAAATATGAAGGGAGTTTCAACAGAACAAGGTCAACTGTGATTCCTCCTGCTGCACCAAAAAAAACCCTGCATGTCCTTTTTATTTTCTATTCTACCTGTTCCTGCTATTAAATTTTAATACCATACATCCTTATAAAATACAAGGAAGGTCATTCAAAAATAACTATTTTATTAAAAAGGGACACTGGCAGATTAAAAATCATGTTAAAAAAAAGCACTAATCTGTGTTATTAACATATTAAGCAGTCTCTATTTATGACCTAAATGTACTTAAATTGCCGGCAGGTTCTTAGGAGAGGCTGAGAGGCTTTTCTTTGTCTCCCACCTCCGCAGTGGGCTGGCTTGCCCACTGCTCTTTTCTTCCACAGCCAGCTCCCTACAAATCTCAATTTTTTGTTATGGTCTTACCAACTCACCTTCATGGCCCCTTCTCCACCTCGACATGGTTGTAGATGGTGTAGTTGTTTCATTTAGTGGCACTAGTTGGTGGTGCTGAGAGAGGCTCTTCTTGGCTGTTGTGGAAGATAATTGATGTTAAATGCTGGCACAGGTTCTAACGCATAATGACACCAGCAGTCCTATCAGTGACTGATGTCAAATGTTGATACCCTCCGGCTCCATGTCCCCCTCCCTCCCAGTCTCTTCACCACAGCCTCAGTCCGCACTTGACCATCTTGTCCTCATCTCCCTTGCCCTGTCCCCGACCCCTTCCTTTTTCTTTCCATTTAGCTGATTCCCTTCTAACTAAACCCACCCACCTTCCCCCAGAAATGTAATGGAACGAACAGTGTCACTATCACAGAGTTGACTCTGCTTTTCTGTTCGACCCCCTTCCCCCAGCCTTTGTCTTTTTGCTCTGTTTAGATTGTATGCTCTTGAGGTGGGGACCATCTGCTATCTGTTTCTACCGCGTCTGCCGCAATCGGGCCTTGCTCTTGGCTGGCCCTGAGGCACTACCATAATAAACAGATTAAATAATACTAATTTTCAGTGTTGCTGAGTCACTGTGTTACTAACATCAGACACTGAAACTGTTGCTAGACTGTTTGTCTGCCTTTGGCATTTCACTTCAGTGGCACCGTGAAACTAGAATGGTTTGTCTCTGAATGGTTTCATGTTCTGGTTCGGTGGTGTGAGGGCTGTTGGCAAACACTTTTTTTCCTGCTGTCAGTCATTTCTGCCTTCATGCCCCGGTTTCAATGAATTCTAAAAATCAAGAAAGAATTCAGTCAGTGATTGGGAAGGAAAATAAAGGCCAGGGAGAGGAGGAAAGGAGAAAGAAACAGGTGAATGTCAAACCAAAAAACAAACAAAAGAATTTACAGTACAATGCCTACCAAAATCAAAGCAGCAAAAGTTGCAGTGAATGAAAACCCGAGGCTGACTTGATTTACTTTCATGTCTTAGGACATTTAGTTCCGTACAGTACACTGTCCAAGGCAATTATAAATATTACAATTTCTGCCACTGAAAGGCATCCAAATCCATTCATAAGAAAACATCAAACGTTGCCTGTCAGCCACACGAACACTTTATGACAGATATTTATACCAAGATAAAACTCACATCTTTAATCACTCTGAACAAGCTGTAGAAGAGCAAACCAAGCCTAGGGTGATTGTCTCTTCCTTTTTTTACTTTTTAAAAGATTTTAGAGAATATGAACCTGGGTTCTCAGGGAGCTGTTTTACTCTAATTTTCTTAAATGTGCTGATCTTAGAAAAAATTGTCCAGGATTTTTTTAAAAAAAAATGATGTCTGGAGTTAGCCTCCTAAATCCATATTTAGACACTGAAACAAATGGCCTGATTTTCAAAAGTGCTGAGCACTGAACAGCTTCCACTGCAGTCAATGACAGCGTCTGGGAGCTCACCTCATTTGAATGTTAGAATAAATCCCAAGGGAGATGGATTAGTGACTAGAGGGCTGGTGAGTCAGTTAAAGATGTGTGAAAAATAGAATCTATCCCATGAATTTCCAGTGTGTCACATAGATATCACCTCCACATATTTGTCATGATAGATGCACATTCAGCAGCACAAGGAGCAGCACAAGTGATTCACTGCATGTTACTTACATTAAAAATTAGAAAAAGCTCCTAAGAGAGGTGACTGGTAAGCTGTTCATCTCTACGTCACTGTTTCTAAATCAAGCCAGGGTTGGAAAGCTGGTACCAACCGATACCTGCGGGAAGTGAGTCAGTTCCCTTGGTGCGTCTTCCTAGTGAACAGACCCTGTGCCACAGTCAGCATCAGAGACAAAGGGCACAAAGACTGATTTATTCTCTCAACCCTAGCGGTGCCCCTGCCAGGTAATAGCTGATGCCCATTTTGCGGGAAGATTGTGCGTAACTTCTCCTTCTGAGACTAAATAGAGGATGTCAGTTTCCAATATTTTAATTTGGCAACTTTCATGAACATTAACTTCTTTTTCTTACATTTCTCTCTCACTTATTTTGTATGAATTGGTCAGTTTAAAATTGTGAATGGCATGGAGCTTATTTTAGAACACAATTTTAGCACAGTAAAAACCTTTCTGTGCTACATAATTCCACTCAGTATAATAATCATTATGAAGTCAGTTGGAGTGCAAGAAAACATATCTTAAAAGGAAAAAATATAACCGTATCTACCTAATTATACATCAAAGAGTACTTCGGAATAAATTCTGTTTTCTGCAATGTTTGGTTTTTTTGCGCTCTACTTTTGTAATAATTTGAGAATACTGCTTCTAGTATTAACCACAGATTTATGCTTAACTGTGCTTAGATATTAGAAGTGTCCAAATGTTCTTTTACAAATTCATTCTATTCCCATCATTAGGGATTCTCATTTCATATTTCTTGTAACTCTAGTCCATTCTTCTTACAGAAGTATTTCCACTGTGGTCCATTTCTTAATAACTGCAGTCTTGTCACAGTTCAGCATAATATTTTAAAAGGGCATAAAGGTCCGATTATACCAGTTTTGTATTTGCTATTTGTATTTCAGTTTTCAATTATTTTCACATTTGTGTTATCTTCTCTACAAAAATGTTTATATAGTGGAATTCTCATAGTATATGCAAGAATGCATCAGACTCTGATACTTACCTCGTACATTGTCGGGAAACATTTTTATTACACTTGCTATATCATATATAGAAGTAAATTTATGCTGTGACATTTGAGATTTGGCAGCATTACTCCCATGTACATTAATGGAAACCTAGCTGCTGAAACCTCTGATGCAGTGCTGAAAATGTACCCCTGAGTAGTATGGTAACATAAAGTAAAATAAAATAATGTCTCAAGACATTTTGAACCTAAATGCATATTTTAAACCTCATATGTTTAGGTTTGTCAGAAACCACACTTTTCCCAGTTTTGTTTTAATTTATCATTATTATTGGCTAACTCACCAACATGCGTGATGCCTCGAAGGCATGCAATCTAAACAAGACTAGGGAGTCAGAGCTTTCAATGTGTAAAATGACATAACTCCATTGACTTACACCAGCTTGGGATCTGCCCCATAATATAGACAGGATGTACTGAGAAGCCAAGAGGAATGAATGACTAAAATTTTTATTTTAATTCCATATTAATATTTTTGCGGATTCACTTCTTGTGGGCATTCTGAAAGAAGGAAGACTCTGGGTGGGACCTGCATGAATAGAGAGTAGTAGGTCATTGATCAGAATAGCAAGGGCGTCCCACAGACAGGGGAAGTGTTGAAAAAAACCAGTGGAGATAGAAAAAACAAATGAAGGCTGGGATCATTAGCAGAATGGAGAAAGGGGGATAGTGATATAATAAGAGACTAAAGTTGAGTGTAGCCCTGGTGGCACAAGCTAACCACCCCAAGTATATACCTACCGACTTGGACGGGTATGTACTTAGGGTGACTAGCCCTTCTGCTGCTCACCCCACCACAGCTATGTTCTATTTTTAGCACACTAGCGCAGGTATGTCTCCTTTAGCTGAAATGTACACCTTCAGCATGAAGGCAGAGATGTAGGCCAGAGCAGAGTTATGTAGGGCTTTAAAGACAAGGAGTTTAAATTCATACAGTGGAAAATAAGCTGGTGGAAAACTTAAAGAGGTGATGTGATCAGATCAGTAGGTGAAGATGATGAATTTTAGTGGCCATGTTTAGGATGGACTGAAGGGGAACAATATAGATGTCAAAGAGTACACAGAGGAAGGAGGCTGCAGTAATCAAACCAGGAGATGGAGCATGGAGAAGAGTGTCATCTGTCTGATTGGGGAGGGAGAGACAGTCAGGTGCTCACAATACAGATATGTCTCCTATATCTTTGCACTACCATCAAGCTAAAGGCACATCCCTGACACAAAGGCCACTCCCCTGACAATTTTCAAATCCTTGCTCCAAGGCTAGAGCATTTCAAAGAAGTCTCAAGAATTTGAGCAAACCAATGTATTGTTTCTTAGATTTGTTCTCAGAAATAGCTGGACTGTTTGGGCCGAAATTTTCAACAACAACAAAAATTCAGCTGGAGGCAAACAACTGGTATGGAAAGATTTTAAAAACTGGCTAAATTATAGGCAATGGAAAACAAGGTTTTATGGTGGGAATTATTGAGCAATTTAAGTAGTAGGTGGGGCTGGTAACCTCACCTATAATATGCACTGATTAAATAAAAATTGTTTGACAAGCAGTCTGACTATTTTTCCATTTTCTGGTACTGTAATACTGGAACTAAAAAATAACTCCTCTGTTTCCAGGGCAGCTTGCAAGGCTTAGAAAAATGGCTACAATTAGAGCCAATGGGAACCCTACAGATAAATGGGAGTCATACAGCTAAAACATCACAAAATATTTAGCCATTTTTCCTAAGTACAATTTTTCTGTTTAAAAAGGAACATCTGATTCAAATATTGAAATGTTGTTGCTAACTCACTCACTTTTTTATGAGAAATATCCAAACTCTTAATAGTCCTTCTAAAAGCACTTTAAAATTCCTTCTTAGAAAAAAATACCTTAAATATTTTAATTCCCAGACCAGCAGTGTCACAGGAGACCATTATGAAATCTTCTTCAAGTAAAATCTACTTTACAAAAAGTAAATATTGATATTGTTATACAGTTAAGAGGTGGAATATTAAAATAAACTAGTAACAATACTTTGAACTTTTCTGTGAACTTCTATCCGCAGACCTTGGAGAGCTGTACCTATATTACTGAGTTAAGATTCACATTTTCTCTGGAAAGTAGAAAACAGGATCATCCTCATTTTAGAGAGGGGGAAACTGAGGCCTACAGAGAAATAACTAATTTCTCCACGGTCACCCAGGTGATCACAGGAGAGCCAAGAAGAGAACATAGAACTCCTATGCTTAGCCACAGATCCATCTTTTCCCTCTGTCATAAAAATGAAACAGGGAATTTTTTCTAAGACATGTTCATACTTCCTAGATCTTATTCTGAACAGAAGCATAATAAAAGAACACACTGTATGCCTTAATCTGGCAGACAAAAAGAAATTACAAATCTGGCAGAGCCAATATGCTAGTTAAATATCAGGATCAAATGTACAACATGGTGAAAATGAAAAGCAAAGTTCCAGCAGTGTTTGGTCACTTTTCTGTAAGCTGTTATAACAGACAAACGGGAATAAGGCTGTGTGGAAAGATTAAATTATTAGATAAAGCATAAAACAGAATTACCTGAATGTAAAGAAATTAAAGATGGAAAATGTGACTAATGATGAAGTGGGAGAAAGAAATACACTTTTACATGCACTCATTTGTGCAGTGTGGGAAAGAATACATGCTATTCCTCACTTGATATGTAATAGTCATCAGATTCTATCCCCCATCCACATCCCACGCAAAAACTGTGGCTACATATACTGCAGGGAAATATTACCACATGCTCATCAACATTGGAGTCTTACAGGGGACTGATCCCTTAGACAGTGGCGGCCAGGCAGGCGGTGGGGGGAGGAAAGGGGAGAGTAACTAATGCAGTACTCCAGCATTATCCTGAGATGATGCAAAAGGGACACAAGGGAATCTCTAGCTCTAAAACAGGTGATATGGGGAGCTTCTTGCCTAATGTTGATTAAAATCCAGTTTGTGCCCACAGAATTTAACTGTTGGAGAATTCTCAGCTCATTTAAATATGACCTCTAAGCCTATCATGATGCCTGAGTTGGAGTGATCTAGTGCAGAAGTGCTATTCAGGTTAAAGTTGCATGTAAGTATCATTAATTTACAATCCCAATATTTCCAAGATTTTTAAAAGTAATTTTTAAGTAACTAAGAGGAAGAATACTAATTTCATGTAATTGCACCACTTCTCCAATCACATTACACAATAATGAGAAAAGATGAGAAGCATGGGAGAAACTAGAGATTGAACAGTCCCAGAACAGTCCACATTCAGTGATGAGAAGGCATTATGCCCCGCCACTCACAATCGACACATAGTTCTTTCTACCGCTATTTATTTGGCACTGCAATTATAGCCAAATAAATAATATCAGAATGACTCCACTGAGAATGCTTCAAGTTATTTTTGTTTTGGTTTTGTAATTAAAATTTTTGCAAAAATGACAATCCAAAACTGAGGGGTCCATGCCTCTGAAACTTATGTCTGACTTTGATTTGCCAGAGTTCAGATTTGATGACAATCAGGACGGCTTTCCCCTGAGTAGTGTTCCTGAGACGGTATGAGTGAGGCCTTACTTGTAGCCAGGGAGGGTTTTCTAGTTCTGTATTAAAATATGTAAATTCTACTGGATTCAGATCCAGTGCCCAGCTTTGGCCTGAGTAGCTGGACCAAAAAGAGCAATGGCCAGAGTACGTCAGTGGGACTTATAAGGACTTCCAACACTTCCCCCCCCCCCCCCCGCACCACACACACACACCCTGTACCCGATTTATTCAGATAATGAATACAAAAGGATCCATGTATTATTTTATTATGTATTTATCCTCTTGTGCCTACAGCACCCACTGAGTCAGGGCTCCACACTGCACTTGAGCTTGTATGGATTGCACCAAATCCAGAAGCAACATTTTTTGTACCACCTGAAAATTTCATTATGAAATGGATGAAATCATTTTCATACATAATTCCTAAAGTTGCAAAAACAAAATAAACTTTAGTAGCATACCCAAAGTTTGCAAATGGAGAGGCTTCCTTAAGATCTTCCAGTAAGGCTATAGGCAGTACTGCTTGCATTTATCTCTCAAAAAACATGCCTGTATAAAAGGAGGAAATTTCCATCTGAGAAACTCACTATCGATTAGATTTTTTTTAAACTATAGTAAATTGAAGCTGTTCCCTAATGTATTTAGAGAAACTAAGAATTCTCAGATTATGATATTTTTAACACAGTTCTGAATTCTCATTTTTCCTTCTCAGTTGAATATTGTCAAGGACAACCATATCAAACCACTGCTTGTAACAAGGAAAAGTTTCTCATGTACCTCAAAAAGACATCCAGGACTGCACCCTAATTTGAGAATAAAATTTACAAATTAAGATTTAGCTTGAAGGCAAATTTCTTTTCTTTTTTCCCCTCCACATATAAAACAAAGTATAAGGTCTTCTGAAATGAAACAAACACCAAAAATTGTTTTCAGTGTAAAAAACAGGAAATGTATCAAGTGATTAGTCATTATTGTGAGGTAAGGGTATTGGCTATTTTAAAAGAGATCACTGAAATGTGGCACAGATGTTTATCTTTGCTTGTGTGCTGCAGCCAGTACTTTTGGGGAAATATTCTGAAGGATTTTACTATGAATTTTACTAGAGATGCTCAGTTTAACATACTTTCCAAGGTACACAGTTACTGCAAAACACAAAGCCAACTCCAAAATGGAGGTGCTGGTTACACTGAAGGGCTGAGGCAGTGGAGCACCTGTGTACCATCATTGGTGCTCCAAGCACAAGATCAGGTTCACCACGGCAACAGTCCATCCAGATAATTCCATCAGTCAGATCCACATAAAACTTTTGGTTTTAAAAAGTGTCTTAATATTGACGTTAGTTGGCAAATAATGGCTTTTTTAAAATGTTATAAATGTATGGAGGCATTTCAGGTCTGATCTTTTCTATTTAGGCACCAGTGCATCATAAAACAGCAGGAATTAATCATCAATTCAGGGAAACATGATTCTCCAGTTATCATTATTATTATTATTTAATATTTGTATGTAGGTAGCACTTAGATGCCCTAGTCAGGTAATGGGTCCCCAATGCACTGGGCACTGTATGCACATATAATAAAGACCAAACAGCTTACAGTCTAGTACTACATCCTTGTCCTTACAGAACCAGCACTGGGCAACTGAGGACCCTGACATCCCCTGGTGGTGCCAGTGCATTGATAGACCTGTTGTATCACGTGAGGTACCAATGTGCCAGTAGACATACTGAAGCACTGTGAGGACTGAAGTGCCATAACTCGAGGCACTGACGACTCCAGAGGAGTAGAGCAGGGTGAACATTTTGGGAGGATGCTTCTTTTTGATGAAAAATGCAGATTCAGATCAACTGAAACATTTAGCAAACTCACGCTGAATTCAACAGATTTTTTTGTCGAGGGGTGGGGTGGAGTGCAGGGTTCCGACTGAAACAAAGTTGAAATGTTTTCTTTTGACATTTTCAGAACTAAATGTTTGACTTCTAGATTCAAAATGACTTTTCGTTTTGAATTTTCCTTCAATTGTATTTAATTTTTTTTTAAGATAAAGAAAAACTCCAAAGTGAAACTAAACTGAAAGTCATGGTTCTGCATGGTTCGTTTCAGGTCAAACAAAATGCTTCATTTGACCAGAAACAAAAAATATTTGACATATTCAGTTCACCAGGACAAAAAATAAAATTAATTTTGGGTGACCCAAAACAATTTTTTCTAAAATTTTACAGTTCCAAAAAATCAGTTATTCTCACAGTTCTACAGAGAAGAGTGAGGGACCCAAGGCAGTGGAGGCTGATGAAACAGTCCAGCTGCCTATGCAGCAATGCATTAGCCAGTGGTGTTGCCTGTGCATCACTGGGGTCAGCAAGGAGCCTGCACTCTGAGACAGTAAAGATACAGGTATGTGGGGACTGGTGAGGTGCTCGTGCCCAAGTTACTCAAGGTACCATTGAGCTAAGGCACCTGGATGCTGAGTAGAGGAGGCTTTGGTGTCCCAGGGCAATGAGTGCACAAAAGTACTTAAGGTGCTTGTTAGCTGAGTTGTCTGTCTACTAGAGCTGGGGCGTTTGTGTGTGGAGGTGGAGGAGGCACCGGTATGTCAAGAAAATGGAGGCGTGGGTGCATCACATCTCACAAGGCGCCAATGAGCCAAGGCATTTGTGCACAGAGTTATTCAAGGCACCAAAGCGTTGAGGTGCATGGTTGCATTGAAGGGCTGAGGAAATGGAGCACCTGTGTTCCAACAGGGACATTGGTGCTCCAAGCACTAGATCAGGTTCATCAAGGCAAAAGTCCATCCTGATAAGCCAGTCTTGGCCCAGCAGAGCCTCACACCTAAGTCGTTGTCACTGTGCAAGAAGCAGCCGTTATCAACACATCCAGTTTAGCCATTTCTCTCCTATCGGCTCTCTAATAATAGAGAAAAACACAATACAAAGATTATCAGCAGCCATTGAAGGCTTATATTGAATAACTGAAAATAGCATGGGGAAACTTTGACTCAGAGACATGAGCTGGTAGCAAGACAAGCTTCCAGGAGTGCTAGCTGTGGGAATAGCTAACATCCAAGCCTTAGACAGTAGCCACAAAGAAGAAAGTCCGATTGCTAAATAGCTGGCACCTCAGGCAAGCCTTAGAAAGACTAAATTAATATTTCAATGCAAGTGATACCAAGAACTGAAGGGAAGAGGAAGCCTCAGATTAATGAGGCTGACTGGGAATCAAGGAAATAATGACAAAAAGCAGGGGCAGCAGCAACAACAGCTAGAGCTGTGTGAGAACCATTGGCAGCAGCTCCTGGGGTAAGCTTCCTCACTGATCACAGCTGAAAAGTTGCTGTCTGAAGTGTTCTTGGGCCTGCAATACCTTAGGTTAGAGCATGCTTAGTAGGACAAAAAGTCCTCAAGTCAGCCTGCAGAGGGTCACAAATCTCAAGAACCAGGGAGTTTCACGAGCTGATTTGCACTGCAGGATGAAACACAAGAGTGTGAGTCCTGCACTGATCAAATCATTAGAGAAATTAAATTGACACCCAAAAAGTAAATTTACAAACCCAGAATAAACTGAAAACATCCAGGAAATAAAGTTCTCATTTTATGTAAATTTACTTCGTTTTATAGTCCTTTTGCCATGAACTAGGTGCCCAAATTTTGACCAGCTGAGAGCTACATTAGCAACTTGCGTAGATCCCAAGGGCCAAGCTGATCTACTTAAAAGGAGTAGACTGCAGCAATCTTTAATATAGATGTGTGTTCTTAGGAGACTAGAGATCCTGACATGCAATGCTATATCTTGATCCAAACACCCTTCTGTTCAAATTGATATGGAGCGCTGCCTGCTGGGATCTCCATATGCCTCTCCTCCACAAACTGTGGGCCACATTTGGCAACCTCTGAAGTAGAAGAAAAAGAAAAGAATAAAGAAAAGAAAAGAGAGTCCAAATTGTTCTGAAATTTTAACAGGTTCCTCAGCAAAGTATTAGAATCATACTTACATCTTTATGCAGATCCAAGATTATGCAGAGATACTCAGAAGAAAGATTAAATGAGGAAACAAGAACAAATGTTCATGCATAGTTTATCATTCATGCCAGTCTAGAAAAGTGTATTATACCCCAAAGAAAGAAACAGTAACTCAAGCGCAAAGCAGTATATTTATTGTTTTCCTGTAAGGTAATTATCCATCACCACATCATAATATAACCCCATAAAGTAAGATTGCTTTACACTGAAGTATTACAGAAATGTAATACCTTCCAAGACCTTTTACAGCCCCACATTCTACAATTTCAAGGGTCACGCAGGAAAAAAAAAAAGCAAGATAAATTATTTTAAAACCAATATCATCAAAAATAGTCTGAACACAAGGATCAAAGTTTAAAGCGTAAGTTCATTGACTCCTTCAATTCCTCATCGATAAATTCTTTACAGGCTTATTTCTCACCTAAGAATTGTCATACCGTATCAAACCAATAGGCAATCCAATCTAGTATCCTGTCTCCTACCGTAGCCACAACCTTATCCTACAGGGAAAGGTGTAAACTCACCTCCCTAATAGACAATTGTGCAACAACATGCTTATTATGTGCAGAGCTTCTTCCTAACTTCAGGAAGTTAGAGGTTGGCTTATGTCCAGAGGCATGACAATGGATATCTGTTAAACATTTTTATCTTAGCTAGTGTAACTGGGGACTGCATCTTGACATGGTGGGAAGGCTTGTGTGTTCCAATGACCCTGAGAGCTGTGCTGGCAGGAGCTTTAACTCCTGGTAGGGCCACTCAAGCCAGATAAGCCAAAGGGGAGGGACCAGACAAAAAGCAGTCTACCTGGCAACTGGCCGAAACCAAGTGCTGAGCAGCATTCAAGTAACTTAGCAAACCTCAGGAAAATGCCAACAGTTTCAGTGGGATGAGTGCCTGGGAAGGTTTGTGGGAACCCTCGTGGAAGAGATGCCATCAAAAGATGGAAGAGTTGAATGAATGAATTTTCACTAATGGGACCCACAAACTAGAGGAAAGGCAATGGAAAACAACTCTCTGTAATTTCTCCCATGAGATTTTTCATAGAAGAACAAAGGCAAACCTTTAATCCACATGCAGTGGTGGACACTGAGACCCTCCCAGATTAGAAGGTGTAACAAACTATACTCGGGAGGAGGTTTTGGTGACTAAGAGTACTGGGTGTGGTTATGATAGTGCTGTTTAAAATGTGTCAGAAAGTACAATGCTTGATGTTTGCATCAAAGAAAAGTGTCATCTGAACCTTCTTAAATGAATCATCAGAGTAGGAACATGGAGTGTGAGGAGTACATATGAAGGGAAGCCCACCATTGTGACCAAAGAATTGGAAAGATAAAAGATAAACAGCTGCAGAATGTCCGAGCTATGATGGAATGGTAAGGGCCATTTCATGACAATGGATGGACATCCAGAGTGCTACTAAGGATCTGAGAAAATGAGTGAAAATGGGGTCGCATTTGTCTTATCCAAGGAGACTTCAAAATGTGGGCTTGGATATAACCCAATCCGTGATAGAATCATTACAATTCATCTTCATGTCAAGCCAGTCAACATGTCAATCATACAGGTTTACAGTCCTACAACTGCAGCTGACAATTATGGGACTGATGAGTTCTTTGAAGAGCTTGAGTAGACACTCATTAAAACATCAAGCAAAGATATCTCCCTTGTAATTGAGGACTTGAATGGGAAAGTTGGAAGTTTAAGCTCTCATAAAGAAGTAATGGGAAACAATGGTCTCGGTTTACACAATGAGAGAGGAAGACATTTAGTTGAATCCTGCTAGTTTAATCTCCTGGTCATTCCAAACACCATCTTCACCGAATACCCTAGACAAATGGAGGTCACCTGACAGTATGACAAGAACCCAAATCAACTGTGTAATGATACAGCAACCCTAGACTTTGAGCATCCAATAAAGACTTTCCCAAGTGCACACTGAGGGTCTGTGACAGGGTGTACCAGGCCCTGAGGCCCACTGCTGGTGGCCTCATGGTCCTTCCACACCCTGTCCCAGAAAGAAGCAGTGGAGATGAGTCCTCCAAGCAGTGTAGAGAGACTGCGTGGGACACAGTCAATCAGTGAGAGGCTGCAGCCCAGTAGGCCCATATAAAAGAGGTGCAGAGCAGAGCACAGTTGTTGCTTGGTGCTAGGGGAGCGTGGATGGTGTTCCTGGCTGGCTGAGGAAGCCACATGGCTGTGAACAGAGCAGTTGCCGGTAGGGACCACAGGAGCAGAGAAGGTCAAAGCCTGCAGCCCTATGGTGAGGGTGAAGTGTTCTTAAGGTGCTGGGGCTGATGGGAAGTGGCCCAGGGAATCATAGCAGCAATGCAGTTTAGTTAAAGGGATGCTGCTATTTGTAGGGTCCCTGGAGTGGCACACAGAGAAGTGGGTGGGCCCAGGTTCCTTCCCCCCCATTAGCCACTGGGGAAGTGGCTTGAATATTGAACTGTAATACACTCCCCAAAGGGGACCTGAACTGTTTAGTGTCCCAGCTGGAGGGCTGTACCAGAAAAGTCCAGAGGGGCAAAGACATTGCCTCCAGGGAGGCATGTCTCAATACCAGGGCTGGGCCTACTTAAAGACTGAGCCCAGAGAAGGCTACAGGAAGAGGCCTGGGTTAGGTACTGGGATAAGCCCCTGTTGGACTATATACCCTGGAAGGGGGTTGTAGTTCACATTCAGACTGTGTGAGACTTGGCTGGAGGGCTGAGTCACAGAAGACCTACTGCAATTAGAGTGATAATGCAGGTACACGCATTCGGTCAAGGGGGTGCTTGTGAGAGGTGGGTGCCACCCCTGTTAGAGGGTCAAGCCATCAACTGATTGCCTCAAACATAAAATTAAAAAAGATAAGACATTCGGCAGGTCCACTGCATTTAGATCTGTCCAGAATCAACAAAAACTGCATGGCTTCTGTCCAGAACATGTTTCAGGCATTGTCACGTGTGAAAAGGAGAACAACTCAGATGAACTTTGTCATTGTTCCACCAGCTCAAATACCTTCTCAATGAGCCATAGTGCAGTTTGATGCTGACTTTTTGAAATATACACGTTGACAGCTTTGAGCATGGAAGTGTTAATTTTATGACAAAGAGTGAAAAAGAATGGCTTGGAGACTCAGGAATGTAGGAGAGAGTACTGTACAAGGAATTTAGAAGACAGATCCAAAGGCAAATTAGACAAGATAAGAGTAAATACATCAGAGCAAAATGTGAGAACTTGAAAGGCAGAAAGAGCAATAATATAAAACGAATATTCACAGTGGTTAGACTTGTTACCAGAAATTTTTCCCTGCAATTGAACATAATAAAAGATCATGATGGCAAAATCCTTATTGAAGGTGATGATATCAGACACCAGTGGAGAGATTACTGTGTCAATCTGTATGCCTCATTAGAGCCACTCACAATACAGGATGACAGAAAGGAGACTCTGGAGCCAGAGCCATCAGTCCTGGGAGAGAAGTGGTGAGTGCTATTATGAAAATGAAGCTGGAGAAAGCACCAGCACAACTGTTAGGGAGGTCTGGTTCCATCTCTAAGAAACCGCCAGTTGAGACACTCTCATAGCCTAGAAAAAACTAAGTTCTTTAGCTCAGTAAAGAAAATTAAACATTAAGACTAAATAGAAAATCCTTCTGAAGAGCATGGAATTCAATGAATAACAAACTTAGAGTGCCAATTAATCATTTAATATCCTGTCCACCCATGTTGGCATTGCTTGTGAACATATGCAGGGGCACTTACTGTGCCAGATGACAATTTTCTGTTTATTTATGCGTGTTGGCCTGATGACTTTGCTAGTTTTCATGCCTGAAGGAGTGGACTGAGATTATGGCTGCCCGGACTTGGCTGAATGGGAAGGGTCTGTATAGTGAGGAGGCTACTCTTTGAGGTAAGAAATTTTCCCAATTAGAAGGGCGAGTCCTTGACCACCATGGTCAAGGTGAGGGTGGTCAAGATAAATGTGAAGGCACATTTATCTTCAGTAATAACACCAGGATAAACTTGGACTGGTACTCACTGAGGAAACTTCTGGCTTTATAAAATTGAGGCCAAGAGAATAAAGAAGACCCTTACTGCCTGCCGGTTCTTCCACATCTGGTCTACTGTCCCTCTTATTACTTACCATATCCCCCCTTAATCTCCTCTTTTCCAAACGTACCCAGTTCCTTCACCTTTACTCATACAGTTTTCATTCCATCCCTTTGATCATCATCTGGATCTCCAGTTTCTCTACATCCTCTCTATACATTGGTGACCAAAATTGGACACAGTATTCCAGCTGTTGTATATAGCCCAGTTTTCCAATATATCAAGATCCCTCTGAATTTTAGCTCTAACCTCCGAAGCGTTGGCAACCTCCCTACAGTTTAGCTGAATGTTTTCACTTTTATTTGCTTGTAACCATTTTGAACTTCATTTCTTCTACATGGCATCACTTAACCTATGTCCTGTTAATAAATTTGTTATTGATGGGTTTTTTAACTATAAACCAACTCAGTGCTGTCTTTGAACAGAATGGTTTATTTGTCCCAGTTAAGTTAATAAGCTGTGATGTGGTTTTTGTCTCTTCAAAGGAACAAACCAACCTTATTATTTCTCTGAACTGTTCAGTAGAAGGCTGGACAGTGGAGGGCACATGGCTTGTGGAAAATTTGGGAGTGTGTTGGGCTGACCCTGCAAGTAGTAACCAAGGTTGGTGGAAGCCAGAGTGGGTCTGTAGACAGGCTTCTGGGGTCAGAGCTGTTGAACCAGGGCTCTCTAGCACAGACACTCAAGGTATGACCTGCATGCTGATAGGATGACTGGTGTGCTCACAGCCCGGGAACTAAAGCAGCAAAACAGTTTAAGGCACCCAGGCTTGCAGGGAAAATGGTGACACACCGGTCTGGATTGAACCCCATCCCCATGACAACCGTGGCATCTCAAAACGTACAAAGGTTTGACTCGCTGAAAGCTTAATTTTATCAAGTGTGACCGATGGATGCAAATCATGGGAAATTAATGCTGCTGACAAGAAGAAAATTGACACCTTTGAGATGGTGTGCTGGCAAAGACTTTTGCATATCTCCTGGATGGAAAAGAAGATAAATCCTTTTGTTAGAAACATTATTGGAGAGAAGCAGACTCTGTTATCCTAAATCAACAGATGAAAACTTATGTGCTTTGGTCACATTAGGCATAGAATAATCTTTAGAAAGTTCTCATGCAAGGTTTCATGGCTTCCCCCACCCTAGCCTTCAGAACCAGAGCTCCAGCCCAAAGTTGTACCTTCAAAGTTCTGCCTTTACATCTCTTTTTAGAGCACTAGCATGGGCCCTGCTAGCCTGAGTCTGTTGACCCAGGGTGGGAGGCTTACTAAAAATCTGTAGACACAATCCTAGTCTCTCTGTGCTTCAGTTCTCCATCTGTAAAATGGAGATAATAGTAATTTCCCACCTCACAAGGGTGTTGTGAGGATAAATACATTAATGGTATTCAGATCCTCTGGTAATGGGGGCCATAAATAATTACCTGAGATAGAAATGTCTAGCCTTCTTAATCCTGTAAACTCTTTGCCTCAATGTCTTGAAACAGTGAGTGCCACATTCTGTAAAAAGGCATTTCCTGTTATCTGTTTTAAACTGAGCTATTGATTTAATTGTACGTGCCCTTGTTCTCATATTCTGAGAAACAATTAAATCAGAGCACTTTTCTGACCTCCTCTAAACCATTCACTTCACCTCTTATTCATCTCTGAACCTCTGTAAATACCCTAATCTTTTTAATCTCTCCACATATGGAAGTCTTGCCATGCCTCTAATAATTTTCATTGCCATTCTCTGGACTTTTCCATTTCATCAATATCCTAACTGAGATAGCATGACTAGAAATGAACATAGTATTCAAGATGAAGGGATACCATCAATTCATATAATAGATTTATAATATTTTCACTACTATGCTCAATTCCTTTCTTGTAGTTGTTGGATTCTCCTGTCACTTTAACAGATGAGTGTTCAGCCAGTGTTGACTTGAGTTATGGGTTTTTGTTTTTATGGCTTTCTTTTCACATAAGAAGCTAGCCCAATCCTGTACCAGCCCCTCTGAGATGCTAGGTACATACTTGAGCAGCTAGCCCCTCCCACCACTTGTCCCCCCACAGCTACACTCTATTTCTCACACAATCAGAGTTAACACATCTCCTTGAGCTCAAAATTACACCCCCAGTCCAAAGTGTAGATGTACCTTACTGTGTATGAATGGTTGCAATAATTTCATCCAATCTGCATTAATTAATTTGCATTTAGCTGAATTGTATTTCATCTACCATCACATTTCTCATTTAGTTTTCTTTGGTCCTTCTGAAACTGCTCATACTCTTCTCTAAACTTGACGACCTAAATATTTTGCATCATTCACAAATTTTGATGTCTCATCTTCCAGCTCACTAATATGTTAAATAATCCCAGTCTTAACACGGACCTGGAAAATACCTTGGGATAGGGACTCTAGCAGAAATCAAATTAAATAAAGCCCTGTATTATCGTCCTCCACCTGATCAGTCCCATATTGGCACCTTATACCTGTCCCTCCAAATTGTTCAGCAAGAGAGTCTCAAACTTCTTCAAGAAATTCTTAGGCTTCTAAATTTTCCATTTCTTACTGATCTTTTTCAAAAGTTTTCTTGAGTTATCCTTACTTATGTTTCAAGACCAGAGAATTGTACCTGATTTAGCAGCTGCTGGAGAAGTCAGCTGTTGAGTGCTTATCAGTTTTGTTTTCAGCTGCTTTTTCAATAAATCTGTTTTCTCCAGCTTGGTTTTATATACAGGTATCCTTTTAAACACAACTCAATCTGTATTTAAAAAAAAAATCTTATCAAAAAGGAGTCTTAAATTTTGACTCCTCCCATCTTTAGAAATAAGGGCCAAATTTTTCAAAACTGCCGACCTACACTGCACATACAAAACAGGTATATACAAATGTAATTACCAGTGTTGAGTACAAAATCTTTTCTTGCACCCTAAAATAGTCGTGTACTTCTCAGCTCAGTCAGAATATGTCAACCATATTGGAAGCCAAATTTCACCCCAGAAAGATCTGAGGCTAATCTACTATGTTGTTCCCACACAGAGAAACTCCGAGTAGATGCAAATTCACCTATGATCAAAGACCTCTATGGGCCTGTCTAAATCAAAATGAAAGGTCTGTTTTACAATATTTTAACTAACATTTTAAAACTGTAGCATAAACAGGGCAAATTGTATTTTAGCTGGCAGAGATGAATCCTATGCTGTCCTATAGAATTCACCTCTACACCTTGTCCTGACTACATCAGGATTTTAAAATGTTAATTGAAATATGTTCGCTAATAAGTGTTAAAAACAAATCTTTTATATTAATTTAGACATATCTTCTGACAAATGAGGCAAACCTGGAGAGGGAAAAGAATGACATTTCAACCTTCATGCTAAAGGTCCTGTGTTTTTTGATGTAACTGATTTGATATTTAAATTATTAAATATCTATAAATCCAAGAATATGACTAACTACAAAATAAAGATTACCCCACTGTAACAAAATCTGTCACCTTCCCCCCCCCCCCAAGTACTTTAATTCAGACAAAATGTGATAAGTCTTACTTTAAAAAATGAATACATATTACTGGCATATTTCAGTTTTCTGTAGAAAGAAGGTACAATGTTTCCTTATTTTACACTGCAGTAAAAGTGGCCACATCTGCTCACCTCAGAAAGCAGATGGATGTTCACATACTATATCATATTATATATTTCAGGGTGAAATTTTAACTGCTTGGATGTCACATTTTAATTCAATAGAGCTGAAACAGGAAGATTAGAATTTTAAAACATTTCCTAAGTTAATTGATTGATGAATAGCAGCTTCCAAGAACAGACCTTTCATTAATCTCATTGCCTATACGCCCTGAACTGAAATCCACTCAGATTACCTGAAGTCACAAGAAAAGATAACTAAGTACAACTTCCATCTTGCAGTTTCTATTTTCCAGCATTTTTCTGGAACTTTAATTTATTGGCTAGAAGCAGCGAGAACAGCCATTTCCATAAAACTACTTTTAGACTCTGAGTCAAGAATGATTACTGGAAAAAACTTCCTCTTTGTTTTTGTGAAGAACATTAATGATAGTGTGTCAGACAATGGTCACTGGAAATACACATTGCACAGGTACCAATCATAGACACATTGTAAAGGCTTTTAAGCACCAAGGATAACATTCTTGTAAAGTTAATTATTGATATAAATGTCTCAGGGTCTTCTGCAAGATGAGTTCCCCTGCCCAAAATAGTTCATCCAATTAAAGAGATACTTACTAAATAGAAAGCTCTGTAGTTGAAGTACAACAACTTGTATATAGTTTGGAGGGCAGAATGTGTGCGCATTGTAACTAACTGTGGATCCACCTCTCTCACTTCTGGATAGTTTAAATATGTTAGATTTATTTTACTCATGCATACCCAGGAAGTACATAAATGTCAGTCATCTCAGCAAGGGAAACCTAATAACAACCAACCAATCAAATAAATTCCCTAAATAGTAAAATGTAAGAGATTTCAGTTTGCAAGAACCAACTAGGACACTGAATAAAGAGTTTAAACCTTTGAGGCATACTTTACCTTTCTTTAAACAGTAATCAGCTATTTTCAGGAAATCTCTACTTATACCACAATCTGGCATGCTATGTAGGTTTACCTGGGTGAAGTTCTCAGTCCCTATGAAGAACTCCTATATTTTGTATGGGGGAACTATGTAGGAGAACCTTCCCAAAACCCAATACTCAAGGCATGGGCCACCAACACAGTTAGCCTGCAGCTGCTATCCCAGCCCATAGGTTTTAGAAGCAGCCATACCCCTCTATTCCAACCCCAATTTACAGTGTTTGAGGACAGTGGAAATGTACAGTTAATGAACCTACTGGCTATTCTCTTATCTAACCCATAAACTCCCACCTCACTCTCCTACATTACTCACCCCCACAAACTGGGCCACCAGAGAGCTTAGCTCTGTGGCATAAGGGTTGCTACAAATCCACTTATACAGACTCTCAATGGCCTGTCCCATCTGCACAGCAGAAATATCATGTTTCTACTGTATTTGGCTCTTCGCAGGCTGTGGAGCAAGAAGAGAGAAAAATGTCTACCCCCTCACCTTTAAGGAAACAGTCAGAAAATAAACTGCAGAATTAAATCCAATGAGAATTTGGTCATTTAGCACTATGCTTACGAGGATATCTTGCTGTTCATACAATTAGAACCAAATTTTTTTTATTGTTCTATCTTTAAAAAAAAAAAGACAAATTGTTCAGAACATTGCTGTGCCATCTGAATATGGTGATTTTTGTCATGAGTGATGGATCATGACTTGTTTTAAGTTTGCCTTGCTATGTAATTATTACCAACATCCATACATTCTATGAAGAGTAATTCATTTCCCATTGATGTTGACATCCATCAGGTCTACAGATATAGCTTATTTTTCTGTAATGTTCATAGTAATATCAGGAAATTGAGTTCTAAATTATAAATGAGTTGGGCTCATTTGGAATATACTGAGTGGTTTTTAACATACGGGCTTTTGGAAGTCAGTGTCTATCATAAACAGTAACACAAGGGCGAGGGTTTTGCTGAGCACTGCTAGACTGAACAAAAGGGCAAGAACTAAAACATTACAGAACAGAGAAGCTAAAACAGGATGTCAGAACAAATTAAGGGCCCAAAAAATCAAGATGCTTAAGAAATGAATGAGGACATTGAAGCTGGCATGGTTGTTTTTGTACACTTCTACCATGATGCCTGCAGTAAATAGTCAATTGATAATGCCGAGATGAGTGGCCAGTAGGACTTACTGAGATTATTAATACTTCTGATTTCTTTATATTTTAAAAAAAAAATTGCCTTGAAACCAGCTAATTATTCCATAGCCAGTATATGTAACCAAGTTTCAATCACTGTTACCTTTGCCCTCCCTTCCTCATCCCCTCCAGCTGTCTCTTTTCATTTTGGCCCGGATCCTTCAGCGAGCTCCACGTGGTCACAAAGGTCTGCCTATGTGGAGCTGATGGCAGAAGCAGGCCCTGTAAGCTCTTTGAGGCAGAGACTATCTTCTAATATGTGTTTGTACATCACCCAACATATTGGGATTTCTGTGCGCTACTGTAATTCAAACAATAATATCAAAAATAAATGTTGCTTTCCCTGCACATAAGCTCCAAAAGGTTTCTATTACATGTTTGTCCGAACTCTCTGGATATTTTCGCATTACCCACGCTGTACTATGATTTGCTCTTTCCCTTACTCTGCTCCCCACGCTGTTATCTTTGGAGATGGTAAGGCATCTGGAAAGGCCCACTGCCCATTTGAGTAACATCTCCACTTCAGAAGACCTCTTAGACAGAGGATCAATACATAGAGGCAAAGAAACCAGTACTACTAACATTCCAGACCAGGGAAGATCTCTTTTTTCAAAGCTTCACCACCAATCTCATTTTCTGTTTGTCTGCATTCTAGAAATAATTTTTATGTAGCCAAGACAATACAGAATTCCCTCAATTATCATCACCAGATTTTTTTTTAAATACAAATGCTTTAGTCAGAATGTGGGCAAGCTTAACAAAAACAAAAAAAGCCTTTGAAATATTCTTGTCAACATTTAACCTATGAGACACACTAAGTTAAAGTCCTTCTATATTCTTCTTAGGGCAGCAAACAGGAGCTATCTGTTTGAAGACAGCAATGGAATAAGGTGCAACAATATTATCAGCATTATGGTGAGTAATAGACTTGTTCTGACGCTAGAAAATAATAATGGAAAATGCCATCAATTACAAGAAAATGTATTAATGTACAGTCAACTCCAGGTAGGGGGAAAAGATAGAAAACACTATTTTAAATCTAATACCTAAGAAAGATCATAGAATTATAGAATCATAGAACTGGAAGGGACTTCGACAGGTCATCTAGTCCAGTCCCCCACACTCATGGCAGGACTAATTATCTAGACCATTCCTGACAGGTGTTTGTCTAACCTGCTCTTAAAAATCTCCAATGATGGAGATTCCACCACCTCTCTAGGCAATTTATTCCAGTGCTTAACCACCTTGACAGTTAGGAAGATTTTCCTAATGTCCAACCTAAATCTCCCTTGCTGCAATTTAAGCCCATTGCTTCTTGTCCTATCCTCAGAGGTTAAGAAAAACATTTTTTCTTCCTCCTCCATGTAACAACCTTTTACATACTGTGACAAAGCTCTGTCCTTGCCTCCATGGGTCCCGTGTTTCCTGGCAGATTTCGCTAGCCTCAGAGGCTCACTGTGACCCTCCATGTAACCCTTCTCTCTCTAGAGACAAGGGTCACAGTCTACTGAACCATTTTCATCATAAGCCAGCGAGGGAGGTGAGCAGAAGCTATCCTTCCTTGCACAGTCTCTGTTGTCTCCCAGTCTCAGTGATTAATCAGAGGGCAAAGGTGGGGGGGAGGGAGCGCAGGCCCACCCTCTATTCCAGGCTCCAGCCCAGAGACCCTAAGAGTATCAGCTATGGTAGCTGACCTTTTAGAAACATGACATGTACAATTCCCTGGGCTACTTCCCCCACAGCAGCCCTCACTTCCTTAAGCTCCACTTCACCCTTACCTCAGGGCCTCCTTTCTTGTGCCTGATATGGTGGGTACTACTCAGCCTCTCCAACAGCACAACTTCCTCCCACATCTCCTGACATGCACACCCACCTGACTAGCTGGGAAGCTTTTAACTAGTTTCAGCCAGCCCCTGATTGGCTTCAGGTGTCCCAATCAACCTAGCATTCTCCCTGCCTTCTGGAAAGTTCTTAATTGGCCCCAGGTGTCTTAATTGACCTGGAGCAGCTGCCATTTCACTTATCCTGGAACCAAAGATTTGTTTAGCCTGGAGCTAATATATCTATCTCCCACTACTTTTCTATAGCCGTCTGGCCTTGCCCCGTCACAATACTTGAAAACTATTATCATGTCCCCTCTCGGTCTTCTCTTTTCCAGACTAAACAAACCCAATTTTTTTCAATCTTCCCTCATAGGTCATGTTTTCTTTAGACCTTTAATCATTTTTGTTGCTCTTCTCTGGACTTTCTCCAATTTGTCCACATCCTTCCTGAAATGTGGCACCCAGAACTGGACACAATTCTCCAATTGAGGCCTAATCAGAGCAGAGTAGAGCAGAAGAATTACTTCTTGTGTCTTGCTTACAACACTCCTGCTAATACATCCCCGAATGATGTTCACTTTTCTTGCAACAGCGTTACACTGTTGACTCATATTTAGCTTGTGGTCCACTATGACCCCCAGATCCCTTTCAGCAGTACTCCTTCCTAGGCAGTCATTTTGAGTGCATGTAACTGATTAGGGAGGAACAAATCGAGTACTTTGCCTGCCTGCATGCCATGGCCCCACGCCACTCCCAGAAGCGGCTGGTCGTTGGCAAGTCTCTGCGCACCCCTGGGGAAAGGGGGACAGCATGTCTCCATGTGCTGCCCGCCCTCGCAAGCGCTGCCCCCATAACTCCTTGCCAATGGGAGCTGCAGGGATGGTGCTATTGTCATTGGAGCTAACCAGATCAAAACTAGTTTAAATATGTTTACACATGCTGTGGTCACACCTCTGAATGCAGTGTAGACATACTGCGTGTCTACTCTTACATCTGGGGGGCAGGGAGGACTTGAGGAGACACACTCATGCCAGCTCTGATCAAGTTACCATGCTAAAAACAGCACAGCTGCGGTGGCACAACTAGCTAGCCATCCACGTAAATGCCAATGGTCTCAGATGGGTAAATACTCAGGGTGGTTAACCCATCCTGCAGCCCGTGCTGCTGCAGCTATACTCTATTTTTAGCATGCTACCCCCCAAATCAGAGCTCCTCAAGCTGGGAATCACACCGCCAGCTCCAGCTCCAAGCGTAGGCATACCCTTAAGAGTCTCTGATAGGGCTTGACAGTCTTTCATACAACTACAGAACTGAAAAAAACATATTTGGGGTGGATGTGACAGCATCATATTGTAATATTATATTGCTACATGATGACGAGTAACATCATGCTACATGAAATAATGGCACAACTTTGTCATGGAGGACTTAGGCCTGCACTGGCAGTAGCACCAATTGCTGTTCAAAGAAAGAAAAGTCCAATGTTATTAAGACTTATAGGATGGCTGAATCCAACGTTGAAGAAAATTACTTGAAAATAGTTTCGGCTTCATTGCTCAGAGCATACATTAAATGCACCATCTATGCTGAGCTTTGCTGCAGTTTTACATTTAGTGAAATGCTGCTTTCAATCAGGCTAATGAAACTGGAAATCTTACAGAGGATGAAATTTCAGCATTTTCTTTGTTCAGTGGTTCTAATTTTCCATCCAGGCCTCCTCAGGCTGTGATCTCATAAACTAAGCTGATTTGAGGGCCTGTTAAATAGTTGGATAGGAGATCTTTTAAGAAAACCTAGGTGTTGCAGGAGGTGGTGTTAATGATAGTACACTTTTCTTTGGGCTGGTACAGTACCAATTCCCCAGAATGGGGTAAGAAAATACCTTGCCAGTGGAGGTGCCCTCTTTTGAATGGGATGTTAAATCAAGATCCTAACTATCCTTGATTGTTCAAAAGCTTATGATATTTTCCACAAGAGGAAGAACTGTTAGCCTCAATTATTTATTTGTATTGTAGTAGAATTTATTAATCTCTCTCAAGTAGCAAGACCCTATTATACTAAGACACAGTAAAATGACATAAGCTGTTCTAAACAGTTCAGTCCTTAGTGTTCAATTTGGATTACACTTGGGGAATTAGAGGGTGGATTTTAGCTAGACAAAATTAAGTTTCAGATAAATAAGGTGTTCTTCGCTTTTGGTCCTAAACTATTGTTTTCACCAGTGGTTTCTGTTGTTTTTAAATCTTCTGAATCATTTCAGGATTTTATTTCAACCATGGGACCACCCTTGGAAGTTAATGGCTCAGCTCACAAATCTGTTCATACTCTTGATCTAGTGTGTAGACAGGAGGTTTAGCACTTAGAAACTTTGCCTTTGTCATGGATCAATCAGTGTCCTTGAGGTTGGGATGCATCTACCTTGTCAGGCTTTGGGATATGTTTTGATGGTCCTCCCTTTAAGGGTCTTGAGGTGAATGGTGTTATCAGTCCATCCAATTATCACCTAGTATCTAATCTTCCATTTGTGACTAAGGTTATAGAGAAAGTTGTAGTGAGAACCTCAGAACTGCTAGATCTTTGTCAATCTGGATTAAGATCTAGGTACACCACAGAAACAGCACTGGTGGTGTGGACAGATGGTCTCCTGATGGATAAAGTTTGGGAATCCATGCTGATATTGCTGTTTCGATCAGCTGACTCTGATGCAGTTGATCGTGTGGTTTGACTCATCTGAGAACAGTAGCAGGCATCAACAAGACTGTTTTTGAGTCGCTCCATTCCTTCCTTTATTAATGTTCCCAGGGGGTCCTTTTGAATAACTGCTAATCAGCCTAATAGCATTCACAAAAGAAGTTCCACCAGACTGTATTTTGTTCAGGTGTATATAAGGGCTTGAAAGGATTAGCAGGAAAGTCTAGGTTCTGATGTTTAGCATGCTGCTGACTCCTAGATCTATCTATCTTTCATCCAACTGAGCTCAAAAACAAAAGAAGAACTAGAGCTCTAAGGGCTTAGTTCATTTTGCCAGTTCAACTCAAGCTGTAGGCTCCCTAGTGGAATTAGAAAGTCCACTTGGAATGAGGTCCAATGGCACCCATAATACCTACTCTGCCCAGGCACAGAGCTGGTTTGCTGGGAACTATGCTGATTTTACACCTCTCCCAAGCAGCTACTGTTGACAGATTCCTGTGAAGCCCAATCTGAATTCCCCATCCTTCCCACTTACATCAGGCTATTTTAGAGGCTGCTTTATTGAGAGAGAGAGAGCTTATATTCCAAATCTCCAGTGTCCTTAATCCATCCTCCTCCTCTAGTAAATAAAGTGGTGTTGTGAGTTCTTATCCGTGTGGTGGTTTTTTATTCCAGCTCTGATAGATGGTCTTAAGCAGGGACCCAGCAGGAGGTATACTGTAAGGCTCCCTGAAGTCTTCTGGTCAGATAGGCTCCCTAAAAATCCTTACACCACCACACTGTTTAAGCACAGAGTAGCTTTTCAGGCCCCCCTAAAAGCCAGTTTTGAGATCTTGGCCTGTAGATTATTCTTTATTTTGGGAAACTTTGGGCAGAGAGTGTGGAGGCTAAGAAAGACAATATATTTGTTTTTTTTTTATAGCAGTCATTAAAAGATGAGGACAGGAGGAAATATAACTTTACCTTATTTTGCTATACATATTTGTTCTATTGTTTTGGTGCTTGTTTAATTAAACTGATTTTTTTTGTTTCAGAGATTAGCAGTAATCATTTTTCTACTGCATGTAGTCTTAGAGGATACTGCAAATCATTATTCCATAACTTTCCCACTGAGAAGAGATGGATAATAGCATCTATGGACAAGTAGATGTGCTGAAATGTACTCTAGAGCCACTAGTAATGACTGCTGTTGCATCTTTGAGCAGGAACAAGAGTTTAATAAAAGCCAGAAGCAGAATGAAATAGGATGTTAGAGTCCTGCATCTTTTGTATACTCCTTTATATTTGACCTTTCACATAAAAACAAAATTAAAAGAACATGAACAGCTTGTCTAAATGACAACTCCCTTAGTACATGAGAAGTGACTATAAGCAATTCCATGGTATCCATCCGATGGAGGAAGAACTGTTTAGGGTAGTTGTGATGGGATCCCCAGGATACAACCTGGAACTGCAGGACCGCTGTGCCCCCTCAAATCTCGCAAACCTTCGACAAGCAGTAACACTCGTTGATGGCTGAGAGATTGCAGCACATAAAGATGTGGAGCCACACACGCAGCAAAATTGCATGAATAGTCCCTGAACCACTCATGAATCATACAGAGAGAGGCACCAGCAAATCATCCCCAGCTCCTAGCCTTGCACCCTCGATATACACTGTCTTATACTGCTCAAGATTCCCTTGGACAGTGCAAGCTAATAAATAAGTTTGCCACTTCTTTGAAGGACAGTGGACATACACCAGCCTTTGTAATCTGAGCTGAGATTCCCCAAGCACTTCAACGAAAAACACGCTGCTTTAAGTAAAATATAAAACAGATGTATTAACTACAGAAAGACAGATTTTAGGTGACTACAAGTAGCAGGCATAGAGATCAAAGTTGGTTACCTAAGACATAAAAATAGAAACAGTCTAAATTTTAACTTTAATGGGCTAAGCAAGATTTGAATCAAGCAGTCTCTCACCCTGAGATGTTACAGGCAGCTCAGTTCCTCAATACTCAGACTGGAATCCCTCCCAGCCCGGGACCAATCTCTTTAGTTCAAAGTCTTCCAGGCGTTCAGATGGGGGAGGAGAGAGGCCAAGTGATGATGTCATTGTCCTCTTTTATACTTTCTTCCAGCTGCTAGAAAGATCCTTGCTGTGATGTGGGGTCAGGTAGTCTTCATTGCATATGTACTCTCTCAGAGAGTGGATTCTTGTTGATGGACCATTAATGTCTGTGTGGTCAGTGATAGCTGCTCCTTTGTCCCTACTGAAGGGACAGTTGTGAGCATCTCTCAACTTACTTCAGTAACATATATAGCAATACTTCATAATTTTGCATACAATGATAGTACATACAATCCAACAGGATATTAGCGTTCAACAAATCAAGACTTCTTCAGTAATACTTCACAAGGCATACTTTGTACAAAACACATAATCATAGGACAGTGGTGAATATGGAGGTTCCAGGGTGCTACTTTGAGGTACAGAGTGTCACAGTAGTACAAGGGTATGTAGGAATAGGACTAATAAGATGAAATTAAAGATGTCAACTTAAAAAATCAGGTTTTGTTTACCTATTGTTGCTACAAGTTAACTTTAAAATGGCCATAACAGAAAGAGATTAGATGGGGGGGGAATCTCCATTCTCTTCTCCCTCTCCCCCATTTATATACTCAGGGCATTTGATAGTGCTTTTTCAAATGTCATTTTCACTGTTTTCCCCATGATAGTCAGTTCCCCCTCTCCCCATTCCCAGAGTTGGCACTTGGCATAAACAGACTGAGCAATTGCTTAGGGCCCCAAGCAGTTCAAGGGGGGCCCTATTCACTTTTTGTTATAAGAACTTGCCTGTTTTAGTACTGGAGGCAAAAATATTCCTGGTTAGGGCCTCCAATGGGCGAGCCCTGGTACTGCCTGTTCCTTGTGTGGGTCTTTAACAGGGGAGAGCAAAACATTTTTTTAAAATGTAGGGAAATGTGATTGTAAAACCACAAAAATTGACCAGGGAACTTGGAGAGATGTAGCATTTACAAATACATTTAACCCATTTTTTTCTTTAAAACAGACTAGGTTTTGAGTTGGTGGTATCCTTTTTATAAAAAAAAAAAAGTGTAAATTTATGCTGAATATCAGGGAAAACATC
The DNA here is from genome assembly GCF_965152275.1 of Natator depressus. NCBI lineage: Eukaryota > Metazoa > Chordata > Testudines > Cheloniidae > Natator > Natator depressus. The sequence continues at coordinate 190,355,966 of NC_134235.1, read as the reverse complement.
ACAAAGATCATTTTTACTGCACTGTTCAATAGTTTCCTGAGGAAGTGGTCAAATTCCCATTACTTGAGGAGATGTTTAAAACTAGATTAGCTAAAGGACTGTAAAATATACTGTAGGGAACTATTCTGCAGTGGCAGGGAGATGGACGAGATGACCTACCAAGTCTTTTCCATCTCTAAATTCTATGAGTCATGAAGTACACAATGGAGACCAATGACTTTTTTATAATAAAACAAGCATTCCTTGACAGCAGCATCTTTAGAAAACTCTCTGCTTCATTATACTAGGTGATAAGGCTGAGTAATCTGACAAGTCGACTAATGGTTTTGAAATTGCAACAAAATAAAAATCAGTGATTCAGATTTAAATACCATTTCACACATATACTTTTAAATAGTATGCTTTATGACATTTACATTTGGACTCTAGTCCAACACAGCCTGTTGTATGCTCAAAGTAATATGAAATAACAAAGTTATACATATAAACTAAGTGCATACAATGTACATTTAGATCCAAAATGTGGCTGCAAAGCTTCCAGCCAGGTTGAGGAGGATGCATAGGTGCACTGTCCCAGTGAGAGCTCTAAGAAACATTGTGCTCAAGACAAGGCACAATGTCTCCATGAATGAAAGTGTATTGTGGCCCTTTAGAAAGGGTGCAGCATGTACTCCCCACACCTACAAACCAGTGCAGTACTGGGGTGAGCCAGAGCCTCAACTTAGAATCATAGAATCATAGAATATCAGGGTTGGAAGGGACCCCAGAAGGTCATCTAGTCCAACCCCCTGCTCGAAGCAGGACCAATTCCCAGTTAAATCATCCCAGCCAGGGCTTTGTCAAGCCTGACCTTAAAAACCTCTAAGGAAGGAGATTCTACCACCTCCCTAGGTAACGCATTCCAGTGTTTCACCACCCTCTTAGTGAAAAAGTTTTTCCTAATATCCAATCTAAACCTCCCCCATTGCAACTTGAGACCACTACTCCTCGTTCTGTCATCTGCTACCATTGAGAACAGTCTAGAGCCATCCTCTTTGGAACCCCCTTTCAGGTAGTTGAAAGCAGCTATCAAATCCCCTCTCATTCTTCTCTTCTGCAGACTAAACAATCCCAGCTCCCTCAGCCTCTCTTCATAAGTCATGTGCTCTAGACCCCTAATCATTTTTGTTCCCCTTCGCTGGACTCTCTCCAATTTATCCACATCCTTCTTGTAGTGTGGGGCCCAAAACTGGACACAGTACTCCAGATGAGGCCTCACCAGTGTCGAATAGAGGGGAACGATCACGTCCCTCGATCTGCTCGCTATGCCCCTACTTATACATCCCAAAATGCCATTGGCCTTCTTGGCAACAAGGGCACACTGTTGACTCATATCCAGCTTCTCGTCCACTGTCACCCCTAGGTCCTTTTCCGCAGAACTGCTGCCTAGCCATTCAGTCCCTAGTCTGTAGCGGTGCATTGGATTCTTCCATCCTAAGTGCAGGACCCTGCACTTATCCTTATTGAACCTCATCAGATTTCTTTTGGCCCAATCCTCCAATTTGTCTAGGTCCTTCTGTATCCTATCCCTCCCCTCCAGCGTATCTACCACTCCTCCCAGTTTAGTATCATCTGCAAATTTGCTGAGAGTGCAATCCACACCATCCTCCAGATCATTTATGAAGATATTGAACAAAACTGGCCCCAGGACCGACCCCTGGGGCACTCCACTTGACACCGGCTGCCAACTAGACATGGAGCCATTTATCACTACCCGTTGAGCCCGACAATCTAGCCAGCTTTCTACCCACCTTATAGTGCATTCATCTAGCCCATACTTCCTTAACTTGCTGACAAGAATACTGTGGGAGACCGTGTCAAAAGCTTTGCTAAAGTCAAGAAACAATACATCCACTGCTTTCCCTTCATCCACAGAACCAGTAATCTCATCATAAAAGGCGATTAGATTAGTCAGGCATGACCTTCCCTTGGTGAATCCATGCTGACTGTTCCTGATCACTTTCCTCTCATGTAAGTGCTTCAGGATTGATTCTTTGAGGACCTGCTCCATGATTTTTCCAGGGACTGAGGTGAGGCTGACTGGCCTGTAGTTCCCAGGATCCTCCTTCTTCCCTTTTTTAAAGATTGGCACTACATTAGCCTTTTTCCAGTCATCCGGGACTTCCCCCGTTCGCCACGAGTTTTCAAAGATAATGGCCAAGGGCTCTGCAATCACAGCTGCCAATTCCTTCAGCACTCTCGGATGTAACTCGTCCGGCCCCATGGACTTGTGCACGTCCAGCTTTTCTAAATAGTCCCTAACCACTTCTATCTCCACAGAGGGCTGGCCATCTCTTCCCCATTCTGTGATGCCCAGCGCAGCAGTCTGGGAGCTGACCTTGTTAGTGAAAACAGAGGCAAAAAAAGCATTGAGTACATTAGCTTTTTCCACATCCTCCGTCACTAGGTTGCCTCCCTCATTCAGTAAGGGGCCCACACTTTCCTTGGCTTTCTTCTTGTTGCCAACATACCTGAAGAAACCCTTCTTGTTACTCTTGACATCTCTTGCTAGCTGCAGCTCCAGGTGCGATTTGGCCCTCCTTATATCTTTCCTACATGCCCGAGCGATATTTTTATACTCTTCCCTGGTCATATGTCCAACCTTCCACTTCTTGTAAGCTTCTTTTTTATGTTTAAGATCCGCTAGGATTTCACCATTAAGCCAAGCTGGTCGCTTGCCATGTTTACTATTCTTTCGACTCATCGGGATGGTTTGTCCCTGTAACCTCAACAGGGATTCCTTGAAATACAGCCAGCTCTCCTGGACTCCCTTCCCCTTCATGTTAGTCCCCCAGGGGATCCTGGCCATCTGTTCCCTGAGGGAGTCGAAATCTGCTTTCCTGAAGTCCAGGGTCCGTATCCTGCTGCTTACCTTTCTTCCCTGCGTCAGGATCCTGAACTCAACCAACTCATGGTCACTGCCTCCCAGATTCCCATCCACTTTTGCTTCCCCCACTAATTCTACCCGGTTTGTGAGCAGCAGGTCAAGAAAAGCGCCCCCCCCTAGTTGGCTCCCCTAGCACTTGCGCCAGGAAATTGTCCCCTACGCTTTCCAAAAACTTCCTGGATTGTCTATGCACCGCTGTATTGCTCTCCCAGCAGATATCAGGAAAATTAAAGTCACCCATGAGAATCAGGGCATGCGATCTAGTAGCTTCCATGAGTTGCCGGAAGAAAGCCTCATCCACCTCATCCCCCTGGTCCGGTGGTCTATAGCAGACTCCCACCACTACATCACTCTTGTTGCACACACTTCTAAACTTAATCCAGAGACACTCAGGTTTTACCACAGTTTCGTACCGGAGCTCTGAGCAGTCATACTGCTCCCTTACATACAGTGCTACTCCCCCACCTTTTCTGCCCTGCCTGTCCTTCCTGAACAGTTTATAACCATCCATGACTGTACTCCAGTCATGTGAGTTATCCCACCAAGTCTCTGTTATTCCAATCACGTCATAGTTCCTTGACATCACCAGGACCTCCAGTTCTCCTTGCTTGTTTCCAAGGCTTTGTGCATTTGTATATAAGCACTTGAGATAACCTGTTGATCGCCCCTCATTCCCAGTATGAGGCAGGAGCCCTCCCCTCACAGACATTCCTGCCTGTGCTTCCTCCCGGTATCCCGCTTTCCCACTTACCTCAGGGCTTTGGTCTCCTTCCCCCGGTGAACCTAGTTTAAAGCCCTCCTCACTAGGTTAGCCAGCCTGCTGGCAAAGATGCTCTTCCCTCTCTTCGTAAGATGGAGCCCGTCTCTGCCCAGCACTCCTCCTTCATGGAACACCATCCCATGGTCAAAGAATCCAAAGCCTTCTCTCTGACATCACCTGCGTAGCCATTCGTTGACTTCCACGATTCGACGGTCCCTACCCAGGCCTTTTCCTTCCACGGGGAGGATGGACGAGAACACCACTTGCGCCTCCAACTCCTTTATCCTTCTTCCCAGAGCCACGTAGTCCGCAGTGATCCGCTCAAGGTCATTCTTGGCAGTATCATTGGTGCCCACGTGGAGAAGCAGGAAGGGGTAGCGATCCGAGGGCTTGATGAGTCTCGGCAGTCTCTCCGTCACATCGCGAATCTTAGCCCCTGGCAAGCAGCAGACTTCTCGCAGACTTTACCCCATTCAGCTATCAAGCACCACCACTGGACTTGCGAGCACAAGGACTTCACAGGGTAGATTCTTCCCACTGTAAGCTACACATAACTCCTATGGGCTGCAATGGGAATTAATCTTATTTTGCAGAGAGAAAAGGCTCCTGAGTACAATGACTGGCACTGTGCCCAATCCCTGTACTGGGACGCAAGGGGAGCCCAGGAAGCTCCTTGAACTCTTTCCACACTTGTATATCTGTACAGGGCAGTGCACAATCTGGCCATTAGACTGAAAGAACTACAAAGGACCTTGTAAATGCTTAGCACTATATAAATGCTAAATAAACTAAGAATGTATCTTTGGCAAGGATATTTTATCTAATGGAACTACAAAAATTGTGTCTGTTCCAGGACATGCCCTTTACAGACTTTGAATACATGAATAACTGAAGAGTAGAATTGTCTTAAAAGTAGTATCAGTTTGCACTAAGCATGATATGAATAGACAGTATCACTGTATATTCATTTAGACATATGAATACTCAGTATTTAGGCACATTTTCCTTTGTGCCCATACAATTCCTTATGGTCCTGACTGTAGCAAGGTGAGACTCACCAGCACAGCGCCTCCTACTGGTCGTCCTAGGAATTAGCTCTTCCAGCCCAGAGCGCCCTCTGCAGACCAGTGTCTCACCTGCTGTTGGCCCCCGTGTCCATCCCGGACCCCGGTGCCCCTCTACGTCATGGTTCTGCCCCCAGCAGTAACCCACAATCTGGGTCTCCCTACCCAGAGGAACCCCCAGCCCTCTATCCCCACCTTGCCTCAGTGGCTACTGCCAGTCACTATCTAGCCCCCGCTCACTGGGGCAGACTGCAATCTGTAAACCACTCATCATCGGCAAGGGGGGTTGGACCAGCTGCCTCTGCCTATTCCAAGGCTACACCTCTGCAGCCCCAGTACCTTTCTTGGCCTTTAGCAAGGTCTGCAGCCTGGGGTTTTCCAGGCTGGAGCTTCCCAGCTCTTCAGGCCTTCCCACAGCCCTGCTCCACTCCAGGTACCTTTTTCTCCCAAGCAGCTAGGTCCTTCTCTCTCTCTACAGCTAGAGAGAGTGTCTCCTTAGCTGCTGGCTCACAGTCCTTTTATAGGGCCTGCTGTGACCTGATTGGGGTGTGGACCCAGCTGTGGCTGCTTCCCCAATCAGCCTAGCCTTTTCTCTCAGCCCCAGCCCTCTCCAAGGGCTGGCTTTTAACCCCTTCTGAGCCAGAGCGGGGTGACCGCCCTGCTACGTGACCCACCAGAACATTCAGCATGAGCTTAATTTTAAGCACTGTAGTGGGACTACTCACATGTTTAAGTGCTATGCTGTATCAGAGCCTGGGTGTATTATAACAATGAAAATCACAAATGTTAAGCAAAATATGCCCAAATAGACTTTAGAAAAGTGGATCCCATAAAACATTCCTAACTCCCAAACAAACTTCATCCCAACACCCAGATTCACTATGGACACCCTATTTTCATCCATTACCAGAAACTGATCCTAGGTCCAGTTCTTGTACTATATCCAGGCCTAAAACCAAACTGTGTGGGGTGAAACAGATCTGGGGTGAAACTCCATGTTACTGCAGCCCCTGCCAGCTCTTTTGCGAATATTCCTGAAAAACAAGAGGTTTGAAACAGTCCAACTATTAGAGGAGTAGTCACCAACCGGTCAATCACAATCGACTGGTCAATCCTAGAGGATCTCCCAGTTGATTGTGATCTGCTGCCGCTAAGGCAGGCTCCCTGCATGCCTTGGCCCCATGCCACTCCTGGAAGCAACCCCACGGCCGCGCGGGGAAGGGGTCTCCCTCTGTTCACTGCTCCTGCCTGCAAACACCACCCCTGCAGCTCCCATTGGCCAGGAATGGGGAGCTGTGGCCAATGGGAGCTGCGCAGGTGGTGCCTGCAGAGAGGGGCAGTGCACAGAGCCACATGCCCCCTGCCCCTCCCCCAGCCCCTTCTGGGAGCAGCGTGAGGCCAGGGTAGGCAGGGAGTCTGCCTTAGCAGCAGCCACGCTGCGCTGTCAACCGGGAGCCACCAGAGGTAAGTGCTGCCCGGCGGGAGGCCATACCCCAACCCCCAGCCCTGAACCTCCCAGAGCCAGCACCCCATACCCCCTCCAGCACCCCAAGCCCCAGCCCTGACCCCCCTCCTGCACCCCAACTGTCTGCCCCAGCCCTGACCCCCTCCCAGAGCCAGCACCCTGTAACCCCCTCCTGTACCCCAACCCCCTTCCCCAGCCCTGACCCCCTTCCCAGAGCCACCATCCCATACCCCCTCCTGCACACCAACACTGTACCCCATCATGGAGCCCCCTCCCAGAGCCAGCACCCTGTATCCCCTCCTGCACCCAAACTCCCTCCTGGAGCTTGCACCTCTCAACCCCTCCTGCACACCAACCCCCTGCCCCAGGCTCAGCCCAGAGACCCCTCCCACACTGCGAACCGCTCAGCCCTAGTCCAGAGCCCGCACAACCTTCGCTGGGTTGGCAATTTGGTCGGCTCTGGAGATCAATTTTATTACTGTGGTGACATGACATACATGGCTGTCCCAATCTAGGCTATATATTAATATATCATATAGATAACCTGTGGCATAGTGTGCATGTGGAAGGAGCACCCAATCCATTAGCCTCTGAAAGGTTGCAGACACTCCATGCAGCCCTACTGGTATGTTCAGAAAGTGGTACAGTATGAAGGGCATGGCAAATGCCATCTTTTTCCTGGATTCTGGAGTAAATGGAATCTGTCAGTAGCTTTTTGCATAATCAGTTGTGGACAAATATCTGGCCACCCCGAGCCTTTCCAGTAGCTCATCCACTTGTGGCAAGACTTATGCATCAAACTTGGAGGCTGCATTTACCTTGAGGAAGTTGATGCAAACCTCGTTGTGCCATTGGGCTTTGAGACAAGGACTATGGGGCTTCATCATTCACTGTAGAATTCCTATACTATGCCCAGGTCTAGCATTGTTTGGAGTTTGGTCCTGATGATGTCGCACATCTTCTTAGGCAGTAGTCAAGGGTTCTCCCTCACCATCTGCCCAGGGTAGGTCTGAATGTGATGATAGGTCAGTTAAGTACAGCCATGGGAAGGGTGAAGAATACCTGAGGCAATGCTCGTACCAGCAGATCCATCTGGGCTTTTTGTTCAGCCCCAAGCTTCTCCCACAACTTGACAGTGTTATCAGCCTCTGTTATCAGAATCTTAAGTCCTAGTCCAGGGTCAGTGGTAAGCTGGATGATGAGGAAGTCTTCTCTGTCATGCCAGGCCTTAAGTAGGTTGACATGTTAGATGTCAACACCTCAAAAGGCTCCTGCCATTCAGTCAGTAGCCTGGTCTTTCTCATGGGTGTTGGGTGAACCCCTGCTTTGGGGATGCTAAGCCACCGGCCCTCCACCTTCTGCCTGAGGCCTTGCCCCCCATGCCTGTGAAGCCCCGATGCCCTCCCGTGGGTGGAGGAGCCCCAAGACACACATGCCCCCGTGGCTGGAGGAGCCCTGGGCCAAGCCACTGGCCGGCACCAGTACCGGGTCGGCCGGGCTCCCCCCCAGAACTGCCCGACCTCCTCCTCATACTGGCCCCAGTTCCGCTGGCGGGCCCGAGCTCCAGGCTGCCGGCTGGAGCTGAGTCCCTACTGGCTTCAGGGTAGAGGAGAGGGAGGGCGGGGCCTCCTGGCAGAACATGGGCATGGCGACAGCATTGGTCAGGGAGGTTTAGCCTGCCCTGGCCTTTGATACCCACCGCACATGGTCTTTATGCTCAGCAACAGCAGAAGAACTTGGTCCCCCGGCTTGAACTCTCATAACCAGGCTCCACGGTTGTACATCACTGCCTGACATTGTTGGGCCTCCTGTAGGTTCTTGCAAGTGAAGGCTCCCAACTTTTTAAGCTACTTGTACAACCTTGACATATTAGACAAGGTTTTCTCCTTGTGGCCCTGGCTTTCCCAGGACTCCTGTAATAAAACAAGGGTGTCCAGGGGCTGTCAACCAATTGAAGGGGGAGAAACCTGTGGAGGCTTGGGGAACTTCCCAGTTAGCAAAGAGTAGTGGCAGGTAGGAACAGTTGATCCTAGTGTAAAGGGTCTCTGATGACAAATTTCTTCAACCTCTCCTTGAGTCTTGTTTAAATGTTCCACCCAAGCTTTCAGTCGGCAGATGGTAGACAGATGTTTTCATCTTGTCTATCTTCAGGTGACAGCTCATTCTGAATCCAAGCAATCTTATCCACAAAAGAATTTGAAAATGCCTCACAGCAAGAAATACTTAACTCTGTTATTGAATGCAAATAGCCTAGATTGACCAGGTGGTTAAACACCAGCAATGGGAATTAATGTATTCTATGGTACAGTCAAAGACATCTTTCTTCAATTCCTCCACAGCCACAGTATAAGATTTCAAACGTTCTATGCTTCTCTTAATTAGATTTAAGCAAGATTTTCATTATAATTTCATTCCTTACTGCTTCACTTGCTGCAGGTTATCAGAATACCATGAGGGTCTACAAGGACGTACCTGAGATAGAGGGCATTTAGGAGCCACTTGGTATTGATGGTCAGGGACAGAAGTTCATTATAATCTCCCACCAAACCAGTGATCTGTCAGTAAGAAAGCATTCCTCTTCAGAGCCCTTTAAAACCCAACAGATTCCATTAGCTTCCAAGTCAGACAATAAAACAAGCTCTCTGCTCCAAAGGTAAGGTGCACTCCAGCCTCATCATGCAGGGGTAAAATCAGTTCATAGCATGAGTATAAACGCCACTATGTTTTACCCTAGCCAAAATACCAGCACCATAGTATAGCCAGAGGGACAGTCCCATGACTGTGACCTGGGACAGTTCTACGGATGTCATGGTAGCTAGAAGATCCTGAGCTAAACCAGGGGATTTTGCATGCATGTGGACAATGAAGCTGCTCAGAACATCTAGCATCTGTGGCTCCCTTGACACTGTGAGAGAGAATTCTGTCAACTAAAAGTTTACAGTGTGTTAGGACTAAGAAAGGATATTTTTCAAACATTCATAGATGGCTAACTAGATATGTGGTGCGTATTTCCTTGTGATATATACACTGTACACTAGTTTTGAATAGCCAACACACCAACCACCATTATTAGTGTCTCATTTATAATTCAAGAACACTTCTCAAATCTTCAGGGAGAACAGAGACTACTCAACCCAATGAAAGCAGGCAAATGCCTCACTTCTATGTTCTAATAGACACACAAAGGCCAGAACGCAATTCAGGCCAAATTAAACATTCATCATTTGTAAGATCATAAAGCATCTCCACATTCAGTTTCTTAAATAAACAATAGGTAAAGTAATTTGCATAGCAGTGCTTTGGTGAGATGGACCCTAACTCTGGTTAACCTATTAAAATGCTGTGGGGTGATATTAATACATGGTGGTGGTTAGGGATGAGAAAAGAATGGGTTTCAAAGTGAACTTGGTTGCATAGCAAAAGTATGTACAACTGTGACATTAAAAACCCACGTGCACAGGCATTGACTTCCCAGGCCAGTAGGAACCAAGTATGGTATGGATTTCATACACTCCTATTCCATAGAGGAGGTAAGCTAAGTAGATACAACTCTAAGACTTCTGGGGAGTTTTGGCATCTGCTCCTAGGAAGCTGAGTAGGTCTGCTTTTCTGTCAAGAGATTAGGTATCACAAAGTTGGCTGCACAAACGAAACGGTAATTAGAGAATACAGTGGCAGAGAAACTAAAGTAGTGAAATCACATTTTTAAACCTATTGGGGATCTGCATTTCCCTAAAACTCTCTTAATCTGTAACAGAGACAGAGACAATTCCCTGAAATCATAAATTAATATGATTCTGCATTGCATATCTGGAAGCATTCAGGGTTTGACCTTGTGGTTCAGAATTTTTAGCACTCTCTATCATATTCCAGAACATCGTGCTATTATGCTGGCAGCAAGTGCTTATAATACCCTAGAGAATCTGGCTGATCTACTATAGCATACTCCATCTCAGCTAAAATAAAGAATTAAACGAACGACCTTACAGCTCTCACATTCGGTATTCACAGCTTTCATGATATCTGGGTGTGAGGACCAGTAGTGAATGCATGAGACACATTCTGCTCATCTGTGATTATGCAGGGAAACATTCCCCCTCCCCCCACGCATACACATACACCTCTAATTAAAAAAATCACATTAAACCTCTATGTGAGAGTTTTGGGTAGCAGCACTTCACTCTAAACTACAAGAGTTAGGTAGGAGGTAGAAAATTGGGACATTGCTGCATTCTCCTTAGCTTGACTAGTTCTCTGAATACTGTTACGACAGTGTTTGAACACTTTCTTCTCACATGCCAACATGTGCCCTGGCACAGTCTGAATTAAAGGAGAGCAAAAATTCATAGTCTAATAACGTTCATTAGTCCTTACCAGTCTCAGATACTCATCTCACAAACAGGAAAAGACTGGCATGCATAATAATTCAAATATCAGTAATTAACAGCCCAGATTAAAAAATGTTTTAAGACTTTCACACAAATCATATTCGTTGTCTGCAGTAAAAACCATAGTGTGTGTCTTAGCTTAAAAAGGAAGTCACACCAAGGAGATGCAAAGGGAATAGACTCAGCAAATTAAGAGTAATGGCAAAGTTGCTAATGCTTTTATTAGTACCACTGACTAATTGTTTGGAACCTTATACATCAAGACTGTTAGAGTATTCTCAAAAGAAAAGGGATCCATTAACCTACCGATTTCTGAATTTATTCTTGCCATTAATAAACTGCATAATCTAGGAAAAGACAGTAGCATGAGTGTAAGTTTATAGACTGTAAGCTCTTTGGGGGCAGGAACAGAGTCTTATCAGTCTGTACAGCACTTAGCAAACTCTAAATGTTACATAAACAAGACTAGTGTGTGTAAGCCAAAACGATTAGGTAAAGTAAATCACTTTTGCTAGTCAGCAAAAAGATATCACAATACAAATGACCCAGTCCAGGCATCTCAACAGACTAGTTGTTGACTTGGAAGTTAAAGTAGATGAGTAATGGAAATCAGACCCTAGATATACGTCTCTCTTATACTATTGCAGTTAAATATGGAGCTGGAATTTGTTTCAATCAAGAGTCCATGAAGAGTTAAATTAACCCTTGTGCCTATATTTTGCTCACCATGACTCTCAATACCTTTTCTGGGTGTTGTTCTTAACACAGTTTGAAGCCCTGTAGAGTACATGCCTTTTCCCTGAAAAATTATAAAAGCCTCCAATGTCACAGATAGTACAAATGTTCTAGCAAAACATGCCTCTGCTCTTCGGGCTGAATCCTGCACAATACGGAGCACTTCCTGGGTAGTTCTGAGAACCCTCAGTTCACAGTGAAGTCACAAGAAGTCCTCAGTACCTTGCAGGATCAGGTCTTTATTGAGTAAGCATCAGAAGTAAGCTTAAGACCCTGAACACCATAAAATTAGCAAGTAATATGGGCCCAAAATTTCACCCACTTTAAAATGACATATGTTGGGCAATATCCTCTAGATACTAAAGATTTCTTTTTTACAATTTAGTCACCATGACAGGGAATATTTTTTAAATCATGAAGGTAACAAAAATGTCTGAACTTTCTCCTCTGCTCCAGCAGCAACCACTACTAATAAACATTCGTAGAACTCTGCTGGCATAACTCGTGTCATTACACATTGTGACAGGGTCGGGCCAGATGGCTACAGGAGAGTAATTTTTTTTTTTTGAAGCAGAAAAGAATTTTATTTGTGTAACACTTACAAGGAATCACCAAAAAGAATAAAGCAAAACTATGCAACAAAACAAAGGCAGACGCAAGGTATAACACAGCAGCCTTCAGGAGGGAGAAGTGTTCAGGCTAGCCTGGGCCCAGAGCAGGGGGGCTTCCTCGACACTCGTGGTCTTCCACCCTCCTGAGTTACCTGGTGGCCTAGAGGGGGGGGCTTCCTCGACACTCGTGGTCTTCCACCCCCTCGAGTTACCTAGTGCCACGCCCAGTGTCACCGATTATTCCTCTCCTGAGAGTGCCCGACAAGATGGGCACGGCTGCGGGGTGGGCGGTTTGGGGGTGGGGGGACGTACACCCACGTGTGATAGGACCCCTCCTAGGTGACAGTGAAGATGGTATCCACAGTGGCAACGGCTGGGGCTGGGGTCTCTCGCTCTTCCCCTTAATCAAAAGGTCAGACGGAGGGAACCGGACGGGGTCACCGAGCAGAGAACCTCGGACAGCGCCCACCGCTCCTCGAAACGCGTCAAGGGATTCGGTGGACGCCGCCCAGAGGAACTCTGCCTGGATACGTGAATGTATTGAGGATCGGAAAACGGCCCTACAGTCGCAGGACGCTTCATTGGCCAACCTCCCCTCTCTGGTTTTATAGATGGCTGTTTTAGCTAGGGCTAGGAGGAGGTTAACCAGGAGATCCCGCGACTTTGTGGGGCCATGGATGGGAAGTGTATAGATAAAAAGGTGAGGGGAAAAGTGTAGCCAAAAGCGTAATAAAATATTCGTGAGGAGCCGGAAAAGGGGCTGCAGCCTGGCACACTCTAAATATATGTGCGCCAGGGTTTCCCTCACGTGCAAAAAGGACAAGTATCCGGGATGGGGGTGAACCGTGTCAAAAACACGCCCGTGCTCACAGCTCCGTGAAGGAGCCGCCAACTAATGTCCCCGATGGGCCTCGGGACCAAGGTGGAATACAGGCTGGCCCACCGGGGCTGCTCACCCTCCAAAGGTGGCAGGAGGTCCTGCCACTTTGTATTGGGGCGGGACACCATGGTGTGGGTGTGAAGGGTGTGAAGTGTGAGTGTGTATAGATATTTCCGTGGTGCAATTTGGAAGCTGACCGGCTGCAGTTCATGCAGCCGGCTCGCAGTGAAAGGGTGAGGGGTTTGTTAGGATCTACGGGGTAGGGGCCCAATTAAAAGATCCGGCGGGCCTGGGGTAGAGGGTGGGCGGGATAAGATAAGCCCGAGCAGTGGGCGTCAAGGAGGCCTTCACCTCCTGAAGTACACGCCGGGGGGTACGAGGTCTGGAGAGCCCCATGCACCGAGCGAGCGTCAGGGGATCCAGCCAGTCTCCCCGGTCGTAGTCCAGGAGGTCTCCGACTCTCGTGACTTCTGCCAGGACCAAACTCTGGCGCACCGAGCGGGACTCCGCCACCTGCAGACGAAGCTGGGGGTTGTGTAGCAGGGGCTCCGCAAGGAGATCTGCTCCCACGGTGGGCCGCCACCGACCTGGTTGTTGAAAACAGTTTTCAGGTCCGGAGGAGGTCCTGGTAGAAGACCGGCAGCCCGGAGAGGTCTCGCGGAAAACCTCTCGGGCAGAGATAAAAGAGCTCCCGGTCGTATCGGAGCCCTTGGAAGTGGCGCAGGAAGGCGTGCACCAGTATGCTCCACGTTGAACTACCTGCACTATAAAGGAGCCTCTGCAGGGCCTGGAGGCGGAAGACACGGACCTGAGTTTGCAGGCACTTCAGGCCCTGCCCTCCTTCCTTCAGGGGTAGATGAAGAACCCCAACAGGGGCCCAGTGCATTCCTGACCAAAAGAACTCTAGAATCGATGTCTGGAGGTTGGTCAGGAAACCTAGGGCCAGGACCAGGGTGTTGAGCCGGTACCAGAGCATGGACAGGACTAGTTGGTTAAGCACCAGTGCTCTCCCTCGGAGGGAGAGACATCGGAGTAGCCTCGTCCATTTCCGGATCCGCTCTATCACCCCGCCTTCTAAATTTTGCCAGTTCTCCGGCGGAGAAGGGTGCATGGCAGAAAGGTAAACGCCTAAGTAGAGCAGTGGACCCCCGCTCCACCAGATGGTCTGAAGCGCGGGTGGGGGGGAGCTCACCTGCCGCCAGTCCCCCACCACCAAGCCAGCGCTCTTGACCCAGTTGACCTGGGCGGAGGAGGCTGCCGAGTACACAGCCTGGCAAGCCTCCACCCGCGCCAAGTCGCCCGGGTCCTGGACCACGAGGGGCACGTTATTGGCGTATGCCGACAGGACCAGCTGCAGCTCCGGCTCCCTCAGCACCAACCCTGTCAACCTCCTGCGGAGGAGACAGAGGAAGGGCTCGATCGCCAGAGCATACAGCTGGCCCGAGAGGGGGCACCCCTGCTGTACTCCTCGCCCGAAGCTGACCGGTTCTGTCAGGGTCCAGTTGAGCCTAACCAGACACTCCGCGGAAGCGTACAGCACCCGGAGAAAACTCACAAACTGAGGTCCGAATCCAAACGCCTGCAGAGTGCCCAGGAGGTACCCATGGTCCACTCTATCGAATGCCTTCTCCTGATCAAGAGACAGAAGGGCAAACGACAGACCGTCTCTACGCCCGAGTTCCAAAAGATCTCAGACTAGAAATAGGTTGTCAAAAATGCTGCGACTCGGGACAATATAGGTCTGGTCTGGGTGGATCACGTCCGCCATCACGGACCCTAGCCGCAGCGAGATTGCTTTCGCTACGATTTTGTAGTCCGTGCTAAGGAGCGAGACGGGACGCCAGTTTTCGTAAATCGCGGCGGTCCCCCTTCTTCGGCAACAAGGCGAGCACTGCTCGCCTGCACGAAAGAGGGAGGACCCTGCCCTGCAAAGACTCAGCCCAGACAGTGGCTAGGTCTGGGCCAAGGATGTCCCAGAACGCGCGGTAGAACTCCACGGTCAGCCCGTCCATGCCCGGAGATTTATTGGTGAGCATGCGACGGAGGGCTTCCGAGAACTCGGCCAGGGTGAGAGGCAGCTCTAGTCGGTCTTGGTCGCCCATGCTGACCGTGGGGAGTTCCTCCCAGAGCACCTTGCAAGCGCCAGGATCGGTCGGATCCGGGGAGAAAAGGCTTGTGTAGAAGTCACGGGCCCTCCCACACATCTCCTCCGGATCCGTGAGGGGGGCACCATCTTCTGCTAGAAGGCAGGTGATGTGTTTCTTGGCCCCCCTCATTTTCTCCAGGGCGTAGAAGAAACGGGAGCCGCAATCCATCTCCCGAAGGAGGCAGATGCGGGATTGAACAAAGGCACCTCAGGCCCAATGCTCCTCCCGCTTCTCCCGGCACGCTCCGCAGAGGAACGGGTCCTCGGGGCTGGCGGCCAGACGCCTCTCCATTTCTAAGACCTCCCGTTCCAACTGCTCTATCGCTGCATTTCTCTGTCGGCTGGTGCCCTGAGTGTAGTCACGGCAGAAGAGCTTGGCGCGCATCTTCCCTAGATCCCACCATCGTCGCACCGAGGGAAAGGCACGCCGCTGCTCTCGCCAGGCCAGCCAAAACTCCCGGAAGGACGTCACGAAGCCCTCATCCTCCAACAGGCTGTTGTTAAAATGCCAATAGGCTGCCCCGGCCTCTCTGCGCAGAGGGAGGCTGTTATGGTGGCTAGATGATGGTCGGAAAATGGGGCCGGCCGAATGTTGGAGGAGTGGGCTTGTGAAAGATGGAAACAGGATAAATAAATACGGTCCAACTGAGAGTGGTGTGACCGATGGGCCTCCACCCGGACAAAGGTAAACGTGGAAGTGTCATCTGGGTGATGGTCACGCCAGACGTCCACTAGGGAGTGATGTTCGACTATTCCTCGGAGAATGTTCGCGGCGGCCGGGCTCAGCTCGGCCCCTGAGTGGTCCTGTTCCTCGAGGGTGGTGTTAAAGTCCCCTCCCAGGACTAGGCACTCGTGAGAATCTAGGGTGCCGAGGAAGTCGGACACCCGCTGATAGAATTGCAGCCACTTCGGGCTCGTTGTCGGGGCATAGATGTTAACGAGGTTGACCACAAGCCCCTCCACACGGACTCGGAGATGCAGCAGGTGGCCCGGCACGGCCTCAGTGACCCCTAGCACCTCGGGCCGTAGGTTGGGGGAGAACAGGGTCGCCACTCCAGCTTGTCGAATCGTGAAGTGGCTAAAGTAGACCCCGTCCCCCCACTCCAGCCGCCAGCTGTCCTCGGCGGTTGGATCCGTATGGGTGTCCTGCAGGAAAACCACAGACTACCCCCCTTCCCGAAGGTAAGAGAGCACCTGGGACCTGCGGAGAGCCATCCTGCAGCCCCTGGTGTTCAAAGTTGCGATAATGAGAGGCGTCATGCGGAGGGCTGGGGGGGTGGGGGTTCCTTGTTGGCGAGGGTGTTCGCGGCCCCCGGCAGGTCGCGCAACAATCCGTGACCCATCCCGTAAGTGAGTAAATCATCACGGAAGCTGCGGGCCGGCCCGTAGGCCGCGGCACCGTGCCTTCCTTTACCTCTACCCTCCTTTATAAGGGCCCTTGTGGCCTGGAGGATTTGATCAAAGTCCCCCCATAGCTGGAGAGCTAGCTGTACCCTGTTGCGGGAGCCACGGATGTCTTCTAAAAACTCCCGCAATGCTTTTTGCAGCTCATGGGGGGGTGGGGTTGCGATTTCCGGGTTATTCCCTGGTGGGGCTCTTGGTGCAGCCTCGTGGTCCGCTGAGGCGGGCAGGCAGGGTGCAGACCACCGACGGGGTGTCTGACAGGCTAAAGTTATTAGGTCCGTCTCAAGCCTTGGGGTAGAAGGGGATGGCGGAGGGAAAATTGCAGCTCCTAATGGGTCGCGGCAGGAAAATGCAAAGGCTGCTCCTTGGGGGGAATCCGCAAAAAATGGGAAAAAAATAACCCCAGGGGCAGCAATAGCATTGCAGAAAGAAGTGAACTGGGCAGGGACAGGGGTGGGGGCGGGGGCGGGGTCAGAGGCGAGGCTCTGGGCTTCGGGAGGCAAGCAGCTGAGAGGTGGTGCCTCCCGAACAGAATCGAGGGTTAACGGGGTGGGGAGGGGGCTCCCAGTGATACTAGGCGCAGGCTCTGTGGTGGATTTGGCAGCCATGGCATCAGGTGGTGGACCACCTTCTGTAGGGTGCCCGCCCGGGAGGGCAGTTAGGGGGAGGGAGCATGGGAAAAGGGGGACTGGGGTAAGGTTGCCCAGATCGAGGTCAGCCGGCAGTAGGTCATTCTCTCCCTGGGTGACCGGGGTCAAACCTAGGGCCTCGATCTCCTCATACATGGAGGAGAGGTCATCTTCTGCCACCCCGGGGGTCTCCCCTCTGGCGCCCGCTACGACGGTCGCTTCGGGGTTCGCGGGGGGTTCGGGTGATATTCGGGCAGAAGGGGCTTCCTCAGGGGTCTCGGAGGGGAGGGTCTCCCGTGGAGGGGAGATTCTACCTTCCAGTGCTATTTTGTCTTCCCCTCCCGACACCGGCAGATGGATCTCACTCGTGGGCATAGCAGAAGGCTCAGTGTCAGTGCCTCCCTTCCTGGTCTTCTGGGGAGCCTCCGCATCGGATAGGTGCAGCGGAGCTCGAGCCTTCCGCTTGCCTTGCTTTCCCTGGACTAGGGTCCAGCCCTCCATAGCATCGTCTGGGGGCTGGTTAGCAGGGGTCGTGTCGGGGGGCAGAGGCGATGGTTCAGGGGGGTAACGGTGAGGCAGCATGGGGGGCGGCAGTTCTCCTTGGGGCGGGCCCTCTCCTATGCCCGGTAATATCTTTGCTGCATCCTCCTCCATAGGCACTGCTGGATTGTTAACAGCAAGGGCGGGGCTCCCTCGCTCGTCTGGGCATTGTAGGGAAGGTGTCTCTTGGGCCCGGGCAGGAGCAGCGGTGGATCGAGCAGGAGGAGAGGTGGTTTCAGGTACCGGGCGGCCAGGGGCGTCGGCAACGACGGAGCCGATGTCCTGCTGGGTCTCGGGTGCCCCTCCCCGCCGGGCCAAGGTGCAGTCTCTTCGGACATGCCCCGCTGATCGGCAGAGATAGCACTAGGCCTCTCCTGTGGAGTAAAAGACCCGATAGCGGGCTCCCTGGTAGGGGACTAGGAAGGACCCCTCGAGCGCCTCTCCGTCACGCGCCGGTGGCGGCGGTAGAAGCTGCACTTGCCGGCGGAACGAAAGGACGTGACGGAGGGTGGGGTCCTTGCAGCCCAACGGGAGAGGGCTGATGACAGAAACGGGTTTCCCCAGGGTGGAGAGAGCGGGTAACAGGGCGGCATTGGGTAGAAAAGGAGGGACGGAGGTCGGGACTAGGCGGACGCCCAGGTCCTCTAGCAGTTCCAGGGGAACAAACACCCCCGCCCCCCCACCGCCAGGCCCTTCTCCACCACCTCCTGGGCGGCAGCCTCCGATGCTAAGAAAAGGACAACCTTCCCGTACATTTTGGAGGCCGCCACAATAGCCATGGGTCCTACCACCTCGCCAATGCCTGTACGTATGTCTCCACGTGGGGCGAGGCGGGCACCAGGAGGCAACGGACGCCGTGCTTCCTGGTCATGGTGGGGAAGGGGCCCCGGCCGCTATTGATGGTAGCGGAGGCGGTGGGTGGGTGAGATAACGAGGCGGCAGGCGGTGGTGGGGCTGCTACCGCCCGGGCATACGCCCTGGGGGCTGGGGGAGGGACGCTCGCAGAGCTGGTGGAGGCAACAGCGGGGAGAGACACCATGATCGATGATGAGGCCACAGCGGTGGGAGCAGCCCCTACCATGGAGGGCCTGGTGGTTGTAGCGGGGCCCTTTCCCTTCTTCACACCCTGGCCTTTCTGGCCAACTGGGGGGGCTCTCCTAGAATCTGGGGTGGCGGTGGACGTAGCAGCAGCAGTAGTCGCCCCGGTGCCTCCTGCTGCTGATGCCCCAGCGGGGGCGGTGGCAGGTGCTTTGGCAGCAGTGGTGGGGTGGGGGGAGGCCTGGGGGTTGGGCAGGGGGGTAGGTGGGGGAGGGGCAGCTGAGGTTGTTAGAGGGAGCTCACCCCTCTCATTCCCCACCATTGTGAGCAGGGAGAGCGGGGAGGCACCAGAAGGAGGAGGTGGGAGGGGGAAGCAGATTAACCGCTTCTCCCTGTTGGGCTGCAGGCGGGGGAAGGGGGGGCCAAATGGGTCGGACTGGACAGGGGGAGGAAACAGGAGTTGGGGTTAGGTAGTAGGGGCAAACTGTGGGGTGGGCAGTCCGGGGGCGGGGGGGGAGGAACGTGGACCCACGCGCGTTTGTCCAAAGAGTCTCGTTTGGTTGGCTGTTGTGTCTGGTCCGGATGACGAAATTCAGAGCAAGCAGCTGAATCCAGAGGCAGATGGCAAGTTGCCAGCAGGGACAGACGGCGGGGGGGCTGTGACGGTTGTAGTAGTGTTGGGGGGCGGGCACCGATGGATCGGGGGGCAGCTCCGTGCCACACCCCCTATGCCCCTACAAATGCAGTTAAGACACAGTCAAACTCCCCCCACACTGGAGTACAGTTCAAAAGTTACTCAGTCTTATGGCCCCTCCACGATGATTTGTAGCTTCCCTGGGCGATGTCTTTGTCGGCTGTCTTCTCTCCTGGGCTTTGTGGAACATTCCAGAAATGCCAAGCAGATAAGAAAAAAAATAACTTGTCGGTTAATTACAGGTCCACAAACGAACAGCAAACAGCTGGGTCTGGGGGCTTCCACGCCCCTCCTCCGGGGAGCGGGTCAGCAGTCCTCCCCCCCTCCTCCGGGGGTTTCAGCTGAAGCAATAGCAGCGTCCGAGGGCAGGCGTGGGGGGGCTGGCAGCAAGCTGGCAGCCGACCAGCACTCGAACGGCAGCAAAGAAAAACAGCAAAAAAAAACCAAAACGAAGAAAAAGCGTCTGGCCCGGTCGCGGGGGGGAACTGAAGCGAGGTCAAAAAGTAAGAAAAGCCCAGGCCAGGGGGCTTTAGGAGAGCATAGAAAGCAAACAGATTAGCAGCAAGCGAAGGAGGTCCCTTTTCCCTGGGTAAGGGAGCAGAGAAGGTTCCAGAACAATCAGGAATCTTCTGGAAACAATTAAGGCAGACAGGCTGATTAGAACACCTGCAGCCAATCAAGAAGCTGCTAGAATCAATTAAGGCAGGCTAATCAGGGCACCTGGGTTTAAAAAGGCGCTCACTTCAGTTTGTGGTGTGCATGTGAGGAGCTGGGAGCAAGAGGTACTAGGAGCTGAGAGTGAGAATGTGTACTGTTGGAGGACTGAGAAGTACAAGCATTATCAGACACCAGGAGGAAGGTCCTATGGTGAGAATAAAGAAGGGGTTGGGAGAAGGCTATGGGGAAGTAGCCCAGGGAGTTGTAGCTGTCGCACAGCTGTTCCAGGAGGCACTCCAGACAGCTACGTTCCACAGGGCCCTGGGCTGGAACCCGGAGTAGAGGGCGGGCCTAGGTTCCCCCAAAACCTCCCAACTCCTGGTCAGACACAGGAGGAGTTGACCTGGACTGTGGGTTCACGAAAACGGCCAAACTGAGGGCTGCCATGAAGCTCCAAGGCGAGCAAATCCGCCAATAAGCACAAGACCCACCAAGGTAGAGGAGGAACTTTGTCACAACATAATAAGGAAGGAAAAAAAAGACATGCTAATTTCATATCATATATACCTGGAAGAGCAATTAAATATACACAAACACTCTAACTACATATCTCCCCAATGGGTGCTGATCAATCCTTTATACCACTCCATGTCATGGAAGGCAGTATGGTCTAGTGTTAGAGCACACATCTGAGAAGCTTTGAATGACCTTGCAGAACTTTGTGCTTCAGGTTCCTTATGTGTAAAATGAGGATAACAACAACCTATCTGTGAGGAATAATTAGTATTTGTAAAGCATTTAGAAATCCTCAGATGAAAGACACCCATATAAAATGTAGAAGTGTAAATGCCATAAAATGAGTAAATAATAGATATGACAAGTTCTCTAGTGTGTAATGCACAGTCAAGTTCATCAGAATGGGTTGCTTGAGTTACAAGATTGTTTGTTACATGACTCTTTGAATTTGTGAACATCTACCTCGCATTGGCTGATTTCCTTCCCTGAACTGGCAAATAAACTACCCCAAAGTCACATAACATGACTGATGTCTGTCTGTCTTTCTCTCTCACGCACGCACACTTGTATACTGGCTTAACTGCCTTGGTTTTAGAATCTGTCCTCTGGCCATGTTCTCATATGTGCAACGTGTCTCTGAATCTAGAAAAAGCGTAATATTTTCTACCTCTCCAAATTGTGTGGCTGTTTTCTTTTGGGAATTAGACTGTTTGGTAAACTAATATGAGGTATTAGATGAGTTTTCAAAAACAGTTTCAAAAAAGTAACTGGCATTTATTGGTATGTACCTCAGTCTCCCAAGGCTCAAGTACAGAACCTCTTCCACCCGCACCCTCCCAAAAGGACGAAATGACAGATACAGCAGCAAGCTTTAAACATTGTGGGATTAATTTCCTCAGAGCAAGACTTTTTATAATAAACATTCAACTTATCTGAGATAAATATTTTACAACAATAAAAGCTGAGATACCCGCACATTGATGTAGAATAGCTGTAATTTTGGGGTCTAAAATGAACAACATTCTTCATATAAGGGATTCCCTGAGATATAAATCTATCAGGCATTACAGAATATTTTAGAGCCATATACTGCCTTCACTCCACTAAACTGTCCTTAGTAACTGTCGTGATGTAACTCAGTCTTTGGGTTATGAGCCCTTAAAATCAGCTGATGCGGTTGCAGTGTCCAGAAAATTCACATCAACCACTTAAAGTCATTGCTGAATTCAAGAATACCACTTCAGATCTATTTGTGACAACAGAATGAAATTACACCATCCTCAAAGTGCCCATAAACTCTTGCTTTGTATTGCACTGTGGTTCTTGTTCACAACAAAATCACATAAATTCTTTTAGAGTAGCAGCCGTGTTAGTCTGTATTCGCAAAAAGAAAAGGAGTACTTGTGGCACCTTAGAGACTAACAAATTTATTTGAGCATAAGCTTTCGTGAGCTACAGCTCACTTCATCGGATGCATTCAGTGGAAAATACAGTGGGGAGATTTATATACGTAGAGAACATGAAACAATGGGTGTTACCATACACACTATAACAAGAGAGTGATCACTTAAGGTGAGCTATTACCAGCAGGAGAGCAGGAGTGGGGAGTATCCAGTTTGCAAATTAATTCCAATTCAGCAGTCTCTCGTTGGAGTCTGTTTTTGAAGATTTTTTGTTGAAGAATTGCAACTTTTAGGTCTGTAATCGAGTGACCAAAGAGACTGAAGTGTTCTCCAACTGGTTTTTTTTTTTGAATGTTATAATTCTTGACGTCTGATTTGTGTCCATTTATTGTTTTATGTAGAGACTGTCCAGTTTGACCAATGTACATGGCAGAGGGGCATTGCTGGCACATGACGGCATATATCACACTGGTAGATGTGCAGGTGAACGAGCCTCTGATAGTATGGCTGATGTGATTAGGCCCTTTGATGGTGTCCCTTGAATAGATATGTGGACACAGTTGGCAACGGGCTTTGCTGCAAGGATAGGTTCCTGGGTTAGAGGTTCTGTTGTGTGGTGTGTGGTTGCTGGTGAGTATTTGCTTCAGGTTGGGGAGCTGTCTGTAAGCAAGGACTGGCCTGTCTCCCAAGATCTGTGAGAGTGATGGGTCGTCCTTCAAGATAGGTTGTAGATCCTTGATGATGCGTTGGAGAGGTTTTAGTTGGGGGCTGAAGGTGATGGCTAGTGGCATTATGGTAACACCCACTGTTTCATGTTCTCTATGTATATAAATCTCCCCACTGTATTTTCCACTGAATGCATCTGATGAAGTGAGCTGTAGCTCACAAAAGCTTATGCTCAAATAAATTTGTTAGTCTCTAAGGTGCCACAAGTACTCCTTTTCTTTTTATAAATTCTTTTGCAATTCTGATGCAGTTAGTTGATTAGTTCTGTGAAGCAGTTGCTTAGTAAGGAACTTACTAACTTATCAGAAAGGAACTTAGAAAATGCAAAGAAAGAGGACACTATACAGTCTGAGATACTAGTAATAGAAATTTTCTGAAGACAATAGGGCTAGGTATATTTAGGCTACAACCCCGCTTAAGGACAAAGCTGCACAGAGCTTGGAAAGGTAATTTTTCAAGCATAGGGAATTCTTTGCTGACATTACACTACATGATCTTCAGAATTTTTCCACATGAATTAGTTAATGGACTAAAGACAATATCTTTATTAATATGGTAGTACTTTTCTGAGCTAAACAACCTGCCAAAATAAATTCAGAATTGTTGGACTTTGATCAAATATGTCCATATTTTAAAGGTGACCTGCAAATAAAAAAAATCCATTTACTTCAACAATTGTGAGGAATGTATCCATTAATTAGGCTTAGGGTGTAGAAAGCACATTCACTCCTTAAACAGCCCACTGAAGCCAATGAAAAGATTCCCCTGACTTCAACAAGCTTTGGATCATGCCTTCAATTTTTTCCCCCTTTTCAAGAACACAAAAGCTGCCAGGCACTGTTCTTCTGATACCACAGCATGCACTTTGCTATGATGTCACAGCTATCACAAAAAAACACTAGTACGTGGTTTGGCTTCTGCACCAAGCTCCTGATCCTGCTCCCGATCCTGCTCCCATTGGAATTTGTGGCAAAACACCTATTAATTTCAACTGAGCAGTCTCAGAACCCTATATTTTTAAAAAATTATCTTACTCCATTCACCCATAGGCTATCTTAATCCTCCAGGAGAAGTACTTGACAGCTTTGATGTCATAGCATGATGCGTGAATGGGAGCCTAGGAACCATGACTGCAAAGGACCTAAAATAAATACAACCGATAAGAATTTATTTATATGCTAAATGTTCTTATTCACCTGCTTGATAGGAGTATTTAGTAGATATCGCCAAGAAAATGGTATTTACATGTTTTTATGTGCTGGTCACATTGAAGCCCTTCCTTAACAACACTAAACAATTAATAATATGAACATTTTGTAATAACACTTTTCTAAAGCCTCTATCAATGATAACCAAGTTATGATTAAGGCACTTACCAACAATACTAATGACAAGATACCACAGCTCTTCAAGACAGGTACCCCAGAGATCTGTGTAACCCACACACCTTCTGGGTGTGGTGCTCTGTCCCATCTAGTGGCATTGAGACCACTTAAAGAGAGAGGTAAAGTGAGTCTGCTCTACAGCCTTAGCTAAGAGCCAGTTACCTTTTAGCTCATGCTGTAGAGGCTCATGCACTAAGCTCCAGAGGTCCCCCAGTCCGATCCTGCCTGCCGCCGACCAGGGTCTGTTGGCATTACAAGTGGGGGCTCATCCGGAATTTCAACGGGGAAGACTCTGAAGCTCGGGATGAGCTTCCTCAGCTAGGGGAAGTATGTAACCCACAAACCTCCTGGGTGTGGTGTTCTGTCCCATCTAGTGGCACCGAGACCACTTAAAGAGAGAAAGAAAATGAGTCTGCTCTACAGCCTTAACTAACAGCCATTTGGCTTTTAGCTCATGCGGTAGAGGCTCGTGCACTAAGCTCTAGAGCAGGGGTGGGCAAACTGCGACCCGTGAGCCATTTTAAGCCGGCCTGTGAGCTCCTGCTGGGGAGTGGGATCTGAGGCTTGCCCTGCTGCGGTGCTCCAGCCGGGGCACCGGGTTGGGGGCTGCACCACACGGCTCGGCCCCGCTCCAGTGCTCCAGCTGGAGCGCTGGCTTAGGGGCCGCTCTGGCGCTCCAGCCAGGGCGCTGGGTCGGGGGTCGCACCATGCGATCAGCCCCGCTCCAGCCAGGGCACCAGGTTGGGGGCCGCACCAAGCAGATCCTGGAAGCTGTGGCATGGCCTCGCTCCGGGGGTTGGGAGCCGCTCCACACATAGGAGCTGGAGAAGGGACATGCCACTGCTTCCAGGAGCCGCTTGAGGTGAGCGCCTCTCGGACCCTGCACCCCTGAGCCTCTCCCCACACCCCTGCCCCCTGCCCCAGCTCTCCAAACCCCTCATACCAGCCCGGAGCACCCTCCTGCACCCCAAACCCCTCATCCCCAGCCCCACCTCAGAGCCCGTAGCCCCAGCCAGAGCACTCACCCCCTCCCGCACCCCAACCACAATTTTGTGAGCATTCATGACCTGACATATAATTTCTATACCCCGATGTGACCCGCAGGCCAAAAAGGTTGCCCACCCCTGCTCTAGAGGTCCCCGGTTCGATCCTGCCCGCTGATGACCGGGGTCTGTTGGCGTTACATCTGCAAGTCTGAGAGGTCCCAGTGCATATACATGTTGAGGACGGTAGCCATTAAAAAACAAAACAAAAAAACTCCATCTAGTGTTAGAATTACCTTGGTCATTCTGACAGGAAAAGGGACCATTGCAAAGAGAGAAAAAACAGATACACCCCGGAATAGCCCAGTGACTAGGGCACTCATGAGGTAGAGCAGGGACTTAAACAGGGATCTCCTACATCTTAGATGAGCACCCAAACTGGGCTATTAGCCATTTACAGATTATCTCTCTCTCCCTCTCTCTCAGTTTCAGAAGGTCTCAGGTTCATTCTCCATTACAACAAAAATTCCAAAACCTCAATTTTTCAGGAAACTGAATTCTTGTTTTCTGGTTAGCCCTACTCAGGCGCTAGCCAGAGACAGGAGAGGGTGTGGCCAAGGCCTCCTTATGCTGTGGTGATTCCCTGCAACTGCAAAGCCCATGGGGGATGGGGTGAAGTGCATATTAGGGCACCCTAGCCTGGGGGAGAAGGGGAAGAGGACAAATCACACCTGCTAACTAGTACAAAAGGAGAGCCTGGAAGGAAAACTACAAAGTACTCCTGGGGGAATTCTGCACCAAAAAAAAAATAAAAATTCTGTGCCAAAAAAATAAAAATTCTGCATACACTATTTTAAAATTTTACACACTTTATTTGTCAAAAATAACACTACATAATCACACCAGTTTTAATTATTTTGGTAATTTATTTCAAAATACCCGTCAGCAAGTATGTCTGTAACAATACAGATATCCCCAAAAATTCCCCCAGGAGTAGAGAGTTAAAAAAAACCCTATAACAACCCAGTTCTTGTTTCTCTGCCCCTTGGCCTCCCCAAGCCCAGCCAGGGGACCAGACACCCACAACCCCTCCCCTCCAGCGCCCAACCATGGGACTCCCCCCCAGTCAATAAACCCAAATCCCCTGCACCGGCAGAGATCAGCTGCGCACCCCCCGCCCAGGTACCTGCACCCTCCCCTCCAGAACCCAGCTGCAGGTCCCCTGCCCAGACACCCAGCCACGTTCCCCTCAGAGCCCAGAGGGAGAAACAGCCTGATGCTCAGTCCCAGGCTTGTGTGGAATTACCTGCACGCTGCCACCACCTCCTTCCCCCAGTGTGTGCTGGGAACTGCAGCTGCCAGGAATCCTTCTGGCAGTATCTTCTATGTGCGAGTTGGGCTCTGCCACGTCCAGTGGCCCCTAGTGGCAGCGAGCAGCACTGCAGCCCATTTCTGTGCGGGCAAGGAAATTCTGTGCAAAAAACATTAATTTCTGCAAAATTATGCATTGCGCAGTGGGGCAGAAATACACCAGGAGTAACAACGGGAAAAAGAAGGAGCAGGAGAGGAACAATGGAACGGTAGCAAAATAAAAGAAGTACAGAGACAAGTATCAAAGGGAAAGGGAGGATATACAAAATACAGTATAGAAGAAAAGGAAACTTTGGAGAGGAAAAATGCAGACAAAGAGGAAAGCAAGAAATAAACAACTGGGACATTTAGCAGGGAACAAGACAGCATTGATTAGGGTTTTGAAATTTACTTTTTTGACAACTTATTTTCTACATTTCACAACTCAATTCTAGAGATTGGAAAAGGGAAGCTATGGTAGAAAGTTACTGGCAATGAGATTTGAGTCAAAATGTAGCTGTTAGACATAATGGTAGATTAACGCCTTGTCTAAAGACAAAAACTGCACCAGTTCAACTAAAACAAATTCAAAAACTGTTTATAGTTAAGTTGGTGCATACTCCTTTGTTGACAATGTTATATCAGTTTACAAATGGCTTATATCAGTTTAGTTTGGATTTAAGTATCTGCATAAATTGGCATGAGATTAAATGAAAATCAATTTTAGTTAAAGCAATGCTATGCGTGTGTGTATGTAGAAAAAGCTTAATACAAGAGTTTCTTTGTTGAAATGCATGCTACTATTGCACATAATTTTCCCTGGGAATTTCAAGTTTTATATTTTTTGTGGTTTAAATAGTGCTATACATTTTTTAAAAACAAATATAAGCTTATCTAGTTACTTAACTGAGCTCTTCACCATGGCACAAATCCCTTTTTGCTAAATTCATTTACACAATACCATAATATTCAGTAGACTATTGTTGTTACATCCGTTGCTCTAGTCACCTGTAAAAGAAATGTCTTGAAGCGTAAGATTATAAAGTTAAGATAACTAAAGTCGTCTCTTACAGGACAAGTAGGAATTTGGGCGTCTGTTTAAAAATGACCAGCTCATCCAGGTCAAACTAGAACTGCTCTTTGACCGTATACGGCTTACTAGACTACAGCATCTTCTCCTACTCTAAACAGCCTAGTTTGATTTTTTTCTTTTGATTGTGATAAATTAATTTAAAATGCAAGATAGACCTGCTTGTCCACTTTCTCCAAGATGAATTTTGTTTGCCATTCTGTCACAAGTGAGCTCAGTGTCAAAGATGCACTGTAGATCAGCTGGAGAATGAGTTCTGATGTTACGTTTTCCTGACTGTTTACAGAAACACAACTTCTGATATTCTCCAATTTTAACAACTCTGCCATGATCCGAATTGCAGCATTCATTACCTAATACTACAGCCATCAGAGTACTATAACTCTACCCTTAAGGAAATGTGAAGATTTTAAAAACACAATAAAAATTAACTTTTCCTCAGGGAATGGGGATATTTCAGTCTTCCTCTGAATCCTCATAACAGACAATTGCTCTTCTGCATGAGAAATTTTAAATGGTCATTGGGCAAAGAAAGAACCAGTTGTCCACGATCCTTAGTGCTGATCTTCCATTAAAAAAAAAAGAAACCCTGCAATACCCAAGGTAAGGATTTGTAAGGAGATGGAAGGAGCAGAAAGTACTATTTTTAGTGCTTAAGTGATCACAGAAGTAAATCAGTCTCTCACATCAAGATATACCCTCTACTGGAGAATTGTATTATGGTTTTTTTTGTTTGTTTTTTTGGAGAACTGTATATACTGCACTGACAGAGGATAGGTATTTTCCTTTCCTAATTACTATGATCCTGTGAGTCTTCAATGTCCTATTTTTTATCTGTTTTACTATGAAGACTAATATCCTTATTTCATGCTCCAACTTGAACAGAGCAATTCAAGTATATAGCTACAGACACACTAATGAGAGCTTTTAACAAAAATATGCTTTTTATTACCATTGAAATTCACTGACTGAGCTCTGAGATATTTAGAGGTCCAGACTTTTGAACAGTTTGAAATAGAGTTTGAAATAGAGTAATTTATTACCAGGGATCAGAAGACACTCTACCTTGTGTCAGCATTCAAATGAATCAAGTTCTCTGGGCTTATCTACATGCAAAAATTGTATAGCTTTAACTATAATGGTATAGTTAAAGCAGTACAACCCCACTAGCCTGGCTGCAGTTAATACAGCTATAAACATGTGGATACTGGTATTCCTTATTCCAATAGGCTTAAAGGGATAAATTACAGTACCGTAATTGTGTCCATATTAGGATTTGTATCAATTTAACTGTTTTAATTTTTAAAAAATCATATGCCTAATCAAAATAATTAAACTGTGTAAACCAAGCCAAGAACTGTGTAAACCAAGTTTCTGATGCTCCGTGTACTTTTCCAGGCTGATTTCGGTCTATAGAATCCTTTCCTGGTCCCTCCACAACTGGCGGGGGCGGCGGAAGGGGAGGGAAATGGGGGGGATGAGGTAGGAAAGACCTCCTATACCAGTGGTCTCCAACCTTTTTATGCACAAGTTCACTTTTGGAATTTAAAATTAACCCAGGATCTCCCCCTCCTCTTTCCCAAGGCCCCACCTCCCTCCGTCACTCCATTCCCCCCTCTCTCCATCACTCACTCTCCCACGCCCTCACTCACTTTCTCCGGACTGGGTCAGGAGGTTGAGGTGCGGGAGGGGGTACAGGCTCTGGCCTGGGGCCAAGGGGTTCGGAGTGTGGGTGGGGGCTTCAGGCTGAACCTGGGGCAGGGGGCTGGGGTACAGGAGTGAGGGGTGCAAGCTCTGGGAGGGAGTTTGGGTGCAGGAGGGGGCTCCAGGCAGGTGCAGGGGATTGGGGTACAGGACAGGGTGAAGGGTTTGGAAGGGAGTTTGGGTGCAGGAGGGGGCTCTGGGCTGGGACAGTGGGTTGGGGTGCAGGAGGGGGTGCGAGGTGCAGGCTCCGGCCAGGAGGCGCATACCACAGGCTGCTCCTGGCCAGTGGGGCTCAGGCAAGCTGCCTGCTTGCCTGCCGTGGCCCCATGCCGCTCCCGGAAGCGGCTGGCTCCTGGCATATCTCTGTGGCCTCCGGGTGGGAGGCATCAGGTCTCCGTGCGCTGCCTGCGCCTGCAAACGCCACCCCCGCAGCTCCTGTTGCCCAGTTCCTGGCCAATGGGAGCCATGGGGACGGTGCTGGGGGCAGGGGCAGCGTGCGGAGCCGCCTCCTCCTCCCCAGGAGCCGCAGAGACATGCCAGCAGCCAGCTGCTTCCTGGAACGACGTGTGGCCATGGTAGGAAGACACCCTGCCTGAGCCCCGCTGCACTGCCGGACTTTTAGTGGCCCGGAAATAGCGACTGACTGGCAGAGGCTCCAGGATCGACCAGTTGATCACGACCGATGGGTTGGTGACCACTGTCCTAGACACACCACCATCATTCCTTTAAAGCAATATCTCTACTGCATCACTGCCAGGAAGTGTTGCTGCCAAAAGATTGGATAGTAACTGTTAATAGCAAATCATCTCACCAGAAGAATGGAATGGGACTGGTTCAGAAATAAAAATCAGTCCATATCAGAAAAAGATTGATACTGGCAAACTTTTAGACACATTTGCTCTTTGCTCATGAACCAATTAAAAAAATCTGGGTGGGAACATTGGCAGCGGGGCATTCAGTGTGTTTAACTTCATTTCCCTCAGACATATTGTTGGCCTATTAGAACATGACTAGCAAAACAAATTTATTATATTAAAAAGCTACATTAATATTGATTGCATATTATCTTTTTTGTGGTACTTGTACAGTAGTAATTATTTGAGTTGTTATACATATTACATAAATTCTCATGTTCTGATGAGGACAGGTGTTGTGTCAAGATTTGGATGCTTCTTACTATACGCTCAGCTTCTTTACTGCTACCAAGCACCACAGTAAAATAACTCAAATATTGAGGAAAAAGTAATCAAAAGTCCATCCTGGACAACAATATTGCCTTCCACTTATAGAGCATCTTTCAGCTAAGTATCTCCAATTACCTACAAAGGAAATTATTCTTAACTGCTAGGGAACAGAGACACAGAAGGCAAGAACTAATTTTGAACATGTAACTTGAAACAGCTAGGGCCTTATTTTCAGAAGTGCTGAGCATAAATAGTAACTGAAAGGGAAGCTGCAAGTACTCATTACCTCTGAAAATCAGGCCTTTTGTGTCTCAGGTTGAATGCCCAAAATTGAGGCACCAAAACCTTGAGTGACCATTTTGGAAAATTACTACTAAGGAAAGGCCACATAATGAGTTAGCAGTACAAGTATTCAACAGTGCAGAAGCCCCATGCATTTTCCTAGACAGCACCTACTCTCACACTACAATTCATATAAAGAATGGAGGATCTCCCTCTGTTTTAATTTCCTTGATTAGGATCAGAGCAGCAAGACTGGTTATATAGTTTGCAGCAGTGCATGCAATCTCACATGCTCAAAAAGTCAGGACCCCAATGAGTCAGGCCCCCAAAGTTAGTGAACCATTTAAAAATAGAAGTTTTCTTTTAAAATTTGCCTCCAAACTTGTTTCCGCTATAAACTATTTTAAAAATGAAAGCTGAACTTATGCAATTCTAGGTCTTCAAGAAATGGGACTTTAAGAAAGACACTAAATATTGCAAGACTACCAAGTCACGACAGCTAGCAACACTTCACAGTGTTTGGGAGGCAGATTCCCCCCAACCCAACTGGAGACACAATGCACTTGCTCTTTTTCTCCTCACACTCTCCCCAGGAGAGGCTAAACATGTGACAGATGTGTGATCGGGTTGCTTAATTACACTACTGGAAGGCACCCAGACACTAGGTTGAAGAGCACAGTCTAAGAGCCTATACGCAACAGAACAAGAGGCAGGTGAGACTGGGGCAAAACCAGGAATTGAGTTGCTTCCCTCTCCAATTCTCCTGCCAGAGAAGATCAGGCATATCTCAGCTGCCGTTTGTGCTGGAACTACTGATGCTGGGTATGCTTCCACACTCCCTAGCTTAAAGGGGTTTCTATTATATACAGGATTTGCAGTTTGATTCAATGGCTTTCAGCATTCCTACTATAAAAATTGTTTCAGCACCCCAGCCAACTGGAGATAGACATGGCCTGAACAGGAGCTTTTGCCTCATCCTCCCCATCTGCAGCCAGAGAGGGGCAGGCAGGGCTACCGACCGTAGTGTCAGTATAACCGGCGGCGGCCGAGGTGGGGGAACAGTTCACTCTTGGGGCCAGGCCCTGACCGCAAGCAGATGGGGAAACAACTCCTGGCTGGTCCCGCCACACTAGTGCCCACCAGGGAAGGCACCAGGCTGCATCAGCTTCACTCGTACACGTCCTCAGCATTCGCAGCCTTGCTCCCGACAGCTGGTCAAGAGCAGGCCCTGGCTGCCAGGCCAGGCCGGGCGAACCAGCCACCGAGCCCAGCGAGCCAAGGCAAGTGGCCCAAAGCGAAGCCAAGCCGAGACTACAACTCCCAGCATGCCGCGCTCCGCCTTGCTGCGGGACGATCGGGGACTTCCCGCCGCGTCCCCACCCTACGGGCGCTGCACGAGCCCCCCGGACAGGAAGCAGGCAGCCCTAGCACGATGGTATCAACCCCAGCAGTTCCTAATCCCCAACTACCTCATTTATCTCACGAGACAGTTAAACTACGCCCCCCCCCGCCGCTTTAATAAAATTGGTGGAAACAGCCGCCAATCACAGTCTTCCACTTCGCACTGTCGCTTTCTCATTGGTCGCTGTTGGTAAAGCCGCCTCTTCCCCTGCCACGCCTGTACTGGTTGGCTGAGACAATGGGCCTGTCCCTGCCCCCTGGAAGTACCTGTCGCTCTGTGACAGGTTGACAAGGAGGGCCTGACTGAGAGGGTAAGGTGGAGATTGGTTCCTCTTCCTCCTCCCCCTTCACCCTTTCCCTCCTCTCTATGGCCCCGCCCCTCTGCTAGCTCCGCCCTCTTTCAGACGGGCGGGGGAAAGAGACTCCCATTCATTTATCCTCACACCTCTTCTGATTCGCCCGCGGCTTTAGGCCTTTTGGTCGTCTCATGGCCCAGCCTCACCCCACCGTCTCCCACGTCATCTGCCCCGACGGTTTCCCCTTGGCTCGCGCGCGGCCGACCCCCCACCTCTCTGCCTCGCGCTCCGCCGCGGCCGCCCCCCACCCGCTTCGTGCGCAGCCTCTCTCTGCCTCCCTCCTGCTGGCTCCTCCTTCCCCCTCCGCCCGCCCCCTTTCCAAGCCTGTGGCCCCTCCTTTCCGCTCCTCCTTGCCCCCCCCCAGCTCTCGCGCGCGCCGACCCGGTCGCTCTCTCTGCCTCGCGCCGCACTGGGATGTTGACGGCTGCGTCTGGAGGCAGATCCCGGCTCGGCGAGGCGGCGGCCGGGGGAAGCCAGTGAGGCAGCCACAGCCCCCGCCGTAGCGCTCAGGGAGCGGGCGGACCCTCCCTCTCCCCCCCCCCCGCCCACCCGTGCGCTAGGCGGAGAGACTGCGAGGAGCCCGGGGTACAACATGGCGGAGCACTCGGCCCCCGACCACAGGCACAAACCCGCCAACTCCGCCGGCTCCTTGGCGCTGGGGAATAGCCGGCCCGGGACGGGCAGCGGCTCCGCCGCGGCGGCTGCCGGCGGGCCCCCGGCGGGTGGAGGCGGCCTGTCGGGGGGCCTGTCGCAGCCGGCGGGCTGGCAGTCGCTGCTCTCCTTCACCATCCTCTTCCTGGCCTGGCTGGCCGGCTTCAGCTCCCGGCTCTTCGCCGTCATCCGCTTCGAGAGCATCATCCACGAGTTCGACCCCTGGTGAGTCGCCGCCGCCCTGGGGTGGGGTGGCGGGACCGGCGGGGGTCGGGGCTGATCGCTGCGCTGCCCCTGGGCTGGGCGATGAACGCGCTGCCCCCCAGTGTCCTGAGCTCCGGTGGCGGGGCGCTGCCCCCAGTGAACGGCCCAACCCGGCCGGGCACCGGCCCGCGGCGCCGCTCGCCCACTTCGCCAAGTTGAGCTGCGCCTGTCCTCACTGCTGGGGGGCGGGAGCCGCGAGAGGACGCGGTGCGACTGGGCTGGGAGCGAAGGGGCATGAGGTGCTGGGACACGCGAGGTGAAGGGGGCCGTGGGCCGAGCAAGGAGGCGCAGGCAGGCGGCGGGAGCCCAAGGTAAGGCACAGAGGCGGCAATACGCAGCCAATGTGTGTGGGCTTTGCGGAGCATGGGGAAATCGGTGTAATTGGAAGAGAGGAGTTAAAATGAAGCTGCCTTATTGCTTTGCCTTTTTCCTTCCTGTGTGTTGAATTTTGCATGCTGCAGCTAGGAGGGTTGGTACAAAATACAGTTTTTTGTGGCAAGGGAAAAGTTGTGGCAACCGCAGGCAGGTGGGCTGTTGAGTTACATTGGAGAAATTGAAATCAGTATGATGGATCACATAAGTCGGTGCTTTTTTGAATGAACCAAAAAGGAACTAGAGTTTCATATGAAGTCTTTCTGTCACATTGTTGTCTCCAGATGTGCAGTAGCACTTCATAGTATTCTTTCATTGGATTCCTTTTTGGCCAGGGAGGGAGGAAAATAAGAATTGCACCTCAGGAAGTAAATCTTCATAAAAGTGACTGGGGGCATTACAATAAAATGGGTGACACTGATTTACTACCAGATATTTCAAAGTGCCCAGGTTTTTTTAACCTGAGGTTTCTTAGTGTTTGCTTTCATTTGTATGTAAAGATATTTGGGAATCTTTAGAAAATAAACTGGATTCTTGTGTGTTGGAGGGAATGGAACCATGTTATGCATATGATCAAGAAATGCTGCACTAGTTTCTGTTTTAGTCCTTGCAGCAAGGTTTGTGGTTAAGAGGAAGACAGCAAGAGTGTGGGGAATTGAAATATTGTATCTTGTGTTAGTTGAGACCATTTTAGGAAGTTGCCCTGTATTTAGAACTTTAAGTAAGATATTTTTGCATTGTTCATTTGATTTTCATATTTTTTTTTAAACACGCCAAAATTTTAGGTGTGAGGTCTCTTATGGTTGATCGTTTTGAGGGAAGGACATGCTCTATGTTTTGAAATACTGAGTATACATTTTATTGTTGATTTTATAAAATATATATTGTACATTTCAATTTGCACACTTGAATATTCAGTTTGGATGCAACTTTTATTTCTTATTTAATTTGCAAATTATGGTATTTAAGGGCAGAGGTAGTGTCCAGAGAAGTAAAGAACATCAAGAAGGCTTTGTTCTTAAGCATTGTGTTAAATCATTTTAATGCAAAATCAGTATTGAAAAAGCAAAAGTAAAGGATACTCAGAAGTTCAAGCATTGGCCTGTTATAAGAGTGTTTTATTGTGTAAATATAAATAAGTGAAATTGAAATGCAAATCTAAATTAATATAAATTAGAGATGAAGGGATTTATTAAATTTGGTGCATCTTCTGCTACTTCAGGAATTGTCTCCTATATAATTTTTTTTTGCTTTTCTGTTCTAAATTTAGGTAAAGGGACTTACACTTTGGAATAGTTTCCAACTGCAATAGATTTTGCTCTCAGGAAGTTTTTCCTGGTATAGGGCCTAAATTTTCACCTAATTTCTTCCCGTTATTCTTATTTATCAAGGTTCATTCTCAGATGAATGGGAATTATGCTGCGGTGAGTTAGGTGATGTAGTATCAACTTAAAAAAAAAAAAAGGATAAAACAAAAATTAGATTTCTAGCTCTTATAGCAGCAAAGGTAACATTCTGCTTGTAAACAGTATGTTAGATGCAGTCATCTTCCTGACTACAAACAGATAGACTGAAGCTATCTGCTTCTGCATGTAGCTTTGCCAATCATCTGTAGAATAAAGTTAACAAAACCCAACGGATATACTGGAAATCTTGGGGCAGCAGTGAAAATATCAAGAATCATGTCAATGTTATGATGCTACATGCCAGAAGTGTAGCAGTAGGCACTACCGCTATTTAGTGGGGAAGAGAACCTCAACTATGCAAGATCTGGAAGAAAGATAGAGTAGAGGAGACCCTTCTACATTGCAGCTGTCTCAGTGCAAGGAGACAGGAGGAGGAGAAAGAGCTGCTCCTCCATTTGAGCAGTTAGGAGTAGAATTTTAAATTTACAAGACTCCTAGTCAAAGTCTGGTTAGAAAGAATCCATAAGCAGAGTCTAGGAACCATGCCCAGGTAAAAATCTCAGTACCTGCCTCCTTCCATGGGTATATCTACATTGGCAGAGTTACATCGCTGGCAGTTACATCGCCACTCAGAGAGCACTGAAGGGAAACTGCTGTTGTGCGTTCACGCTGTCAGCTGCCTGCGCAGCAGTGTGTTTACACTTGCAGCACTTGCATCGGTATTCAGAGTGGTTCACAGAGCATCTCTTCCTCTTCTGCCACTAAGAGTTGTGGGAAGGTGGAGGGGGTTACGGGGGATCCTGGGTCCTGTCCCAATGCCCGTGATGCATTGCTTCGCACCCCAGCAATCTCTGTGCTTCCGTCTGCATTTGGCGCCATCTTTCAACGGTTTGTGTACTGCGCGCTCTGCCTCTTCGGTCCGCAGGAATGGATCCTGCACTGTTGACCAATATGCTGCTCGCTTTCACTAACACGTAACGAGTGGCAGTGGAAGTAGTCCTTAAACTACAAAGGCAAGAGGGGTGTTACATTGATCTCGCCACACATAGTAGCTACAACAGAAGATTGCTTGTGGCATTCACGGAGCTGCTGACCTTAGTGGAACGCCACTTTTGAGCTCGGGAAACAAGCACTGAGTGGTGAGATCACATTGTGATACACGTCTGGGATGATGAGCAGTGGCTGCAGAACTTTTAGATGAGGAAAGCCACATTCATGGGACTGTAATGAGCTCACCCCAGCCCTGCGGTGCAAGGACACAAGAATGAGAACTGCTTGTCGTTGGAGAAGCACGTGACGATTGCACTGTGGAAGCTGGCTACTCCAGAGTGCTACTGATCAGTCGCTAACCAGTTCAGAGTGGGAAAGTCAACCATTGGATGCAAGTTGACGGAAGTGTGCAGGGCCGGGCCGTTAATCGCATCCTGCTCCAAAAGACCGTGACTCTGGGCAACGTGTGTGACGTGGATGGCTTGCATAAATGGGCTTCCCTAACTGCAGAGGGGCAATAGATGGCGCGAATATACTAATTATGGCACCAGACCACCTAGCCACTGAGTATGTTAATTGGAAGGGGTATTTCTCTCTGGTTCTCCAGGCACTTGTGAATTACCGTGGGTGTTTCGCGGACATTAATGCAGGCTGGTTCGGAAAGGTGCATGACGCATGCATCTTTCGGAACACTGACTTGTTCAGGAAGCTGCAAGCAAGGACTTTCTTTCTGGACAAGAAGATCACCATAGGGGAAGTCGAAATGCACATTGTGATCCTGGTAGACCCTGCCTACCCCTTAACGCTGTGGCTTATGAAGCCATACACGAGGCGCCTTGACAGCAACAAGGAGCAGTTCAACAACAGGCTGAGCAAGTGCAGAATGACTGTTGAGTGTGCTTTGGGTTGTTTAAAGGCCCACTGGCGCTGCCTATATGGGAGGCTGGACCTGGCCGATGCCAATATTCCTATGCTTATAGCTGCGTGTTGTACGCTCCATAATATTTGTGAAGGGAAAAATGAAAGCTTCACTCAGGTCTGGACCGCTGAGGCTCAGCACCTGGAGGCTGAATTTGAACAGCCAGAGACCAGGCTATTAGAGGGGGGCAATGCGGGGTCATAAGGATCGGGATGCCTTGAGGCAGCAATTTGAATCTGAAAGCCACTAATACTTTTTGCTATGTTTAGGAGTGTGGTGCTTGTAATGCTAGGAGGTGATCATGATTCGTGCAGATGATGCACTGTGAAGGTTTAGGAAAATTGCGTGTTGTTTTGCAGGGCTCTGTTTGATTTCAATTAATGGAATAAAAATTGCTTTCAAACCAAAACAATTCCTTTATTAAAAAATTACAACCAGAGGAGAGAGAGACAA
This sequence comes from Natator depressus, assembly GCF_965152275.1. Classification (NCBI taxonomy): domain Eukaryota; kingdom Metazoa; phylum Chordata; order Testudines; family Cheloniidae; genus Natator; species Natator depressus. Next base: position 190,318,594 of record NC_134235.1, on the reverse strand, counting down.
ATAAAAAAACACATTAGCACTGTGGTAGATGGGGGGAAGGGTGGGTCCCAGGAGGAGGAGTCGTCCCGGGATGGTTAAAGATTTGTGTATGTTCAGGTATCATATGCAGTCTTGTCCTCTGGAGTACAGTGCAATGGGTACTGTACTTCTGTGGGGCTAAACTGCAGAGGGATGGGTGTTGAGTGCAGTGAGTACTGTGAGTCCGCAGCGCTGGACTGTGACGGAGTAGGAGGAATGCAACGGGTACAGACTGGAGTCAGGAGGTTGATAACAGTGTGTTGGTGGTGTCTGGGAGCGCATGGGAAAGTTTTTTGCAATTGCAGGGGAGGGGAGGCGCGGAGTGGAACTGCTCAGTTTGCAGTGTTGTTAGCACCTGGAGTATGTCTGCTTGGCGCTCCATAACGTTTAAGAGCTGCTCCGTGGCTTCGTTCTGGCGCTCCGTGTTTTCCTTTTGGTCCCTCTTCTCGCTGTCCCGCCATTCCTTCAGTTCTTGTTTTTCGGCGGCGGCGTGCATCATGACATCACACAGAAAGTCCTCTTTAGTTCTTCATGGCCACTTTCTAATTCTGCGCAACCGTTCAGCTGGCAATAACGAAGAGGGAGGCTGGGCTCTGAAGGTCATATCTGTGAAGCCAAAATGCAACATTTTACAGAAGCAATATTGTTTACAACACACAGACCACTGATTCAGTTATTTGAAACACAGCCACTGTTCACATACCTGTCACTAACTGGCTGACACCAGGCAAGCACACATGAGCCACAAGAACCCCAAAATGGTGAGTATGGGCAGGGGAAATCAGTGTTCAAGGACAGTACTGGGCACATGGCTCTTAAGGAGAGCCAGCACTGTGGGGGGAGGCCTTATAATCATTCCTGTCCCCACATTTTCCACAGACTGTGTTCATTATGGAAAATATCTCACTGCTGAGGGTGAGCAGGGACTCAAGTGGGGGGGTCTTATCCAAACTGCAGCTTCCGCGCTGGCCTTTATGCAGCTCGCCTGTGTGCAGCAGTGGTTGGTTGTCCCCCCTGTGACGGCAGAGTGGCATGGGAAAGTTACCCTTAATGGGGCAGGAAACAAAGTAGCTCTGCCAAAGAACCTGTGGCAACGGATTGCCCAGTATCTCTATGAGAGTTTGTGGAGATCTCTGAGGCAGATTCCTATGAAGAAAGGGAGTCAATCAACACCCTGCTCTGCCACTCAGACTAGGCATGTGCTGGTACACGCATCATACAGACACAAGCCTGCTTTCTGCAACCCTCCTGCCCCCAACAACTCGCTTCAGCGATTCCCAAAATCAAAGCCACTTACCAGGGGCCTCCTCTCCTGTTTGCGCTTCACCAACCTCTGACAGCTGTGACTGGCTAGCCTCCTCTGGGGTAGAGAAGAGCTCCTGGCTGCATGCATCTTTGATCTCCCAGTCGTCCTCTACCTCTGGGTCCCCCTCCCCCTCCTCGTCCAAGATTTCCTCCTCCTGGCTCGCTCCACTCTCGATTGGCATGTTAGCCACTGAAGTATTCACAGTGGCTTTCGCAGTGGAGGTGGTGGTCGCCACTGAGTATTGCGTCCAGCCCTTCGTAGAACCAGCAGTTCGTGGTTTGCCTTCTGCGCCTTGTGGTAGGTGTTGTGCAGCTCCTTCACTTTGACCCTGCACTGCAGTGTGTCCCAGTCATGGCCCCTTTCTGTCATGCATCGTGCAATCAGTCCGTAGATATCATAATTCCTATGGCTGGAGCTCAGCTGGGACTGGACAGCGTCCTCTCTCCAAATGCTGATGAGGTCTAGCAGCTCGGCATTGCTCCAAGTGAGGGATCGCCCGGTGCATGCAGCAGGCATGGTGAGCTGGAAGGATGCACTGAGACCACTGCACATATCACCAAGCAAACAGGAAGGGGACTTTCAAAATTCCCAAGGAATGTAAGGAGTGGTATCAAGCTTGGTTACAATAGGGCTGTCAAGCAATTAAAAAAATTAATCACAATTAATTGTGCTGTTAAACAATAATGGAATACCATTACTGGATATTTTCTACATTTTCAAATATATTGATTTCAACTACAACACAGAATACAAAGTATACAGTGCTCATTTTATATTTATTTTTCATTACAAATATTTGCACTGTAAAAAACAAAAGAAATCATATTTTTCAGTTCACCTAATACAAGTAGTGTAGTGCAATCTCTTTATCATGAAAGTTGAACTTAAAAATGTAGAATAGCTTTGTACTTTTGTTAAAAAAATTTTCCAGCAAGAAATATTTTAAAACTAATGCTATTTTATAGCGAATGGCTTTATGATCCTCTATACATGTGTGGTTTTCTTTTAATAATTCAGTATTTTATTTATTTCGATTTAAAATAAGACACCTATCCAAATCTCCAGGTGCCCTAACAAATTATTAGCAATACCACAAATACATTGAGACCCTACCAGTATTAAAGTAATCATTTCAGCAGGAACTCAGCCAGTCACACACCCACTTCTTTTTTTTTGTGGGAAGCATACACTCAGCCCTCTTGAAAAAAACTGTCAAACAGACACTTTTGGAGTATGCCAGGATGGTCACCAAAGCTGAACTATTTCAGACCAAGGGGAGTAAATCCCATAGTCTTGGAGCCCTCACAGAAAATGCCCTGCCAGCTGCCTCCTCTTTTTTAAAATGAAGGAGGTTAAGCTTAGGCGCCCCTGTTGACTTGAGCTGTCTCAGTAAGGCACAGAGTAAGAGGCGATCTTTCAGGTAGCTAGTCCCAAGCTATTTCTTGCTTTATGGTAATAACCAACACCTTAAACTCCATCCAGAGACCAATAAGTAAGTAGTGCAGATTCTGGCGCACTGGTGTTATGCTCCCTGTGAGATGCCTTGCTCAGTTTTGCTACATTTACTTAATCTTTTACTATGGATTTTACTTTCTGGATTGTTGCTTGCAGGGCTACACATCTTTTCTTTTTAAAAGATTGTTATCTTCAATACTGAACCTATCAAGCAGATGTGAAACAGATTAAGGCCTGGTCTACACCTAAAACTTAGATTGACCTAGCTATGTCACTCAGGTGTGAAAAATGCACACCCCATGAGAGATGTAGTTAAGCAGACCCAGGCACCAGTGTAGACAGCAGTGGGTTGAGAGAAGAATTTTACCATTGATATAGCTATCACCTCTTGAACAGTGGATTTATTACAGTGATGAAAAATACCCTTCTGTTGCTGTAGCAAGTATCTGCTTTACAGGGAGGTAGCTGTAGTGCTTGTAGTGTGGACATTCCCAAGGGTCAGTTTCTCTCTGCTACTGTTTGCAAAAACTCAGCAGTAGAAGTAAATGTGGGAACTCTTCATGGGAGGAGGACAATCCCAGAAAGAGTACTGGAGCCAACTGCCTTGCAAGAGCCAGGAGGTTGAGGGAGTAGTAGAGATCTTTTTCACCATTGAGTCCATGAGACACTGGTATAGGAAGGAGAAACACAAAGAATGTATGGGGGCTTCAGTTTGAGACATCTAATGGAACCCTTGAGCAGGGTTCAACGACACCATCCAAATAAGATTCCAAACACCCTCCCCATTCCCAGAGGTTGTGTTGGCTTTCACCTCTGCATTGTCTGTGGACAATGCCTCTTGGCTCCAAACTTTATCTGTTGGCAGCTGGTGGGTTTAGTGTGCTAGTTATTAGTGCTTGGAAACTTCACTAGACTCCTTTGTGGGGTCCCATGGATGTAGGTATTGGCATGGGGTGCAGGAAGAGATTGTTGGAGAAGTCAGAAAAAGAGAAATATGGTGGGTGTGCGCACGCTGTGGAGAAAGTGCATGGAATGAGAGTGGGAAGAAGTAAGGAGAGATAAAATACAGGGATGGAGGTAGAGAACACAATGTAGGGAAAAATTCTGCACACAACTTTTTAAAATTCTGCAAATTTTATTTGTCAAAATAACACTACATAATCACACCAATTTCAATTATTTTGGTAATTTATTTCAAAATACCTGTCAGCAAGTATGTCTGTAATAATACAGACACACACACAAATTCCCCCAGGAGCAGAGAGTTAAAGAAACCCCTGTGACAACCCAGTTCCTGTTTCTCTGTCCCCCCCCCCCCCCGGGCCGGCTGGGGGGGGGCAGACACCCCCCCACCCCCCCCTGAGCCCAGCCATGGGCACACCAGCCAATACACACAAACCCCTTCCCTCCCCGGATCCCAGCTGTGAACCCCCTTGTCCATATACCTGCACCCCTTCCTCCCTGGAGCCCAGCTATAGCCCCCCCACCCCAAGACCCGCTCCCCCCCACCACACCCCCCAGGATCCAGAGGGAGAAACAGTCTGATGCTCGGTACCAGGCTTGCATGGAGTTTCCTGTGCATAGCTCTCTCCTTCCTTCAGGGCACGCTGGGAGCTGTAGTTGCCAGGAACCCTCTAGCTCCCTCTCCCTCCCCCCAGCAGTGTCTTCTGTGTGCGAGCTGGACTCTGTTGGGTCTAGTGGCAGCTAGTAGCACTGCAGCCTGTTACTGTGGGGGAAGGAAATTCCACATGCACGTTAATTTCTGCAAAATTCTGCATTGCACAGTGGTGCAGAATTCCCCCAGGAGTATACATTCTGCTCTGTCTGAGGGAATAGAGCCTGCCCCACTCCTACCTCCTCAGAAACACCGCAAAGCGCTGCCCCTCCATGCTGAGTGTGCCACAGTAACGAGCAAGAGGGACGGTCTCTCTCTCTCTCTCTCTCTCTCTCTCTCACACGCATGTCTGAACAACTCGCCCCCTTCCCCTGCGGTCATTTACATTTCAACTGGGTGTTCCAGGCGCCTGAACCAACCTGGCTGCGCTGCCAGGTAGGGGCACATGACCGCTGTTATGGCTTCCCTTTGCTTCTCTATCAGAAGTCATTTTTCTGTGGGGGACATTAATTCTGTGCACGTGCAGTGATGCAGAATTCCCCCGGGAGTACTTTTATAGAGAACACCCCCACCCCAGGCAGACAGCTGAGAGAAAACACAGACTGGGAATACGGACTCAGCCTAGGGAGATCCAGTCTGTGAGAAGGACTTCAGGAAACATTAAATGTGTGCATAGAACACTCCTGAGGGAATTCTGCTCCACAGAAAATACATTCTGCGGAAGAAGTGCTGCAGTTCTGCCTTTCTCCCACCAGAGGCCACTGTGGCACCAGAACAGCTGGCTGACCAGCATTAAAAGCTAGCCGCCGGCTGCTTTCATCACAGCAGCCTCTTGTGGAGCCAGGTTAGGAGGCAGAGTGGGCCAAGTGGGGCTGCTGGGGGTATGTGTGTGTCACAGACTGAGGTTTAAAGGGCTAATGAGTGGGACAGACTGGAGTACAGGCTCAGAAGCTAGTGGGGTGACAGCATTGAGCCAAGCGCTGGGGGGGGGAGGGCCTTCAGGGCCACATGTGAATGAACGGTATGGGGGGGCTACAGGGACGGGGCATATGTGCCTGACTGAATGGAAGAGGTTCAGGGTCTGTGTGCGGGAGGCTTCCCAACTCCCTAACCATTTCTCCCCCACCCCCCCAAGAAACCGTTCCATACTTTTCACCCACAGCCAACAACCCTTCAGGTTCACTCTCGGGGTCCTTCCCTCTCCCTCAACTCCTCCATTACCTCTGACTCCTCCAAGCCTTTCCCCAGCTTCTGAGGGATGCAGGAAATACATTTCTGTATTGTAGTTTAATGAATTATTACTCACAGTTCTGTATTAATATGCCTAGTAAGGAATCTATTTGTTAAAAAAAAATTTCCTGAATCTTTCTATTTGTCTATATTTTTACAGACATACTTGCTGACAGGTATTTTGAAATAAATTACCAAAATAATTGAAATCAGTGTGATTATATTGTGTTCCTTTTGACAAATAAAATATACAGAATTTTAAAATATTGTATGCAGAATTTTTAGTCTTTTGGCACAGAATTCCCCCAGGAGTAAGAGACAGAGAGCCTCTTTTTTCAGCCTGTGGCCTCACTCCCATTGAGAATAATAGAAAATGTTAGTTATTTTGAAAGAGGGATTATTTTTATCAAATCTCTGCATTTCCCTTACTCGTGCTCGTCCTGCAAATTTAAATATTGGCCTCCTTCATTGCAGGGAAGCTAACATGACTTAGTACCAGGTAAACAAGGTTACCATCTCTGCTAGCTATGCTGATACGTCTTTCAGGATGGAAGAAGAGGGAGGATGATTAACAAGGTAAATTTACTAACTGGTGAAGAGCTGGTCCGAGTTCCTTCTTCCATTCCACAGCTCTCCCTTTCTACCCTCTTTCTTCTTAAAGGTAACTCAAAAGCAGAAACCCTATGGGAAGTGGAGTCAGGTTTTATATGTTCTGTTCTTTGCCTTCTTACTTCCTGGTCACTGGTGGCATAATGTTAGTGTGCTGATTATTCCAGCAGTGTTGGAGTTGAGGAGGGAATTCAACAAACTTTTTTACAAGTGAAAAAATTTCCCATGTCAAATGTTACTATCACTTTGACTATGCCTTCCATCCTTTTCTACAACTGCAACATTTATTTTAGTTGAAAGTGGTGCACTTAGTCATTTTGGTAGTGGTACTTAAGTATTCCTAGTGTGTTTATTAACCAGGTTATATTAAAAAATATTTTAAATATGTGTCACCATCTTTAAAAAAAATTGTAGGTCTGTGAGGACTCTTCTGAATAACAGCTGGCAATAAGAAATTTCTAGCAGATTGGTGGCCTTCAGGCCTGGAATCAGAATGACTTTATATGTTAGAGGCAAAACTAATCTTTGAATCTGTGACTAATAACTGTCAGAACTCCTCTCTTGGAGAGACTGCAGTGACATATTTATAGCTCAAGAAAGACCTTTCCTTAAAGTAATAATTTTTTAGATGAAAATCCAAAGGCTTACAAAAAAAAATCTTTTATCAGATTTCCAATAGCATTACTAATTAAAAATAAAATCAGAATCAAGATAGGAAATATTTAGAAATGTGGCAGAAGCTTTCCCTTTAATCTTTTATTCTTTGCATCTCTTCTCCTTACACTTGAGAAAAAAAAAAAAAAAGGCAAAAATGCATTGATTTCAGAGGTTTATTTTTATTAGGTTTCAGTTTTTGTAAGTTATAGTCCCATATGTAAAGAGTGAAGTTATAGGTTACATGTCCTCTCATTTGTGCTTTGCTGTTCATTTTTTAAATTCATAATGTAAAGTCAGGTTTTCAGTGGATTGAATGGTAAAAGTTAGTTTGAATTTTAATGGTTTATAAAGACATAAATATATTTTGAAATTTGTAAAAATGTAGATATATATGTATATCCTCTTCTTATGACCAGAAATTGTACAGAAATTAGTTCTGAAAGTGGTTTGTATGCATGTTGGAAGATGTTTGTATGATTGTAATTGGATAATCCTATCCATTTTGTGCTTTTTGTTTTTAGGAAATTTAGGGTAAGCTGTCTTGACGCTCAACAGGCAGATATGTAGTGATCTTTATTTTTTTTAAATGTTCCTATCTAATGATCAGGCACATGTACAATACAAAGTACAAGTTGACTCAGTGGTAACACGAGACTTAGTCCCCAGTGCAAGACCATCTCACCCACCCTCTAATCAATTTCAAATCAGATCACTCAACCCAGTAAAGAAAAAAATGCCTTGCAATATGGATCATTCCAGAGTTAAGGACTTCTGAGAATGTGCTGCCCTCTTATACCAACCATTCACATCTAGAGAATTTAAGATTGTTTCCCAGGTGATCTCAGCTGCAGAAGTAAAACATGAGAGAGAGAGTGTAAAGTATGCAAGACCTAAATCATAAGCTTTATAGATAAATAATAATAATATTTGTGAACTTTATCTAGGAAAAAGTTGAAAGCCTGGACTGCATACTCTGGAGAACAAGATTCCAACAAAAAGTGTGGCTAAGTAATTGGGTAATCACATTCTTAAACCTGTTAAGGCTGAAGATCCAGATAGCTGGAGATTGTATGGGAAATGTGATGCCTAGCTGAATATGAATTACCTTCTTTTTCTCTTTACTTTTGATCAAATATTTTCTATTTTCTACTCCTTCAATCTCAGTTGCTCTGCTGCACTTCTGAGCATGCTATAAAAGTCAGTAAAATGAACTTTAATAGACATTTAGGTGTCTCAAGTTCTCATGAAAATGAAGCATAAATAGAAATAAAAGTTAGTCACTGATAGTCATATGAAATCTTTTGTATCATAAACTTCAGCAAACATTAACAGAGTTGGGGGAGAGCAAGGTGCCCAGATGTAATATGGGGCAGGGAGGAAAGGAATCTGAACAGGGCTCAGCTAAACCAAGGAAAATAGAATGTTAACTTCATTAATAATGTTACAGAACCCACTGGTGTTTCTGGCAGGAGGAGATCTGAGCCTCTTGGTTGTTTTGGAATGAGACGCTGTCTGGGTGGCAGTTTCATACCCACCAGCCTAGTTGCCTGAAAACTGGGTATATACAGAGGCCATCTCCTGGCTTTACTCTGCCATTGCTTCTTGGCCCTAGTTGTACTGCTGCTGTCACCACAGCTGCAGCTCCCATTGTGAAAGCTGCTCTTGGATGAACTGAGGAAAAGTAAAACACTCTATTCTCGGTGTGCTTCCGTAGTTCAAGTGATTGCAGATGTCCATTACACTACGGGTGTGTGCATCTTGAGCATTGGTCTCAGAAAGTTTCCCCTAGCAGGATCCGGGGGTAACCACACCTGCTCCCTGTTACTCCAAATCAAGGGTATAAAGGGTGGAGATGTTCCCTCCCCTTCAGTTCCATCTTACCATTGGTGGTCACAGTGTGCTGTCATTTTTTCCTCTGTGAATGTGCAGTCAGTGTGTTTTTGTTAGTGGTACTTGGTGCACCTGGTGCTGGGGAAACCCACGTCTAGGTCCCTAGGCTTCAAACTTTACTTTGAGTGGTGTAAACTCTTGCCTGAAATGCTTGAGTGACAGGACAGGTATCTGTTTTTCCTAGACAGCTGGATCAATACCAGTGGAAGCACAAGCAGCGAAGGAGACGACCTCTGCTACCTCCTCATTCACACACCTTTAAACAGCCCATCTGATTCCTGTTGAGTATGGCATTTGGACTGTAGCAGATCTTAGACTTTCTATCTCTCTGCCCCTCCTTTGGTAGCAGGTTGTCGCATTTCCTAAGTATGTGGCAGTCTGTTACCTCCTGCAAGTGGGTGCTAAAGATGGTGGAATTGGGATATATCCTCCAATTCCTGTCTTCCCCCCTTACCCCCACTTCCCAGGGACCCATCTCACGAATCAGTTCTGAAATAAGTGCAGATTCTATATTCTTTGGGAGCCATAGAAGTGCCCTCTCAGTATTGGGGCAGCAGGTTTTACTCCCAATGCTTCCTAATATCCAAAACAATTCTGGACCTTCAAAACATCAAGAAGTTAGTTCTGAATGCCCTTGCAACTATTATCCCTTTGCTAGATCCAGGAGATTGGTATGCTGCCCTTTTCTTCCCCCTGTATTTTGTAGCTACTGTACGTCAATGTTATGTTTAGTGCCCTGGCTAGAAAATGTATTGTAAATTTTTCAAGCCATGTTCATAATCATTTGTAAAAAGGAAAGAATTCAGAATGGAAATTGCTGATGTAGTAATAGGGTTGCTATTTTAAATATACAAAATTCAAATCAGAGTGTAAGGTTTCAGCGGTAACACATCTGTACCACATTAAAGATTTGTATACAAGCACACATTTAACAGCTTTTAACTCAGATAGAATATTACATATGTACATTGTAGCCACATTTGCATTTAGTAGAATGTATAATGTCTGGATCGTCGTAATTAAATTTCATCATTAATGTTTCTTTCAACAATTTGTATATAAGTAGATACCAATCACATTTGTAGTAATTTGGAACTGAGCATTTTTATGACAAGGGCTTAATGTCATGCTTTCCCTGAAGAGACACCTTACGCAATCCATTCTGCAAAATCAAAATTTGCTTTTAAAAAAATCTAGCTCTTACACTTGCAAGGATTGTAATTATGGGCTGTGTAAACAATAGGTAATTTTCTTGAGTCTGCAGGCATAAAGCCCCAGTGCCCCTGCTGTGCTAAAGGTTTTAGGGGCAGAGTGGAAGTAACAAGGTTCTGATTGGTTTTACTGCTGCTATTCACATCTCTGAACGGTAATGGCATTGTCTGGAATCTTATCCATTTCATGCTATTAATGACGGGAACTAGACTTCTTATTTGGTTATTGCTAATATGCCTCCCTTTCCGTCACCCTCACCTCAACTCTAGTATTTAGTAACTTATATGTTTATGCTGTGTTTAGTTCCCTGGCTAGAAAAAGTATTGTAAATTTTTCAGTACTTGTATGTAATCAGATGCAATGGAAAGGTCAAATACGTTCTAGAACTATCAATTCTGTCTACCTCTAGTGTTGTTAATCTCTAAACAAAGTTGTTGCACTACTGTCCTGTTGTGTTTTTTATGTATGTTTTACTAAGAGAGTAAGCAAAATATCTTTTTAAGTATTCATTTTAAACAGTGCTTTTGTCAAGGAAGTACAAATCTTAGTACTTGTTCTCAAAGCCAAAGATGTCTGCTTATAAATACAGCAGTAATTAATTTGGTACAGAAATGCTGCAGAATTCTAGAGCGCCTTGGTATAACAGGTGATTACAGTGAGTGGTGTTAACCAGTCATCTTACAGTGTCACCCCATGTCATGTAAGAGCAGTTTCAGGGTTGAATAAAATCAAACCTAAAATTGGAAAGCTAGCCAGGAGAAAATGAGTATTGATATTTTCCAGCATATTAATGGAAATGTTAATCAGGTAGCTAAATTTATAAATTCTCATCTTATAAACCAATCAAAATTCATGTCACTACAAAAATCCAATTACTATGATTGCTTGTACAGCTGCTCTGCTTCTTCACTTTAATGTTTTGCTGCGCTTTTTGATATTTAAATTAAAATATGTTTAAAACTAGTAACCTTAAATTTATAGCCCATCTATATTACATCTAAAATTGTATCAGGGTACATAGTTACAACATAGTAGTCTCGTAGCCCTATTACAGTCTGGTTAAAAGTTGTGTAGATAGGACCTAACAACATCACTGTAAAATCCAGTTATGTGGTCATTGTTAGGTTCTATCTACACTATAGTTTTATTTATTTTTTTGTTTACTTTTATAGTGACCAAAGATGTGCTATGTACTTTACAATGCTAGTGGAAAGGCATGGTCCCTGCCTTGAAGAGCTTAAAATCAAATTTTAGATGTGATACTACAAATAAGAGAAACAAACATTAGGGCAGAGGGAGGGTTGAAAGTTACGACAGTTTCATTTAGTCATTCCGGCTTAAACATGTGTACATCTGCATGTTCACACAGAAGTTGGAGTTTGTATTTGGCTGGCCAAGGACAGCATTATGGAAGGGTTCCAACAAACCTGTCCAATTTACCACTTGTGGGAGCTAAAGTTATTAGGGTTAACCTTAAACTACTCAAGGGTACTAGTTTATTTCTGAGAGAAATACTGTAGTAAAATGGAATATACAGGAGACTTGCTAATCACGGTTCAGATTACCCTTCCAATCCCCCTCAAGAGTCTGAAATTGGAGACTGAATATGTCAAGAGCAAGGACTATGTGGCTATAAGTACCCCTAACACCTTTGCGTAGGCTTAAAAAGTTTACATGTTCACCCACAAATTGAAGCTTACTGGCAAGTGTAAAAAAAAAACTGTGTAGCTCCGCTTCCCCAAGGTCAGACCCCTCTGCAGTTTCAAGGAGAAAATCATAGAAATGTAGGACTAGAAGGGACCTTGGTATGTCATCTAGTCCAGTCCACTGCACTGAAATTGACTAAGTATCAAGACCATCCCTGACAGGTATTTGTCTAACCTGTTCTTAAAAAGCACCAATGATGGAGATTGCACAACCTCCCTACATAATTTGTTCCAGTGCTTAACTACCCTGACAGTCAGGACGTTTTTCCTAATGTCTAATCTAAGCCCATTACTTGTCCTGTCCTCATTGGTTAAGGAGAATAGTTTATCACTCTCCTCTTTATAACAACCTTTTACGTACTTGAAGACTGTTATCGTGTCCCCCCTCAGTCTTCTCCTCTCCAGACTACACAAACCCATTTTTTCCAAATCTTTCCTTATAGGTCATGTTTTCTAGGCCTTAAATCATTTTTGCTGCTCTGCCCTGGGCTTTCTCCAATTTGTCTACATGTTTCCTGAAGTGTGATGTCCAGACATAGTACTCTTGTTGAGGCCTTTATCAGTGCTGTGTAGAGTGGAAGAATTACTTCTCGTTTCTTCCTTACAGCATTCCTGCTAATACACCACCAAATGATGTTTACTTTTTTTTGCAACAGTATTCCACTGTTGACCCATATTTAGTTTGTGATCTGCTATAACCCCCAGATCCTTTTCGGCAGTACTCGTTGCGAAGCAGTCATTTCCCATTTTGTATTTGTGCAATTGATTATTCCTTCCTAAGTGTAGTACTTTGCATTTGCCCTTACTGAATTTCATCCTATTGATTTCAGACCATTTCTTGAGTTTGTCAAGATCATTTTAAATTTCTAATCCTGCAAAGCGCTTGCAACCCCTCCCAGTTTGGTATCATCGGCAAACTTTGTAAGAGAACCCTCTGTGCCATTATCCAAATCTTTTATGAAGAGATTGAATAGACCCAGACCCATCACAGGTCCCTGCATACCCTACTCAGTATACCCTTCCAGCTTGACTGAACCATTGATAACTACTCTTTGAGTATGCTTTTCCAATCAGTTGTGCGTCCACCTTATAGTAGGTTCATCTGGGTTATATTTACCTTGCTTGTTTATGGGAAGGTCTTGAGACAGTATCAAAAACCTTACTAAAGTCAAGATATATCACGTCTACTGCTTCCCCCTTATCCACAAGGCTTGTTATGCTGTCAAAGAAGGATATTAGATCGGTTTGACAGAATTTGTTCTTGGCAAATCCATGTTGACTGTTACTTATCACCTTATTTTCTTTTAGGTGCTTACAAATTGATTGGTTATTTGCTCCATTATGTCATGTACTGTTGAAGAATGTTTAGTTGTAAAATTGTACATTTAACTTGTATTTTTAATTCATTAAAAGAAACAAACACACTACTTATATTTCACTCTGCTTTTTCTTTTGTATAACTGAACATGGTATGTGTTTTCCTGTGGTGTGTCTTGTGTTTTTCTTCTCTTCTTCCTCCTCATCCTTCTGTCTCCTCACTTCTCCTTTCCTTGCATTGTGTTCTCTCTCTCTCCTATTTTTTTTCTTTTCCCCTTGTCTGTCTCTGTGTGTCTGTCTCTCTGAGAGAGTTTTTCCCTAATTTACCCACTCGCACATACAACCTATAGGAATTGTTAGGAATTTAACTCTAGTATTTAGTAACTTATACTAAAATGAGGCTGTCGCTGTTGGGATAATATGCAAATGTGAAGTTAACATTTCCATTGCTTTCAGCTATAGAGAGCGGGGAGGGGTGCTGTCCGCAGGCCCTTTTCAAAGACTTCATCTTTCATCCTGGGGTGGATTTGATTTAAATCACTAGTCAGGAAGACTTGATTTAATCATGGATTTCTACATAAAAGTGCATTTTTGTTGGTGGTTATAACCTTAATACATATTCTTCACAACTCAGAGATAGATGTACGTTTCATTTTTAGAAGGTACACACTATACGTTTTTAAAGTGAAAGCTTTTCAGATTAGTTTTACAGCTATATCAGAAAATTAATGATTGTGTGGTTATTTAATTTACCAAGGTAATGGAAGCAGATATTTATGAAGTCACTGGGAGGTGAACTATCTCCAAGTCAACAGGTTAATCATTAATATTTGGAGGATTTTATTGCCATGCTGTATTAGGAGGAGAACATCACCAGACAGACATTTTAATTGTTTTATTTAACTAAAACAATAACATTATATATTCTGGATATTTTCTTCAACAGCAAACATATAATATTTTAACAAAACAAGCATATAAATTTTTGAGTTTAGATAAACATTCAAGTTTTTAAAATCAGGTTTGTTTTTGTTAAATTTATTTTTAACTAAAATAGTTAAATGAAATATTTTTTAAAAAACCCCAAAATTAAATCGACTAACAGCCAGGTCAATGTGAGAAACTTAAAATATTGGCTTCTGCAGCTAACTCAGTCGTCTTCACCTTCTTTTTCCTGTTTGTTCATAATCTGGAAAAGAAAAACAAGCTTGCCTGGTTTTTCAGGTCCCAAACGATTTCTCAAATTGAAACAAATTAGGCCAAAGGAAAAAAATATTCTTTCTACACTGGCGGAAGAAGCTACTGCTGTTAAAAATGAGATTATCACTTCAACAGTCTCTGAATCCAAGTGCTTATGTGACTTCCTCCAGTTCACTGGTGTGACTTTCTTTAAAACATCATCAGCACACAGATTTCTTGAATGCTTCACCCTTAGCTCTGAAGTTTATTATAGTTGGCATTATGGAGGGATGATTGCTGGATGTCCATGTCCTAGCCAACTCCTCTTCTTCAGCAGTTACGGTTTGACCCTAGTACCGAGTATTTAGAATATTTACAAGAAAATGAGCTGGAGATAGTGCTTGTCCCATTTGTTTTTTTAATGCTTGTAATTTAACTCTGTCATTACATATTTCTTTTTAAGATCTCACTCAGTTCCTTCCAAATTTCAACAGCATCAGCAATAAAACAGCTATTTCCCTGCATTTTGTTCAAGGCTATAGAAATGGACTTCAGGATACTCAGCACGTGTTCAACATTTCTCTTAAGCCCAATGTTGAGAACTTTGGCTGTGACAGTGCCATCTATTTTTTCACGATTTTGTTCACAAACTGTCATCAGATTCGGCCAGTTCTTGTTATAATGCTCAAAACAGTCCACTTATGAGTTCCATCACACGTCTTGTGAGAGAGTTAGCTTGGTTCCTCCCACTTCTTTCAGAGCAGCTGCTGCAAAGTGGTTGTTATGGAAGTATTTTGCAATTGCAGCAACATTAGCCTTTATTTCTGGAACACTGAAGTCTTTGGCTAGGAGGTGCATCAAATGAGCACTGCAACCGTATGTTATTAGCTTGGGACTCTCTTCTCATCTTAAATACATTTTCAGCATTGTCTGTGACCAAGCTGCGTACTAGACATTTGAATTTTTTTCTACAGTTTGTTATAGTGTTTACCGCTACTTCTTGTAAGTATTCTGCTGTATGTGCATTTCCTGATGTATCAATTGTTTCTGTAAGGAAGACATTCCCTTCTTCTGTTGTCACACAAGCACATACAACAGGATAATGGTGGACACTGCTCCACCCATCAAGACTCGGGTTAACAATTTCACCCTCTAGACCTTTTGCACACTGCTCAATTTCTCTTTCATACACTTTATCCAGCAATTTGCCTGCGACATCTGCTCTGTTGGGTGGACTGTATCCTGGTCTTAATGACTGAACCATGTTAATGAAGTGTGGGTTCTCAATCATACGGAAAGGAGAGTTTGTTGCATAAACAAACAAGGCAATTTTTTTAATCAATCACCTCTTTTTTGTAATCTGCTGGTTCTTATCACAAACTTATCTATGGTTGTTTCTGGATGATGGAGGTTTTTTTTTTCTTTTTGCTACAGGTGATAGATATACTGTGGCTATGTGACATACGTGATGTGACTGAAACACTATCATTGGCAGATAACGCTGAAACTATAGAAAATGATGGTGATATTGAAGGTGGATAGTCTTCAGAATCCTGTATGTTGAGGATGGATTCTTCTAAACAAAATAAATCAATGAAGTTATTTAATTATTATTACTATAGTGCTCATTTAGTATTACTCATTGCATTCACTGACACTAAGTACTACTTTAGAGGTAAAATTGTAAAAGGAAGATCTGCCTATTTCAGCTATTTATTTTTTATCACAGCTGCATCTAAAATGATAGTACCATAGAGTAACAACTATATTTTTTGCTCAAACTTGAGAATTCAAGAATAGTCCAGAAGGAAGACAGGCAGTCCTTAAGAAAGAAGTATGAAATAAAAAAGTTTACCAACCTGAAGATTTTGCATGTTCAGACATGTTCCTTTCATCATCTTCAACGCAGCTTTCTCCTGAGAAGGAACGCTTCTCTTTATGTTGTTTCATTTGGGCAACCAGGCCTTGCATTTCTTTGTTGCACTGTTTGCATTTTGTGTGCATGCCTATCTTACCCACAGGTAGAGGAACTTCATTAAAATATTCCCAAACTGGATCTCTCTTGCGGCCTGGTCCCATTATAGGTTTTCCCTTCTAGTGAGAGAATGGTATGGTAGATCTCAAATCAATGAAGGCTACACTCAGAAAGACCTCAAGATTACTGGAATATGCTGCTCAAACAGTTTCACTTTTGTTTCTATTGCCTGTCCCTCCCTTCTCACATTTATCTCCAGACTACTTCTCCTTGTCCAGATCTATTCCGCCCCCAACAGTCTTCTATTCATTGAACTTTTTGAAACTTTGTACTTTTAGAGAGAGGTAAGGGATTGACTCTGTCTACACAAATTTGTGGAGGGACAGTAGGGTTGAGGTCTGTTATTTCTTATCTCTATATTTATTAAAAACATTTTTGCTGTTAACAAGCATGTTATCTCTGGAGACGCAAATCCACAGTTTGAGAACTGCAAAACTAAGCATCTCTGATGGTATGTGCTAGACTGAGCACTGAATCCCATTGGGTAGATAGAAAGATTAACCTAAATCTGTACAGAAGCCCCTGGAACTCCGTAAGATTGGGTCCCTAATCCATGAACTATTGGAACTCGTTTACAAAACTTTTCTTAAACATTACATGAACATATTGTCTCATACTATAGAATTAGAATTTATAATCCTTATTCCATGATGAGATGTCTTTGAGCTATAATATATCTTAATTAAAACTATCTTTAGATAGGTTTTTTCTTCCAAAAGCATTTTATCAGAACAATCTGATTTAAATTAAAAAAAAAAACCTGATTTTAAAAAAAATCTTTTTTTATCCACCCTGTTTCATCCTCTGTCTAGTAGCTATCTGGTTAAACTTGCAGCCCAATCCTATGCTCCCCTTGCTGCTGTAAGGGAAAAGGAGTATTCTTTTTCTGTTCACTACTCCTCCAAAGTTTGTAGCTGCCAATGTGATGATGGTCTCCGACCGGTTTACCACTTTCTTGGACTGGCTGTCTGGAAGGGTGGGTTGGTTGTGTGTGTTTCCACTGTTCTTCCAGATTTCATTTTGAGTCCTCTTCCCCCATGAATAGTATCAGTGCCTGTCTCTGCTGATGCTCATAGCTTTCTCGAGTGGCAGCAGAGTACTGACCTTACAGCCAATTTCTCTGCTGTCCACTAGATTCTGAATAGCAGCAGTTAAAATCAACAAGACTGGTATTTTTTTCTCTTCTTTTCTCTTTTGTCTTTGCTACAAAACTTGATTGTGTTAAAACATGACTGAAGAGCTCTGCACTTACATGAGGTCCAAAGCAGTTTAGCAGATCAGATCAACAGACAATGCTAATCTCTTCATGGATCATCCTCCACGGTTTTTGTCTTTCAGAGAATTTTTCAGAAGTGGGACTCTCCAACTATAGACATATTCATGACTGGTCTAAGCAACAAATCTCACGTTTTGCTGCACAGGATGAATGAATCCAGGCTCCATCTTGGATTCATTTCTGATTCAGTTGAACAAGAATCTGCTCTATGCATTTTCCCTCCAAGCCTTTTAATCCCCAGAGTCCTTAGGAACTTATGACATGACAGGGCTTCAAGTTATGTTAATAGCCCTAGTGTAGACACTGCAGTTTTGGTACTTAAAGATGATACCCCTATCTCTTTCAACCACAATTCAAGCTGCTTGTCATTCTGGACATAATGTCACAGGATAAAGGTCTGATTTGACACCTGGATCCAGTGTCTACATCTCACAGTTTGGATGTGCTTCTGTTCTGTGTACCATTTTCTATTAAGACTGCATCGCTGGTGGCTATTACTTCTGTTCAGAGTGAGTGAAAGTCAAGCATTCATGGTAGGACCACCTATACCAACTCCCAGAAGGATAGTGTTACTCTTCATTCCCCTCCTAAACTTCTGCCTAAAGTGGGCTTAAACTTCTATTTAAATCAACTGATTCATTTAGTTCTTTCCAAGACCTCACTAGTCCCCGGCAGAGACTAAACTCCACACTATGGACATGTTAAGAGCTATCTGTGTATTACCTCAGTAGGACAGAACTGTTCCACAGATCACAAAGACTGTATCTTTTGTAATAAATTCAGAGGATGGGTTTTTTCAACAGACTTTCAAAAGGGGTATCAGACTGCATTAGAATTTTGTTATGAACTGAATAAATTGACCCCACCATCTCATATCAAAGCACATGTTAGAATTCAGGCAGCCTTTTCAACCATTTTAAAAGTCATCTCTTCTACTTGAAATATGTAGGGCTGCTACTTGGAGCTGCATACATATTTTTTTCAGCTCATCATTCTCGGATATCAGCCTCTAGAACTGATTCACCATTTGCACCTTGCACTGATTCACCATTTTAACCATTCACCATTTCCTGGCACTCACCAGAGAGACAGCTTCTTGCCCATCTCCTAGAATGTGACCTATATAGACAAATACTTAAAGAAAAAAATCCTTACATGCAGCACCACTGCATGATGTACAGCACTACTGGCATGATAGCAACTAAATAGCTGTCTCAGTTCACTGAGAAGACATGATCCCATGATGACCACTGCCACACACACACTCTTGTATGGAGTCCTTTGGCCTAGGGCCAATCTGTTTACCATTCTGTTCTCAACTTGTTCACCATTGTGGGCTGTATATGCAGCTCTCTCTGTTGTGGGCTGTATTCACACAATGCCTATACTACCTGTATGTCCCTGAGGATGTCACATGGATCTCAACTGTGTGCTGACTGGGCTGCAAGCAGGCCACAGGTTCAGAACCACTGGCCTAGGTGTTTCTGTATTGGTGAAGAAACTGAGTGGCTTTTGTGGCCATTCTATGCTGTCATCAGAGGGGCTCCAGGACATGCAGAGCATGTGCTCGGCCTCAACAGTCATTACTGACCAAAAGAATCTGACCTCCTGTGCCTGGGGCCCATGGACACTCTGTGGGATCTGTGTGGGCAAAATATTTCAAAGAACCACAGTTACTGTAAGGTAACTAACCATTTTTTTTTAAAATAAAATTAGACTATTTGACAATGCCATCATTGGTTCATGATGTACAGTATGTATAGCGTAACTTAGCAACTTTAACCAGAAAGTTTTTGAATGCACAAACCTTGGATGGTTTTCATTTGTGAGGTTCTTGGAGAGAAGTAATGCCTTAGGTAAAAACATAAAGTGAGATGCCTGTAGTTAACCTATTAAATCCATGTGTAGCCTTTTAAGTGGCCTGATTTTCCCACAACTCCCATTAGTGTATGTATCTCCCCGAAGGTCTTAAATTCTGTGAATAGTCATTGTTACAGTATAGGAATACTAAATATTGCAGTTTAGAAGAACTGCGGTATTCATATTCTGGTTTTCTGATCTACTTACTGCATTTATAATGTCCCGCATCATTTTCTGGACGGCCACTCCCAACGCTTACTGTACATCTTGTCAAGGTACAAAATTAATGTAATATTATTGCTGTTCATTTCAACTATGAAATCTTGAAATGTGTGTTTTTGTAAGTTTTTATTTTATGGCAGGAATCACAGTCCATTTTGGAAAGCTGGAGTTAGTTTATTTTATCTGTCAAAAGTATACTAGGGAGAAGTGGAAAATTAAATTCTTCCATCCTAATGTTATAAATAAAAAGGAATTTCTTCGCTAGTTTTCATTGGCAGTTGACAGTGCTCATTAAAGATTTAAGATTATGCTACCAAAACAGATAGTAAAAGATGTTAAAGTTCACTTTCCACTGAAGACAGTTGTGCATATTTAACAGTAGTTTGCAGCACAAGGAGGTGGTTAATGGTTTTTTCCTATTTCATCCACTTAAGCAGTCTTGGAATTGTGGCACAATAAATATGAGCTGTCTTTTTTTAGCATCCAGTTAAGGCTTTGTTAAAGGATTTCTAAACTAAACTATGTCAGTAAATATGTTATCACCAACTCATTGGAAAAAACAGAACAAACAAGACATGCTCTAGGACACCACCAGCCACTGGGTTGTCCTGTGCTTTTTATGTCAGCTGTTTAGATTGTGAGCTTCTGGAGATTGGGACCATGTCTTCCCTTTCGTCTTGTGCAATGCTGGGCATACTATTTCCACTAATCAAATTAATGATAAACTTTGGTGTGCTTAGATAAGAGACTAATTTTACAGTTATGGTGTTTTACAGATCATATTAATGTTGACAATTCAGAACTGAAGAATTAATATTTTTAGCAATCTAGTCAAATGGGGGAATAGTTTCAGGGTTAATAGAAATTAATGGCACATTGTCGCTTGATATGATTGAATCTTTCTTGGTCAGAAAGATTGATGTTTATGAATTTTCTTATATAAACATAATTGGTTTCTTCTTACAGTACACAGTATCTTATCAGTGGGCTTACCCGGTAAAGTATCTTATTTGTCACATAGGAGTCTCTGGTGAAAATATTATATTAAAAAATCTGCTTACAACCTCACTTGACTGATGAGTTGGCTCAGTAAATGTGAACCTGCAATTTGCTGACCTCTGTAACTGAATTTCAGTTTCTTGTGCTCCTTTGTTGTGTTGATTAAAAAATCACTGATGACATGTTTAGATGTCTTTCAGCTGCTAAAATTGTTTTCAGGTATGCAGGAACTTGAGTGCTGTTGCACTGTGTGGGTAACATGCTAGTCTCATTCTATTTACTCTGGGGTATATGTGATGTGAAACTGAATAGGTAGACACTTGTATAAGGGAGGGCTCTTTTTTCTTATATTTTTAAGGTAATTGGGTCTTTGGTTACAGAAAATATATGCAAGAAACTTAGTTTTTTAATTTTCTTTTATATTAAAATGGGCAATAACTTTCAGGCCAATGCATACATTGCATACTGTTTATATGCAGAGTGCTGTTGGTACTAGTTTTGTCTATCTTGCCATATTACTTCATCTTGATCCTATGAGTTGAAAGTTGGCAGTAGAATAAGTGCTACCAATATACTTAATTTAAGAATGAAGAACTGACAAATTCTGCCATGATCTGAAGCCAATTTTTCCGGTATCCTAAATAGTCTGGCTATAATGGATAATCTGTTCTTTCATTACATTTAAAGATTTGATTACTTGCATGATGCAGAGATTAGAGGAAAGTTGAAAATGAGAGAATGTCTGACACATTTTAACATACGCTTTTAAAAGTGGGGGGAGGCACATTTTGCATGGTGTGTATAAACACCAGCTTTAAATCTGAAAGCAATGTTATAGTGGATAAATGGGAAAAATATAACTTGGGCAGCTTGATTGCAAACTTTATCTAGGTCCAGAATTGAATGCTGCATTTATTTCTTTTACCCATATGGGTCTTGATGCTTGACCCAGGTATTGATTTATAATTACTGTTTCCTATGGAAAGAGGAGAGATTAGCTGTTGCTATATTAACTTCAATTATTCTATTCTAAATTTCTCTTTTCTTTTTTTAGGTTTAACTACAGATCAACACATCACCTTGCATCCCATGGATTTTATGAATTTTTAAATTGGTTTGATGAAAGAGCATGGTATCCACTGGGAAGAATAGTAGGTGGGACTGTAAGTATGAGAGTGATCACTTCTTGGTGAATTTAAGAAATTCAGAAGGATAACTACAAGTGAAATTACTACATATGTTAAAGGAGAAACTAAATGTAATGTGCTTTTAATTGCTATAATAGCTACAATAAGAATTTCAGTTACCACTAATACAATGTCAGCTTTATACCTCAAGTTCATATAACTTACTGTCAAGCAGTAGCCAAACCTGAATAGTATGTGCTTATATGTCAACTTTCAGTAACAGTAATTGAGACTATTATGACTTGTTCACCATCCTGTTGTCTTGTTGTAGCATGTATCATTACAGACCTACCTCTCTGATGGTCTGGATGACTATGCATTTTTCAATTGAAGCCAAGAGTAATGCTTGGCTTTTTCATGTTCATGGCCAAGGTTTGGATCTGTTATATTTTTTTAATGTGGATATTTCTGAGTCTGTAGAAAATGATGCCCCCATTATTTTTAAAGATTTTCTAAGGAATATAAAAAATAAATGAGATAAAATTAATTTGGATGTAAAGTGCTAAACAGCAATGATAGACAAAAAAAATTAAATGACATCAAATTGTGGTACAATGAAATGTCACTGATTTTAGGAAGACTGCAGTTAGAAAGGTGTAAAGAGTTCTAATGGTAAGCAAATGTGTTGAAAACCCATAGAAGCACCTTTTCTTCAGTAATGAGAGAATAAATACCATTTAAGTGGATTTACAGGGCATTTTGCAATAAATTAAATCAAATGGTGATTTTATTTTTAAACAAAACATTTTAATAAACCAGCTCTATATAACTTTTGAAATCCTTGTTAAAATGGATTAAAAATATAATTTCATCTTTAATTCCTGACACATTTCGGAAGGTCTCAACATATTTAGTGTTTTTTTTTTTGTTCAACTTCAGGCATTTAGGGGAATACCCATGTTAAAGTTTAATTCAGCAGAAATGTATTACTTATATTGTTTTTGCAGGGCAGTTAAGGCATTTGAAGTTTTTTAATGTTCTAGTCTAGTGTATAGGCACCATTGTTTCATTGAACTCCTAATATTGTAGAATAAAACTATTGCTTAGAATGTTTTAGCATTATTTGAAATCATGTAGTAGATATAGTTGATACGAGATTCAACAGACTCATGCAAATCTGTGCTACACTTCCATGGAGGTCATCTTAATTCTGTTCCAAATTTTTTAAAAATATTTTATAGTCAACGATTCCTACTGTTTAAAATACTTTGCACTTAAATATATAAAAAAGTATCCATCTGAGAGTGGGTGGATGGGTTGTTTGTTTACAGGCAGTGACTTTAATCATTGCAAAATTCTGAAATGTAGGCTAATATCTCCCACTTTACAGGTGTGGGGAATGGAGCACTACAAGATTAAACAATTTGGCAGAAGTCACATAGAAAGCCTATGATAGAACTAGGAATTTAGAACTGTTCGAAAAATGACAAAAAAATTAAAAAACTGTACATAAAGTTTTTGGAAAACGTTTCAATTTTGCATCACTTTCAGATGCCTTGAAATTTTTTGACTAGCTTTACGAGAAATAGAACGTACATCTACCTCTTGATCTTGTGCCTGACCTACAAAATCATCTTCCTTATAACAACTTCCAGGGTAGATAAAATTGGAATCTGTATGTGTTGCTTCATCATTTATTTGGAGAAAATGGTTTCTTGCACATGTTGTCAACAATCATTTGATATAATTTAAGGTGTGGCAAATTGCTTTAAGGTGTAGTATCAGATATGTTGAAAGCAGTGTTAGAGTAATTTCGTTTTGCTCTGCATGTGACTGACTTCAACCAAGAAATAAGTAACTTTTGTTATAAGTTGTATGTAAATAGATTTACAGTCAACATTTCTGCAATCCTGAAATACTATAATTTGATTTTCTTTCTCTTTTCTTCTAGGTCTACCCCGGGTTGATGGTGACAGCAGGGCTTATCCATTGGATTTTAAATATGCTAAACATCACAGTCCACATAAGAGATGTATGTGTATTCCTAGCACCAGTTTTTAGCGGCCTTACATCTATTTCTACTTTTCTGCTTACAAGAGAACTGTGGAACCAAGGAGCAGGGCTTTTAGCTGCCTGTTTTATTGCTATAGTTCCAGGTTACATATCTCGATCAGTAGCAGGATCCTTTGACAATGAAGGCATAGCCATTTTTGCACTGCAGTTCACATACTATTTGTGGGTAAGTAATTGCTCAGATTCACTCTGTGGCTGTGTGTGAAGTGATGAAAATAGAGTTAGGCTAGCATTTTTCAAACAGTCTGCTTGCTCACATGGCTTGAACACATTCCTGTATCATTACATGACAAAAAGAGGCATGGGCAGGATTAAGCCACCGGGTTTTTCTGGGCTATTGTAAGTAATCTGAGAAGTTCTGCATAGCAAATACAACTGAACACAAATTAGACAATGAGGGGCAGAGCCAGACAAACAGGGTCCACATTAATAGCCATGTGCTTTTGATACAGCACAAGTATTGTTCTTGTCTCACATGCAATTAAAGCAGAGCGAAACAGAATTGTTATATTTTATAAAGCATTGTACTGTATTGCAGGATGGTTCAGCAGATAACTTACTGAGTTAATTCAGCCACTCTGCTTTGGGGCATGAAAATAGAGCCAATGGTTACTGTGATTCACACCGAATAGAAATTGCTATTCTGTAAATGAAAGTACTACAGAATAAACACATTTATGTACTACAGAATAAACACAATAAAACACTGCTCTATTTTGTTCTATGTTGAAGGGACACTTTATGAGGGTTGTATATCCATCAACTAAACTACAACTCAGTATGCAGTTTAATTCAACAATATAGTGTACATTTTGTTATAGTATAGAAATGAGAACACACAATCTCAAGATACAGAATATCACAGAATCTATTGCCCTAGAACTGTTTCCTGTCAAATCACTTGTTCAGGCATCCCCCCTCATGAAAAATTGCTAAACAGTGCTGTACCACTCTCCGCCCCCCCCCCCCCCCAAAAAAAAAGAGAGGGCGCGCGAGAGAGAAATTTAAAGGAAACTTTCCCCTATTTTTTTGTTAATTTTGAAACATTTAATACTTTCTGATTGTCTGTTAGCAGTAGAGCAGTAGGCTTTATACCTGCATAACTGTAGTGTAGAATAATTATTCTGCGATAGCTATGTTGGGAAACTTCCCCATGTAGACAAGCCATAAATCATTGCTTATGATCTTAGTACAAACAGTAGACTGACTTCTTTTTGTTATTGTTGAAGTAGTAAATATTGTGGCAGGTTGCTGTGACGACCTGCTTGCTCCCAACATTTGCTGGGGTAAGGAACAAAACATTCACTCATCTCTCCCAGTAGTCAATCTCTACTCTTACACACAAGGGAGAAGGAAAGAGGAGGGGTAGTACCAAAACACAAAACCATCTTTCGCACCTTCATGAGCCAAAACCCCAGCTATTCCTTATCTGCTGTCAAAACTTCCAGCTTTACCCAACACCCAGCAGTGTAATAATTCATCAAAACGAAAATCTACACAATGCTGACAACCTTAAATTTGGAAGCACAGAAAAATGTGTAGTTATTTATCAAAGTAAATAATAAAGACTACTGAACTGGTAAAACTGTAGTAGTCCATAATGGAGGTTTAATGTACTATAAAGGATACAGAGGTTTCCCACCAACCCCTAAAAGAGAATCGACCAGTAGTTGCTACCATAGATTCAGAATATTATATTGTATTAAGAAATATTTTGTGTGATAGCCCAACAAATTGTCATGGGCTCTCTCAGTCAAAATGGGTTCTTTACATCTAGCACATCATCTGTACGTCAGATCATACTCTGAACACCTGTGGAACCCCATTGTCCTCAGCTTATACCTTCAGTGATACCTGCATGTTCCCACTAGCCTAAAGTGGGTTTTCAGTTATTTTTCAGAATAGAACAGCACTTACCCTCGTAATATGATACAAGGAGTGACAGAGCAGCTGTGGTGAGAGTTGTGATGGTCATCATCCAGAAGAGTGGCCATATGATCCATGTTTACACCAATCTTCAAGTAGCACAAAGATGCTGCAACTACTATTCTGCCTCAGAGGTTGAAGCATTTAGTGCAGTGGTTGTCAACCTGCAGCCTGTGGACCACTTGCAGCCCAATCAGCACACAGCTGAGGCCTATGTGATATCCTCAGGGCCATATAGGTAGTATATATATTGTGTGGATGCAGCCCGTATAACACATAGAGAACTGCATATGCAGGCCCACAATGGTAAATAAGATGAGAACCACTGAACTAGTGTGTCATGTCCTAGCACCAATTTGAGTGAAAAGTTGGATATAGGCTATTATAGTTGATTGATTATGCAGGTGAACCGAATTGCACTGTTTTATTTTATGGAAGATGTCTTTCCAAACTACATCCATGAATTTTGAAGGTGGGCATTTAAGTTCCTAAAACATAAACTGATCGTGGGAGTCTTTGCTTTAGCCCATACTTTTCATAAAAAGGTACATTTTTGGCTTGGGTGACAGAATTTTGTAATACTGTTTTTGATGACTTTGTCTAATATTGTAACTTGTAGTTCTTGAATACTTTGATTTTTTTTTTTTTAAGGTGAAGTCTGTGAAAACTGGATCAGTCTTTTGGACAATATGCTGCTGTCTGTCTTACTTTTATATGGTAAGCCTTTTATTTGTACATAAACAAAGCTGTTTCTGTTCAATACAGTTGAATGGAAACAAGTTTTGGTTTTGTATTTTTTAAACCAACTGACAGCTGTTTCTGCTGGCCTAATTAAGTCAAAGAAGAGGGCAGATGTTTCCTTTTCTGCTCAGAACCTTTTCTAAAGAGTTGTGTTCTCTGGGAAATAAATTTTCCCTTGTATGAATGTGCCAGGAATTTTGGAATGGAGCAGACAGATTCCTTTGTTGATGGTGTTGGTGGGGGCTCAAAATGAGTGGAGATGATCTGACAGTAGAAGAGATGATCTCATTCAGAGTGAATTGGTGGATCTTGAGTGGATGGCTTCAGTAAAAGTAGGGATAAGTCTATCTAGTTTATCAAAGAGAAGTTTAAGAGGTGATTTGATCATCACCTGGAAGTTTGTACACTGGGAGAAGGTAACTGTATATTAGAAGGTTAATTGATGTAGCAAACATAAGCATATAACAGGATCTAATGGCTGGAAGTTGAAGCTAGAAAAAATTAAAGTTGGAAATAAGGTACAAATTTTTAAGTGAGAATAATTAACCACTAGCCTAGCACAGGTTACCAAGGGATGTGATCTTCCTTCACTTCAAGTCTTTAAATTAAGACTGCATGTTTATCTGAAAGAAATGCTCTAGTTGAACTATAAGTTGTTGATTCAGTGTACAATGTTAATTTCTGCAAAATTTTGCATTTTGCAGTGGTGCAGAATTCCCCCAGGAGTATAGGGTGCAGCCTAAACCCCTTTAACACCCCCACACACACACACACACACAACTAAATACTGGCTGTAAGCCTTTTCTTTTACATAGCATTGCCCTCTAAAGCCTTCATAATATTTCATATTATGGTAGAGTGGTCGTGAAACCATAGGTAAGGGTGTGTTACATATTTCTGTTATACAATCATGTACAAATTAGGCCTGGGTTTGTTATGCTAGTATAGTATAGCTTTTCTACTACACCCCCATATTCTGATGGGAGATTCTTTTAAAAATGACTGTTTGCAAAATTCAGTCAAATTACAAAAGAGGTGGTAGTGCATTTTTACTGCTGGAAATCATGAGGGAGCAGATTCTGCCACTGTTATTTGTTGAGTAGCATCTTTGGATCAGACACACATTAGGGGGAAAAAAGGGACAGTGCAAAGTAAAACACCCCTAATCACATCAAGGTATCAGAATCTCTGGCTATATCTACCCATGAATGGCACAATGCCCGAATTGAACTAGAGGGTATATTGCATATTTTCCCTTTGTTTTAAGAGACATAGTCAACTAATTAAGGGCTAAAATTTGGCCAGGGTTTAAGATTAATAGTAAGAATAAAGTTCCTTCATTTTCAGGGAAGGTATTTGCATTATCTCTTGTGGTGATTCTTTGCAATATAGCTGTTCCATTTGTGAAAGAATTAATGAGGCCTTTAGTTGCTGCTGAGGTTTTAATCAAGCTCCTTATATGGGTTTTTTCCCAGATCAGTCTTTAGGACTGGACATAAATGTATCCTCCAATGTAATATTATCTTTCTAATGAAACCAGTTTTCTTAAACTATTAGCTGAGAATTAAATGTTAAAAATTGCAATTTTGGGGTAGTAAACTTCATTCTGCATTGAAAAAATCAAGGAAGTAGCTCAGAATAGCTACTGCATTGACTGAAAAGTTATGCATGTATTTGCAAGCTGACTATTTTTGGTGATATTTATCTCAATTAAAGTTTATGTAATGACTAACTCACTGTTAATGTGACCCACAGAATTGTCTTTAAAAAAGTAACTCTTCTAATTCTTGCTCTCAAGCTCCATTATTATTTGTATTTATTATTAGCATTTATTTGATACCCATCACTATAGCTTAGGATGCCTCTCCATAGTGATGACCGTGTTTTTAAATACCAAGTTTTGCATTGAGACCGTCTTAATTTGGCGTGCTCTCCTGCTGCCTGTGTCTTTACCACTCTATTAAGAATCCAGGATTTAATTAGTTGGGAAAGACTAGGCAAAGAGGTACATCTTAAGCTCTTTTTTTAAGTGGCCATATTTGGGCTTTTCACTGTCTTGTCTTAGACAGCAAATTTTAGAGGCACAAGCTGAGAGAGCTTTTCCGCCAGCATTCGCAAACCTTCACCTTTATAGCTGTTATGATCTTCAATCATGCACATGTTCTCCCTCCACCCCACACCAGTTGTCATCTAACAAGTCTCATATAAAGCCTGTATTGCAATAAAGAAAAATTGTTGTGAATGTAATGATACTACTGTGTTAATAAGTAGTACATAAATAGAATCTGATAGTTTACAGCTCTTTCTCAAGTTATATTTAAATTATCTAATTTACAGTTTCATTTTCCATAGGTCTCTGCATGGGGTGGTTATGTTTTCATCATCAACCTTATTCCATTGCATGTGTTTGTGCTGCTGTTGATGCAGAGATACAGCAGGAGGGTCTACATAGGTGAGTGTTCTGAGTCTCTAAAAGTCAGTTATTTGAGAAGTGATTTCTAATCTATTTTTACTGAACAATCAGTTCTATTTGGGAGGCATTAAATACAGGAATGTGAAATTAATAATTTATCTTAACTAGGCCTTTTACATTAAATCAGAAATTTAATAATTTCATATCAAGTCTTATATTGGTCATGTGCTCTATACCCATTAGCTTATTGTTTACAAAATAAAAAGATAAGGATTTTGTGTGTTTAGTTCACATTGTTTCAAAACTCTCAAGTGTGTATTTCCTAGCTAGTTTTTGTTCCCTTTAGTACTCCATGTGGGAAGGGGAAATTCACTGAATCTTCACTGAGTTGTTTAATATTTTTAAAGTTCTTTAATACACAGGTTTCATTTGTCTGTACTTTCTGTATGATTTAATTGCAGCTTTATAAAAGCTATCCAGCAAAAAAAAAATTGAAAAACCCTTCTATAATATGCTGTCTCACATAACAAGAGACAGAGCAGCATTCAACACAAGTGTGTCTGTTCAAATAAAATGTTGTGTATTGCCAAGACTTTCAAAAGTCACCAGTGATTTTTAGCTGCCCAACTTAACACACCTTAAAGGGACCTAATCTTCAATAAGTATTGAGCTTCTACTCTCTGAAAATAAGGACCCTTAGGGTGGCTCAAATTGGGCACCTAAAATGGAAAAGGAACTGAAATGGACGCATCACAAAATATAGGAAAAGCTGTCTCCAATATACAAACTTCACATATAAGCCATTTTTTTCTTTGTTAAACTTGGGATAATTTTAGTTTACCAGCAAATTTAAAATCTAAAGAGCAGTTTAGAGTGGGGCTGAGAGTAGAAGCTCCCAGTGAATGGGGTGGGTGGAAGGAGAGCAAGGGGAGCTACTGTGACTGGGGGAAACAGCCCCCTCCAGACTCAGAAGGCATATCCTGGTAGTTCCTACTGCCATTCTTATGGCACTTCCTTGCTCACTAACTGCTGTGTTCCACATTACCTTCCCTCCCCCTCCCCCCCAAGTGGCTGGTGCATTGATGCCTCCCCTCCCCGCCCCCCCAGATGCTGGAAGGCAGGACTGATCTGGGTCAGGCTTCTCACCAGCCAGCCTGATCTCATGCGCTATCCTCAGTGCCTCCTCTAGCCCTTCTTCCAGGTCCTGCTCTTGTGTTTTTCTCCCCCACTCCCTCACCACTCATGTGCTGGACCAGAGCTGGGTCCTGCTCTCTGGGGTTGGAAAACAGTGGGGGTGCAGAAATATAGATCTATCCCTCCAGTATTTTCTTTGTGGGGGCTATAGCTCTGCCCTCTTTTCCCTCTTCTTCCCCATTCCACTGCCCCTAGTTTGGAGTCCGTCAAATCCAAAGGAATCCTTCAGAATGCACTGGATTCAGAAGAGACCCTTTTCCTCACTTTCAAACATGTGTAAATAGTGTTTAGAGAGTATTTAATTGATCTGCTTGGCATTTTTATGATGTTTTTTATGTAAATCAGTGACAGAGCTAACAAATTTATATACGTTGGTCATAATGAAAGTGTTTTCATGGTTTGTCATTGAGCAATAAATATTAAAACTCTAGAAAAGCTTACAATTTTATAATCTTCTGGTTAAATTTTATGCTCCTTGGGGCAGGAATTCTTCAGGCATACTTTGTGCTACCAGAATAGAAATCAATAAATCAATACAATTTCAGTGAAGAATAAAAAAATACATCATTACATATCCTGTGCATCTTGAATTTTTTTACACTGTTGTATTCATAGATATAGCAGGATGGATTAATTTAAATCAAAGTAGATTTAAGTTACCAAGCAGGAAACCTTGATTTAGATAATTAATTGATTCTCATTAGCTACTATAATTCGGGTGGTACTTTTTGCTAGCCAGGGGGATACGCTGTTTATAGGAATGCATCCGATGAAGTGAGCTGTAGCTCACGAAGGTTTATGCTCAAATCAATTTGTTAGTCTCTAAGGTGCCACAAGTCCTCCTTTTCTTTTTGCGGATACAGACTAACACGGCTGCTACTCTGAAACTGTTTATACATATTTAAGAAGTTATGTAGCGTAACATCTATTTATTCAGATTCTTAATTTTTACATATTTTTATTACGTTAGGAAAATGGAGAATGACACATTTTTTTATTTACTAGATTCATTTTTTACTCCTGGTTTGTGTCAAGCGGCATTTGGATAAAACTTGGAAGTCAATTAAAAATGCACAAAAACAGCATTTTAAAATTGTTTTTCATTGGTTATGTATCCGGCACATTTAATGCAGGTTTATTTAAGGGAAGAAAATTAAGCTTATCATGTTTTGCATTTAAAAATAGCTAATTCATTAAAGAAAGACAGTAATATTTGGTAGTGAATTGAACTCATTGTTTCTGGTCAGCATAGAATCATAGAATATCAGGGTTGGAAGGGACCTCAGGAGGTCATCTAGTCCAAACTCCTGCTCAAAGCAGGACCAATCCCCAACTAAATCATCCCATCCAGGGCTTTGTCAAGCCTCACCTTAAAAACCTCAAAGGAAGGAGATTCCACCACCTCCACAGGTAACGCATTCCAGTGCTTCACCACTCTCCTAGTGAAAAAGTTTTTCCTAATATCCAACCTAAACCTCCCCCACTGCAACTTGAGACCATTACTCCTTGTTCTGTCATCTGCTACCACTGAGAACAGTCTAGATCCATCCTCTTTGGAACCCCCTTTCAAGTAGTTGAAAGCAGCTATCAAATCCCCCCTCAGTCTTCTTTTCCGCAGACTAAACAATCCCAGTTCCCTCAGCCTCTCCTCATAGGTCATGTGTTATCCAGCCTCTCCTCATAGGTCATAGGTCATCCAGCCCCCTAATCATTTTTGTTGCCCTCCGCTGGACGTTTTCCAATTTTTCCACATCCTTCTTGTAGTGTGGGGCCCAAAACTGGACACAGTACTCCAGATGAGGCCTCACCAATGTTGAATAGAGGGGAATGATCACGTCCCTCGATCTGCTGGCAATGCCCCTACGTATACATCCCAAAATGCCATTGGCCTTCTTCGCAACAAGGGCACACTGTGGATTCATATCCACCTTCTCATCCACTGTAACCCCTAGGTCCTTTTCTGCAGAACTGCTGCCTAGCCATTCGGTCCCTAGTCCGTAGCGGTGCATGGGAGTCTTTCATCCTAAGTGCGGGAGTCTGCACTTGTCCTTGTTGAACCTCATCAGATTTCTTTTGGCCCAATCCTCTAATTTGTCTAGGTCCCTCTGTATCCTATCCCTACCCTCCAACGTATCTACCTCTCCTCCCAGTTTAGTGTTATCTGCAAACTTGCTGAGGGTGCAATCCACGCCATCCTCCAGATCATTAATGAAGATATTGAACAAAACCAGCCCCAGGACCGACCCTTGGGGCACTCCGCTTGATACCAGCTGCCAGTTAGACATGGAGCAGTTGATCACTACCCTATGATCTAGCCAGCTTTCTCTCCACCTTATAGTCCATTCATCTAGCCCATACTTCTTTAACTTGCTGGCAAGAATACTGTGGGAGACCGTGTCAAAAGCTTTGCTAAAGTCAAGGAATAACATGTCCACTGCTTTCCCCTCATCCACAGAGCCAGTTATCTCATCATAGAAGGCAATTAGATTAGTCAGGCATGACTTACCCTTGGTGAATCCATTCTGACTGTTCACATGTCCTTCACAATTTTTGAACTGTTAAATCTCCTCTCTAACCACATTTCTACTCAGATTTGAAGAGGAAAACCAGCTTTCCTGCTTTTTTTCCAGCTCCCAATCTATTTCTCAACTTTGAATGAAGAACTAATCACTGAACACTAGTTGAATAAACAGAAATTAAAATATTCTCTCTGCACCTGCAGAAGAGGCTACTGCTATCAAAAGCTGGTTTAGCACTTCAACAAATTGAAGGTGCTTAGCCAGTGACTTTTACAAATTCAGTGGTTTCTCTTTTTAAAACTTGAACAGCATATATGTTCTGCTTGAATATTTTTAATTTAATTTAAGTGATTTATTAGATTAAGCTTTAACATTGGCTATTATTTCAAATTTAATTTTACATAGGTTTATTTTTTAAAAAAATGCATTTAATTGAAATTCTAAAAACAAAATCAGTTTTAAAAAAATGAAATCAATTTTTATCCACCTTGGGGCATAGTGAACCTCTCTTTGACTAACTACTGTAAAGCTATCTATTGTTGCAGGCTTCACCATGATCTAGAGTGTAATTAATTTGTCAACTGAAGATAATTATAGAAGAAAGTATATGTATTTTTGTAAAATTATATTAAATTTAGTAAAGCTTATTGCACATTTTTACTTAGTCCTGTTTCACATCTGGTGACTTTGGCTTTGCAGCAGTAAGCAAGACCTCTCTTGCATTAACAGAATGAGAGACCATCTGTTCTAAAATAGAGCTGATCTTTCTGGGTAGTTCATTTTATGCAGCATAGTTTTAAATGTTATCAAGTCACTGGTGTGTGGTGTAGTCTTCATTTCACTTTTTAAATTCCTGGTAAGTGAGGTAATAAGAGGAAGTATTAATTTTCTTCCCAGGCTTTATGTAATATCTAATTTTTCATGTCAACTTGATTTTAATGGGACTTTAATCAGGACAAACAGAGCATTAGTATAGTATGCATCCTTTGATCCATGTATATGCTGGTTTTGTGGTCAATTGCTATATATAGTTGGAAATGTTTGCATTATAAAATTAGAAGTTTTCATTTGGTCATACCTTTACTTTTCAACTCAGGCAATGCTGCTGTGATCCAAAAATGTATGTGTGTGTGAGTAGAATAATTTAATAAACAGTTTCTTGAGGAATGTATAAAGTATAATACAGTGTGGACTCCATTAAAAATATGAGTACATAGCACCTCATGCTGGAAATGAGATTTGTAATTTGTACTTCAGATGAGTACATTTATTTTTTTCTAGAATTCTTCTTTCCCATCTCTTTTGTAAAGGAAATTGTATGAAAAAAAATTACAAATATAAATGTTTTAACAGGAGTCTGACATGCTCTATGCAGTGAGAGGTTACTAAAGATACTGAGGCAGGAGGATGGAAAAAGACCCAGTTGGGTAGTGCCTGTATCTGCATTAACCAGACTTCACTGAGTGAAACAAAGGCCTGGTCTACACTTAATGCTTGGGTTGACATAGCTACAGCACTCAGGGGCTGGTTGTAGTTATGCCAGTCTAAACTCCCTGTATAAATGTGGCTAGATGGACAGAAGAACGCCTCCATCGACCTAGCTGCTGTAGCTTGGTGTGGTGGAAGTTACTGCAGCAACAGGAAAATGCCTTGCACTGAGCATCTATGGTAAAGTTTTGCATCAGCATAGCTATGACACCATAATGTAGATGTGGCCAAAGTTAAGAATCTAACTACTAATTTCAGTTCATTGCAATTTGTTCCAAAGGCCTACCCAAAAAAGTATCTTACTTTCCCTGTTGTTGATACATGTATTTCTTAATTTAGACCCTTTGAGGTCTTCCCAAAGACATCATGAAAGCCTCAAACTCTTGTTCTGGAAGAAGGCATTTGAAAAAGGATAGAGGTTCTACATAATTACAGTATTTTAAAACAATGATAGAGATTCATTTTAAGTGCTGAAACCTTAGTTATCAACAATAACCAATGTTACGGTTCCTTGTGTACTTAGTCCTTGTGTACTTACCTTTATCCAGTTTTTAAGAAGATAAGAGTAGTGTAATTGCCACATCACTTGTTGGAAAAACAATATGATTCTCCCTCCTCCTTCCACTTTTTGGCCATATATAACAAGGAAAATCTATACTTAGCATAAGTTACATATCACTTCCTCTACCTATCGTCTTGTTTACCTTTGAGTATTCTAGAGAAAAAGAACATGTGGAAGAGAAGTCAAACGCCAAAAATTGCAGTATTTAAAACTGTAATTGTTTTTAAGCAGTTGAAAATGCTGGTGCAATACCTGAGTGGTGACTGAGAAGTCATAATATACCTTTATACCTTTCTGATACTGAGGGGTGTCTGTACCAGATTGCTTACTGATGCAAATTAAACCAAACTCAGGGCTACTGGTTGATAGGTGCAACAATGACACCGCCTTTGGCATCCAGGGGTGTCCATTGGCTATGGGGGAGGGAAAAGGACAAAACCTCTGAAAGTTTGGTCTGCTGACCTTTAAAACTGCTTTATTTGCCTAGAGACGCAAAGTAACCCTAATGTAGAGGAATATTGGGAGGTATAGAGTTTATATGTATATTTGGGGTATAAGCAAGATGGAAAGTTGACTATATTCTTGCACTTTTAATATACAAATTATATCTTGAAGATCCCAGTGTGTTAAAGGCTTCATACAGACAGATGCTTCATGTGTATCTGATATCAAATCATGACTTCAGTATATGGGAGGGTTTTGGTATAGTTAATAGCACATTTTTAACGTATCAGAAATATTCAGGCATATCTGTGAAAGTTGCTTGAAAGGGAAGTGGATTTTTCTGACATACCATTATAGATAAGAAAACCAGTTTTCTAAAGCCCATACAAATTTGGATATATAAAGAATGGCCTTAGATTGCAAATGAGACTGTCTGTAATGCCTAATAATTCATTGGAATGCAAAAGTCACTTTTTAACTCTCACAACATTATCATGGTGCATGTAAAATTCATTTCATAGGTTGAGACAGATAGCAAGGGCTGAAGCAATATCTGCAACTTTGTGGCATTGCAGTGGTAGTTTTTAAAAAAATAAAAATAAAAAAAAATCCAAAAGACCTATAGAATAAAACAATCTGAATTACTGTATTTTAAATCCTGGATTTGTAAGTAAATGAACATTCTAACCAGTAAAGTATTTGTCAGTTTTTTGGCAGCGCCACCATAAAATATTGAAAACCCATGTGATGGATTTTTACACCGATGTCTATACACTGATAAAAAATATTCTTCTTCGAACACCGACACCGGAAAGTTTTTTCCCCTCATTGGTATCCATCGGGTCGGGTGGCTCTGGTGTCCCCGGCTTTGCACCCGCATAGCGCTAGTATATATGACTCTGCTGCCCCCTCAGTTTCTTCTTATCGCTCATGACTGTCACTGGAACTACTGCTTGTCTTTGCGTTTTTCCGCAAGTGTCTCTATCAGTAGACTTTGCTGAGTATCTGTAAATAGTTCTTTTTCTAGAGTTTGTTTTAGTTGGTTGGTTGTGGACACCGCTTAGCAGGGTTAGCCCTTCCCCAACACTGGGGTATGCCTTGGTCCCTGGGGTTCAAGCCGTGTGCATTGTGCCATAATCTGATGGCCATAATCAGTGCTGATTAGTGACCCTTACCCCAGCTTCCTCAAGTATCTGGGGGAAGCCCATGTGCAGGAGTGTTGCAGGATTTGCAAGGACTTCAGGCCCATAACTAAGAAGGACAGCGACACCAGACTCAAGTTTCTCCTTATGGAGGCAGCACTTCGTCCCCCTTTTGGAGCCAAGTCACATTGACTCGGCACTAAGTACTTTGGCTTCAATAAGAAGTGCTGTGGTATCTCTAAGGGAGATGCAGTGCCATTCCGCTTCTCTGGCGCTGAGGAAGGCCTCTGCAGCCCAGGACTCCTGGCACCAACACTCGTCTCTGGTACCAGGGAAGACTACTTAGGTACAGGACTCTCGGCACTGCTTTCCATTGCCGGTGCCAAGAAAGAAGCAGAGAAAAACTGACATGGGGTGTTCCCCAACTCTGAGGTCTCAGGGGCATAGAGACGCTGACAGAGTGCGACCCATGCTGGGCCACTTAGAGATACCAGTGGTGTGTACAGTACTGTTGACTCTGGTCCTGGGAAGGGTGCCATTGAGTCTGGCATCTTTGGACTCTTCGCCACCGGAGTTTGACAGCCCTGCCACAATCAACCATGCTGGGGGCTTTGAGGTAGTGAGGGAATTGCTGTCACTCTCGGTACTGCCATCCCTCACCTTTCAAGAGCTGACAGCAGCATTATCAAAGGTGTGGACCACTGAGGCACTGAGACCCCAGGTGCTGTCAAAAGGCAAGCCAGCCATGGTGGCGCAACATTGGTCACCGAAAAGCAACTCCTCAGAGTTAGACTCTGAGGCGAAGTCATATGCTTCTCTCGGGAGCAGACACTGCTCTGATCGGTGATACCCAACTGCTGAGATGAGCCAGGGCATTCCACTGACAGCCTGGCTATCGGTGCAATGGCAGATGCCACTACAGTGGCCATTCTGGAATCCCTGGGCTTTTCAGCAGTGCAGGGTTCCCCGTCCAGGTGGTTCTACTCCGTTGTATTGGGGTAGAGAACTTCCCCGCCACCTCCCTTGGAGCAGGGACCAGGCCTCAGTGCCTAGTCCAGTACCAAACTGCAAAACCCGGCCACATGGGGAGAGACCTGCGCGGATGCAGATATAAATCAGTATCCATGGAACCACAGGGCTCTCCCGGGAACTGCAGCGGTGAAAGGAGCAGAATGTGGGGCCGCCACCCCCTGGAGCCATTGCCCCACACTGGCAGCTCCTCCACCTTCCCCAGTCCCACCCACTGGGTTGTGCCCCAGGCTCACTGGCAGCTGTCCCTGGTCGCACTCTTGTGTTCAAGCGGCTCGTATGCCCCCAGACAGGAAACGCAGACAGCTGTGTGGAAGGCACGGGAGCAGCACTGGGGGCGGGGCTGCAGGCAGTACAGCCGCGCCAGAGGAGCTGCAGGCGCAGGGCGCTGGCTCCTGGGAGCAGCGGCCCCATATGCTGCTCCTTTCGCCACAACGGTTCCCAGGAGAGCCCTGCGATTCCACAGATATAAATTTGTATCCGCGCAGGCCTTTACACCTGGGACCCATCTGTTGCAGAGGGCGAGGAACAAGGCACCCTGACGATACAGGCTTCCTCTTCCTCCTCTCCTGACGAGGTGGTGGTGGGAAAAAGTATAGTGCCTTCCCAGGATGACTATAGGGCACACCAGGAGCTCCTCAGGAGGGAAGCCCAGCACCTGAGTATCCAGGTGGAGGAGATCTCCAAATCCTTCCACACCCTGGTCGACATTTTAGTGGCTTCAGGGACATTGTGGGTGGCTCTACTTTTGAACAATGCCATTGTGGACCCCATAAAAGCCTTATGGCAGACCCCTGTGTCCCTGTAACCTACTGCGAAAAGGATGGAGAAAAGTACTTTGTCCCTCCCAATGAGTACAAATTCCTGCACACACACAGCTCCACCAGGCTCTGGTTGTTTCAGTGGCAAATAAGCAGGAGCAGCAAGGGCTGACTCCCAAGGCCAAAGACACCAGAAAACTAGATCTTTTTGGCAGAAAGGTGTACTCAACTGATTGCCTCCAGCTCAGGATTGCAAATCAGCAAGAGCTCCTGAGCCAGTATGACTTCAACTCCTGGAGCGCAATGGCAAAATTCAAGGAGCTTTTGTCACAGGAGTCTGGGGTGAGTTCTCGGCCCTAGTTGGAGAGCAGAAATCAGTGGCGAGAGTGTCCCTCCAGGCAGCTTTGGGTGTGACAGACTGTGCCCGATCCATGACTATGGCTGTGGGTATGAAAAGAAGCTCGTGGCTTCAGTCCTTGGAGTTGCCCTATGAGGGCAGCAGACAGTGTAGGACCTTCCGTTTAAAGGCAAGTGCTCTTTTCAGAGTAAACAGACTCAAAGCTGCATAGTCTGAAAGACTCGAAAGGCACCCTGAAATCCCTGGGATTGTATATACCAGCTCCCACCAGTAAGCACTATAAACCCCAAATGATGGCCCACTTCTACCCACCACAGCAGAGACAAGACTACTGTAGGAGAAGAGGTAGAGGCTATAAGAGGAGGCTTCCATCCCAGTCCTCGTCTGCCCTGGTGTGTCTCTCCCTTCCCCCCCTACCCACCCCGAGACAATCAGCGGGGTCTAAGCAGGCCTTTTGATGGGCCACTCAGGGATGACGTACAAGGACAATGTGTGTATCTGATTTCCCCTATTTTTGTGGATTGGTTATCCAATTCTGTCAGGCGTGGACCCACGTTACCTCAGATCGCTGGGTGTTACACATGATAGAAGTGGGATGTACCTTCAGTTCAGTTGTTCCCCTCCTTCCCACCCTCCGCGTCCCTCTTCAGAGACCCTTCTCATGAGCAACTTCTAGCCCAGGAGGTGCAGTCGCTCTGAAGGGCAGGATCAGTGGAAGAGGTTCCACAAGAGTGAAGGGCTGAGGGGTTCTGCTCTTGTTACGTCCTAATCCCAAAGGCTCATAGCGATCTCAGACCAATCTTGGACCTGCAAAACCTCAACGGATTCATGAGGAAACTGAAGTTCCACATGGTTTCCTTGGCCTCCTTAATCTCAGCTCTGCATCTGGGGGACTGGTACGCCACCCTTGACTTGAAGGATATGTATTTTCATATTGTGATCTTACGGGGAAACAGAAGGTTCCTACGATTCGTTGTGAATAACATGCACTACCAATTTACTGTGCTCCTATTTGGCCTGCCAGCAGCCCCTCGAGTATTCATGAAGTGCATGGGAATCGTCACAGTCTTCCTTAGGAGATAAGGGGTTCAGGTCTACCCTTACCTCAACAACTGACTGATCAGAGTTTGATCCAAGGCCCAGGTGGAGGCAAACGTGGAGTTAATACAGTCAACTTTCCAGGATCTGGGGCTGTTCGTAAACATTTAGAAATCTACCCTTTTCGTGGTTCAAAGGATAGAATTCCTTGGGGCAGTCCTCAACTTGACCCAGGCCAGAGACTTTTTGATGGAAAACTGCTTCAGAACTCTAGAGGTGCTAATAGAGAACCTGAGGAATCACCTCATCACAACAGCAAGAAACTGCCTAAAGTTCCTCCTAGGGCATATGGCATCATGTACCTATGTGGCGCAACATGCGACACTATGGATCAGATCTCTCCAGTCTTGGCTGGTGTTGGTATATGTACTGGGCTGACACCATCTGAACTGCGTGGTCTCGGTTCCCCCATCGGTTATTGCCACCATCTTTGATGGCTGTACCATGGACAGTATGCGTAAGAGTCCCATCTTAAGGCCCCAACCGTCAATATCTCTAGTTACAGACACATCAGCAATGGGATGGGGGCTCACTTTGGGCCCCTCAGGACTCAGGGCCTCTGGTCCCCGGAGGAGCTCTTGTTACACATCATTGTGAGGGAACTGAGGGTGGT
The DNA here is from genome assembly GCF_965152275.1 of Natator depressus. Taxonomy (NCBI): domain Eukaryota; kingdom Metazoa; phylum Chordata; order Testudines; family Cheloniidae; genus Natator; species Natator depressus. The sequence goes on along the minus strand of NC_134235.1, from coordinate 190,278,520 downwards.
GTGCCTAGCCTGCCAGGCATTCCAACCCCACTTGGAGAGCAACTGCATGTTGGTCCTTACAGACAACATGACAGCAATGTTCTACATAAACAGGCAGGACAGAGCACGCTCCTCTCCCCTGTGCCAGGAAACTCCTCTCCTGTGGGAATTCTGCATAACCCACTTGATCCACTTCAAAGCCTTCTACCTTCTGGGGTCACAGAATGAGTTAGTGGATCATCTCAGCAGATCCTTTTCCAACCGTTATGAGTGGTCTCTTCGCCCACACATTCTTAGCGCTGTTTTCCAGAAGTGGGGAACTCTCCAGGTAGACCTGTTCATGACAAAACATAACAGGAAGTGTCTTCACTTCTGCTCCTTCCTAGGCCACAGCCCGGGCTCACTTGCAGATGCCTTTCTCTCCTCTTGGTTGGACCAGCTCTTCTACACATTCCCTCCCATCCCTCTCATACACAGGGTCCTGCTGAAGGTCAGAAGAGACAGGACGCATCTTATCCTGATGTCCCTGGCCTGGCTGCATCAGCACTGGTTCACCGTCCTCCTAGATCTCTCGGTGAACACAGCCTGCCTCTGTTTCTGGACCTGATCTCTCAGGACCATGGTTGTCTACTTCATCTGAACCTCGAGTCTCTTCATCTCAAAGCGTGGAAACTCCATCGCTGAACCCTGCAGAATTGGTATGCTCTGGACCTGTTCCTGAGGTGCTTTTAGGGAGTAGGGAAACCAGCTACTAGAGCCACTTACTTGGCAAAGTGGAAGAGATTCTTGATCTGGTCAGTGCAAAAGGGGGTTTCTCCTATTCAGTCAGCACACACTGCCTTTCATTCTAGATTACCTACTCCACTTTAAACAGCAAGACCTAATAGTATCATCTATTTAGGTTTCATCTAGCTGCAATCTTGACCTTTCACCCATAGATGAATGGCTGGTCCGTCTTCTCAAACTCAGTCTGTGTCATTTTCTTAAGGGGTTGGAGCAGTTATACCCCCTAGGTATGCCAGCCACTCCTTCCCTGGGACCTCAACTTGGTGTTGGCAAGGCTAACAGGACCCCCATTTGAACTGCAGGCAACATGTTCTCTACCTGTCCTGGAAGGTGGCCTTCCTGGTCACAATTACTTCTGCCAGAAGGGTCTCGGAGAGCCGAGCTCTTACTTCAGAACCACTGTTACACAGTCGTCTTCGAGGACAAGGTTCAGCTGTGGCCACACCCAGCCTTCCTGTCAAAGGTGGTATCACAATTCCATAGTAACTAGGATATCTTCCTACCCGTCTTCTATCCAAAGCCACACGCTAACATGGAGGAACAGAGACTCCACTCACTGAATGCACTAGCTTTCTACATAGAATAGGACTATACCCTTTCAGAGATCCACTCAGCTTTTTGTAGCCATTGCAGACTGAATGAAAGGCCGTCCAGTCTCAGCCCAGAGAATTTTATTGTGGATCACTGCCTGCCTCCGCACATGCTATGACCTAGCAAAGGTCACGGCTCCTCTGCTGACAGCTCACTCTTAAGAGCTCAAGCATCGGTGACAGCGTTCATGGCACAAGTTCCTATTCGGGACATCTGTAGATGTCGACAGTCCACACTTTCAGTTTCCACTATGCCATAACCCAGCAAGCTAGACACTGTGGGTTTCAGCTGAATGGTGTTACAGTCAGCATTCCAATGAATTTCAAACCCTCCACTTGCACAACTGCTTGGGAGCCACTTACATTGGAGTGGACATAGGCAAGCACTTGAAGAAGAAAAACCGGTTACTAACCTTCCATAACTGTTGTTCTTTGAGATGTGTTGCTCATGTCAATTCCAACCGTCCCCCCACCTGCCCCTCTGTCAGAGTTAGCGGGCAAGAAGGACCTGAGGGGGTGACAGGGCCCCATATACCAGCACTATGAGGGCGTGACTCCAGGGGGCACCAGGGCTGACCCAACAGATACCACTGAGGGAAAACTTTCCGGTGGCTTTGCTCTGGGCAAGCACACACCTACATTGGAACGGACATGAGCAAAACATCTTGAAGAAGAACAACAGTTACAGAAGGTTAGTAACCATTTTTTTAAATGAGTCATAATATAATTTGCCTTGCAGTATAATTCAATATAATTTACCAGGCAAATTTTTTTCCAGAACATGAACTCTTTGCCAGGATTGGGGCTGTTTTATGATTTGTAGGCAAATGTATCAGTGACTCATCAACTTTAAGGCCAGAAGGGATCATTGTGATCATCTAGTCTGATCGTTTGCACATTGCAGGCCACAGAACCTCACCCACCCCCTCCAGTAATAAGACCCATAACCTCTGGCTCAAATCATGGTTTAAAGACTTCAATAGTGTAAACTGTGTATCTACTGATCCACTTGCAATCTGGGTGTTAACCTCACGCTGACTGCTCCTGAACACATGAGGTCAAGCTACTGATACCTTTTTAATCTTGATGTAAGGGTCAGTGACTTCTGTTTGAATCTGAATGATGTGTTGGGTAAGATCAAGCAAATTGCTTGTAATTGCAATGCAGTACCAATGTCTGAATAAGAAAGCAACCTTTTCAGACCAGAAGCAGAAAGTCTTGATTGTGATCTCAAATATTTTGATAAATTGTTGCATAAAGGATTCTGATTTACTATACTATTTAATACTCTGCATTGTATGTTTATATGTTTGCCAGGGAAGACATTTACAGATGCAGACATAGGACATGTTCATGCAAGTTCTAGGGTCTGTAATTTGCTGCCTCCATTATTAACTTGTGATTTTCACTCTGCAATTCTACGTTTTCAAGTTCTGAACACTTTTTTTGCAACTTTATTTAGTAAACCAGCACACTTATTCAAGGCTTAAATCCAGGGGAGATTGATTTAAAATTACCTATTTCTTGTCCTCCAGACTAGCATTTTATAATTTGAAGAGCAGCATATTTTAAAAAACAAACAACCCGGGGATTATTAAACATATCAGTGTTTTGACTTCAGTCTGGGGTTTTTAATTTTTTTTTGCCCCAGGATTGAGTTGTTAATATTCGTGGGTCTAGAGTACTCTAATCAAAGTGAATAATTATAGTGTAAAACTGCATAGATTTGGTTGCAGAAATCAGCGTTGGTTTAGTCACCAACATACTTTCAGGAGGTTATTCTCTCATGATTTAGTGCATTGCGCAGCAACTAAAATTGTGTCAAAGCTTGGTTTGTGAAAGTTGCTTATTCTCCGTAGAATAGACTTTTTGTGGTGACCCAATTAGTTTTTAAAATCATTAGATGAGAGTACATGATTCGTTGTTCTTGCAAAGAATATACAAACCCACTAGGGCATTATGGAGTGAATTCAATGAGCTCTGTTATGCAGCATGTTAGACTAGATGTTCAAAGGATGGTCCCTTTTGCCCTTAAAATCTATTAACTTCGGAACTTTGACAATTTTTTCTTGTATACAAAGTTTGGTATAGATTTCTAATAAAGTAACATCATTGAATTAGAACCCTAGCTGTTTTTTTCTCTCCCAGGCAGAAGGGAACTGGTAGCCATGTGGAAAAGCTTGTATTTAATTCAGAGTGGGGAGAGTTTCATGCAAGTAACTGTCACTTCCAGATTAAACAGGAATATGTGTTGCCTTCATTGTGGAATCTCAAAGGTGGAATACAGTTGGGATTAAAAATTGGGTATGGGATCCTCAAAGCATGAAGGGATTTGGAGGAATTTTAATAATAGTTTTGAATTGAAGTATCAAAATAGAGCATGCACAGTGCACCAGGTTTTCTTTTTCTGTTTCAAGAATTCTTAGGCACTTCTGGGAAAGCGAGAATCTGACTGTGATGGTCACACTTTCTGCTTTTCCCAAACTTTTGTGGGGAGGTAGTGGGGAGGTGAATAAAGTAGGGGAAGAATAAATTATTATGTAGAAAACATAACAATAATATAGGAGGCTTAAAAATGATAGTTTATTAGACAAATATGACATGCACTGATGCATGTCAGTTACTTCTATTCCACAGGATGGCAGTGTTGCAACATTTTCATGGTGTTACAAATGATTTATAACAGTTCCTTGAAAATTGAGTATTATATAGCAAAAATATATTCCCTTGACATAGATGATAAAATAGTAGCCAGACCAAGGGCTCAAAAACAAATGCTGAAAGGAAGCCACTAGAAACAAAAAGGTGGCAAGTCATCTTGATTGATGCGTCTGGTTATTTTAGCTACTTTTCTGTCCAGTGCATTGTACAATGGGGCCCTAATTCCTTATCAGGGTTCCTAGGAGCTACAGAAATACGAATATTAAATATAGGACCTGATCCTGCTGTGAGCTTTGCATGGATGGAACCTCTTATAACTCAGTGGAGCTTTGTGTGGGTTTATGGATCCGTCCTTGGGGAGCTCATCGCAGGATTGGGACTGTAGCAAAGAATGTGGCCCAGAGTATTTGTAAAAGTGATAGCGAGTGTGCTGCCCCCCAGTTTCCAGGAGAAGAAATGACAAGAAGGCTAAATTCTATCCTGAAAGTTGCATGAAAGCTTCAGCTTACTGTAAGCCACCTTTGAACAGATAGTGTTTGTAATCAAGAATTGCTTCAGGAACATCTAGAGAATTGAAGTCTGGGTTGAAGCGGCTAACTGTTTTGGAAATCCCTTTGATGCCAAGTAAAGTTAGTGACCAGTAGTGGAGCGCAATGATTATGGAACGTTCTGTGATGAACGGCTAGGTAGCTAGTTTACCATTTTCCCTTAAGGTGCCAACTTCCAGGGTTCAGAACTGGGATAGGTAGTTAGTCAGCTTTCAACTAGGAAATAAGAGAGATGGGGCTGAGCTTTCTCTGACAGGTGTCATGTACTTCCAGTTTGAATGATAAAAGGTAGAGATATTCTAAAAAGGTATAAAATAATATATTTAAAGTAGGGCTGTCAAGCGATTAAAAAAATTAATCACGATTAATCACGCAATTTAAAAAATTAATCGCGATTAAACAATAATAGAATACCATTTAAATAAATATTTTGGATGTTTTCTACATTTTCAAATATATTGATTTAAATTGCAACACAGAATACAAAGTGTACAGTTTTCACTTTATATTTACTTTTGATTACAAATATTTGCACTGTGAAAAACAAAAGAAATAGTATTTTTCAATTTACCCTTCTAAAGAATCTCTTTATCATGAAAGTTGAGCTTACAAATGTAGAATTATGTACAAAAAAAACTGCATTCAAAAATAACACAATGTACTGTAAAAGGTGTGCTATCTGGCACTTTATCAACCAGAAAGCTCTGTTAACCTGCATTTCTGGTATCTCCCAATACAAATCTTCAGTCTAGTAACTGGGACTAGTATACTCTCCACCAGGTTATGCAAGTGCCCATTCTTCACTCTACTTTTCTGCAAAAGAAGCAGAAGACAAGTAAGCAAGCTGATATCAGGGATTTATTCAAAAAAGCAGCTTCCAGGGTTTGTCATAGGGCAGGGTGGGCAAACTATGGCCTGCATGCCGGATCCGGCCCGTCACCCATTTTAATCCGGCCCTTGAGCTCCTTCTGAGGAGTGGGGTTTAGGGCTTGCCTTGCTCTGGCGCTCCAGCCGGGGGCCACTCCACACAGCTTCCAGAAGCAGCAGCATGGCCCCTCTGGCGCTCCATCTGGGGAGCAGGGTTGGGGGCCGCACCATGCGGCTCCCAGAAGCAGAGGCATGGCTTCTACGCGTAGGGGCAGCCTGGGGCCTCCGCTCTGCACGGTGCCCCTGCCCCAAGCACTGCCCCTGCAGCTCCCATTGGCTGTGAACAGGGCAGTATGCAGAGCCGCTTGAGGTAAGTGCCACCGGGAGCCTGCACCCCTGAGCCTCTTCCCCTGCCCCAGCCCTGATTCTCCTCCTGCCCTCCAAACCCCTCGATACCAGCCGAGAGCACCCTCCTGCATCCCAAGTCCCTCATTCCCAGGCCCTCCCCAGAGCGTGCACCCCTTCCCACACTCCAGGCCCCTGTCCCAGCCCTGATCCCCCTCCTGCCCTCCAAACCCAGAGCACCCTCCTACACCTCATCCCCAGCCCCACCCCAGAGCCCACACCCCCAGCTGGAGCCCTCACCGCCCACACCCCACTCCCCAGCCTGGAACCCCTTCCCGCACCCTGAACTCCTCATTTCTGCCCCACCCCGGAGCCCGCATCCCCAACCAGAGCCCTCCCTCCTGCACCCCGACCCCAATTTTGTGAGCATTCATGGACTACCCAGATGTGGCCCTCAGGTCAAAAAGTTTGCCCACACCTGTCATAGGGTCATTACAGATTCAGCCCAATCTCCTACACCTTCTACATCTACAATGATAATTGATGTTGATAACGATGACCCTGAGGCACTGCAAGATCCTGAAGTGCCTTCTGAATCACCAAAGACTAAACTATGTTTAGTGTAGTTTTAGTGTTAAGTGTATTTTTAGTGATCTGGGTGTATGCCATGCACTGCCCATAGTGATATGTAGTATCATAATATAATCTACTGTACAGAAAACTTTACCTGTATAACCCTAAGTGCTTCAAGAAACCAATCACTCTGCAGTGCAGTACTACTACTGGATTGGTGAATACGTGTATACTGTACTACCGTATTTTATACTTTATTCACTTTATTGTACAGTAACTCCCCACTGAACATCCTCTCGCTTAACGTTGTTTCGATCTTACGTCTCTGGTCAATTACAGAACATGCTCCATTAAAGTTGTGCAATGCTTTGCTATAACGTCGTTTGGCTGCCTGCTTTGTCCACAGCTGGCAGCCCCCCTATCAGCTCCCCTATGCCGCGCCCCCCAGCGCCTCCTGCCCGCTGGCAGATCCCGCGGATCAGCGACTTCTCCCTCCGCCTCCTGCCTGCAGCAATCAGCTGGCTTGCGGCATTCAGGAGGGAAGGGGGAGGAGCAAGGACTTGGTGTGCAGGCTCCCCCTGCCTCCTGAATGCCGCAAGCCAGCTGATTGCCACAGGCAGGAGTCGGGAGGGAGGGGAGAGGCTGCGTGCTGTGTCCTCGCTCCTCCCCCCCACCCACCTGCCCCCTGAATGTTGCAAGCTAGCTGATTGCCATGGGCAGGAGGGAGCTTGATCCTTGAGATTGTCCTTGATCCTCCCCTCCCCCTCCTGAACACCACAAGCCAGCTGATTGCCATGGGCAGGAGTCGGGGAGGGAGGGAGGAGGAATGAGGATGCGGTGTGCAGAGTAAAGGGGCAGAAGGGGTGGGGGGAAGAAGAGGTGGGTTAAGGGTGGGGTTTGGGGGAAGGGGTGGAGTGGGTGGGCCAAGGGTTGAACCCCCCCCACCCCTCATGCTTGCAGAATAGGGGAAACTGCCGCTGCTGCTGTGCAACGTGCTTCTCCTAGCCTACAGCACCTTCAGCCTCCTTGCCTGCCTCATTGTCTCCAGTGCCAGTGGGCTGTGCCTGTGTGGGGTAAGGCAAAGGCACCTCCCAACTATAGTACTGTACTGTATGGCAAAAAAAAAAAAATTCCCTGGAACCTAACCCCCCCATCCCCCCCCATTTACATTCATTCTTATGGGGAAATTGGGTTCATTTAACATCGTTTCATTTAGTCACATTTTTCAGGAACATAACTACAATGTTAAGTGAGGAGTTATTGTATTCTAATTCTTTGAAAATTGGTATTCCATTGATAAAGTATAACTCAGTTAACCAGAATATTTAATTAACCAACATGCCGGATAACAAAGCTTTTACTGTAAAACTTTAGAACCTACAAGTCCACAGAGTCTTATTTCTTGTTCAGCCAATTGCTCAGACAAACAAGTTTGTTTACGTTTGCAGGAGACCGTGCTGACCACTTGTTCACAATGTCACCTGAAAGTGAGAACAGGTGTTTACATGGCACTGTTGTAACCAGCGTTGCAAGATATTTACATGCTTGATGCGCTAAAGATTCATATGTACCTTCATGTGTCAACCAAAAGCCATGCCAGTGGTCCATTTTCATATGACTCTGGTGAGACTGTGCTGTGTTTAGTTGTGGACACCTTAATACTGAAATATGTTTTCAAATTGTGGGGGTGGGAATTAATTTAAGGGGAAAGAGTGATTCGTAGGCAGTTTGTACTTATCTATCTACCTGTTCTTAAAAACCTCTAATGACGGAGATTCCACAACCTCCCAAGGCAGTTTGTTCCAGTGCTTAAATACCTGACAGTTGGGAAGTTTTTCTTAATGTCCAACCTATACCATCTTTGATGCAATTTAAGCCCATTGCTTCTTGTCCTATCTTCAGAGCTTAACAAGGACAATTTTTCGCCCTCCTCCTTATAACCTTTTATGTACTTGAAACCTGTTATCATGTCCCCTCTCTGTCTTCACTTCTCCAGACTTAAACAAACCCAATACTTTCAGTCTTTCTTCATAGGTCATGTTTTCTAGACCTTTAATCATTTTTGTTGCTCTCCTCTGGACTTTATCCAATTTGTCCACATCTTTTCTGAAATGTGGCACCCTGAATTGGACACACTACTCCAGTTGAGGCCTTATCAACCTGTAGTAGCGTGGAAGAATTACTTTTCATGTCTTGTTGACAACACTCTTTCTAATACATCCCAGAATGTTTGGGGGGTGGTGTGGTGTGTTGTTTTGTGTTTTGTTTTTTTGCAACAGTGTTACATTGTTTACTCATATTTAGCTTGTGATCCATTATAATCCCCATATCCCTTTCCACAGTACTCCTTCCTAGGCAGTCATTTCCCATTTTGTAAAGGAGGACTTCAGAGTTACGGACACCAGAGTTACAAACTGACCAGTCAACCACACACCTCATGGAACTGGAAGTACACAGTCAGCAGCAGAGACCCACCCCCCCAAAAAAGCAAATATAGTACAGTGCTGTCTTAAACATAAGCTACTAAAAAAATAAAGGGAAAGTTTTAAAAAAATTGACACAATAAGGCAACTTAATATGCTTAGATTTCTGTTTAAATGTAATCTTAACTTTGAGTATTTTGTGTTTATAATGCTTGTTTGTGGGGATAAATACAATGTACCTCTAGTGTATTTTATCCTAAATTACAGATGTGTATTCTCAGTCTTACCTGGATCTTAATGTAATGTTTCAGGTCAACATTAATTTGCTACACCGTAGTCTAGTTGGCCGAGAGACACATTTTGGTATCCCACTTCTAAACTTTATTAACCACATCTGTTTAAAAGCTGAGATACTTGGGTTGTGTTTGGGTGGGGTCTGGTGGAAGAATGGGGTTTTAACCACCACTGTTTATTCTCTGACTGCTATTTTTAATCTGTTTCATCTCTGATGACAGTGGTATTTATTTGTATTAATGAAGCACCTAGATTGAGGCCCTGTTGTGCTAATTATTCTACAGCTGCATAGTAGCTATACATAGTTCTTTTTTCTGTAAAGTTCAGGCTGCCATAAAAAATCTAAAAGTAGCACCATGATCTTGCTTTTTAATATTGCAGTAGATTCATGGCATCTACATTGAATTACATTTACTAGGATCATGAAATCCATAATCCTTTCACACTCCAGTAGGCTCTTAAAAGCAGGCGCATAAAACTAGTCCTGCTTAGAAATTGCCATACCACATCTGACCAGTAATCCAGCTAGTTCAATGTTATGTATCTGATATTGGCCAGTACCAGATGCTACAGGGAAATGTGTAAGAAGCCTTGTAGTGGACAGTGATAGAATAACCTGCTCATAATGGACAGGTTTCAGAGTAACAGCCGTGTTAGTCTGTATTTGCAAAAAGAAAAGGAGTACTTGTGGCACCTTAGAGACTAACCAATTTATTTGAGCATAAGCTTTCGTGAGCTACAGCTCACTTCATCGGATGCATACTGTGGAAAATACAGGAGATGTTTTTATACACACAGACCATGAAAAAATGGGTGTTTATCACTACAAAAGGTTTTCTCTCCTCCCCCCCCCCCCCCCCCATTCCTCAGTTGTTCTTGTTAAACCCTGGATTTGTGCTGGAAATGGCCCACCTTGATTATCATACACATTGTAAGGAGAGTGATCACTTTAGATAAGCTGTTACCAGCAGGAGAGTGGGGTGGGGGGAGCTGTAGCTCACGAAAGCTTATGGTCAAATAAATTGGTTAGTCTCTAAGGTGCCACAAGTACTCCTTTTCTTTTTTCATAATGGAAAGTTTCTCCCAAATCTCTTCAGGTAGTGGATGGTTTGTCCTGAAGCATGATGGCATGAAGGCCATTCAAAATAAAATGCTCCGAATTTTATCTAATATTTTACTGTGGATGTTCTTATTGTTCATGTAAATTCTAATCTTTTTTTCCCCCTCTCAATCCTACTGAATTCTTAGCTTCCAATCCTTTTTGGTTTGAGTTTCAAAGTTTAAAAATATATATGGTGCACTGTGGGTTTCTTTTAAGGTACTTTTATTTATTTTTTATTTATTTATTTACTTACTTATTTTTTTGGTTGCTTTTCAAGTTAATTGAATGTCCGCTCCTTCTTGTATTAGGAGAAAGGCAAATAGGTATACTGATTTACATTAACTTATGCCATTCATTCTTTTGTATACTTCAATTGTCTCCTCTCTAAATGGTCCCAGTCTGTTCCTTTCTCTTCATATGGAATGCATCTTCTGTTCCTTCTTCTAATGCCACTTATCCTGCAAATATCAGTTCTTTGTTGGGGATAGGGCAGACAAGAGGAAGATGTCTTGGGTGGATGGACTATTGATTTCATTTACCTCTCAAACTAAAGAAGAAACATTTACTCTTTCATGCTTTGCAAGAACATATTAGTGCAAATAACAGTGGTCTCCTGCTTTCTCCAGAGCCATTGTTAATGAGTGTGTTCCTGTTGAGAAAATTGCTAAGATCTCTTCAGAGTAAATCTGAAGAAAAATAGTGTGTAATATACATCAATACTACAAATACCTAAATGATGTAGTTCTGCTATATTATGTGTCATTGCAGGTGGGAATAAAAGGAAAATTGAAATTGTTTTTGAGATGTAGTGAAGGTTTTTTGAAATATCATGTAGTAATTCATACTCTTCCCCTTTTCTCTTCTGTAGCATATAGCACTTTCTACATTGTGGGCTTAATATTATCCATGCAGATACCTTTTGTGGGCTTTCAGCCAATTAGAACAAGTGAGCACATGGCTGCTGCAGGTAGGAAAACTAAAATTCCTTTAATATTTCCAAAAATTTTAATGCATCAAAGAATTCCACGAATTTGTGGTAAAAAAGTTGCTGTTCACCTCCTTTGTATTATGTAAGTTGTTAAGGAGAAACATGTTAGCTAATTAAATTGGTAAGGATAGAAAGTGTTACAATTTAGTAAAATTCAGGGGAGGGGGATGCCCTTTTAATTGTTAAATTATCCTTTTTTTGTGTAAGTTAATGGAGGTAGTAAATCTTTTACCAGTATTAAACTAGATCATTTCTCAATATGACAGTCATGTATTTACTACTAGATCAACTGTAATTTTGGAATATAATGTGACTTTTAAGTATCAAAAACAGTGGTGTATTTGGAATGTTTGGTAGGTAGAATATAATTTCCACTGAACAACTGAATTTATAAATAATTTAAAATAATTCTGATTTTTTTTCTGAAATTGTTCAGTGTGAAACATTCTAGGTGAGGGATTTTTACATTTTAGTATTCATAGTTTACATTTTTCAGTCAGCTCCTCTTGTATGAAAATTTACTTTTCATTAGTCCCAAGATACAGGCCATCTAGTGTTTGATTTCAGGAGACCTGTGTTAGATTTTTGCAGAGTGGGTCATTGGAGCAAGTGCCAATGACAACAAACTGGGAATCTGATGGGAAGTAGTGTCCCCTGACTCCTCAATAGAGGAGTACCTTCCATTTATCAACAGCAACATTTTTAACTTTAAAGATACCTGAGTGATCTAACTTGCAAATTAGTCTTGTGGATCACATATCAAATGAGTATAGGGGTTAATGGGTTCTTGGCCAGAAGGGTAAGCATTGCAGTAGTCTTCTTAAAAGGTCATACAATGTGTTTCCCAGACTTCCAACATAGGCTGTGTCTACACTACAGACCTTACAGCAGCACAGCTGTACCACTGTAGCTGCACCCTGTAAGGTCTCCTGTATAGCCCCTATATGCCGACAGGAGAGCATCTCCTGCTGATATAGCACTGTCCACATAGGCACTTATGTCGGTGCGGGGGAGGGGGGTTTCACACCCCTGATGGACAAAAGTGCTAGTGGAGACATAACCTCGGCCAAAGGATTCCACAGTTATACCAGTTATTGCTTGTTCTACTGGAGAATTTATACAAGAATTTTCCTCTTTCTTTAAACAGGTGTTTTTGCATTGTTGCAAGCCTATGCCTTTTTGCAGTATTTGAGAGACAGACTAACAAAGCAAGAATTCCAGACCTTGTTCTTCTTGGGTGTGTCACTAGCTGCTGGTGTTGTATTCCTGAGTGTCATCTATTTGACATATACAGGTAAGAGACCTCAAATGAGAACTGAGTGTGTACTTTAAGGTGAAGATAAAAGGTGATGAATGCTCTTCAATTAGCGTGGGTAGGAATAATTCTTGTCTGACTAAAATTAAACAGTATGTGAACAGATTCTAGATAGCTCTTATTAGAGCCCCACCACTGCACTTTAGGCCTGTCCTGTAAAACACTGTTGTTCCAACTCTGGGCCTCCTGGACAGGATTTTTTATGATGTTACCAAATGTCTGATGTAGGCTACGATGAGATCACCAAATTCACTTGTGACCTCAGCCAGATTTGAACCTAAAATAGATAACTAAAACCTAAAGAGGATATCAGTATAATGAAATTCCAGTTGGTCAGTGGCAGTCTGTTAAGCATATAGTGGGTTGTTAGACATGTTTTCTTGCTTTTAAAAGAAAAATTATTTAACTCATCATTTCTGTTACATGCCTGGAAGATGTTTAAATGAGGCAAGCAAGTGTCTGTGTTTGAAGCCTATGTGTTTTCTACTTCACAGTGCACTGAAGATAGAAGTTCAAATTTATATAAGAAAAAAGTCAAAATCTAAGAAACTTGTAGTTTTCTCCTGTAAATTGTCCCTTGCCTTTGTAAACTATTGTAAATCATTATTTTCTCAAATAATGAAAAGGAACAGATAAAATTAGGTTTTGGGGAAGAAAGTGGAAAAGAGATAATGTACTATACAGTTCAAAACTGTGAAAACTGGGGATACACTTGATAATGTCCAGAAGTCAGAACAGAAAGGTACTGGTACTCTTCCAAGCCCTGCCCACAAAATAAGATCCACCCACAAGTGATGCTGCTAACAATTTATTGTGCAGATCTTCAGAATATGGTCATGAGACTTTCAGGGCTCTTTCGGTTTGACTCCCTCTCTTTGGGGTCCATATGCACTCCTGGACTCTGCTAGGTACTTTGGGTTTGACTTCCACTAGGTGAGGCTTATGTGACCCACTAGGCTTGTTGAGTTTGGCTCCCTTTTGGGGCTGCCTGCGATGCCAGCTGTGCTCTTTTAGGCTCCTTGGGTGTATCTTATTGAGAGGGAGGTAGACAATGTCTCCCAAGCCTGGTCACTTATGCCAAAATACCATTGAATATCTGAGTTAGCACTCAGTGATATGAATGTACAGTTGGCACCTCTGGAGCTATTGTTTCAGCTTCTACAAATGCAGGCATAGCATCTTTTTACACTTCGCTCATGTTTTTGAGGCTATCTCAACATCCTTAACTGCTAGAGTTACTTTTAAAAAAATTTTAAATAAATGTTAAAATTCTGGAAAATATGGCATCAAGAAAGAGATGTGCCAGTACACCATACTTACTGAATCAGAACCCTGATGTCGTCAAATCAGTAATTCTCACATTACTAATTGCTTTTCAAATTGAAGTCCACTAGCCTCCTGGCTTAACTGAACATCTGAGAAAGTACTGAACATACAATAAACTGCACGGATCTGTGTCATTGACCTTAAAAGCCAGCTTTGCTCTATTCCCTGAAATGCTAGCTTTCTCAAGACTCAAAACCTCATTACAGTAACTGCATTCTTGCTTCTTAATATTCCTCTTCTTGTAAAACTTCTTTGAGTGTATAACATAGTTGTTCAAAAAAAATGCTGCTGACTTTAGTGTTCAGGGTTGTAACAGCAATCGTTTTGTTTTGCTGTTGAGCTGAAAAGTTACAAAAAGAACAAATATACATTTTACCAGACGTTTCCACAACTTGCTGGATTGTGATCTGCCTTCAGATACATGTGAGCAGCTCCCACTTACTTCAGTGGAACTTTTCAGGCAGATATACAAGGGCAAAATTTGGCCGCTGATGTTTAAAAATAATTTTTTTTCAGGGCATTATTCATAGTAGAAAGTAGAAGAGATGGAAATGAACTTGCAGAGCCTAGATCTTAATTTTCAAAACGTTCAGGAGTATTCAGATTTGGAGTTTTGCTCCTAAATTGTATCGCCAAGTTACAGCGAGAAAAGGGGTATTTATCTGTAGGAACCTACAATATATTTCAGTTTAGTAGTAGTAAAACTACTCTACATCCATTTACACAAATTTGCCCTCAGCACCTCCTGTTATATAGAATAAGAGATTAAAACTTTGAATCAGTTATGTTCAGCTGACATGCAGACTTGAGAGAACTTTTTCCTACTCCATGCATAAAGCCATAAGGATTAAAAGATGAGATTTTATTTTTCATGCTTCAGTTTAATACTTTTCTGTTTTGTTTTCATTAAATGACAGGGGAAGGAAAAATAAAATAAAAATTCTTTCAGCTTGGAGATCTACAGTATCATCACTTTCTTTTTGTGTTAGAGACATGTTCAAAAAGCCTGACGCTTTTATGTAAGGTTTATCAGGGTGTCTGAATACTAGTATGCATTCACTGTTGCATGTAGATACTGCAGTGATAACATTAGAGAAATCAAATGTTAGATGAAATGTTGATGACTTAGGAACAGTACTTTGCAAGGAAAGTATGTAGGTAGTCTGTTCTGTTTTATTTTGATTGACTCCCTTCTCCAAACGCTATAGACTGTCTTTGATTTTTTGGAACATGTGTCTTAACTACTACTCTACCTCTTGATGATTTGTTGAGCTGTGTGAGTGATGATGACATTGAATCTGTACAGTATAGTGTAAGTCCTGTAAGGCTGATAATTCTTCGTTCCTTAAGAGGAGAATCATTTTTAGTTATGCATATAAACTGTATCATAGCAAGTCTATTTGACAGAAATAATTCTATAAATTATATGGGTTTCATGACAGTTTTTAAAATGTGTTAAACTTTCTTTGTAATATATGCTTATGCAGACATCTGAAGAAATATCTAAATCATTATAATTAAATATCTAAGCAGAGTATTTTTTTCATTGACTTTTTCAGGTTACATTGCTCCATGGAGTGGCAGGTTTTATTCACTGTGGGACACCGGGTAAGTAGGGATAGAGGACTTGTGAATTATATGTCTTGTTGAAATATAAAACACACACGCTCCATCCCACCTTCCCATCAATAAGAGCTCACATATAAATTTTCCACACAGTGTTTGGAGAGAGCATTTACATAACCTGTCTTGAAACTGTGACCAATATAGTTCCAAATATTGACATTTTGCTGAGTTTTTCCCTTATTGACAATTGAGAGGGTATTCCTCAAAATGTTGCCTCTTTTAGGTGTTTGTAGATAGGTAGGTGGCAACTATTTTAAAACTATCAAGATTCCAACTTCTGTGGAACTCTTTCTTTGAACCAAAAAAGTATTCCCCAACTGAGATTTGAGACACTTGCGTCTATAACATACAGTATCATTAAAAATGTTCCATTAACATTTGGGGACAGATTTTTTTAAAGTTATACCTATGCAATATATACGGACTTAGCAGACTTTGCACAAAACGTACATGAATCTTTAGTGACAGTTATCTCTCACACAGGTTTTTAGCACTCATACATTTAGCATGCATCTGCAAATGTCCAGTCTGTGTGAATAATTCCGTTTGTACACATGTGGGTATTCTAAAGTATTTTTTAAAATTTAGTCCTTGAAAATGTTATATAGAATAATTAAACAGTCACTTAATGGTAAATCTGAGTAAAACTTACAAAAAAATATTTTACATACACGTTACCCACGGTTTTCAGAACCCAAAGCAGTGGTAACTTAACTGTTTCACTCCAGGCAGTGTCAGAAATAAGCAATGGGAACGCAGCACTTCCATCTGATGAAAGATTGATACAAATAAGCATGCTTTTATCTAAAACTACTGTTTATTAGATTTAAGCACACATAGACATAAGCAATAGATTTAGGACATCCCAAATAATTACCTAAAATTTGAGATGGTATTGAATAATCAGCAGCAGGTCAGTGATGACCAGTCGCTTCCCTGCTGGGGAGTATAGTGTCAGGAAAAAGTCTCTCAGGATAGCTTCAGAGAACTGCTCCAAAGTACACTCTATTATATAGTCTTTTTATAATTAGTTTTTACAAAACACATAGCTCATAGTGACCCCTACTGGATCATCACTTCTCCTAATTTCAATCAACTACTTACCAAAGAAACATTCCTAACAACCTTAGCTGTAATAAGCTTCTATATCAAAGGCACCCAAACTCAATGTCTCTATCCACTTATTTTCTTTGTCTCATAATTTGTTGACTCGTCTCCCCGCCTCCCATTCTGATTAGCAGAAACTGCAAGCCTGCACCTAGTATTTGACTTTGCCTCAAGAAGCCCTGCTTGTCCAAATTAACCCTTAACTATTGGTGGTCTGTTTTGTTAATTCATGGTGACTGAATGCACGCAATATGGCTTCAATTAGCTTGATCAGATTCTGGGGAAACACACCCCTCAATTCAGGGGTAACACTCTCCTCTCCCCCCAGACTCTCGCTCACATGGGGTTCTGTTTGTAGAACCAAGTTTTTAAGTTCTATAGGAGTGGGGGGTGCAAGAGCTCAAGGTACCAGCAACCTGGGCTCTGCCAAATCATAATTACTGCCACATTTTACTATAAAATGAATCAAACTGTTCAAAGGGCGTAAAGTCAGAACTGTCATTAACAGTACACTCAAGCCCATGTAAAGAACAGGCTTGCTTTCTTCTATGCCCTTAAATGGAGTGAGCTGTGTAGAATCAGCCTTTCACTTGTAGGGCTTCTCTACATTAGAAAATTATATTGTCAGAACACATTAACACAATATTAAACATGACTTAGTTGTCTTTGTAGACAAAGAACTGTTCAGCATCGTGTCATGTGGTAGTGTTTAACCCTAGAGCAGACCACAATTAAAAGACATAATATTAAACACAATTTGGCCTACTCTGCACTGAGTATTTAACACACATAATTTCTTAGTGTAGACAAGGCCAAAGCCTCAGTGCCAAAATGGATGTGAGGCCTCCAGCAACTGCATGGTTTATATATGTAAAGGCTGACCTCAGTAGCTAACATTGATAACTTAAGGCACTGAGAAAATTGCAAAGAGGAGAGCTCTTTGAAACTATCCGCATCAAGAACTTAAGGAGATGTGCTGCAAATCAATCAATTGGTCAGATGTATTATGAATTTCCAAAATTAAAAATGGCTTGTATAGCAGCATGAGTATTTGATTCTATTGAATTTGGTTTAGCATTTAGCCAGGGGACAGAGCGAAACATTTTAATAATACCTTTTGATTCCACAAAATTAGTCCTTAATATTGGGGTTAAAAAATAAATATGTGCCCAAACTGTCTCTTTCTTGACTATCATAAGACATGGGACCATATTATGTATAGAAAAGGTGCCTCAAATTTCTGCTGAATAAAGTCTTAACATTTTAAATTAAAATGTTTACTTTTAAATTTGCTTCAGAATTCTGATTTATACAATTTTGGCAACTTCATCATTTCAAAATAATTTGAACTGAATTTTTTTTAAACAAGGTATGCGAAAATTCACATCCCGATCATTGCCTCTGTGTCTGAGCATCAGCCTACAACATGGGTTTCCTTCTTTTTTGATCTACATATTCTCGTGTGTACTTTCCCAGCAGGGCTGTGGTTCTGTATCAAAAACATCAATGATGAAAGAGTCTTTGGTAAGAACATATTCAAAAATTATTTTCTAGAATTTTGTCTTCATCAAAGTTCTGTTTCGTTTGGTGTGCTTTGCATCCCATAATAAAGCTGGTATGCATTTTGTATTAGAAGAAGGCTTCAACAACTGTGGATGTTGGATAAAGACACTTTTGTAAAGTTTGCTGTCGCCACATAGCATTGAACACAATTTATAGCAATTTGATTTACTGGAGATGATAAAATATTTTCCAAGAGATAGTACTGAAAATATTAAATTTCTTAATATGGTTCAATGTACCAGCCAAAACCAGGGCTTTCAGGGCCCCTTCATTCTGCTCCAGCCCCTTTGATCCAGCATGAAAGGGGCCAGAGTGTGGGGGTGGGGAACCTCATTTTTTAGTTAATACTTAAATCATATCATCCCTTAGTGAATTTCAGTATTTCCAAATTAAACTAGTGACAGTCTGGAACAATTTCCATTGCAGATCTCCTTTTCTATAAACAATAAATTGTTAAAATTTATGAGACAGTCCACATGGTTGAAACTGTCCTAGCAACAATGTCTAAATGATAGTTGCTGTAACAATTTCCCTGGCCAGTGTACACAGGGGCATTTTTTTCATGTGAAAAGTGCTCTTACTATTATAAAAGCATTCTTTAATGATAACATTGTTCTGCTGGGGGACGAGGGGGGGTTACCTTACAACATTGCTAGAAAAACCATGTTTAAGTGGTTGGAGGTATGTGCTTGGAATTGAATTGCTGACAACCCCCTGTACATTTGCAAAATCTCGTGGAGTGATTATATATATCATGACTTACATTCACATCAGTTTTTATGTAATTCCTTACAACTTATAACGTGATTTTTCTCTTTCAGCAAAATATCCATTCTGCTGTATTTTTATCAAATGAAATTACACAATTTTCTTCCTTCTACCAGTTCATTTAGAGCGCATTTTTGGTGAGATACCACAAGCTGTTAATGAATATCAAAACTGGGCTCTAATTCTCACTAAAAGCTGCAAAGTTAGATTTTGAAGAAGTCTTTTGGGGATAAAAGGGATGTATGTAGATGTAACACACTCTTTGTAAACTATTCAATAAGAGCTTTTTACAATATTTAACAAGATGTGTGCTATAAATGAGCATTATATACCAAGATGCTGTCAACCCCATTTAGGGGATATTATCTTTATATCTGAGGCTAATTTAATGACATAGCAATTTCTTCTGAGAATAGCTAAATGTCATTGGTGGACTTCTGTCTCTGCAGTCGCTTTGTATGCAATCAGTGCTGTTTACTTCGCTGGTGTGATGGTTCGTCTGATGTTGACTTTGACTCCAGTGGTCTGTATGCTGTCAGCAATTGCTTTCTCCAATGTGTTTGAGCACTATTTGGGTGATGATATGAAGAGGGAAAATCCACCAATAGAAGACAGCAGTGATGAGGATGACAAAAGAAACCCAGGCAACCTGTATGACAAGGTGAGCAAAAGAGATTCTGAGGCAATGCTGATATATCCTTATGCTCTGTTATACTAAGCATTTCAGATCTTTCTTGGCCTTTATAACAAGGGGCAATATAGTCTGAGGTTCAAAGCTTCAACATCAGAGCTTTGACAGGCTGAATTTCTTCCTCCTAATGCAAGGATTGCTGCAGTCTGATAAGGCGTTATTATAAAAAGGATATAGGACCTTGTGGGATTGTCAGTTCTTGGATGAGAAGTCCTGTACATGTTTAAATTAGTAATAATGCTTCACACAAGATGCCCTATACACTTTTACTGGATTCCAATCTTAAATGTTCAATTTTATACATTTTATATGAGACCTGTGCAGCATAGGGGGTGGTTCTTGCTCCTTTTAACTCTGATCCCTTGTAAAGTACAGAGGAATTTGGACTTAACAAACACACTGACTTCATTCTTAAAAGTTTGATAAAACTATCAACCTTGTCTTGAGAGGCACAACAGTGGAAAAAGCAGGAGGCTGATGGTCAGGATAGAGGTGCAGAGGAGCTTGTATATCCCTGCACTGTCTGTCTTAACTCAGTGTGCAGACTCTGATCGTGAATTCCAAATACACACACTTACAAAATAAAATTGCATTGCAGGCTTTTTTCCTACTCTAGCTGTTTCTGGGAAACACCCTGGACGTCAGAACATAGCCTGTTTTTTGCCCAGTATATTTTACAGCTGTCTATAGACTACTGTTATAGGTCTGGATCACTGACATCAAGGAATTCAATATTAACGCTTCGAACAGACACCCATCAATAAGATACTGCAGTCACCAAAGTGTAACCGTTTGGGAGTCCATGTATTTGGTCCTTCTTCCCAGAATTGTTGTACTGGCTGTTCATTTTCCCAAAGGATTAGCTGTACAGATTCTATCTTGTCACCCATTTCAGTGTGTATATGAGGGCACTAAAGGACAATATGCTTTGAAAGCATACTATCAGTGCGCTGATAACTCTGAATTAAGGGCCTGATTGAAAGCCTGTTGAAGTCAATGGAAGGACTCCAGTTGACATCAGTTGGTTTTGGATCAGGGTTTGAATCTCCTTTACAGCAAAACTTAATTCTGCAGTCTCACTACTCTCCCCCTGCCTGCCCGAGAAACTAAATGCAGGCTGGCTGCAGTTCAAACCTTACAAGACTACAAACCTGCTTGTTGGTAGGGAAAAGCATTTAGAGGAATTAGGTGAGTTGATGTTACAAGTGTACCATTCATTGATGGCATATGCCTACCTAATACCAGGATAATTTGTAAACTGGGAGTCCTATCGGATCCATCATGGCTCTGATGGAGTTGTGGTAGCCCATAATGCTTGTCCTGTCTGCGTCTAGCTAGGAGCTGTAATTGTTGCTGTCGTTTATATGGACTTAGTGATGCTCAGACCTGCCTTTGTTATCTCTGGGTAATGTACCCTAATTAGGGCTACATCTGAAGCTTCAGCTATGAAGAATGTATGTATGTTTCCTTGCCAGCACAAATTTGACATTCATTTGCCAAATAGTTTCAGCTAAAAAAAAAATTTCAGGACTTAGATGCCATTCACCAAATGGCTGTAGGAAGAGAAGGTGGTGGCGGTGGTGACAGCCACCTTGTTAGAAATTTCAGCCTACTGGTGAAGGCATTCACCTGGGATGTGGGGGACTCATCTTTCCACTTACTTCAGTGGTCTTTGAATCAGGCCCTTAGCTCAGAGTTATCAGGATTCTTGTTCAGTCTTTCCTGTTGAAGCTGTTCCATTGTGGATAAATTAAGCCATTGGAGGAGGGCCTTGAACTTGGGTCTCTCGCATCTAAGGTGAGTGCCTTACCACCAGACTCTATCTAGAGTCATTCTCACTGTCTTCCCCTGGCATTCATTGTCATTCACAGTGGAAATGCATAGTTCTTTGACCAGAGGATGACACTGTAGTTAAGCACCCATTTCTAATCTCTTAGTGCTCGACCCATTTTCGTCATAGGAGTTATTCACCTGGGACAAACTTCAAAGGTGTCTAAGCAACTTAGAAGTCTAAATCCTATTGAAATTCAGTTTTACCCCTGGAGATTATGTAGCAGTCTAAGAGTTAAAGAAAAATGTATTTAGTGTTTTTTGGCTTCACTGGAGAGGGTTTCCCAAACCAGAAAGTGATGTGCAAGCTCTAACACAATTACAAGCTTGCTGAATTGAAGTCAGGATATTTCAGAATATTTTATTTGCTATACAAATGTTTTGTTTTTGTTTTTAAATAGCAAAAACTTGCCATTATTTTCTCTCAAATACAGTTAAAAATAAAGGATTATATATTTTATGGAAAGATCATCTTATTAAACCTTACAGTGCCTTTTTCCTGCTTATGAGGAGGGTGGCAGCACATGGCTCCTTGATATTTGTGGCTTTGGTTAACTTTGTATTGTAACACAGGAGACTTGGTTATCTTTCCTTTCCTTTTTTTTTTTTTAGCCACATATGCTATTCTCTGGAGGCTTATAAAGCTAACCAAAATACCGTGCAAGAGGAATATTTCCTACCTACCCTTAACAATGGCAAGCTTTGTTTTTTGTAGCTCTTCTCAACTACAGAGTCCTTATTTTCACCTCTTACTTTGTCCTACACTCACCTCAGCAAGGTCACCTCAGCAAGGCTCTGAAGTGTGATCTGATGTGAGCATTTTATGCTATTAAGGAAGATTTTAGATGAATAATTCATTTTGCATGGTGCTGGATGTAAAAATGTAAAAATCTCCCTGTACATATTCAGATTTGGAGAACTACTTTATTGATCTTTTTATTTACATGATATTGTGAGTTGGCAATGGTGTAGAGAAAGTTATTGGGTCCATTGCCAGAAAAACATCTTTTATATCTAAGCTGCTGTAATAGTTCAATTTGTGTTTATTCAGGCAGGTAAAGTGAGGAAACACGTATCTGAACAGGAAAAAACAGAAGAAGGACTGGGTCCCAACATCAAGAGTATTGTTACTATGTTAATGCTGATGTTGTTGATGATGTTTGCTGTCCACTGCACTTGGGTAACTAGCAATGCATACTCCAGTCCTAGTGTTGTTCTGGCTTCATACAATCATGATGGGTAAGAAAGCACTGCATATTTGAAAGTAATTTCTAAAGGAAAATTTTTTTTAAAAAAAGTTGGTGGGCTCATGGGATTGGTATCTCGGGTTGTTTTGTCTTCCCTTTCAGCTTCTTTCATTCTATTTCTGTAATCTCAGATGTGACCTAAATGTCCAATTTCTAATTCTCTCCCTCCCCACCCCCAAAATCCCAACAAAATGGTAAAACTAGTTTTATGTAGTCGGAAGTAAAAGCATCAAAATACTTGACTGACTTTTAATTTAAAAATAATATGTAAGCTAGCTTGTGTTTATGGATAATGTAAAAGATGCACATAGTTCATCCAAGTATAAACTCTGCTCTTGAATATACTGTTCAAAATACAGTTTTGTCGCCTCTTCAAAAGTTGTTTGTTTTCTGATTAGCCCGCTGTCATCAGATTAATCAAATCTCTGAGTGCATGTCATCAGCAAACTTACTTCAGAAGAATTGTGTGCAGATGCAGATTGTTTTGAGCATAGATTTATATCTCCACAAAGCAGTAGCCACCTAATGGTTAAATTGACACCGACATTAGTTTGAATATAGGCTAAACTGATGCTTCTGTTTCAGCACTCGGAACATCCTGGATGATTTCAGAGAGGCATACTATTGGCTAAGACAAAATACAGATGAACATGCTCGAGTAATGTCTTGGTGGGACTATGGCTATCAGATAGCAGGAATGGCCAATCGGACTACTTTAGTTGATAACAATACCTGGAACAATAGCCACATAGCCCTGGTAAGGAAGGTAGTTTTATATACTCAGAGGTTAAAAACATCAAAATATCTGGCTGACTTTACTCTAAAAACAATTTGTAAGTTGTTTACGCATAGCGTGGATTTAAGAGAATTGCTATAGAATGAGGGATGGAAGGAGCACAGAAACGTTTGGCATATGTTAGAACGCCAGTGTGAAAGATTGCTTTCCAAATTAAAGGATTAGAATGTTTTTAATTCACATACAAAATATCTAAATCTAAACGGTATGATCAAAATATGAAAACAGTGGTGCTGATTCAATCTTGGATTACATTGAGGTAAAAAATACATGCTGCAACTAGATTATCGTGGAGCAAAATTATTAGACACTAGAACTGGGTAAACTTGAAATCTAATTTAGTAGTTGATTTTTTTTCCCCCTTAAATTTATCTTTAAATAAAAGATTATTCTGAGAATTAAGACTGTGCCTCAAAATAGGGAAATGCAAATTTGTAGATACCTAAACTTGAAGCCCTCCCACAACATAACTCCTTCTGGCAGTTTCCTGTTCCTCTTCTAGTTCCTAGAGCCTCCTAGCTGCTACCTGGATGGGTGGGTGGTTGGTCTCTGCTAATGTAACCCTCCCTGGACTCTGTTTTTGAGTCACTTTCCCCAGTTGTTAGCTCCACAACTGGGCATCTGCTACTCAGTTTTGCTAAGCAGCATTAAAGTAAAATTGATCTACTTCATCAGTTTCACTGCTGCCTACTAGATTCTGAATAGCTCTCTGAGAACTGACAAGTTTCAGATAAGTTTTTACTCAGCTGAAACTTGGGAAAGGTCTGAGCAGCAACAGAGGCACTAGAGCTGTCTGTGCAGACTCAGGAAGACCAGTATATCAGTCACATTTGGTTAATAGTTGGAATGTTTTTCTTCAGAATTGCAAGGGATAGGCACGATTTATATTGTCCTTTCCCCAACCTCCTTGCACTCACCAGGAGCAGGGAGCGGAGCAGCCTGGCCCCAGCCTGCTCTACTCCACCAGCTCCCAGCCGCAGGGCTCCGCTTCCCACCGCACCGCACCATGAGTGCGGGACCTTTTCCCCAACCCCGCCCTCAGTGACATGGGTGGGGTCGGGGCAAGGAAAGCGGAGCAGCCTGTGGCCGCGTAACTCCGCTTCCCGCTGCCAGTGAGTGCGGGGGACGTCCTTTCCCCAATCTCCCCACACTCACCGGTGGTGGGAAGCGGAGTGCTGCAGCTGGGAGGTGGCAGAGTGGAGTGGGCTGGGGCCACGTTGCTCTACTTCCCGCTGCTGCCGGTGAGCGCCTGTCAGGGGGCGAGGGGTGTGGATAGGGGTCAGAGCAGTCAGGGGACAGGGAGCAGGGGGGTTGGGTAGGGGGTGGGGTCCTAGGGGTGATTAGGGATGGGGGTCTCTGGAGGGGGCGGTCAGGGAACAAGAAACGGGGGGGGGGGGCGGCAAAGCAAGTTCGTTATAACACAGTCTCGCCTATAACGCGGTGAGTTTTTTGTCTTCTGAGGACCGTATTATATCAGGGTAGAGGTGTATTACCTTTTGACCTAAAACTTATCTGTAGTGTTTGAACTTTAAGAGTTTGTCTTGGTGAGGTTTTTTTTTTTTTTTTTTTTTTTTTTTTAACTTAAATGACTCAACCCTGTAAATCTAATGGGGGAAAACAGAAAGTGAAGAGAAAGACACACAAATTCCTACCCCTCTCTGCAACATTTGCTTTTTGGTTATGTAGGCACACTGACCTCAATGAAAGTGAAAAATGGAAAATTAAGTTGCATGTTAAAGAATTTCTGTTGATCTGAAGTTATCACAACTCTTTTTAAAATGTTCTTCATTGTGCACTGGGCCACCCTGCCAGACAGCATCTCCTTTATCTTTTGGCAATTCAAATGTAGTTTGAAGAAGCAGTAGGAGGGCAAAAAAAGTTGTATAATAACTGTCCTATATACTCTAAAGCTCAGTCCAACAGACACCAATTTTTCCCATGAAGAATAAAATAATTTTCATAAGGATTGGGTTCTTCAGTTTCCAAATAAATGGAGGAGTAATGGGTTTTCTTTATACAGAATGAGATGAACAAGGTCTTTGAAGGGTAAATGCATGTGTTTTGGACCAGAGCCCCAGCTTGTGTTAAGTGGTGTAGCTCCATTGACTTCAGTAGAGCTTCAGTTATTTACATCAGCTGAGGATCTGGCCCTTTAGCTTGCTGGTAAGCAATTGTACAGATACTAAGATATTTGTGCCTATAATTTTGTAGGTGGGAAAAGCAATGTCATCAAATGAGACAGCAGCATATGAGATCATGAGGAGTCTGGATGTGGATTATGTTTTAATTATTTTTGGAGGTGTGATTGGCTACTCTGGTGATGATATCAACAAGTTCTTGTGGATGGTGAGAATAGCAGAGGGCGAGCATCCCAAAGATATCCGGGTAAGTGGAAATGTAAACAACAGATCTAGGAGTAGTGTGTTCCTGGCAAAATACAGTATTTCTGTTGGATCAATTTTTTGGTACCATATGGCAATATCTTATCTCAAATCCCATCATTAACTAAAATATCACTTTTCTGGTGTGACCTTATCACAAGGGGGAAAACTATATGTTTTATTACCATTTTATTTGATAAAATGTGTTAAATCATATGGTTTTTTAGGATTCTTTCACATTTGGATGGCAGTGAGTGATAGTCCACTGTCGTTCAATATATATGGTCTTGAAGGGTCAGTCATTTTAAAACTTAACATTTTGTAGCATGGTTCAGCTATTGAATTGAAGACTGTTACTGAAAGCACAGGGTATCTACTGTAATAGCCTGTGTGGGGGTCACAGTGTGACCATTGAGCTTTTAACTGAATCACCAAAGGGATGTTCTGAACATTTAAATAGTTACTGTTAAGGAGCTGGGTTTTTTTTAGTTTTTATACTACAGTTCCAGGAAATGAATTTCTACCACACTGAACTATGGGCTAATAGGAGGGTAAAAGGATTTTACTTATATTGTATTGTAGGGAATATCCACATTTTCTAAATCAAGATGCAAGTTCTGCCATTCTTGAATGCTGCAGGAGAAGACAAGCAACAGTCTTAGTAGACAAAAGAAAATGTTAAAATGTTGTAAAGTAAGCAGATGTAAGGGAACAGTCTGCTCAGTTAGTTAAAATTCAAGCACGTGTCCAGGGACAGTAACCACAGGCCTTTGCTTGACTTTTTTTATGTATTTGTTGTTCTACACAATCAATAATTCCATTTCCTAAATGTTAAAATGTGTGGTTTCAGGTGTGTTGTATATACAACTTACAGTTCATGCTTATATCGCAGTAACCACACACCTACTGATCTTATTCCAGAATGAATAGTAGTAGTTCAGGTGCATAAAGCATAAAATACTAATTTTGGTAGATGCCCAACTAAATTATACACCTCCTTATGATCAAAGTATCAGAATATTGGTGTTCTCCAAGAACTGTTTACTATAGAAATACTTGCAAAAACAAGAGTCGTGTACATCTACATATAATAAATGGATTAGCAAGATCATGTCAGCAGGAGGGTAAATTTGTTCAGTAAAACTGATGCTACACAACCACTGTGCCTTAGTTACACAGCTGTTATGCTATAGTTAAGGTTGAGCATCACTTTCTGTTTAAAGGACAACTTCCCTTATATGTATATTTAAAATACAGAAGACAGTTTACACACTTTATCAAATCCCATCAGTGAGAGTCTTGTGGAAGAGGGAATGAGACTTCCTTGTTTTTGTTTTGTTTTTAGGAAAGTGACTACTTCACTCCACAGGGAGAGTTCCGCGTAGACAAGGCAGGTTCTCCAACGTTGCTGAACTGCCTCATGTATAAAATGTCCTATTACAGATTTGGAGAAATGCAGGTTAGTGGTATCTGGAACTTTTCCACTTACTTTTTTTTCAGCTCATCAGTCATTCATAGTTTGCTCATTCAGTGTCAGCACCAGCCCCCTGTCATTTATCAGTCACTTATTAAAACCCCCTGATATGCGTCTGTCATGTCCTAGGTACATAGGATCCTGCTAGCTCTCTACAGTTATTCTAAATGGTATTGAAAACATTTGCCTGTAGAAAGACCTCTCAGTAGCATCTGTTGTGTTTGACACCTATAAACTGTCTGCTTGGGCCACGTGAGGTAGAGAGTTGCAGAATTGCTTTTCAGATCCATATATTTGGGCTAAAATGAACTCCTACATCAGCTACATGCCTCTGATGGTTAGTCTACAGTTTCCACCACTGGAGAATACAGTTCCCTGGGAGATGAGATCACATCAACTTTGTAAGGATGAGGTTATCACTAGTATCTCTGAAAGTATAAAAATCTGCCATTTGTTAACTTGATTAATTGAGATTTCTTATTTGTAATCCAAGACTACACAAATGGGCATTAAAGAAAGGTAACTTGAAGTATGGAATTGAATCGCTTCAAATGAAACTTGAATTGCACGAGAATGGAAATGTCTTGGAGAAGCGGTTATGCTATTGCTAAATAGATCCCCCTTTTTATTTTATTTGAATTTGACACAAGGCCAAGAAGACTGTTGTCTTGATGTTCAGTTGAATGTTTTATTGAATGTTAGCTTTCATTCTGCTAGTGAAGTGATGGAAATCAGTGCTATCTTAATTTTCAAAGCTAATGTCACGCTTTTGCAAATAATTACCACGGTATATAATCTTTTATTTGCTCCAGCAGTACTAGTGCTGTTCTCTAGACTTTATCTTGGACCCTTTGCTGCTGCTTTGTATTCATCTCTTGCCTCGGGCAGACCTTTGAATTTAGTTATTCACTGTAAGCAGTAATCTTGAAGAGTTACACTTCAAGTTATTCTTTTTATGCCAGTTTCATTTGTGTGGAACCGTGCTTAAATAAATACTTTCCATAAACAAATAAATTACCTGTTCTCTTCCCTAGACTTTGACACTAAGGGTCACATTGGCACCCTGCTAAGACCTAAAGGCTTCACGTAATTCTCACAAATGTATCTGAACTATTTGTTTGATAGCTGTTTCTCTTCCAACCACTTCCCCCTTGGAATGGCATTTAGCATAAATTAAGGTTTACATCCGTGAATAAAGTTTACTAATTCCTTTTGCATTTTTCCCATCTGCTACTTGCCTTATTTTAAGTTTCTGTTCTCTTTTTCCTGTTCCCCTTTTGAGCGCCCTTCCATTTCTGATACACAGCACTAAATTCATTATTCATATAAGTGGATAGAACTCTGGGATCAGTGGTCCTTATGCCTGTTTAATTTCAGGACTGACTTTGGCATATAGAGCCAACGCAAGGAAGTTTGGACATGTAGTTTCATACTCTTCCATGCAGCATTTTCATTGTAAAGAGAGGACAGGGAGAAAGCATCCATGTTTATAAGGCACCGCAGGCTCTTGCACTTCGGACATTCATGCTCTCTTGTCATTGTTCTTGTTTCCTTTCTGAATAAAGAAATAAGACTCATCACTGACACAGGTGACTTGCGTCATTTGCAGAAGACATAGTACAAGTATCAGTCATTTGATCAGTTTCCAGTTGTCAGAACTAGTTGAGCTCTAGTTTTGCTGACTAACAAAAAGCTGTTGCTTCAAGATTTTCTGAACAGTAGTGACATTGCACAGAAAATATTCTCTTCAGATTTTTTTTCCCATTAAAGCAGTTTAGGTCTAGCCCAGGGAATGGTTGCATGTGGAGCCCAGCTCAGTTAGCAGTGATGCATTTCATATTTTTTTTTCCAAATTGATGTGTAACATTAACTTTATAGCTGGATTTTCGGACACCTCCAGGATTTGATCGCACACGCAATGCTGAGATCGGTAACAAGGACATTAAATTCAAACATCTGGAGGAAGCCTTTACATCAGAGCATTGGCTTGTAAGAATATACAAAGTGAAAGAACTAGACAACAGAGAGACATTGGACCATAAACCTAGAGTAACCAACGTTTTACCAAAACAGAAGTATTTGTCAAAGAAGGTGGGTTCCCAGTGAAGTAACTCAAAAGGGGCAACAAACTGTTTTATTTGTTTTTATCAATAAATCACATAGCTGGTGAGTTATATACTGGTATTTCCACTAGCTGGATCTTTTTATGAATACATTTCATTCATATTAATCTCCAGTATCAGACCTGCCTGCTGGTAATAATCATTAATTTACTGTCTGCTTAACCTGTGAGCATGTGAAAGACAAGGCTAGATTTATTTATTTATTTATTTTTTTAAGACAGTGTTGCTGACTGGCAATAGGCTGTGTCACTGGCTGTTACAAGTCTTAAACAGCTTCATGTAAATTGAAGTATACTTTCCAAAGTACATCAATCATGTTTCAGTAACTGGCTCACCAAGTAAAAAATAATGTGGACATTGCTTTCTGAACCTGTTTGTAAATAGTGATGCCTAGAAGTTTCAAAATGACATTTTTTGTATGAAATAAATTAAATCTGAACCTTTTGTTGATGGAACTTAAGTGTCTGGCTTCTTACTCTTTGAAATCACCTCACTTAAAATGTTCCTTTTTTTTAAACACATTTCATATTTTGGTCTTGGAGTGTTGTGGGGGAGTAGGGTGTTGTAGAGGAAGTGAAAGGAAAAATCTTTCAAAGCAGCTGATAGCTCTGTGATTTATTTCTTTAAAATGCAGTGATTTATCCCAAGTAGGAGTCCCGGATCTTGTCAAGTGACCAATGATAGTACCACTATTAAATTAGTGCATAACATACAATTATTAAGGATACTTTATGGGTACAAAGTGTTTGAACAGATTTTACCAGTGTCTATAAGGTGCTTTGGTGGCACAGTCCACTTAGACTGTAATTGGATTGGGCAGAGAGGAATCTATTTTGAACCATTTCACTTGTAATGGGTAACTTGCCTTTAGAGTTGAAATCATAATTTAATGCTAAACATGAATATTTTGAATTAGCCTTTGTTGCCAGTGGGCCTGGAACTTCGTTTTTTCAGTTTAAACTTTATTATAAAGTGCCAGTTGCAGTTTGCACTTAGAACATCTGAAATTCAAGTTGTACTATTGACATTGTTCTGGTCTGACAGCTTCTGAAGTCCCCCGTTAATAATAAACCTAACCATACTTCTGTCAGCTGTATTCTTTTAAGCTGAGCAACCCCTTTGTTCTCAAGCTAGGACAGGATAAAAGTGTGGTCAGCATTTGGATGAGACAAGTCAATTCTACATACTGTATAAATGTCTCCATTAATCATCAGTGAACCAGCAGGTTGCTAGGGTGCAAATGCAGCCAGGTATCTTTAGATAAAGCCTAAAACAGCCTTAAAGGATCTTTTGTAACTATATGAGCAGTATCTTCCTGGCCAGCCTCCAACATGTAAAATTATTCTGTCCACATGAACCCCTGAAAATTCAACATATATTAGCTTAAGTTGTTATGTACAGTGCCTGTGCATGGTTACACAGTTATCAGTAGTAGATGAATTTATATGTATACTGGTCCCCATATCAGTTGGTAAAATGAAAGGTGCACTCAAATTGTTACAATCAATATCTCTGCTTTCCAGCTTCTTAAAGGGATGTAGTTTCTGTTTCCCTTTGTCAGCGGCCTGCAGGTGAGCCTGACAAGCAAATTGCATGTAAAATGTGCTGGAACAGCTGCACTTTGTATTCTGTTCTTTGGGACAAATTAAATACATAATCTGACTTAAATCAAATTAAATACGTAATCTATGGGAGAGCATAAACAAATACAAACAGTGAAAATAACTTTACTACATTAGTCCATTAAAATAAGTATCTGCTCAGCCTAAAATTTGGGACATTAAACAGAAAATTAAACTAGCCCTCTTTGCTAATAATGTCATCTTAGGGCCCAACTCATTGTGGGGGATAAAAAGGCTAGAACTCCCTTACCTGGCTCTTAAGTTTTTGTGTTAATTTATTCCTTGAAATCATAGAGATGTGAATATTTGCTCTAATACAGTACATCAATAATATAGGACATAACTTATCATGCTCTGTTTACACTAAACTACAGTTCTGTGGGTGATAGACTTAACCTAGTCATCCTCTCAAAGATAAGACTGTTACCCAGTGCTCAGTTCTCTGGAAACTTCATTTCCAACTTTGAGACTAACATTCTCCACTGTTCTATAGGTCATTTCTGCCATGTCCCTAATCAAGCTGAAGTAGAATCAGTACAGCTCTGGAGACAGGGCTATGCGTGACAGACTTGTGAATCTTGCAATAAAGGGCTTTTCCTATAACTTTATGAAAGGGGAGGATGTTGGGTTTGTTTGGGTTTTATTAAGACAGTAGCCTGAGGCTAGTCTGCCATATGTTTAACAGGTTTAAAATAAAAGGACAATATGAAGTAGTTTAGGCCCACTATCTAAATTTACTTTAAAAAAAAAAGTCCAAAGACTGAAGCACATCATTACAGTGTAAATATTAGAGTATTATAATTAACTAATACAATGTATTCTGTTTTTCTTTTTAGACTGCCAAAAGGAAGCGGGGCTACATTAAGAATAAACTAATTTTAAAGAAAGGCAAGAGACCCAACAGGAAGACAGTTTAAATACACTGTTCTGATTGCTAATATGCAGCAGTTGTCCTTGAGATAACCAGTCTTTGCCTTTAGCTCAAGTCATGTTTCACAGCAACATGAGGGTACAGAACCATCATTGGTCCAGATTATTGTACAAAATTTTCAGGCAATGTCTGATTTAAAAAATGTTGGCTTATTGAGAACAGCTGTTTTAGATTTGTAACGTGAAGCAAGACAGAGCTGCTGTCCAAGTCTAGCAGCAGATTTTTTTTTTTTTCTTGGTACATATTATCCTTCAGATCTGCTGAGAATTTGGACTGATTGCACCAAAGAACCCTCTAATTTGGTCCTTGGCACATGCATACTTGTCAATTTAAAAAAAAAATCTATATCCTTCAGCTGAATAAGCAATATGTAATGTAAACTGGAATGGTGACATCTGTAAAGTGACTAGTTTTTCCAACCTGTTGATTTTTTTTAAAACAAGAGACTGTAGATCTTTGTAATTCAGCTATTAGAAAACACAGATTACTCTCCCTTCTAGTATTTATTTACAGGGGTTCATTCAATGTACTTTTTCTATTTCTGTAAGGTTTTTGGTCTGGACTGTACGAGGCAAGCTACATTTTCACAAATGATAACTGGACACATTACAGTGATTGGATGATACAGTTTAAATTGAACAAGCTGCTTTTGTTTAAAAAATTGCAGTATTGCTGCCTTACACAGCACAAATCTTGTCTAATGTAGATGTAAGGGCTAAATTTGTATCCTTCTGAAAATCTGAAGCAACATTTAATGAATGCTACTGAGCACCACAACAGCTGGTGTTTCAGAACTAAAGTTAAACTAATTTTGTGAAATGTGTACATGGTAAAACAAGTATACCTTTTTTAAATCTTAAAAAAAGGTTGACAGGTATACAAAATCCCCCTTTCTGTGGCTATTTGGAGAGGGAGAGGCTTTATAAACCCCAACCTACCTTTTTTGGGGAAAGGATTGTGTTTTTTCTCTGCATTTCTATTTAGAGTGCTTAATCAGTTGATGAAACTTCTGCTTTAATGCTATTTGCTTTCTTTTATATTTTTTTAAGTGACAATTGTCAAGTTAAATGCACTAAAATATAAATGGAGATTGAACATGTTCACTTTCCAGCTATAGGAAACTTTATACAGACTTGAAAAATTTCTTGTTCTTTCAATAAAGTGAAAGGGGGTTTTTGCTGTTTGTTTTCCTGCCACAGGATGCAACTCATTTTTAATATAAGCAAATCTAATTTACACCAGAAGTATTGGTGTAAAATGCAGAATAGTATGTACCTTTCATGAAGAAAATGTAAATTTACAATGTTCAGTGAGAATGTTACTGCTGATTTTTCCCAAGGTGTAGAATATTTTTTGATTTATAAACTCCTTTTTGATCTTAATGGTTCTTTTACAGACCAAAACTACAGCTGCAACATTTTCACAAAACTAAAAATTCTGGATTTCTGACCCTTGACCCTTTTGAGATTTCATTTTACTTTGTTGCTTTAAAGAATGCAGACCAGTTGTTAACAATAGGGGGAAAATAAAGTTAATTCAAGTTTTGTGTTAAGGTGTCTTGTCATTTTTATTCTTAAAATGAACTTGAAAAATTGGTACTCTTCTACTAGCATGAATCCTTGGGCCTAGTTGAGATTAAAATGTAGGATTATTACGATTTGATCAAGCTATAAACTACATGTATTAGTCACTTCCACTAATTTAATCCCTTCAGTGAAGGTATAATTCTACCATTTTACCTGGTGCTATGCTGTGATCTCAAGTGTATAGTCAGTGTGTGCATTGGAGTTGACCATAGGATTAAGAAGAAAAAATTTGCCCATTGTGAAACAAAGGATGTCTGCTTACTCCATAAGAAAATTCTCTACTTCATAATTTTTGCCTCAATCACTAAACTTGCAAAACAAAGTTAAGCTTGGGCCTGCTTTAACAATGGTCTAAAGCCTTTGTTCTCCCAAAAATATTTAAGTAACCTTACTTAAACTACTCCAATTCCAAAGTGCAAAATTTTCAAAGCTGCTATTACTGCTTCAGTGAAACCACAGTAATCCCTAGTAACTTAACCATCAGTTCCTTTCCAAGTTAAGTCTATGCCTAGAAAGTTCACAAAAATGTAGAACCCTCTGTGAATTGCTATTAAAAAATGTTTTCAGGGAGCAGCTACTATCTTTCCCCACACATGCATATTTTTGAGAGACATATGGCTTTGAGTTTGCCCTCTGAAAGAAGATCCCGATAGGGCACTGAACTTGAATGTCCTGGTTCTGTGCATAAATCTGATAGACTTCCTGTATGACTTTAAGCAAGTCCCAGACTCTGCTCAGTTTCATATCCTCATACTACCATTAGATTGAAAATTAATGAGATGTTCAGCTACTGTGGTAATTGTTATAGAAAAATGTATAAAAGGAATCTATGCTAAGCACCAGCAGCACATGAGGAAGTGAGCCAGCCATATCCTGATAAGGGGAAATTACTTACCTGTAATTCTACTTACTTGAAAATACTATGTCAGAATTTTTGCTTTTTCACTTCCTTGCATTGGCCAAGAACAGCAGGCTCAGCTATTAAGGAATGTTTACCCTTGAAGAAAGCAGTAGTGTAGCTGAATACAAACGCTGTCCGCTGCCAGTATTTCCATACCACCATGTTGCATATAAATATAAACCTTTTACTCTGAATTGCACTGAAGACCTGTTGTGTTGGGGCCTAATTCAAAATGATTAATCACATCCAAAACTGAGGGATGGTAGGTAAAAACCATTGATCTCTGCAGAATTACAGGTTTTACTGAAAACACTACTCAGCACATGTGATGGGGCAACTAGGGAACAGTAAAGGTAAAATACTTCATCTGCCTCTGATAGGGTGCTCCTTGCCAGCTACTAGTGTAATGGTGGAGTGATTACACAAACATTTGAAAATCAGTTTGATTTCTTACGCTTGCTGAATAAAGGGGGCCTTGACATACTTCAGCTGCTGGTTCTGAGGTTAACGGCGGAGGGGGGTTCTGTCAGTCATTGACATGAAAGTCTGCATTTGAAGCCTTCCTCAAGGGAAAGACAGGCCTTAAAGACTGTAGGCACTGTTCTTGTCCCCTCTGAAGGGAGCCTGTACCTGCTTTCCAGTATACAGCAGGTCCTCGAGGTGGAACCTAAAAGTCTGCCACCAGGCAGATCTCCAAATGTCCACCCTTGAGGCAGCAGACCTCACCACTGTGGCATGCATCAGCAGCAGAGGGTAGCTGAATCTGATGGCAGACTAGTATGTACTAGCTTAAGCTCCTGCTGTGTGTGTTGCAGATGTGAATTTCCTAGGGTCAAGCCTTTCAAAGCTCCACTTGGCTATTGAGTCATAGATTACCAAGCCTTCAAGGATGGCAGTTCTGGTGGTCAAAATCCAAAGGGGATTCCAAATGAATCCCAACATCACTGGTCAAGATTCTGGGGCACAGTATCATAACTGCAGCTGGTCACTCCTTGAGCAGAGCCGCCTCTGCAACAAAGGTCTCATGGGAAGACTTGGCAACAGGTAGCTGGTCCAAAACAACCTTCTTGGGCACTGGTTCTTGGCTCAGATACCTTAGGCATGGCTCAGATAAAATTCTTACCCAGATTCAGCTCAGCTTTCTTGGAAATCTGCCAAAACTGGAAAGGCTCTTCCCCCTGTAAGTTTTTGCTGTCTTAACACACATGCATTTGGAATCAGATGAATCCTTTGGCCCATTTGAGTCGGAATATTATCCACCACCACTTGGCCTGTCCCTACCCAAGCAGCTGGAATTAGGAAAATGGCTTGGAGAACTGATATTTCCTCAAAGCACTGAAGCTACTTCAAGAGGTGCTTGCATCGAAGGCCATCATTTCCTGCACTAGGAGCACTGTTCTCAGGATAAGGCTGCATCAACAGAACCCCAAGACACAGCTTGTCTTGATGTACTCTGCTTCAAAAAGGTAAAACCTCCACAAATAAGTCATTCTCCTTGGTTTCAGGCTCAACTTACAGGAATCTACAATCGGGTGCCTCAAGGCATGTACTCTCCCATCTTTCTTCAGTGCATAGTGTGACATCCACAAGCAGTTTTGGTGTCCCCTACCTAACATGGTAAATGCAAAGGTAAAAGCCATGAATAGCAGCCATCTGTTCCAAGTTCTGCCACACTGTAACATGGTTTAAAGCAGCTAAGTAGCCTGCTTTCCTAGTTCAAATGTGTTTGAAGAAAAGAGTATTTAAAAAGCATGAAACTTTTTTCCTGCACTGAGAATACACGTGCTGAAAGATCTGAAAATTACAAGGCACAGAAATGTCTTAATTCAGTTACAAGTACACCAAGAAAAGAGAGAGCAACCTCAGGAGCATTGAAGCACAATAGCTGAGGCAGTAACTAAAACAGACACAAATATACCTAGCAAGTACCAGAAAGCTGAGGCACATAAATGCGAAGAAAAAATAAGGATACCAAATGCCTGCATAGGAGCCAACATGCCAGAGCAGGAAAAGACACGCTGGTGGGCCATAAAGGAACAGAGCATTTGCCAAGAAATTTATCCAGGCAACTGTGTGAGACAAACTGGACTGTAGGGATTTTAAAGAATACACTTTGTGCAAAGAATGGCGCAGAAGCACACCAAACGGACGTCTTTTGCTGAACATAGTCAAGCAGGACTGCATGCCTGCAGAAAACAGCATGGAAGCAAAGGGAAGCCGGGCAGGGGTGTGAGACCATGGGTGCAGTTGGGGTGGGGGAGAGATTGCCCCTTCAAAACAGGGGAGGCATGGGGGGCACACAGGGTTACATGCCTCTGCAGCTAAACACCACTTCCTGGGTCCTAGGGTCAGTTGTGCTCCCCTTCTGTGTGCCTTCCTGTTTTCTGTGCAACAGTGAGTGCTGGTGGTGTGGGAAAGGGGTGGAGAAGAAAAGGGGATAGGGGAATCATGAGCTTGGCCTGGGGCATCCCTTTGGCAGCTTAATGGACTCCCCTGTTAAGCAGGGTCATTGAACCCTTGCCCTGACATGTCCTACTCCTGGATTCCTCTGATGAGCCCCCCACACCCAGACCCCCTTCTCACTGATTCCCAACCAGCTGCACCTGGACCCCAACCCCATCAAGCCCCACTCCCCCAGCACCCAGACCCTCCTCCTCCCCACACACACACCCTGCTAACCCTCTACTATCACCACCTGGATCCCCTGCAGAGTCCCATTGCCCCTGGAACCCCCACCCCAACAAGGCCCCATGCATCCAGATCTCCCATTGAGTAGCCTCACCCAGATTGCCCCACACAGAAACCTCTCACCCCACACTTGGATCCTGCTGGGCTGAGCCTGACCACCCACACCTGGTGCACCTGGCACAGAGGGACAGGGCCTCAGGGTGTTTCTGGGGCAGGCCCAGCCCTTGCACTTTGTCGGGGTCAGGTCCCTGTACTGAGAGAAGTGGGAACTTCAGGGTGATCTCCCACCTCAATGCAGCCAGGGGCCTGTGCTCTCCACTGCCATGCTGGAGCCACATTTATTTATTGACAAAATTTGCTTAATTTTAAAATATTGTGTGCAGAATTTTTAATTTTTTGGCACAGAATCCCCTCAGGAGTAAAGTCTTATCTTTTAAGGTTATCAGAACAAAAATGGAAAAGATCTTCCCACCACATTTCTCCAACTCATCCCTGTCACTCCTGCTTATCCCAGTTGTTCATCCTACATAGACTTGAGTGAATGTAGACAGTGGTAGCGTCAGTGCCACCAGACGAGGTTTCAGCTTCGTCAGACTTTGTCTAAGAGCAGGGCTCAAGCCTAGATCTATATAACAAAAGCTCCAAGGGAAATATACATTAGACCCAAGCTTGTCTTGCTGAGACATGTCCAACTTCAGAACCACAGAAATGAAGCCATGTGCTGAAAAGGGTAGCCGGCTGTACAATACAGGCTGTTGGCTCTTCTTTACAGCCAGTTTCTTTTTCTGGTTCTCATGTATTAGCACACGATTGTGGTGTGTGGATTTTCAACAGTGGAGGAATATTTCAAATCGAAATGGTCTTCAGTGAAACTGAAAAAAAATTCATATTAGATTTTGTAACGTCCTCTTTCTCCTCCTCCCCCTTCACATTTTTAATCATACAAAAGTTGAGGGACTCTATAAATAGTTTAGGCCCAAATTTTAAGTGTTGAATTCATATTTTATTTGTTGGGAAAATGCAGCCACTGGTAATAGAAGGGCATGAATCCCATTATCCAGAGCTGCTGTTTGAATGTTATCTATAGGAACTCATCAAGTTTCATGGGAGGAGCAGGAATTGATCATGGCAAGGATCTTTTACAGAAAGATACACTTAATAATATAACAAATGAATAAAAGTGATCTTCAGGAAGTTAGATACACCTTGATAATATCCTTTCTAACGGTCTCCCTATTGATCAAAATAAAGCGCATTACTAACCAAAATTAAGACTAATTGTTGTAGCCATTGCAAGAGTGTCATCACCAGGGCTTCTCTGCACAGTTCACACCCCATCCTTACCTGCAGCTGGGTGGTGCTCCCCCAGCCACTAGCTGCCACCTCTTCCCCCACATCTAGCAAGCCAATTGTTTAAAATTAATTTAAAACAGAATGTTCCCTGTCTGATATCATGCATTGTCAGGAGAAAAACAAGATTTCAATGGAAGCAGATCACATATGCAACTGAATGTGGTAAAGAAAAATATTGTACATCTACAGACCTTTGAGCAAATGGTGCCATTTTAGCTACATATTTCAATGGAAAGCAACAGCATGCAAATCGCTAAGTGAAAGAATCATTTATTGACAGAGATGTCAGTTTATGTAATTTTAATTCACATAAATTGTGAAAGGAGGGCTAATCAGAAGTGACTGCCAGAGTATTTTAAAATTTTAACAAACTTACATTTTTTGGCTGAACAGTTCTACTTTAAGGAAGAAAAGATTGCATAGGTTCTACATGTGTGCACAAAAAAAGGTAGATCTGAAATACATTGAGAGTCACGTTACATTTAAAAGTGTACACCAGCTACCCAAAAATTATTCACTTGCAGGTGCAAGACAGACATTAGAATAACCTACAGAATAAGGCTGGTTACTGCTTAATAGTAGAATATACATAGAATATATATTTTATTAATCAGAAAAAATAAAGTGAAGACACTTCTTGAATTTATTTTTGAAATCTGTTTTTGATTCAGATATTTCAAACATGAGCACTGTGCTTGCCTCACAGGATTTATTCTGGAAAACTGACAGTGGTAACAGCATCAGGGGTTCTTCACAGCATTAAAAAACAAAAATTTTTATTGGAGCATAAATGGAATGGTCTCGCCATGCGGTAACAAATAACCATGCAGAGAAGAAACCCTTAATAAATTTGAAGTCCAAAATTAGTTAAAATTCACCTTAAAATAAGAGCTACACATCCTTGTAGCATTGATAGTCATACTGTGAAAGCTAAGGAAAGGTCCAGTCCTGCACTGCTGACAAATGTTTGAGGTCTCTAATTCCTCTTTGTCATCAATGCATGGCCAAGTTCTTTGGTGTTTGAAAATTAAAGCTACAGTTT
Organism: Natator depressus; assembly: GCF_965152275.1. Classification (NCBI taxonomy): domain Eukaryota; kingdom Metazoa; phylum Chordata; order Testudines; family Cheloniidae; genus Natator; species Natator depressus. The sequence goes on along the minus strand of NC_134235.1, from coordinate 190,238,994 downwards.
TGAGGGCATACTCCAATTATGATCTGTTTAATTCTGCATTTTAGACTGTTCTTCATAATGTAATCTACATTATAACTTGTTAATGTTTCCAGATACTTACCGGACTAACCTCTTTAAAACAAGAGTGGCTCCAAGCAATATAAATGAGTTCCTGCAGACCACAAAGTGTATGAATTCTCCTGAAGTTACCTATAAGTTCATCTCTTATCACAGGGGCATCATTTTAACATAATAATTACAGAAAAGCATCCACTATACCTAAAAATAAAGCTTTCCTTACAAACAATATTTCTGTACATTAAAACATCCTGTACAGTCTACATTTCTTTAAAATAGGTTTTTAAATATTTAAGAAAACCCCTAGATTTTTATGTGCAGAGAAAAGTATGTACAGGCAGATACAATGTGGCTTTAAGAGATGAAGGACACTACAAGCTATTTAATAGAGATCTGAAGCTCATTAAGTTGAAAGATCTATTGAAGGTCAATTCCAAGTTAACAATGAATGGTGCATTCAATTACATATACACCTGAGTATAACTTTCTGACTTATCCAAGTAACCTTAATATCTACCAAAATAACTAACATAAAATGCAGACACACGTGAACAGATGAGCAATGCTTCAACCTAAATATATTTGTCTCGTATCTACAAGCAACTATATTAAGAAAGCAGACAAAAGGCACAAAATTAGCCAGTACTACTGAAAGTTAGGCATTCATGCTACTGTTCATTAGAAATATACTGGTGTTTATAAGGGTCATTGTAAAAGTAAATTAAGCACTGAGCAGAAGTCAGTTTACTACATTTTTGTCCATTACTGTACTTTCTCTTGAAAATTGACACATCTCACTTTAACTGAAATGCAGCTAAGCGTTAATACACTGTATATTCTTAGAAGTTCACTTTCTTCATCTCTCAATGGTTTACTTACAAAGTAAAATCAAGCTATAGATTTTTACATTACAAAACAAATCACTGCCCCTAGTATTATTTTTTAATTTACTAAAGCCCTTATTTCACCATGAAGTAGTAAGTTAGCAAATAATGTCTGGTGTAAAAGAAGCATTTTCTGAGAAAATGTCACAAAGCAATCAGCTGGGCCTAAAAAAAAAGAGAAGAACCAAAAATACAGGACTGTTCAAAGCTATAACACAAGACTGATGGGCTGTAAAGCAAGTTCACCCAATGACGTTGGCATTCCCTAGCATAACCACTGCCAGTGGTGTTTCACAGAGAGATCCCCTTTCCCACAGTCACGGGGCTGACAAATGGCCTTGCAAAATATTAAGCATCTCTTTGGAATACAAACAGAAAAAAAGAACAATGGATTAGTACAAACAAGGTTCTTGCAATGGTATTGCTACTTTTTATAAGATGGCAATAAATGCATGCTTGTAAGTGAGTCACAAGGACAGAAAACATGCTCTTAAACCAATATCCCAAATGTATTTTTGCTTAGGTCACTTGAAGTGAGCCATTTAACCACCTTTAGACTATGAATGACTGCCAATGACAAGTCACATTTTATAAGTGCAAAACGTTTTTGGCAAAGTGAAAAATATAAAACCTCAAACTGTACTAATAAAAAAGTATTCTTAATTGCCAGCATAGGGCCTGATCCCACAAGCAGACACCACACTGAACTCTCATTGACTTCAACTGAAGTTTTGTGCACATAATGTTTAAAGGATCAGGACCTCAATCACTGTTAGTGCGCGTATAGCATGTTTACATATACATATCAATCAATACAGTACGTGTGTATACGTATATATATACACACAAAATGGCTATTGAATAAACTTGAGCTTGTAGCTGTTTTGAAATTCATCAGTCACAGTATATAGCTTCTTATTTGTATCTCGTTGTAACAAAACTATTCAATGACACCTGAAGGTTATATACTGCATCGTTTTAATGCCTCTAAGATGGGTTTGTTATGAGACAACAGTGCGCTCTCTCTTGTCAATGGGACTTCCAGAGGGGATTGAAGTATATCCAACCATCACCCTGTAAGAAAATTAGGGAGATTTTACAAATGAACCTTTCACTGTTTTTAAAAAGATATACAACACACTACTAAAATAGATTCAACAGAAGCTAAAGAAATACTGTCAAGATATGGCTGTCTGAAAACTTTGTACCTACTACAATTACAAGCAACACGTAAGACTGCTAAAACTAAATGATATTAGTGAAAGCCTTTTTCACTTTATTTTGTACAACAGATAGCACTCACTGCGTGTGTAGAGTGAGTTTCACCTGTGTTGAAAAAGTCCTTATAACCATCAGTAGGGGAAGATGATAAAACCTTAAAAATTACTTGACAAGAATATTTTAGAAAAATTCTAAGTCGTGCTAGCTAAACGGTGCTCTTATCAAAAACTGGAATTTTTTTTTAGTTTTTCTATTTTTGAAAACAAGCATTTTCTTTGCATTTTATCATATTCTGCATCTCCAAAAGGAAGAGAATATTTTTACCTCATTTCCATTCCATACAAAGAATCAATCAACACAGGAGTATTACTAGACATGGTTCAAAAATAACTTGCTCAAACTTCCACAAAAATCCTAAAAGGCCCTGAATATATTAGATCATATTCTACCCTCAATCTGCAGAACAACTTCCACCATTGTTAATGGGGGCTGTAAATGGGAACTATAAGAATAAGGGTTAACATTTAGTCTATAGTGTCAAATATTTCAATACACAATTGTTTGTAATACGCTAGAGATCGGGATTTCATTATACATTCCCTTCCTCACACTTAAAGCCTGTGGATCCGACTAGTTAAAAAACCACTGAAGTAGTTTAGATGCATATTTTAAATGCTGTAAACAAAACCAGTAAAAACGTCAGTAACAGATAAGATGAAAGAAAACAGATCAACTAATATTTTCGTCCACTTCTTTAAAAAAGGTAAACATTTCTTTGCAATTGTGGAAACCCAAACAGCCAGCTTGACCAAGAACATCAGAACCAGAAAATGAAAGTGACCCATCTAGTTTCATCATCCAAGATGAATAGCGTAAACGTACGTAATTGTAAAAAATATTTACATTTAATAAACTTTAAATGGTATTAGTAACAGTGATTTTCTTCTCAATTGCCTGATTTTTGTCCTCCAGTTTCCTTTTTAAAGTAACTGGAGCATCCAGACACTGCTGCTGATAGGGACAGTGAAATCCTAACACCCAGATATAAAGGGCTTAACTGTTAACTCTTTCTTACTGTCCCCATCATGCAATGTACATGAATAATCCCATTGTGTCCAATGGTACTACTCACATAAGAATGTAAAAATGGCCATACCAGTCAAACCAAAAGTCCATCTAGCCCAATATCCTGTCTTCCGACAGTGGCTAGTGCCAGATACTTCAGAGGGAATGAACAGAACAGGGCAATTATCGAGTGATTCATCCCTTATCCTCCAGTCCCATCTTCTGGAAGACAGAGGTTTAGGAAAACCCAGATCATGTGGTTCCATCCCTTGACTAATATCTAGTACATCTTGACTAAAAGCTATTGATGGACCTATCCTCCATTCATTTATCTAATTTTTTTAAATCCAGTTGTACTTTTGACCTTCAGAACATCCCCTGGCAATGAGTTCCACAAGTTGCCTGTGCGTTGTGTGAAGAAGTACTTCATTATGTTTCTTTTAAACCTGCTGTCCATTAATTTCATTCAGTGACCCCTGGTTCTTGTGTTATGTGAAGGAGTAAAGAACACTTCTTTATCCACTTTCACCACACCATTCTTGATTTTACAGACCTCTAACATATCCCCTTTTAGTTGTCTCTTTGCTAAACTGAACAGTCTTTTTAATCTCTCTTCAAATGGAAGCTAATCCATACCCCTAATAATTTTTGTTGCAGTTCTCTATACTTTTTCCAATTCTACATGATCTTTTCTGAGACCAGTCACCCAGCTTTGTGAGATCCCTTTGTAATTCTTCGCAGTCATCTTTGGACTTAACTATCTTGAGTAATTTTATCTTGAGTAATTTTGTATCATCTGCAAACTTTGCCACCTCACCGTTTACCCCGTTTTCCAGATCATTTATGAAGATGCTGAACAGCATTGGTCCCAGTACAGATCCTTGGGGGACCCCACAATTTACCCCTCTCTACTATGAAAACTGACCATTTATTCCTATCCTTTGTTTCCTATCTTTCAACCAGTTACTGATCCATGAGAGGACCTTCCCTCTTATCCCATGATTGCTTACTTTGCTTAAGAGCCTTTGGAGAGCAGATCACTGGACCACCCTTGTCCACATCTTTTTGACATCCACAAAGAATTCTAATAGATTGCTGAGGCATGATTTCCTTTTACAAAAGCCCTGCTGACTCTTCCCCAACTTACTATGTTAATGTATGTAACAGATCATTCTGTTCTTTACTATAATTTCAAATAATTTGTCTGGTACTGAAGTTAGGCTTACTGGCCTGTTATTGCCAGAATCACCTCTAGAGCCTTTTTTAAAAATCAGCTTTCCAAATTATCCGCCAATCATCTGGTACAGAGGCTTATTTAAGTGATAGGTTACATATCACTGTTAGTAATTGTGCAATTTCATATTTGAGTTCCTTCAGAACTCTTGGGTGAATATCATCTGGTTCTTGTGACTTATTACTGTTTAATCAATTTGTTCCAAAACCTCCTCTCCTGACACCTCAATATGGGGCAGCTCCTCAGATTTGTCACCTAAAAAGAATGGCTCAAGTGTGGGAATCTCCCTCCACCCTACATCCTCTGCAGTGAAAACCAATGCAAAGAATTCATTTAGCTTCTCCACAATAACCTTATCTTCCTTGAGTTCTCCTTTAGCACTTCAATCGTCCAGTGGCCCTACTGATTGTTTGGGGGCTTCCTGCTTCTGATGTACTTTAAAAAATGTTGCTGTTAGTTTGTGTGACTTTTATTAGTTGCTCTTCAAATTCTTTTTTGACCTGCTTAATTATACTCTTATACTTGACTTGCCAGAGTTGATGTTCCTGTCTATTTTTCTCAGTAGGCTATGACCTCCAATTTTTAAAGGATGTCTTTTTGTCTCAAAACTGCCTCTTTCACTCTGTTTAGCAATGGTGGCTAATTTTGTATCATATTTTTTGGTCCTCTTATTAGTTTTTTTTTTTTATTTGGGGAACAGAGTCATCCATCTGCTGTCCAGACTAGGAATCCCAAGAAGTGTGCTGCTTGCCTAGAGCTAGAGTTGCCACTGAGACTCATCAAGGCCTCGGACCGCTATCCCTTCCTACTTAACTACATGGGCATCAACGATACTGCCTAGAATGACCTTGAGTGGATCCCTACAGACTACATGGCTCTGGGAAGAAGGATAAAAGAGTTTGGGGGCACAAGATGTGTTCTCATCCATCCTCCCTGTTGAAGGAAAATGCCCAGGTAGAGACCGAACAGAATCACGGAAGTAAACGTGTGGCTACACAGGTGGTGTTGGCGAGAGGGCTTTGGCTTCTTCGACAGCAAGCTGATGTTCCAGGAAGAAGGATTACTGTGCTGGGCTGGCTCCATCATCAACTACTGGGAAGAGCATCTCTGGACATCATCTGGCTAACCTGAGCTTTAAACTAGGTCCTATGGGGGATGGTGACAAAAATCCCGCCAATGCGCATCTAGGCTCAAGTAACAAAGGCAAGAGGAAGGGGCTAATTTCTGGAGAAGGGTCTAGAAACCACAACTGCATTAAAAAGGCAAAAAGAAAAGCAACAGGGAAGTATGCAAAATATCTTCAATGTCTGTATACAAATGCAAGGAGAACGGGGAACAAGCAGGATGAACTGGAAGTCATGGTATGTGAAGAAAATTATGACTTAATTGCCATCACAGAGACTTGTGGGACAAGCATTAAGGGATATAGCTTGTTCCAAAAGAATAGGTCTGGGGGAAAGGAGGAGGTGTTGCACTGTATGTCAAAAAAGTATATGCTTACTCTGAGATCCAAGGGGAAGTGAGCAACAGACCTACTGAGTGCCTCTGGGTGAAGATAACAAGGGAAAAGAACAGTAACGATTTTATGGTGGTGGTCTATTATAGGCCAACAAATCAGGAAGAGGAAATGGATAGTCATTCTACAAGCAGGTAACAAGATTAATACTAGCTCATATGTGTTAGCTAATGAGGGATTTTAAATTCCGTGATATCTGTTCAAAGACTACTGCAGCAAAACGTAATATGTCCTGCAAATTCTTAGTGTGTGTAGGGGACAGCTTTCTGAAGCTGAGGAAACTACTAGAGGGTCATCCATTTTGGATCTGGTTTTGACCAACTAGGATGAATTAGTTGTGAACATAAAGGTGATCAGGAACTTGGGAGGAAGTGGTCATGATTTGATAGAATTCAAAATCCTATGGAAAGGAGGACATGAGAACAGCAAAACAGCAGATTACAACTGACTCAGAATAATAGTAGGCAAAGTCTCACAGAAAGACCAATTAGGAAGAAGAATCGTTGAAGGGGGCTGGCAGTTCTTAAAAGATGTAATACTAGAGGCTCAACATCAACCTATCCCAACACAGAGGAAAGATCAGAAGAGCCACCAGAGGCCAATGTGGCTGCACAAGAAGCTTTTTAGCTACCTAAAAAGCAAAAGGGATACATACAGCAAATGGAAGGAGGGGCATGTCACTAAGGAAGTATACATGGGAAAAGCGCGAGTGTGTAGGGACAAAATTAGGATAGTCAAGGCAAAGAAGGAGTTACAGCTGGCAAAAATGTTAGCAACAACAGGAAAGGTTCTTCAGATATGTCAGACAAAACAGAAAGATCAAGGACAGTGTAGGTCTGCTGCTCACTGGAGAAGATGTGCTGGTAATGGAAGATGATAGGAAGGCAGAGCTGCTCAATGCCTACTATGATTCAATCTTCTCACAAAAAACAACATATGACCAGAAGAAGAATAAAGTTACCATAGACAATAAAGGGGAAGGGATGCAGATTGGCATAAGTAAAGAACAAGTCAGAGATCTTTTGACCAACTTGAATGAATTCAAATCAGCGGGGCCAGATGCTATTCACCCCAGGTTACTGAAGAAATTAGCTGAAGAAATCTCTGAGCCACTGGCAATAATATTTACAAATTCATATGTGACAGGAGAGGTCCCGGAAGACGGGAGAAGGGCTAACGTAGTGCCCATCTTTAAAAAGGGGGAAAAGGAGGAGATGAGGTACTATAGACCCGTCAACCTGACTTCGATACCTGGGAAGCTACTAGAGCAATGTATAAAATATTCAATTTGCGAATACCTGGTGGATGAAGGGGTGATCGCTAGCAGCCAGCACGGATTTACCAAGAACAAATCATGCCAGACCAGTTTGATTTCCTTCTTTGACAGGGTAACTAATTTGGCGGATAAGGGAAATGTGGTGGATTTCAGCAAGGCTTCCGACACAGTCCCACATCATATTCTGATAAGTAAGCTGGAGAAATGTGGACTTGACAGAACTACCATTAAGTGGATACAGAATTGGTTAAACCACCACAAACAAAGAGTAACTATTAATGGAATGATGTCAGATTGGAGGAAGGCCTCAAGTGGGGTCTAACTGATCGCCATATTTGGGGTCAGGAAGGAATTTTCCCCTGGGTCAGATTGGCAGAGAGCCTGGGGTTTTTTTGCCCTCCTCTGCAGCATGAGTTACTTACAGGTTTAAACTAGGGTAAATGGCGGATTCTCTGTAACTTGAAGTCATGATTTGAAGACTTCGGTAATTCAGCCAGCTGGTAGGGGTCTATCACAGGAGTGGGTGGGTGAGGTTCTGTGGCCTGTAATGTGCTAGAGGTCAAACTAGATAATCACGATGGTCCCTTCTGACCTTAAAGTCTATGAGCCATTGCTGAGCATCAAGCTATTTGCTTTAAATGGCCAAAAATACGAATTTAGATGTCTAATCATAGAGGCCAAATTTATAAAAATTCAGGCACAAATACATTTAACCAAAGGCAGGCAAAAGACTGCTTAAAAAGGAGAACAAGGTTTACAAAATCTAAAATAAATGTCTGATGATTGTTTTTTTAGGAGTCAAAGTTTGGAAAGATCAGAGAGATTTAGTCAGTCACAATGGTACATACCAAAAGCTGATTTTAATTGTTTGCGCGCGCACACTCCTCACTGTACTCTGGAACTCCACTACATTCCTATCTTAAAGCAACAAAGAAATGCTTTGGTGTGATTCACATTACCTCGTTGGTAAAATATTTTGGTTTCCAGGGTGCATTAATAGCCACACGTTGCCTCTCCTCTGCTCGCTGCCTCTCCTCAAGACGGTGTTTGTGCTCCGTTGCTGCATCGATATTGCCTTCTTTCAGGGAGTTGGTGACATGTTGCCAAAGATGCCTGAGTGATTGATCACAGATAAACACAGACAACATGGAATGAGAACTCCTCAGCAACAGTAAAGTACCTTGTAAAGAGGAATATACAATTGCAGGATAAACTTGCCAGTTCTTTTTCACATAATGATGGTGTGTTCATTATCTGGCACTCTACTTGTACCATCTCAAACAGACTTCGAACTATCACTTTTTTAATCCTTTTCATTGTATTTTAAAACATACTGTTAACTACTTTTACTGCAGTAATGGCTTAACATGTCTATTGTTTATAATATTTTAAAGCTCAAAAATACATGTATTTTCCCCCTATTTAGCAAGTGTGAATTCTCTCACCCCATCGTATTAAACTATGAACCTGATTTTCAGATGTGTTCAGCACTCAATATCTGGCTACTTCATTTAGGTGCCTGAAGGGGAGCTGTTGGGTGCTCAGCTCTTGAAACCTTGGTCCTACATCTTCAAATCAACATGACAATTTTTGATAACTGCTTTGTGTCCAGACCTGTATGTAGCTCATTAATGAAAATATTGTGCAGTGTTTGACTTGTGCGCTAGTTAGCAGAGGAAGCACACCACAGTCCTTTTGCATCTGTTACTTTAAAAAGCTTCTACTTCTGAACTACAAAGTAGTATATTAAAAGAACTTTGGAAGATAAAATGTCAAGGACAGTCCCTACCAGGTTACAATAATGTTCAGTTTAGAACCAAATTTGGTCCTTATTTGTTTGACAGTGTGCATACGAATGAAGTGTGTGTGTGGCCAGCACAGAACCCCAATTTAGAGTGCAAGTAGTAATGTTGTGCAACATGTAGAAAAATGGACCAAAAGCTGTCAGAACACTTAAGTTCTTCTGCTTCAGGGCATAACTTTTGTTATGTAGAATTTTCAGTGGTGTTTAAGTGAGCCATTATTTAAAACTGATTAAATTGTGAGTAATCAGACACCGACTGAGTATTTACAGTCCATCTGCTAGTGTCAAAAATAAAACAGATACACAATGGAACTTCTGGCTTCCTCAGTCACACTTTTTTTTTCTGGTTAGAAGACAGCAAAAAAAAAAAAAAAAAAAGCATTTATGAGAGACGGAGCATGTCTATTAGCTAGAACATTTCATCTGACCAAGTACACCCATTTGTAAAATGGATAGAATGTATTCATTCATTACAAGGTGAAGCTTCATTCATTCAGTCATGCTCTTTAAGATTCTCTCAAATGGCAACTAACAGGTGCAACATTATGATTCGATAAAGTATTGATCTTCTAGTGACAAATACGTAAATGAATATTTACAGTAAATTCTAACACAAGTTCTCTGATACAGTGTGTTAAAAAGTCAGGTAAAAGGTGTAGATGCATGACGATTTTTTAAAGTATTTTTAAGTTGTGTACAGCCAATAATTCTAATATACAGCTGTGAGAAATAGAGATGAAACTGAATATGCAGAAATGACAATTCAGCAACTCACAATGAAGCAGACATAGAAACTGCATTGATTACCTTTCATTTTTAAACTTTACGAAATCCGCACGACCATTTTTTCATTTAATAACTAAATAGCAGTTATATTGCAGTTTATGTATCAAATGTTGTTCTGAAAAATCTGCGTATGCAGCTTTCACTACTCACTGCCTATGAGAATTTACACTACCCAAAACAAGAGCTTGACTGGATCACACGTGAATATGCAATAGTTGCTTCCGTATTAAGTTTTTGTCTAAGCTTCATAAACAGAATTCTCTCATGCCCATAACCTCACCTTGATTCAAATGGACCTTGTTTTGCTATTGGTCTAATCTTTTTTCGGATAACGGGCAGTTTGGTGGTGTCAATCACTTTGGTTTCTCCATTGCTGTATGTAAATTCCAGTGTGCCATTCCATTCTCCTTGTGCCTTACACACGATGGTATTGGTGGGATTGTGTTTCACTTCTGCTGTAACCCTAATTCCAATATGACAAAAAGCAAAAATAAAATATATAGTTTACCTTAGTGCCAGCATAGTAAAAGGACTTTAATCCACTAAATTCAAACGGGAACAGGTGCAAACAAGGGCTACTAGGATGATCCGAGGAATGAAAAAATTACCTTATGAGAGGCAACTCAAAGAGTTTGACTTGTTTAGCCTAGCCAAAAGAAGGCTGAGGGGAGATATGATTACTCTCTATAAATACATCAGAAGGAGAAATACCAGGCAGGGAGAAGAATTATTTAAGTTCAGCATCCGTGTTAACACAAGAAAAAATGGATATAAACCGGCCATCAACAACTTTGGGCTTGAAATTAGGCAAAGGTTTCTAACCATTGGAGGAGTTACGTTCTCGAACAGCCTTCCAAGGGGAGCAGTGGTAACAAAAAAATTTAACTAGCTTCAAGACTGAGTTTGATAAGTTTATGGAGGGGATAGTATGATAAGACTGCCTACAATGGCATGTAGCTGATCTGTGACTGCTAGCCGCAAATATCTCCAATGGCCGGTGATGGGACACTAGATGGGGAGGGCTCTGAGTTACTACAGAGAATTCTTTCCCCACATATCTGGCTGGTGAGTCTTGCCCACATGCTCAGGGTCTAACTGATCACCATATGTGGAGTCAGGAAGGAATTTTCCCCTGGGTCAGATTAGCAGAGAGGGGGGGGTTGCCTTCCTCTGCAGCACAGGTTACTGGCAGGTTTAAACTAGTGCAAATGCTGAATTCTCTGTAACCTGAAGTCTTTAAACCATGATTTGAGGACTTCTATAATAGACCCCTAACCTCTGGCTAAGTTACTGGAGTGGGTGGGTAAGGTTGTGGGGCCAGCAATGTGCAGGAGATCGGAGTAGATGATCATGATGGTCCCTTCCGACTTGAAAGTCTATGACTCTGAGTGTCCAAGCAATTTTAAAAATCAACTGAAAACAGATATGTTTAAAGTAAAAACAGAAATCTGACTTTGTTTTGTCAAAGAGAGCAAGTGCAGACTGTGTGTGGTATATCTGTGCTGACATATTCCAGCCATAGATCTTCTAGCATATTTTCCTCTCTTTCCCTGGCATAGCTGTGGCTTGAGTTAAAAATATGCATCAGTCTGGGTTTTCAGTGCTAACTCAGAATTTGTTTGCTATAGTGGACTGGAGATACATTTAACATTGTGTTAAAAATACATCCAGATTTTAAAGCTCAAAATCTGATCCCCCAGAACGTTAACATTGTTACATACTGATGTGAAAGGTCCCAGATTCAAAGTATCTATATTTGTTTTTTCAAACCTACAAATCACATTTTAAACAATTTTCTTAAATGGAAAAGCATTTATGGGATAGGTGATTACCTCACATAAACCACCTTGGATGCTGCTGAACTGGTTTGAGAACCAGCAGAAGGAGCACACTCTGGAATGAGGTGCTGGCAGATACAGGAAGGTTTTGTTTTATTTTTTAAAACACATGATAAAACACTTTATAAATTCAATTTGGCTTTTGCATATTAATTACACACAAACACACCATACAATTTTACAGTAATAAATACAGAACACTGAAAAAGTTTTCAAGTACACTAACATACACTACAAAAGGAAGCAACCCGACAGACAGCAGTTTCAATACCTGTGAACTTTTCCTCCATAGAAAGGCTTGGTGTGGAATGTGACAGTAGCAGAATAGCCAGTCTTGGCACAGTTAATACTGACTTTACCTCCAAGCTCCACCCACGGAATGGTAAGTATAGAACGTGCATAGGCACTAGGCAGTGTGAACACATATTCTTCCTCATGTTCCATTAAGTAAAGAACACCTAGGAGAAAAAGGTTGGAAAGTGAAATGATACTAATGTATTGATGAAAACATGCAGCCACTGGCCAATTATTACCAGCAAATGGTCATTCCCGCAGTCAAAGTAATAGGAGACCCTCACCATGAAGTCAGAGTGCCTCTACCAGTAAATCTCCCTCAGAAGAAATCTACTCAAACATAAAAAGGCATGCCTTCAGTTCTGAATTTTAACCAAGTGATACTTCAAAATGATACAGGATAATTGCATTTGCTGATAACATAGGTTATCAATAAAACGTAAGTACAAACTGGTAAGACCAAGAAAAAAAAAATCTCATAAGAACCAACTCAGTAAGTCTGCAATACTTTGTAGTTCTCTTTACCCCCATAAAAAAAAAGAAAAGAAAGCCCTTTTGGGAGAAAGAGCCCTAAGGAGAGTGGTCTGCGGAAGGAAGTCATCTAGAACTTTGCTCTCTCAATATCAGAGACTTTCTCCCATGCATTCTTTCTAGGCCCCGCATCCAGTAATAGAATGCACACTAGCCCACGTACAGAACACATTCACCCCTGCCACCACCTCCCGCCAGTCCTCTCAACTCCGCTCTCCCCTTTGATTTGATTCTTTTCTATATGGGGTCTTATGCTGTCCTCATCGCTGTAGTATTTGAATGCCTTCCATCAGGACATTGACATAACCAAACATCTGCCACATGTGGTTTATTCTCTCTCTCAACCTCTCCCCAGGAGAAGCCTGTGTGCAGTGTAGTTCCCTTCAGTTCTCCTTGGGATCCTACCTGGTGCCACCTGATCCCACCCTGCTGCACTAGTTTGCTCTACTCTTTGCTGCATGTGTGACTTGTCCATGGCAGCCGGAGCAGCACTTTGAATCCATCTGGCCACAGCGAGAGCCAGCAGCAGCAGGGTGCAGGAATCTTCACAGCTAGCTAAGGAAGCTGGGTGCTGCTCCCTGCCAAGTCAGAGGATCTCTGCATCTGAGGCTTGGTCCACACTACCCACCCCTCAGCGACGTAGGTATACCGACCTAGCACCCAGTATAGAGAGGGCGGGAGGGCTTATCTCACTAATATAGATACCGCCTGTTGGTTGGGGGGGAGGGGGAAAGAGTATCTACACTGACAGGAGAAATTCTCCCGGCAGAATAGGTAGCGTCTTCATTAAGTGCTGCAGCTGTACCACTGCAGTACGGTTAGTGTAGACAAGCCCTGAGCCTCTACCACCACTTTGAGTGGTTCTGTCCCATCATCACTGTGGGTGGGTTTTCAAAACAAAGGACGTTTGTAAAGTACAGCAAATTGTGAACAATACAAATACATGCTGCATACACGGCACATAAATTCTGCAATACCAAATAGCCTTGGTCCAATAAGAGATATTATCTCACCCACCTTGTCTCACCAAATACCCTTAGCAGTTCATCTTAGGAAAGGTCAGTCATCAAAAACAAAGTTAGTTTATCGACTTTGATTTTAATGCTTCTATTATTTTTCATTTTAATAGCTTCCTAGGAGCCAAAATGGTGACTTTGGAAAAAAAACAAAAAAACAAAAAAACTTTGCAACAGAGATTTTAAAAAAATAACCCAGCACACCACTACATACTTAGAATTCAGAGGATCTCTGACCATCAAACAACAATTTTAATGCAAATTGGATGGAAAAACCTTTACAATATCTGTTTGTGGGAGGGATAGCTCAGTGGTTTGAACATTGGCCTGCTAAACCCACGGTTGTGAGTTCAATCCTTGAGGAGGCCATTTAGGGATCTGGGGCAAAAATTGGGGTTGGTCCTGCTTTGAGCAGGGGGTTGGACTAGATGACCTGCTGAGGTCCCTTCCAACCCTGAGATTCTATGAATTCTGTGTTTAGCTATGGAACTGTATTAGTATCAGCCATTTTCCTCACAGTATTGGGGAAAGTTCACAACATAAAATTAAATTAGTATTTTATTTTTGCAAATATAAAAATATACTATCAGTACAGGATATAAAGACAAACCTAAACGATTCAGATTAAAAGAAGGAGTTCTGCTATAGCATTATTTAAAATGTGGTACTCCAACGCATTGGACTAGGCAGAATAAGGAGTTTAGTCACTTCAAGCCTGGAAGTGTTCCCTGAGGCATGTAAATGTCTCTAGCAAACCATCATTGCTCTCTGGAGCTGCTCTTGTTACTTCTGTACGCTCAACCTGCCAATCATGAAACAGCCAACACCTCTATTTCCCTAAGCGAGTCTGACACAAATGACCTGGAAGATGTATGAAAGGTGGGACAATGCAACAGCACAAGCACAGCAGAGTGATGGAGGAAACTATTTTTAACCATCGCATTGGATGGTCAGAAGTTTCCACTTTGCATGCTGTAATCTCAGCACCACCATGAATAAATACTGACAGTATGGAAAGTAAGAATGAACACATTTAACAAGCAAGCTGTGTGTGTAGCTTTTTTTTCTTTTTTTGGGGGGGGGGGGGGAACGGGGATGGTGGGCAAGCCTCATTGGGTGTGTCTACACAACAAAATAAAAATTGTGGCTGGTATGTGCCAGCTGGCTCGAGCTGTGGGGCTGCTTCATTGCTATGTAGACTTCAGGGCTTGGGCTGGACCCCAGGCTCTAGGACCCTGAAGGGTGGGAGGGTCCCAGAGCTCAGGCTCCAGCCTAAGCCTGGAAGTCTACACAGCAATAGAACAGCCCGGCAGCCTGAGCCCCACAAGCCTGAGTTGGCTGGCATGGGCCAGTAGCTGGTTTTTTTTGCTGTGTAGACATACCCATTGTTTGCATGTGTGCAGGAACACCCCTTTCCAAAATGTTACAAAAAAGCTGAAGTACATACTTTGCTTAGAATGACTACAGGAAAGTTTACATGGGAAGAAACCACCACTACCACGCTGAAAATGTGCCATGTAATGGCAATTGACATTCCTGTACCTAAACGATTCAGATTAAAAGAAGGAGTTCTGCTATAGCATTATTTAAAATGTGATACTCCAACGTGGCAATTGACATTCCTGTACCTCCTACTAGTGACAGCCTTATTGCTGAAGAATTACATGCCTAAGCTGCAGCATAAACACAAACCAACATATGATCAGTAAATCAGCATTAAAGCATTTCATTCTTAACCAAAAAAAAAAAAAAGCTTAAATTTTACAGACATATTATCATTTTAATTTTTAAACCATACTTAATGTATCTTCCATAATTTTCTTTGACTACTTGAAAAACTCCAGGCTGGCTTCCCATTTTCATCAGATTCTGCTTAATCGGAGAAACTGTTTCAGGGTAAACCAATGAAAGGTATTTTATTAGCCAGAGCCTCATATACAACAGGTGATAGTGCCTCAGTTATTTTTTGTCCCCATAAGAGTCCAAACATGGGCAATTTAGGCCCAGCTCCTCAATGGTATTTAGGTGCCTAACTTCCATTGGAAACAGACACCTAAAAACCTTTGAAGATCTGGGCCTTAGTCTCTCTCTCTCTCTCTCTCTCTCCCCCCCCCCCCTTGTACAGGCAAGTGGCTTTATTTACAAACACTTTTTTTTGCCATTTAGGTTCGATCCCAACCCCACCAACTGGCAAAGATTATCACACTGTGTACAACAGTCCTGTAGAAGTCCTGTCCCAAAGTTTGACACTAATTAGTTATTGCAGGGACGTACCTGAGCACTCTGTGGTGGCTACTTTAAAATAAAAAGATACTTTCACTGATGCATTTTGAAAGATATCTTTCTTTATCCCCTTTTCACACCACCCAAGAGATGGTTTTCAAATTACAAGGTTGCAAACAAATAAGGAAAAATACATGGTAGCTTAAATTTTGCTCTTACCTACTAATTTTTTTGGCATACATCCCTCGAAACACATACTGTATTAATGCAGAAGGAGAAGTGGTCTCAGCTCCCAATATAAGTGTACTTTCAGTAAGATGACCAT
Organism: Natator depressus; assembly: GCF_965152275.1. Classification (NCBI taxonomy): domain Eukaryota; kingdom Metazoa; phylum Chordata; order Testudines; family Cheloniidae; genus Natator; species Natator depressus. The sequence continues at coordinate 190,222,924 of NC_134235.1, read as the reverse complement.
CACTCAGAAATCCCTGTTTTATAATTCCCTTACGCAATCATATGCATTTCACAGTTCATCCATTCTGCAAAGGGCCTCTCCCTATTTGGACTTTCAGTCTGCTGTGCTGAGCACAAGTACAGTCTTCTTCAGAATTATTAGCTTACAGTTCTGCTTCACATCTATTCCCTGCATTGTAGACTAATTTCAGTCCTTAAAAATTTACACTAGCTATTTTTAGTACCACCCATTGATGACAGTATCCATAATGGTATCCATGCTAGAAAATACCATCAGTAAAGAGCTAGAATTTAAAATATTGTATAAGACTAGCCATTTCGTGAGCAGAGAATAACTAGCTTTCTGCACATCATGTTAGTCTGTCACTTCTTAATGCAGCTACTTCAGTCTTACACTGGCTAATAAAAGCAAAATAAATGAGTGTTGGGGAAGAAGAGGGAGGGATTTATTAGTCTCAGAAGTATTAATGCAGCTGATACAGGTAGCCCACTGCTTTGCTTTCTGTTCCCTTTTTTAAAAAGAAGCAGAAGCTACAATTATGAATACAAATAAATAAGAAGTTTGGGAAATACAAACCTGAAGCCACTTATAAGAACAGTTCTCAGACACACTATCCATGGAGTCGAAGGGTAAAAATTTCAAAAGCAGTTAAGTCCCTTTTGAAAATTTTACCCTAAATCTCCTTTGCACATATCACAAAAGAAGAAATGCAAAGTGAATAGAATTAAACTGATGTAGGTCAATGGCTTTTCTAAGAGCAGGATCTGCTACAGCTTGGTTCTCCAGCCTTCACCAGTGCAGTTGTTCCATTGGCAGAACTGTGACACGGGAATAAAAATACATAATACTGATGGTTCACCGCTTCCTGAGAATGGTTCCACAATTTCAGTCTGAACTGCTGCAGTTTCCTCTTGCATAGGCTGGTCTCTGGGATTAGCCCTATACGGAAAGCCAGGAGACCCAGCAGTTTGACACAAACTCTGATCTGAGGATGAATGTAACACATCCTGACTGCCCACTTTTCCATGGGGAAGATTTTAACTATGGTAGTGTCAATGCAAATTCTCATATGAGTGATTGCCTAGGGACAGCTCTTCTTTAGGGAGATAACATTGTTAGTCATCACGGTACTAAGAGCTTTCTGTGTAGCCATTTTAGAATCCGATTGGGATAATCCCAGATCAGTATGTGTGCACATGTCCTGGCTGCTGACGCGCACAATCAACCATCACCAATAACCCAGGGCTGATGAGAGGACAAAATGAAAGTTCGGGAGATCACATGGAAACCTCAGGAATTTTTGTTGGCATTGAGCCAGGCACCTCTCTCCAGAACTGTTACTTGAGTGCTATGAGATTCCTGGATACGATAAAACCTGAGAGAGAGTCTCTTAACCTTTATCTAAACATCCCCATGCAGAACAAACAACTTCCTACAAAAGGCCTCCGACAGAGCACTGAGAACCAGCAACTGAACCAGCACTCTGGTCACTGCAAATCCGATTAGTTCCCCTGGAGAGGGCCTGACTGGGGGAAGGAGCGGCTAATTACTAGGTCAGCCTGGGCTGGGGAGCGCTAAGGAGCTAATTAGCCCATTAACTGCAAGAGTAGAAAAGGAGCACAGGAAGGACGTGTAAGTGACCTGGATACTATATATTTTTGGGTGACTACAATCTAGGAATATCTAGATGAAATTACTATAAAGTGGGTGCACAACTGGTTGAAAAACCATTCTCAGCAGTTATCAATAGTTTGCTATCAAGCTGGAAGGAGGATATATCTACTGGGATCACACAGGAGTCTATCCTGGGTCCAGCACTAGTTAATATTTTCACTACTGACTTGGATATGGAGTGGAGAGTATGCTTATAAAATCTGCAGATGACACCAAGCTGGGAGAGGTTGCAACTCCTTTGAAGGACAGGATTAGAGTTTAAAACGACCTTAACAAATTGGAGAACTGGTCTGAAATCAACAAGATGAAATTCAATCAAATGCAAAGTACTTCACTTAGGAAGTAAAAATTCAATGCACAAATACAAAATGGGTAACAACTAGCTAGGTGGCAGTACTGCTGAAAAGGATCTTGGGGATATACTGGATCCCAAATTGAATATGAGCCAACAACGTGATGCAGTGCAAAACAAGGCTAATATCAATTTGGGATGTATTAACAGGAGTGGTGTATGTAAGACACAAGAGACAATTGTCCCATTCTACTTGGCACTGGTGAGGCCTCTGTTAGAGTAATGTCCAGTTTTGGGTGGATGTGGACAAAGTGGAAAGAGTCCAGAGGAGAGCTACAAAAATGATAAAAGGTTTAGGAAACTTGACCTATGAGGAAAGGTTTAAAAAGCACACAAAATACATTAAAGGCTGTTATAAAGAGGACAGAGATCAATTATTCTCCACATCTACCAAAGAACAAGAAGTCATCACCAAAATCGGTAGCAAGGTAGATTTTTTTTAAAAACAGGTTAGAAAAACACCTGTCAGGGATAGTCTAGGTATGCTTGATCCTCAGTATGGGGTGGGGGGTGGGGTGGGGAGGGGGGATGGACTACATGACCTCTTGAGGTCTCTTCCAGCCCTTGAGTCCCTCTCCTGCAAATCCCCTTCTGATGCTGTATGTACTTTGTGAACTGATTTTCCTACAATATGTATTGATGAAATACACAAATGAGATGTTAGGTCAATAGTGCAATAATTAACTGCAGAAGAGACATGTGCAATTTAATGCTTTCCACTGTTTGTTCAGGGATCAATATGAACAACAAATCATTCGGGGTCATCGATGGCCTAGAGCAGTTTCCTAATGTAACAGGCTCCTCACACTTCATCTGTGTTATTCATCACATCTGTTCGACGGGGACTAAACGTTTGTTCTGATTAAGGCATAGATGATTGCAGTACATCAACAGCTTCAATGATTCACACAGTGAAATCATGAAATAGTGGCACACTAGAATCTCACTCCTATGGTCTCATGAGTGTTTAAATCATTTGTGCTACACTGTTTGTTTGACAATCCTTGAGGAGCTCTATCTAAAATATATTAGAATTGGAAAAAGCACAGAGAAGGCCAACAAAAATGATTAGGGTATGGAACAGCTTCCATATGAGGAGAGATTAACAAGAGTGGGATAGTTCAATTTAGAAAAGAGACAACTAAGAGGAGATCTGAGAGAGGTCTATAAGATCATGAATGGTGTGGAGAAAGTGAATAAGGTGGTGTTATTTACCCCTTTACATAACACAAGAAATATAGGTCACCTGATGAAGTTAACAGACAACAAATTTAAAACAAACACAACACACAGTCAACCTGTGGAACTCATTGCCACGAGATGTTGTGAAGGGCAGAAGTATAACTGAGTTCAAGAAAGAATTAGATAAGTTAATGGAGGATAGGTCCATCAATGGCCATTAGCCAAAATGGTCAGAGACGCAACCCCTTGTCTGGGCATCCCTAAGATTCTGACTGCCAGAAGCCGGGACTGGATGACAGGGACTGGATCACTCAAAAATTGCCCTGTTCTGTTCCTTCCCTTTGAAGGACTGGCCATGACCGCTGTCAAAAAAACAGGATATTGGGCTAGATGGAAAAAGGAAAGAGCTCTGAAATCCTTGGATAAAATATATTGTAAATACAAAATTACTACTACTACTGCTAAACTACTACTAATTTTTAAGCTAACTCCAGCTGTCTGAAACATTTAACTGTAAAAGCCCCACCATCCTGATAAATTAAGAGTAATTTGCTCCCATGGAAGTATGCATTCCATGAGCTGCAAAACCCACAACAGATTATTCATTCACTGCTATTAGCCGCTTTCCCTCAGAAAAAGGTGTAACATCCCTCGTACCAAATCCTTCCCAAGTTTTAATGCTTCCTTTCCAATTTTTAAAGTTATCATCTAAAAATATACACACCGTTTTTTTTTAAAAGTTAACAGCCATCTGATAACGTAAAACAAAGAAACCTACAACCCACAACAAAAGTTTCAACTCGATATTCTTTGTAAAATTAACCGTTAAACCTAATTCACAGGGCTATGAATTCTGCATCTTCATGAATTTTGCTGTCTTGCAACAAAACAATACATCACAGTAAGAAAGGAACCTCAATGGTTCTATGCTAGATATGTATTAAACATTTCCTTTTCACTAAACCATGCAAAGATTTTCTGCCCACCGCAATGTCTGTTTTGGTGGCTCTTTGCAACATATAAAACTGTATAATGTAAGAAATGGTTACTTTTGCTCCCCCTATCCTTGTAAATTTAAATCCCAATGCCATTCTATTTCAACACATCCTCTTTTTTCTTTCCATTAAAACATCAGTTATTAACCACCAGAGCGTGGCATTGTGGAAACATCAATTTTTATTTGCAATGCACCCCTGCTACTCTCATTCAGAATGACCTTTTAAGTAAGGAAACTGCTAAACTGGCTACAGTGTACAATGGTTTCATCAGGTAAAGCACTTTCTAGGTGAAAGCTGAGACACCTCATTTCACTTGTAAACCACATTCAGAGATGATGGGATAGGACAGAAAGCAACTGTGCACATGGATTTCCAACAACATCACCTCTTGCATGCTGATTTCTACCACTCCATGTGTTTGACTCATCTGGTTGATATTTACATGGAACAAAGAAACAAGACAAAAAAAACACCACCACAACACTGGATGGCCTTTGTCATCTCCAGACTGGATGTTGTAGAGTCAAAATACTGATCTACAGCATTTGTATGAAGGGATCTTATGTCATTAAACCTCACAATTATTTAAATTCATAAAGAAGCTTCTGTATTTCCGTATTCTTCTTCTTTAACATACAGACTTATTCTTGTTTTTAAAAAAGTAATTTGAAAAACCCTTGCCCCCCACAACATTATTATTGTGATGAACTGCAGGGAAGAGGTTTCACAATAACCACGGGAATATTATCGATGTATTCCTGACACAATCTAGTTCCAAGAATTCATTATACACTATGCAAATAGGCAACAGCAGTGCAACAAATCTCTCGGCAGTCACCAACAAAAACAGTCACTACGTGCTCAGAAACAAGGCTGTTAAATACATCCTGGTTTTATGTGTTCTTCAACGCACAGGTCATAACATAGTTACAGGATGAAATACAATTGTTCTGTTAAATATAGCAAGATTATGTTTGCTATCTACTGTATAACTGTCTGAATCTTGAAGTACAGCAAAATTATTTCAACTGTCTAGTGCACTATCTGAAATAGATGCTTCTCATACACTGAAAAAAACCTTCTCTAAATTTAGTATATTCAGTACCTGTGGAGAAACCTGTGTATTAACTTAAAACTATTCAAAATACAGACATAGGTCAAATTTGAGACCTTATTGAAAATACAGGGGAAATTACCTTTCCAATAACATACTGCAGAATCTAAAACTCCTAATAGTCAAGCAGAAGCTCAAGGACAACACACACACACACACACGGCATAACTTTTTAAAATATCTGTTAATGCACATGTGATGTTTCATTCCATATTCTTTATGAAAATATGCTTATTATATGAATATGACATAACCCATCTTGCATAAAGTATAGCTCAGTTATGTGAGATATCATTGGAAAGGTTATGATTTACTGAATGTAATTATCCAATTTGTATGCCTGTATCATTTCTGTATCTGAAGTTAGGAATATTGACTATGTATCCGTATTTCAGCTATTTTACTTTGGGTGAAGCCCACTGCTAACACTTCAGGTACAACAATGGAAAAGCCAGACAGAGCTCATGGCCCATCAGTGGGTATAATGGACTGCAGAAATGGACTCATGGACGCTGTAATCCTACAGAGTCAGGTGGTCTTGTCAACTGATACTAAACATTACCTGGGACTTCTTGTAACTTTCCACTGGAAGGGAAGGGGGGTCAAGTTTGGGAAACAAGGGATTCCCACCTTATGTAAATCCTATTTAAGCATAGGGAGGAAGGCAACCAGGACTCCTCCTCTCCATGACCTGTCTGCCCAAGAAGAAAGACTGCAAAAGCCCCCTGAAGGGAAGGCGGGGGGAGTCCAGACTGAGACAGGGGTCCAGTCTGAAAAAAGAAATATAACTGGAACTCTGAACCACAGAAACTTTGCAACCTGCCTGCAACAATATCTAGGGTGAGAAATACTATTTGTAACCAATTTCCTTAGATTAGTTTGCATTTTTTATTCCATTTGCTTAGTAATCTGATTTGTTCTGTTTGTTACCCCTTTTACCACTTAAAATCTGCCTTTTATAGTTAATAAAATTTGTTTGGTTTATTATTAAACCCAGTTTCTGTAATTTCTAACTGGGGATGCGGGGGCAAGAAGTTGTGCATACCTTCCTCCACATTGAGGGAGGAGGCGAATTTCATAATATATCTTTGGGTCTGCACTCCAAGGGAGGTGGACACCTGAGTGCTGTGACAAGACCCTTAAGATGAGCCTTCCCGGAATTGATCTCCTTGTCTGTTTTGTTCTGCAGGTTTAATAGCCTGACTCAGCAAGACAGGTAAAAAGGGTGCCCAAATTAGCATAACAGGTGGGCTCAGTAGTATCTCAGCACATCAGGTGGCCTCCTAATGTTGTAAGTCTGGAACTTCTGGGAGATTTCAACAGTCTGCCTGCCAGCCACCCCAAATCCTGAGAGCACCCTGTGCGCTGATAGCAAGTAGGTTAAATCTTCTGACCTAGTGTATGATTTATCACAGGTGTTTTCATTAGTATTTAATTCAGAAATGAAGGGTATGCCTACACACTGACACTCAGGAAAGTTAATCCAAATTAACTCAGAGGTGTGAATTTAAAGCAGTTAGTTAAACTGTGTTAAACCCCTGTGCATTAAACCCCTGCAAATTAAAATGGCCTTAATTTGGTTTAGCTTAATTCACTTCAAGGCCATTTTAATTCTGAATGAGTGTCTCTCCACACAGGGGTTTAATGCAGTTTAACTAAGCCACTTCACCGTCAGACCTTTAATTAATTCAGATTAATTTTCCTGAGCATCCCATATAGACAAGCCTGAAGTTTCATTGAACACTCCCCTTTCACTATGAAAAATAATTTATAACAGAAGGAAAAAATGAAGCAATAAAGTCACTGAAGATCCATTGGTTCTAGTAACTCACACCCTCCCACCCTACTTCACCCCATTACCGAGCTATTGGAAACCTGACTCCCATTACCCTGTATGTTGCAATGTAAAAAGCAATGTGTCTCATGTAGTATCTAGGGTGACCACATGTCCTGATTTTATAGGGACAGTCCCGATTTTTGGAGCTTTTTCTTCCATAGGCACCTATTACTCCCAGCCCCTGTCTCGAATTTTCACACTTACTATCTGGTCAACCTAATAGTATCACATGGAATGAAACAGAAAAAAAAAAACGTGAAACAGGAGTATTATTGTAGGATTTAGACTCCAAGAGTCTTAAAAGCAGTAACATTTGTTTCAAGACTGTTCCATTTTGCAATAACTAAACAACTGAAAAGTATTAACATTAGGAAGGAGGTTATTGTACCACTTTTCTATTATTTGATTTTGTTCTTTATTTCACTGATACTTTGCTACTCCTATTTTAGCTGTGAAGTCACTAGTTAATAATTTCTTTGGACAATCACTTACCAAAGTCCATCACTACCTGCATCTACCTTGTTAGTACATTTCTTAATATCTCAGCAATACCTACCTAATGCAGTGATGAGAAAAAACAATTATTTGTTATTAGTTCTCCTTATCCCTCTACTTGGTGGTTAACTAGGACCAAAATTTTAAATTTATCTGGGACAAAACACTAGAAAATACATGTAGACAACATTATTTATTTGTAGTACTGTAGTGCCCAGGAGCTCTAGTTGTGATCCAGGACCCCATTATGCTAAGCGCTGTACAAACAGAATAATCTTGAGTAGCAAGAGGATTCACCAAGATGCTGCAATACATATTTTTTGTTTAAATAATTCATAGAATCATAGACATTTAGGACTGGAAGGGATCTCGACAGATCATCTAGTCCAGCCCCCTGCACTAAGGCAGGACTAAGTATTGATTAGACGATCCCTGACAGGTGTTTGTCTAACCTGTCCTTAAAAACCTTCAGTTACGGAGATTCCACATTAATGATGATAATGATCCAAGTGGTACTTGTCAATCCAGAGCATACATAAATGACTTATAATTTGATAATGTTTTCTATATTTATTAATCATTTTGATCAATGGATTTATCACTGAACAGGCAAATATGTTGGTTCTATTGCAAACCAACAATACAATGTGATGGTGGCCTCATCTGTATGACTTGCCAGAAAGACTGAAAAGGTACTATAGCCGAGTAAGACTTATTTAAAATGTATTTCTTCATCGAACAGAACCCAGGTAAAAGCAGATGAAAAGGCTTAACTGAAAATATATAATTATTCTATATTCTTCTGAGAACAGTTTACAGTAGTTTCCGATACTGAATTAGATACTAACTCTAAAGACGATTATTTGTTTAGCTGATACAATTGTTACTGTAAGGTACTTAAGTAAAGCTGTCATTATATTTTAGCAAGTACAATGTGACAATTTCTAAACTGTAGATTTTAATAAGTCTTATAAAAATAAAGGTACATATATTATACAAGATATATGTATACTAAAAGTAAATAAAAACTGGACAATATTCTCAAACACAAGTTCCATTATTTTAAATCTAAAATTAATGAAAGCAACAAATAGCAAGATTAAGATGCAGGGTTGTTTTTTTTAACCTTACTGGAGTTAAAAAAAAAACCAAAAACAAAAAACAAAAAACCTTCATTTATGATTTTCTGTGGGATGTTGACACTAACACCCTCCCAAAAATAAAGCAAAGCATATTTCTTACCTTCACCTACCATAGAAACACCTATTGACATTCCCATGAACTTGCTTTTGGTCCATACATGGGCGTTCACACACATTCTCTTCTCCTTGCATTCACAGTAAAAGCATGATACTGGTGGGTGATGGGATACTTGTTCAGCTACAAACCTCAGCTTGTAGCACTCTGATTGGTCCTGGCCAAATTCCTTGGTTTGGTCCTTAGAAACTACAGAGGCACTGTTAGTTCTGAATGATTTCACTTTGTCTTTAGGCACATCCCATGAGCAATGAAATGATTCACCAATTATTGGATTATAAGGTTTCTTGGCAACTGCTCCCTTTCGGCCTTCATGAAAGGCTGTTAGATAATACTCCACAAAGCAAATAATTCTTTCCTCAGGAGTGGCTCCAGCTGCAATTGACAAAAACAGGTCTGGATGCGCCATGAAATTTGCATACATCTCCAGCAGAGATCTTTTCTCCAAAATAAATGTTGGAAGCACCACCTGTATTCAAAGCAGACAAAGACAGGTATGATTCCCCATGATTATACTACAGTGATAGTAAACAGTTAAGACAACTGCAATTTTAGCTGAGCCACGCTTCATGATAGCTGTTTCCCCCACCTATGCCAGATAGCAATTTCTCTTGGAATACAGTATAAATAATGAATCAAGGAAAAATTAGCAGTCTTGATAACTGTACAAGCTGCTTCCTATGTCATTACGGTTCTCAATGGCAGACCCAGTGACATGGATCCACTATTTCCCCTTTCTCTCTGGTCAGCTAATAAACAACCCACTGTTCTTAGAAGCCTTCAGTGTTTGAGAATGTGAAAACAGTCTGGTACAAGTTAATTTAATTCTAACACCACACGAACTTGAGCTGAATTATTATTAACCCTCAAAAAAAAAAAACCTTCGCAGACTCGCAGCCTACTGAACATTTCAGAGGATGCTTATATAAATAAATGTGCCCCCATTTCCAAATGGTTAGTGAGAGCATAAAATCATCTAATTAACATTGGCTGAAAGAGTAATTTTGTTTTGTCAATAATAGTTTTACTGAAAACTATTCCAATGCACTGAAGGGCAGCAGAGGTCTGTGGAACACAGAATAATGTCTTCCTCCTCTACACAGGACCACAGGAGCGAAACTAGTGAGGAGTTACAGCTCACAGGGGAGACATACAATGTATTATCTACATGACTTAAAATGAACTGGAAGTGCCAGATCTGTCCTTGTCACTTAGAGAGACACTTTTCCACTATCTACCATCACTGACAGGGAATATGTTTGGAGCCACAGGCAAATCAGGAGCCAGGCTGCGGTAGGATGAGTATTGATGATCCCTGGGAATATTCCCAAGTAAATACACTTGTGGCCTCCTTTCTACACTCATTCTGGAAAATGAATTTCAACTTTCCTCTCCTTTGAGTTTCCTCCTTTCTCCATCACTCCCCTTCTCAGTTCATCCTTCTGCCCTGCTCCAAGAATCAGGCAAGGACAGAGTGATACCATCCCCATCTCGAATGTAAGGAACCTTGCCACTCCCCTCACTGTTATAAAATCAGACTAATGCACAGTTTAAGCCTTTTTAGTGAGTAAAGATAATGGAAGCTGTAAGCTATTTATTTCCATTCAAATTATAAAATTACAATTAACCCACAAATATTTCTTTGAATGGATTCTCTCAATGACCCAAACCCATACTGCCATATGCTACTCTACCATTGATCAGTGTTTCATAAGTGAATCAGAACAGCTGCTATTCAGGCAGGCAGAGACTGGTATTGTTGCAAAGTTCCTGTTCATATCCAAGAAGAAGGGAGACAGCTACACCGATTTAAAGGGCTCTGCTAATGTATTAATATTGTGGGCTGTACTGTATCTTTTATGGATCCCTTCATCATTTTTGGCTGTTTTAAATATATCATGCAGAACTTATGGTACATTTTTCTTCTGGGTCTGTATACTCTTGGGGACACTCTATCAGCAACGCATCTCCTACTGGACTTAAGCCCCAATCCTGCAATCTGTTGCATGTGTTTGGATCTCTGCATGCAGCCCTGCTGAAGCTGCATAACCCACACCTTACATTGTATTGGCTTACTTATACAAAAGAATTCAATAACAAACAAATAGTAGTGGATATTTTTGTTGCTTTTTAAGTTTGATTCCAGCTTTGAAGAGTAGTGGGAGAAGATCATCACAAACCATATCAAAACTGGTTTCACAGATGAAAAATAATTAACATTTTAAAACATTCACTTTCAGCCCAAATATTTATTGTCTGGTATAATTCAAATAGCAATTCATCACAGTTGCTACCTGCTTCAGTGACTTAGATTTATTATATTAAAAAAAATCTTTAGCTGTACATCTCAAAAAGTGTGTGCATCAAAAGGAGGTTGATAGCCTTTAAAAAAAATGGGTTTCATGTTCTATCATCCACAGAAAGTTAGCGATAGTTCAACAATGTATTCATTATGTCGACTTCAAGGAGGAGAGGAGGACTGCAAAGCCATCCTTTTGGTAAACCAATTCTTCCCTTTTGCCCAAGTGGCCGCATCTGACAAGAACAACATTTATTTGCACAAATCAGGGGTTGGAGAGTGGGGGGGAAATGAAGGAACACATTTAAGATGTTGCTGATTTTGTGATTTAAAGCTGAAAAGATTTCATCCCCCGAGCTTGCTTGTCAACATCCTGGGGTTCATTTCCATGTTCTCTACTGCTGGATTTATCCTCTGGAGCCAGCTGCCAGCCTAACTGCTTAAATAGGCATTAAAAATACTCAATGCTTTCATTATAATTTCAACTGCTGATTAAAAAATTTGAGAGATAGAATTCTAACTCAAACTTATAACTTAAAAAACACCCAGCAGTTTACAAGAAAAGATTTAAATTCCCATATAACAAAAAAGGCTCCACAGCTAACAACAAAATAACTAAATAGTTTCAAAAATGAAATCTCTGCAGTGGAAAATGATTCAAGTTTTTGAGCTTTCACTGAGTGATTTCATTGGGTTTTAAATCTATGTAACTTTCAAGAGTTCTAAAAAATATCTGTACAATGTTCTCTTGAACATTGAAACTATATACTGTATACTTTTGTATTTAACACTACCATGCACTAATATAAACAGTCCAAAAGATTCTGATCAATTTTTGGAGTTGACCCTCATTCTCAGAAATTAGCCAGTTTATACAGTTTTTCCACAGAAACATACAGGAGTTGTGAAAAAACTAGTGTATCTCCCTGCCAGTGCAGGAACATTCTCCATATATAGTAGTTATCCATGCGCTAACTAAAGCGACAGTTTTCTCCCCTTTCCTGGGAGACAATTCCACAGCTTAACACAATGCACGGCCCAGAAATTTGTACAGAATTAGGAATGAGAATATTTACACTTGTAACTGGAGCCATCCATTGAACTCCAGACATTTTTGTATTTGCACAAAAGGGTAAGGCTGTCTCTTCTTTTTTCACTTTGGGGGACCCTGACAAATAAAAAATTGCAAATAAGTTTAAATAGAATGAGTACTTTTGTGGATTGCATGCTTAGGTAGCATAAATCATCTGCACTAATTAATCCACTAGTCAAAGCCCTAGAGGAATGGCAGTTCTTGCTACCCCTTGGGGTTTCACAATTAGAAGAAAGCAGTCTAATAGGTGTTCTGCTTTCCTCCTTGAGGATGGGGGAGAGTGGATGGACTCAGAATAGGATTACAATCTGCCTCTACAGGATTTTATGAACCCATCTACACTTAATGCCATTTCAGGGTAGCCATGACCATAATCCTTTAAAAGATTTGTTTCAAACCGCCACTAGATCCAAGTGCCAGTTGGAGAAAGTAAGTGTGCGACTTCTTAGGACCAGAAGTATTTATTTCCTTTGTCATTGTTTGCTGTGGAGGCAGAGTGTACTGATTTAAATCAAAACGATTTAAAGTCAGCAAGCAGAAAACCTTAATTTAAGTAGATAAGGTGGATAAGGTAGTATCTTTTATTGGACCAACTTCTGTTGGTGAGAGACAAGCTTTTGAGCTCACACAGAGCTCTTCTTCAGGTCTGGGCTAGATCTTCCCAGACCCTGAAGAAGAGCTCCGTGTAAGTTCAAAAGTATAGGCAGCATGTAATGGAGGCCAGGGGAGGCTAAGCCTCCCCAAATCTCATGCTGCCGGGGGCAAAGGGGCAGTGTGAGATTTGGGGCCCCCTGAAAAATCTCCTCCTGCTATGGCCCGAATCTTGGAGGGGGGAGAGTGAGCAGGGGCAGGGCCTGAGGGCTGAATGGGAGTGGGGCATTGGCTGGAAGAGGCAGGCAGAGGGGCTAGCTTTACCTGCCACCCATGCTCAGAAGCATGTCTCTCTCACCTACAGAAGTTGGTCCAATAAAATGCACTACTCATCCACCTTGTATCTTAAATATATTGAGATCCACATGGCTATAACACTGAAAACATTAATTTAAATAATCAATTTTAATCTTATTTTGCATTTGTACTTTTTAGTTATTTTCCTAAATAAAGGTTGATTTTCATTGGTTGTTAACAATAAAAACATTGATTTACAACTAAAAAATAGCATTTACTGTAAAGTTGGTGCTTTTTTTCCCTAACCAGAAGAATACTACATATATTTATTTAAGCAATTACATAGCTTAACTTCAATTATTTAGATTCCTTCTTTAGACACTTATTATGTTAGAAAATGGTAGTCAATGCATCTCCTATTTATTTGTGCCATGCTCTATTTAAATAGAAATTCAAATTCAGTTACAAATGGAGAAAAGACAGCTTTTTATTAGTTAAATAAAACTACCTTAAATATGCTGGATACATAAAGAAAAAGGTTTATCAAAAGATTTACAAAACATTTTTGCATTTAAAACTGATTTATTAAACAAAGTCAGTATTATCTGCCATTAATGAATTGAACCGATTGTTTCTGGTCAGGATCTCCTTCAAGATTTTGGAACTAGTAGATCCCATCCTCTCACACCTGGTTTTCATTCACAGACTGGAAGATGAAAATAAACATTCCTGCTTTTTCTACTGCCGATTGGTTTCTTAACTTATGATGAACTAGTCACTGAGCTGAAGTCGTTGAATAAACTGAAATGAATGAGCGCACCGCACCTTAAGCCTGGGGGGCATTGTCCAGCTTGCCAGGAGAAGGAGAATAGTGCTTCACGGATGTGGGGGTAAGAGAGGGGCTCAGAAGCCACTGCAAAAGGGAGCGGGTAAGCATGGCAACGCTGACTCATCCCCAGAGACAGGAAGGGCTGGGGAGTTGAAAAGGAGCAAGCCTGGCAGGAGAAGCCCCTTTTCCCCAGACCAGGCGGAGCAGCCCCCATCCCCACGTCCCCTGGAAGTGGCAAAATACCAGGTTTGGTCAGGTCCTGCAGTGGGCATCGTGCTACCCGCTCCGTCCTCAGGGGGCTGGAAAGGAATTTTTCCCTCACCACTAGATTGGCCTAGGTGGAGAGTGTGTGTGTGTGTGTGTGTGTGTGTTTGGGGGGGTGGGGTGGGGGTGTTCACCTTCCCCACAGCCGGTTCAGGGAGGACTTTGCTATAGTGAGTAGCGAAGGGAGTTAGGCTATGATGTCGCAACTCATTCCGTAAGTGTAGGGCAGCTGTCCAGTGCAGGAACTCCCCAGAGAAGGGATACAGTGACCAGATAAATAGCTTAGTGAAGGACTTAAAAAGGAGACGTTTGTTAAAGGAGCAGAACAGGGGCGGGCGAGGGGGTGGAAGGGTGTTCAGGGCTCCTGTAACTGGCATGGCAGGAGCCAACCCCCCCTTCCTTTATAGCCCACCTTAACCCCCGTAACCACGTGGCTTGGCTGGGGACCAAGATGGAAAAAGGGAAGGCTGGAATAAACCCCAAGGTAGTTATTGAAATGATCATGGGGTTACCTGCACAGTACACTTTTATCTGCTGGGTAGTCCCAGACATCTAATAATAAACTTGCAGCCTGATTAAAACCATATCAGGTGTCTCCTGTCCTCCTTTCGGTACAGCCGGACAAGAAGGCATTCTCTGTGCCTACAGGAAAAGCTATTGCTGTCAAAAGCTGGTTTAACACTTCAGCATACTCTGGTTCCAGGTGCTTAGCCAGTGACATCTCCTAGTTCAGTGGTTTGACTTTCTTTAAAACTTCAAAGCAAACATGTACAGATTAATATTTTTTTCATTTAAATGATTTTTACAGATTATAATACATTTAGGCCTTAACATAAATTGCCATAATTTCACATTTAATTTTAAATAGATTTTTTTAAAAGCGTGTATTTAATTAATATGAAACTATTTGCTTTAAATAAAAATGGGAGTTTTTTTAATTAACATGATTTATACTTATCCACTTTGCTGTGAGGCAAGAGAGTTGGGCTGCCATTCTACTGAAGGGGGAAGGGAGTATCTGACAGAGCCACTCCCTGACAATTCACTGTTTTAAGAGGGACAGAAGCATTCTACTATTCAAAGACGTCATTGTGGGAGTAAAAATAGGGCATATTTGCATCCCAGTGTTAAGCTTTCAAGCCAGATGTCATTTGAAAAATAAGCAAAAAGTTTTGTAACATGGGAAAATAAACTACCATGTCCATTTCTGATGAATGGATTTATTTCTTCTCTTCTGGGTTATGGCATGACTTTGTTGCTGTATATGTTGTCAGCCATTTACTTCTAGGATAGCAAAAAAACTGGGAAGAGAGGGGAGGATACCAGGCACCTCAGGAATAGTACCCAAAGTTGTCCCAATTGATCTGTCTGATGGAATGCGTGTGACCAATAACCCAGCTATCCAAATTACACGACAGAAATGGCTGCTGAAAAAGTATTAGGCTAATAGTAATTTCATTAAAAGCCAAAGAATGAACACATTTCAAAAATTATTTGCACAATAAATCTATTTTAAAAAGCACGTTAAAGTGCAGCCTAAAAACCTTGATCCAGCTAAAACCTCAGTGATACGCTGTGATCTACTAATGCAGAGCCATGGACCCACACGCGGCGCCTCTGACTGCGGTGGAAGTGCACGTGAGTGCAGGAGCCTGCTCTAGCAAAACCTGATGAAATCAGTGATGTCAAGTCAAAATAGCAAGTGCAATATAATCCTTCAATATGAAATGTGGCCGCACATCTCCTTCCAGCAGCGAGCACCTCTGCAACGTTAAAGTGCTGCTATTCTCTCCTTAGGAAACTTGAGTCAGTTTGTATGTAGCCAATGCTAATATGCCAACATAAGAAACCAGTCCTTAGGAAAGGGAAAAGATGCTGTTTTCTTTTATATGGCTCATGAATTTTATGATAAAGTCTTTCAGGAGCAATTGCCACTAAGTGCTCAGAAGAGCACTCTTTGGCCACGTATGTATCGTACAACAATTTCTACTTTATGAAAGCAACTGAAGAAAAAGCCCTGGTGGAGTAGGCACTGAGAAATTCAAAAACACTTAAAACTAAACTGAAGTAATTTCAAAGATCTTTTGATTTTAACATCCTCTCTGTCACAGCTAGCTCCTGCAGACCCAAAAACTGACCAGTATCAAAGTTATCTGGGATCTGACTTTTAGAGGAATGGTTAAAAATGAAATAAGTACGGTCACCAAATAAACTAGGCTTTGTTTCTACACAGGCTAAAGGTTGCCTCTCTGTATTAGTCAGCAAATCTAGACAATTTTTAAAAATAAATAAAACCAACCAACCAGTCAGTACTTTTTTAAAAATTCCCAAATGGTTAGAAAAGGTTTTTAGGCCATGGTAATACAGTGGTCTTACTGATACTCTTACTATTTGCATTCATGCATCATTCACACTAAAAATGAACCTGACGTGGCTAAACAAGTTTCTTATTCTTCATTTGGCATAAACATCTATATACACACACAATTTGCCAATATTAGGGTCGGATGCCATTCATCCATGTGCTCCAAAGTTCACATAGCCCTCTGTAATGCTCTGTCAATGTGATCAGAGATCAGGGTCAGAGTATAGATTCTTATGATCTTTATTTATTTATTTTTGCACACTTAGGAATATTTACATTGTTACAAAAAACAAACAACCCACACTCACAGCCTAACAAATTATCAACCTTTGGGGGGGAAAAAACGTTTTTTGATTCTCACATTGGATGAGAAGTGATTGATCAGAAAACAAGATATTAATGTTTCACTTGCTATAGACTCAATTTAATGTTCCTCTCATTCATACTATTTTGTATTTGGGGGTTGTGTGTGGCAGCACACAGACAGCAAAGGGACTGGAAATTTAAAAAGAAATCCCCCATCACCATCTCGAAGAAGCTCAAAGATAGTTTGATATATTAGACAAATAGTTTTACTGCCCCTCAGGTGTTTTTGTGGAGTGATAAAAGTCACATAGGTTACCAAAAGTAGAAAATGGTTTGCAAAATAGAAGGTGTTAATGGTGAAGGTCTATGAAGCTTCTAGATCTAGTGTAACATTCTGAATTCAGGATAGAAATGTTACAGTATTTATACCAGACCACTAAAGTTGAAGAGCCCTAAGAGGCTGAAGAATGCAAAAACTAACAAACAAACAAAAATACAAATAGTATGCAGGCCTGGGTGTTTCTCTCACCTCTAAGAAATGAGAATAGAAGTAATACAGAAATGAAGTGGTGAAACTTTGGTTGCACTCACAAAAAAACATTACCGGCACTGTGGGTATCTGATATTATTGTTGCAATGGATTAAAGGACTGTTTAACCTTGAAGTTGTCATTTTCATATTATTTTGTCTTATTATTTCAACCATTTTAGGAGAAGAAGGTATATATGCAAGTATATGAGGAGAGGACGGACCACACTGGGCAAATCCTTTATTTCAGAGAAAAATAATATAAAGTAAATTAATAAAATTCGGTTTCTAAGATCAAAAGGAAAGCAAAGCAAAGCTTTTTTGTATATCCACATGCCCCTGAGAAGAGCTCTCTTTCATAATTACTCTACCATACAGACACAACTCTCTGATCTTCCCATATTGCTTTTATTTTTGGAGGAAACAAGTCAGAATAAATTCATTTTACTTATTTCACTTCTTTGACGATAACAGCAACAACAACAAAAAAGCTTTCTGTAAGGGCACTCCATGCCATTAAGAAAAAAAAAATCCTCTCAGTGCCTATGCATCCACAAGAGATAAAATCACTAGAGAGTGGAATACAAAATTATTAACGGAAGGAAGTTCTAATTTTCAAACTATCTACAAATTTTCCAACTCTGCAGGGGCTTACAGAAAATCTCTCAGGTGACACCTCTACAACAAGATTCCTTTATTTGTATATATATATATATATATATAATGTAAAGTAATATATATATCATTTATTTGAATGGTTTCAGAACAAAGGAATACACAAATGTAATCTTTTGTAATATGACTAACAAGAAGAGTAGTTTTGTCCTGACCAGCCATAATTTTGTTATACTAAATTGCCTGAAGTTTTCATGTGATCCAAAGGTATCGGATACCAAAGTACTAATTAAACCCATCTTCCTTGTTCCATAAATTGAAAACCTTTAACTCCCAGTGTTCACATTGTCTTTTTAGAAGCAGGTGAAATGAAACTGACTATGGGCCTAATCCTGCATTTTTTGCACAGCCAATAAACCCACTGCTTTCATGGGTGTTTTGAATGTACAAAGAATGTAAGATTTTGCCCTGAATGAATGGTAAGAAAAGGCGATAAAGACCCTGGCCTTGCAAACATTTATGCATGTGAGAAACTTTACTCACATGAGCAATCATACCAAGTCCAATGAGTCTACTCACACCACAGTCATAGGTGCTGGAACAATTTTTATAGTGGGTGGACTGACAGCCATTAAACAAAATTGTAAACCCTGTGTATGATGGAAACCACTTCAAACCAGGGGGTGCTCCCGCACCCCCAGCACCACTAGTTCCAGCATCTATGAACATAGTTAAGGATATGTGTGTATGTGTTTACAAAATGAGGGCCTTAAAGAGCAAGACAGAAATTTTATCATGGCCTCTATTCTGCTCCTGATGACTATAATGGGACTAAAAGATTTGGTCAAATGAAACTGTGAGCTGCCCTGTGGAAACATTATACCACAATTCCAGATTTGTTTGGATTAAACTGTCACCATCCCAAATGGAATGTGAGGTCTTGTTTTGAAGCCCACAGTAGAGTCTAATTTTCTAAGACAAATGCAAATCTGTAAAGCTCCTCCACCACTGCCTACAAACAAACAAACAAACAAACAAACCTTTTCCTCTCCTTCGTTTCTGCAGCTCCTGCGGCTGTCATTTGACATGAAAAGCCTGCTTAAGAAAGCTGATCACCCTCCATACTGCCCCGGGATGGGACCACGCTTTTGAAAAGAAGCAAATCTATGAAAACTATTGGTTAAGAGTTTGCAGAATAGGTTGGGATCTGAAACAAAATAGTCTGGGAGGAAGAACTGATTTAGTAAGAAAGAATGCGCAACTTAAAAAAAAATATATAGAGATGTAATGTGCCTACCCTGGTTAGATCCATGCCAAGTTTGAGCTGTGAGATGAGATGAAGAATTATGCTACGCTGATCTTCCATGACTCCTAAATCCTCCTCTTCATTATCTTCGGTATCTGTCATCTCATCTTCAACCAGGATCAACTCAGGAGCTGAATGCTAAAATGAAAACAATCACCAAGCATCACCAACTGGATAAACAAGTAGCAACATATGTCATGTACTTATGCATGCTTAAAAATGGGGATAGCTCAGAGCACCCAGGGGGCCCCCTTACAAAGATCCACTTAAGGCTGTACCACAACTTTGATGTTTCAGTGGCAACAATGGTGATTATTAGCAAGTATTAATTTATAAATTATTATATAATATTTGTACTGCAGTAGTTCCAGTCAGCAACAGGGGCACATTGTGCGAAGTTCTGATACAGGTATACAAAAGCAAAATGCCTTCCCCTCCAGAAGCTTGTTCTTTTCTTTATCTATTAAGTAACAAGCACGGTTGAGAATCAGTATCCTCAAGAGAGTTTCAATTTACTAAACCACTCATGTAAATAAATATCTTAAGAAATCATAATATTAAGGACTAACTTCACATGATTCTTCCCCTCATTCATCCCAATTGCTCAACTCTGGAAATCATGGATCAAGTAAATTTTGAATAAAATGCTTTTCAGTGCTAATTTGACCCTTATACTCAAGATCTTTCTATAATGGAGGTAAATTGGAGTCTAATCAGACGTATATACATTAATGTGAATTTTTCTGCTCATTGCAGTGCTATGAATTCGTGGCATGGTGTTCAACATTTAGCTTGTTTGTGTTCAAGACAGAGGAGCAATAGTACATCTGCCCATTTTCCAGATATCAATTAAGGATTAAAAAAACAGAAAAAGTATGCCACTTCCCTCCAAAGTATACAGAGAGTGTGTGTGTGTATGGTGGGGGGTGGGGTGGGGAGGAGGAGGAGTATAGTAAATTCTGCAACAAAACATAACACTTTCTTGACTCTTAAATTGCAATATATTAATTAACTACATCTGGGTGGTAATTATTTAACTCAATTCTTTTAATATGGAATTCACTCCCCTTGGTGGTTCATCAGAGCTAGAGTCTAACAAGCTTCAGGGCCAGGACATGAATTATTTGGGTTTGCTTTTACAAGTTCTTTTTTTGTTTGTTTGTTTGTTTACATTGCTGAAAAATTTACAAGACAGTTGTTCACATTTCTTGAGGCAGCACCAACGGTTCTTTACTGCTAACTCTGGTGTGTAGCTGTGTCTTATATAGATTTAATTTTGTAAAGAAAGAATATCACTGCGGCAGCAACAATTGCTCTATTATACAAATCAATAAATAATTTTAAAGAATTACAAAAGACAGGCTGTGATGATTTTTACAGCGAAGTCTAAACATTCCAAGCAAAAGACAAAAAACTGACATTCTGCTTGTTCTTTTATTGTACACAGAATTGGGTTTTAAAACAATTTGCTCGGAAGACCGTCTATAATCATGTTAGAGCCAAAAAATGCTCATGTGGCTTACAATATTAACATACACAAAGCAAGACTTATTTACCAATATTCTACAGGCTAGTCACTATTCTGTATAGATGTTTTCATGATTTGGATCAGGCTTTCTTTTTTTTTTATAATCGAATGCATGTTTCAACAGCTGTCCTCCAATATAAACCATTACTAGAAAATCTCTGAACTCAAATTAGTTATGTTAATTTCGTCTGGTGAAACACCACTAGAACACAGAGCAATTAAAAAGGTTCTTTGTAACTACTCCATCTAGAAAACATTATATAATGCCAAACCTGGTGAGCTGTAACCTTAACAACTGGGGAAGCTTTTGAAAGGGCAAAACAACCACTTTTCTCCACTCAGAAAAATGTATAGCAAGATAACCCGCCCACCCACCACTAATCAACTAATGCATGATTGACAAGTTCAGTTTCAGTATGTTAGCACATAATCTGACAACACTTACTATACGTGATCTAATTCCATAAGCATATAGTAGATGCAGAATGCTGCAGCCCTATGCTGTTATGTACATAACTGAATTCCATCTGGAGGGACTGTGGGGAGGGGTCTTCAGAACTTACAGTAGACGTTTCTACAGCAGGCTTGCCTTTCATCCAGCTTGACCTCATCAAGAGTACTGTGCTACCGTTATCAGTACCGCTGCTCTTGCTGCTAGCTTGGTTAATGGCGCACAAGCTAGAGCTGGAATCAGTAGTACTAAGAACAGGCAACAGAACCTCCCCCTCCCCTCCCCAACCCCCCCCCCTTTTTTTTTTTTTAATTTCAACTGAGTTTAAAAGAGAGTGTGCTGATGTCAATCTGCTGCCTGCATTTCTAGTCACATGACATTGAGATCTGCGGGCTTAACTGCAAATAACTCCCACTGGAAAGATGTTGCTGCTGTTTCCTGAAGGATATCCCAGGGGGCAGCTTTCTGCTTGTATTTTTTAAAGTTTCCCCAAGCACACATGGGCAGACAACAGCCTAGCAGGAGAAATATACTTATCTTTCATTTGACAGACTAGTAGATAACAAGCTCTCAAGTGACACCAAAAAGCTGTAACTAAGCTTTCAGTTAATAGAATACTGACAGCCATGTGACCCTTAACAGTTTATGAAAAATTACTGACACACTGGACAAGAGATTAAATTACTGACAGAATACACTGAGAATTGTATTTTTCTTTTGAAAACGATATATTCCTCTAGGTACACAGTTTTCAGATTTTTATTCTTCATAAATTCAAAAATGTTACTAACCAAATATCAACTGGCTACTGTTTCTGTTCCAATTTAGTGCAATGGTACAACACTAATATTATATTTGCCTACTCATTTAGGGTATTTTTTTTAAATGAACAAGAATTCTTTCCTTGCATATCATTAAGCTGAATGAGTAGATTTTTGAACCTGGGATTCTACACTTTTAAGGGCAACTTTGAACGTACAGTCCATAATTAAGGCTATGTTTTAGTCATGGGTATTTTTAGTAAAAAGTAATGGACAGGTCAGGGACAGTAAACAAAAATTCACGGCCTGTGACTCCTCTATGATTTGTACTATATATACTCCTGACTAAATCGGGAGGAGAGGGAGAAGAGCCTGGGGGTTCTGTGGGTGCTGGGGGGCGGGGGAGGCCTGGGAGCACCATGGGTGTTGGAGGGGGGGCAGTGGCGGCACGTGGCCCAGGACCCCCGCTGGTGAGGGGAGAAGGGGTTGGCGGGGCCGGCAGGCTCCCTACCTGGCTCCATGTCTCTCTGGAAGCAACGACATCCTCCTCCCTTAGCTCCTAGACAAAGACGAGGCCAGGCAGCTCTGCGTGCTGTCTCCACCAAGAGCGCCAGCTAACCGTGCCAATGGGAGCTGTGGGGGGGGCAGTGTCTGCAGGCAGAGGCAGTGCGCAGAGCTGTCTGGCCATGCCTCCACCTAGGAGCTGAGGGATGTCTCCGCCCACCCACCGAGGTAAGCGCCACCCAGAGTCCTCACCCCTTCCCACGCCCCAGCCCACCACCCAAACTCCTGCTCCTTCTGGGGGAGGGGAACACAGTGGCCTGAGACTGCCCCAGCAGCGGCCGGTGCAGCTGGCCCAGGGGCTGCTTGAGCTGCTCGGGCAGCCTCCGGGCCAGGTTCATCGGCCGCTGCAGAAATCACAGAGGATTTCCATAATCAATACAATTGTCAATGTCATGTGAAACTAGTATATTATGCTTAATATTTAAAAAAACCCTAACATTTCCCTAATTCTTTTTTAGAATATTAACCCCTCCTCAGTGGCGTTAGAACAATTTTTATAGCGGGAGTGCCGAAAGCCATTGAACAAATCTATAAACCCTGTATATGATGGAAACCACTTCACGCCAGGGGGTGCTGCAGCATCTCCTCTTCCAGCACCCCTGCCCCTACTCACACCACATATGCGGAGAGAGACTACGGTTTTCAGTAAAAATGAAGAGCCCCTAACTTTGTAAACTGCTCTAAAAATAAAGTGTGTCAATATTAGCTTTTAATCTAGAGTGAACAGTAATGCAGCCATGGAAATATTTTAGTTTTCTTCTCCTTTTCATTCTTTGCCAATGAAGGTTAAAAAGCCAGCCAGCCAGCTGCCATTTTCATTACAGAAAGTGAACTGCAGTCCTCTTTGGTGCAATAAGTCATATCCTTTAAATACTGTTTCCTAAGTGTAGGTGAATTGCCTATTAAGTGCCTTGAACATACAAAAGACTTTTTCAATCAATGCACAAACAAAATTTCTCCAAAAAAGTACTTGGTGAAGCTGTCACCGTATAACCAGATTCTAGGACATGTGTGCATACAGCCACAAAACAAAAGTATGTTGCATCAATAAAATGTTAACTAATATCCAATCAGGTTTTTATTCTTTATCTTCCAACAAAAACACACACACAATGGAGTATAAAACTAAGAATTAACCATTCAGCTGAGCACAGAAGATTATGGCACCTCCTCTAAATAATTACAGTACAGTATGTGAATGATGGGGTCGCCAAGCCTGGCATTGGACTTGGTGTGGTCCGGGACCAAGGCCCAAGCCCCACCAACCGGGGCCAAGAGCTTCAGCCTGGGTGGCAGGGCTCAGGTTACAAGCCCCCCACCACCACCACCACCTGGGGCTGAAGCCCTTGGACTTTAGCTTTGTCCCCCCCCGGCCCAAGGTGGTGGGGCTTGGGCCCCACCACCCACGGCAGCGGGGCTCAGGAGATCTCAGGCTTCGGTCCCCCTTCATGGGGTCATGTAGTAATTTTTGTTGTCAGAAAGGGGTCTCAGTGCAATGAAGTTTGACAACCCCTGGTCTAACGTAACTCAAAAAAGGCAAACCAAAGCTTACAATAGTGGGGATGAGATAGTAAACAGAACATAGCTTCCCAAAAAATTTCTAGAAGATGATACGTGAAAAATACCTGGTTATTTCTAGCAGTCCTAATTAAGGTTTAAAGTTTAAATATTTAATTTCAAAGTAACCAAATACTTTTTAGGCCTCCCTCAATATTAATATCTTTTAGGTTCAATTGTAGGAGATTTATGAAAATGCACTCTTCTGAAGGAGAATGGTTTTAAAAACAGTCAATTTAATTAAAAAGGGGATTGTTTCATTTAGAGAGGTCATCTGTTAAGACAGGGAATTGATGTTTTAACTAATGGACTTTGTCAAGAAACATCAATTCCCTTTCTAAGAGATGAAATCAGTAAGTAAAAATTCCTTCCAATAAGTAGACTGTCTACAAAAAAAAAATAATAATAATCAGGAAGAGTGCACTTCCATAGGTCGTAAATAAAATCCATATAGCCAATGACAGATTTTCTATATGAGGAAAAACCTCATTAATCCTCCACTCCACTAAAAAAATCTCTCAACAAGTTTGGATTTTTCAAATTCTGATGACAGTCTCATAACTGAATTTTACAGGTGGTTAGTCCTTTTGAAGTAATCAGTTTCAAGACCAAGTTTCCAAACATGGACTCCCAAACTGTACAGGCAAATGTCTTTAGAATAAATTGGGTAATTGTACGATGAACCATGACAGGGGGCTTCACTTTTTTTTCTGGCAGTACAATATGGTGACAAAATAAGGGCAATGCACATTTAAGGCTATATATGCTGAGGCTTCATATTAAAGTAAGGAGACAACTGTCATTGCTATACCTGAACTACTATCTTCAGTTCCTCTAGGTACTTCTTTACTGGAAAGATATAGACAAACGAGAAAAATTCCAAGGAGGACATAAAACGATTAAGGGGGCTGAAGGACTGACTTATGAGATGAGACAAAAGAGCTAAATGTGTACGATTTAGCCTAGTAGTGAGTGAGGAAAGAAAAGAAGAACAAATATTTGAAAGGTATAAATGGTAAGTATGAAGAAAATTTAGTATGGCACAAGGGAATATAAGCAGGAGCAATGGGATGAAACTAACAGAAGCAAAGTTTAGGTTAATGATCATGATTCCTTGACAGTAAAATATATTAGGATTTTAATTAATTTCCCAAGGGATGAGGCTTCCACATTTAAAACTAGATTGGGAAATGCACTAGAATATATACTGTAGTGAACACTCACTCATGGAGAAGGCTGGACTAAATTACTCAAAGTGGAAAATTACATCTTGTTTAATTACAATGTTAAACACAATTTAGCATTCAGTGTAGGCAAGGATTGCCATGTTTAATGATGAGTCAACTGGTCATAGCTAGCCTCAATCAGTAAACCTTAAATTCAGTGTAGACAAATAGTCTTTTACATCTCTAATTTTTCATTCTGAATTTCATTCTGTTCAAAATAGAGGTTTGCCAGCAGCATTCATCACTTGCATATGTAATAGCGATTAAAACTCACAGGCCAGATTCTTGGCTAGAAGTCCACAGAGCTATGCCAGTTTGCATTAGCTGAGAAATTAGTCCCATACATCAGTCACCACTGTCAGTGCCAGAATTAGATTCCTTTTTATACAGTAGGTAATATTAACAGCACGTTTAGACATATTGATTAACAATGAGCCATTACTGCTCAGGGGGTTTGTCACTAATTGCATATGTATCTCTGTGAGTGACTTGTCAGCTTCTTTTCTTGTCTGTATTTATACCTTCCAATCATTTAATCATATTCGTTACCAACTGCAGCATGTGCATGATGAGATAATATCCATCAATACAGTGTACCCTTATTGACAGTGAGTTGAGTGAGCTAACCTATCATTTGAGTCTCAAGTGCAGCTTGTTCAGAAGGATCAATTTAGTAAATGGTCTCATGTAGGAGCTAGCTTGTCAGTGGGTGCTAAAGGAAAAAAAATCCAGAAAGACTAATCACAAACTAAAATTACCTCTCAAAATAAAAAAAAACTGACTATAAAAAGACAGTGTCCCACACCTCAAATCCATACTACAGCCACAAGTTACGGTAAGTGTTACAAACACCATCCAGGGAGTACAACTCTCCTATCAGAGTAGAAGCGATTTAAATCACTGATTTTAATCATGATTTAAATCAGTAAACAGAAAACCTTAAACTAAATGATTGATTTTAATCACCTTTTGCATTTGTACTTTTTAGTTATTTTCCTAAAGAAAGGTTGATTCTCATTGGTTGGTAACCATTAAAACATGTTGATTTGCAACCAAATATACTCTTTACACTAAATTTGGTGCTTCTTTTTGTTAACCTGAAGGACAGGTTTATTTAACAAATTAGATAGCTTAATTTATGTTTGTTCAGATGCCTAAATTTTACTCTTTTTTAGTATCTTTAAGAAATGCATCAGTCACAATTTTCATTTACTGGATGATGGTTCGTTGTGTCAAGCTCCATTTGGAGATAAATTCAAATAAATTAAAAATGAACAAAACCAGACTTTTTTAATTAAATAAAATGACCTTAAGTGTGCTGGATGCATAAGAAAAAAGTTTATCAGAACAGGTTTTCCATATATAGTTTATATATTTATTTGAACTTTTTATCTGTAGTTAGTAAGTTGAACTGATTGTTTCTGGTCACCATGTCCTTCAAGATCTTGAACTAGTAGCTCTCTACGCAAAAGAATAAATGGACACAAATCAGACATCAAGAATTATAACATTCAAAAACCAGTCGGAGAACACTTCAACCTCCCTGGTCATTCAATTTCAGACCTAAAAGTGGCAATTCTTCAACAAAAAAATTTCAAAAACAGACTTCAACAAGAAACTGCAGAATTGGAATTAATTTGCAAACTGGACACCATTAAATTAGGCTTGAATAAAGACTGGGAGTGGATGGGTCATTACACAAAGTAAAAACTATTTCCCCAGGCTAATTTTTTCCCCTACTGTTACTCACACCTTCTTGTCAACTGTTTGAAATGGGCCATCCTGATTATCACTACAAAAGGGTTTTTTCCCTCCTGCTGATAATAGCCCGCCTTAATTAATTGGTCTTGTTACAGTTGGTATGGCAACACCCATTTTTTCATGTTTTCTGTGTATATATATCTTCCGACTGTATTTTCCACTGCATGTATCCGAAGAAGTGGGTTTTAGCCCACGAAAGCTTACGCCCAAATAAATTTTTCTCTCTAAGGTGCCACAAGTACTCCTCGGGTTTTTTTTGCTGATACAGACTAACACGGCTACCACTCTGAAACCTTACACCTACTTGTTATTCATAGATTGGAAGAGAAAAAACAAGCTTTCCTGCTTTTTCAACTCTCAATTGGTTTCTTAACTTTGAAAGTATCACTGAACTAGTTGTATAAACTGACATGAAGAAAATATTCTCTGCACCTAGAGAAGAGGCTACTGCTGTCAAATGCAGGTTTAGCACTTCAACAAAGTCTGGTTCCAGGTGCTTAGCCAGTGACTTTCATCAGTTCAGTGGTTTGATTTAGGAGCCTAAATCTCACTTTACAGCGGCCTTGGTCATGCACTTTCAATGAGACATCAGCTTTCAAGTGCCCAAGTCACTTTTGAAAATGGGACTCTGGAACTTTTACCACCATCGGCGAGGCTGCGAGTCTTTCACAGAGGTCACGGAAGTCACGGATTCCACGACTTTCCGGAACCTCCATGACTTCCGCAGCTGCAGCAGCTGGGCTGACCCCAGGGTGGCCAGAGCAGCTGGGGTGGCCCTGGGGCCAGCGGCACCAGCAGCTGCTCTGGCTAGGCAATGCAACTGGTCCCAGGCACTGCCCGGGAGCCGCGGTCTGGGAGCCACAGCAGGGCCCTGGGCCACCCCGCATCCGCTGTGGTAGTGGCGGGGCCACAGGCCTCCCGGAGCAGCAGCAGTGTGGTCCCGGGCCATCCCCGTCTCCCAAGAGCGGCAGCAGCAGCCAGGTCCTGGGTTGCTCCCCACCCCCAGGAGCAGCAGCAACCACCGGAGTACCCCACCCAGCAGCAGCGTCCACTGGAGCACTCGCCACGCCCCCTAGCACCTAAGATTTAGGCATGGGTATTTTTAGTAAAAGTCAGAGACAGGTCACTGGCCATGACATTTTCGTTATTGCGCATGACCGGTTCGTGACTTTTACTAAAAATACCCGTGCCTAAATCATAGCTTTAATCATGGGCTTATGGAGGCTACAGTTCTAGAGCTAAGTTTTCACAGCCCACACATCCTGCCTTACTATAAAAAGACCTCCTAAAGGAGGCCGTGGAGTAAGGTATTTGACTCAATTGATACATTTCAAACTCCAGTGATATGCAGGGGCTGATTGTCCATATCACCACATACTCCATTTGCCGTAACCAATAAGGGAGCAATTTTTCAGCAGAAAGATTATTTTTCAAAACTAAATAGTAAAAAAGCTACCCTTAAGAGTTTCTTTATAAAATTTGTTTCCAGGAGCTTAATCATAACATGCTAGGCTTGCTATATGAGAGTCAAAATTAAACTTGACCTTTTAAAAAATGGTTAATATTAAGCAGTCAACAGACTAACTGGGATGGGGGAAATTGCAATTAAAAAAATTAAGTTACTATTTACAAAGAATCGTGACATGGAATCTGTCGTTGGAATCTTGGTTAAAGACAGAGAGCCTGATTTTCCTCTTACTGATATCAAAGTAAATTAGAAATCCACCAGAGGATTCACACAGGCATAAGAGGAACCAGGTCCAACTTGAGCATATGAAAATATTCATGAAGTCTAATTGAAATAACTGAAATTCCTGAAAATATAGGTTTTTAGCTTCTTATAATTAATTGCTTTTATTCAGTTCTGATTTATGTGACTCTTCTCCATATACAAACATTTTCCCATTTAAATAAAATTTGTTACCAAATTTCTAAGCATCTAGCATTACTTTTTCCACTAAAACTTTGACTGTAACTCTAGGTTCATTTTGCAAGCATGAATGAGTCATGCGTGACATATATGGTGACAATGTTACAAGATAAAAGTTTATTTTTTTCAGATAGTCCTTTGGGTGAAGTTTCAGTCATTAGAATATTTCCTTAAGTTCCATTTCCAGCCAAATACAGGTGATAGTTTTATTTTTGATACTTCTACATTATATTCTCACATTTGAGAGAATTTCCCTATAAATGAAATGTTTATGACATGTCTAGATTGTTCTTTTTCCTGTTGAGTTTGTTATTCCCATTTGGAATTTGAGGGCTTCAAGACAAGCCAATAAATTCTTAAGAAAACAATCCTATGAATTCTTAAACCTTGAACATTATGTGGACAAAATTTCCATGTTTTGTAATTTTGCTGAAATTATAAAGCTTTACATAAAAAGTTAATTTTTTACAAAATCTCTTTGTGGATTTACTCGTAAGGAGCAGCCCATATTTTAAAAGTGTGGTTTGATACCAAAGCTGTAAATTTTAATATTTTTAGTCATGAAGGCAGGCTGGCATGTATAGATTAGGCATTCAAAGAAAAATAAACATATCATCAAAGCATATATGTAGTTTCCAATCTCTTCCTTTCCTGCAAAAGAAGACTACCTAACACCAGAAGGCAAAGAACCAAAGTTAGACTTTCAATATCTAGATATTAACAAAAGTGTTAATGAAAATGTTTTGACATTTTCTTTAAACAGGGAAATTAACTATTCATGAAATATGCATCACTGACTGCTCTTGGACTCAAGTCTTTGACGCACAGAACAAGTACAGAAAGTGCAAGCTTTTCTTACCTATACTGACAACGTGCTTTAACTCCGACCTAAAGTGATCACAATTAATGGTGAAGACATACAGTAACACAAAAGTGAGAAATAGGTGGTGAGGGAAAGAATTCAACAAGGAACAGTTGTGATTCTTATGAGGGGTGGAGAAGGTACGATATATATCTGGTATGAGCCATAAGCAGCATATCTTCTATGCTTTAATGTAATTGATGTTATTTGTGCAATTCTTCAAAGAAAAATTTGTGGGAATTCATAAATACAGTAGTTATTTGAGTTTTCTTTTTAGAAGAAACTATCCATGACCTAGGGATTTTTTTTTTTTTTTTACAAACTTCACACACTCAAGGGACACTAAAATCCTCAGTAAGATCTGTATATTTCAACCCTTCCATACCAAGTTGTTCTACAAGACCAACCACTTCTCCCATTTAATCAAATATGCCCTCTACCAGTTGCCATGTGAAAAGAGATGGGCCTTGCAATGTAGTCTTGTGGTCAAATTTGGACTCCGATGGACTGAGGGAGAGTGTAAATTTTTGAGTCCAGTCTCCTCAGAGAAAGCAACCAGTTGCCAGACCTTCCCTGTTCAAACAGCAGCTGTACAATCAAAAGCCGCTGCTGACTGCAGCTGTAGCAGTATCACATCAGGAAAGATGCCATTTCTGAGAAAGTAAAATCCTAAACCATTTGGAACTTTATAGATTAAAAATCACTTTTAATCTCCACCCACAATCCAATAGGCAGCCAGTGCAGACTACAGAGCACTGGTGTAATGTACTCCTGACATGAAGCACAATTTAATAAGCAGGCAGCCACATTCTGCACAGGCTTGTATTTCTGAGGGTTTTCAAGGCAGAGCCAAATATGCACCCCTCCTTCCCACACTCCCTGTAAGCATTCCTTTCAATAATGGCTGCCCCCACTCATTCCCTCCAGACCTTCCACAATTCATCCCTTCAGACAGGTGCTGATCCTCCACCACCACCACCCAGTGGGCAACAGTAGGCCTGCAGGGGGAGGCTGCTGCTGTTCTGAGTGGAAGGGATGCTGAGCTAATAATAACTCCATGATGCTGGGGAAGGCCTAATGCCCGCAAAGTGCAGTGAGAGAAGTAGAGAGGTCTCCCCATAGGGACCAGCAGATCAGGGATCCCAGCTTCTACCTCCCCCACCCCCAAAAATGCCAGGCCCTTGAGGGGACCTCAGAGCTTGGGAAGGGGGAATTCACGCTCATGGGACTCTTTTGGAGTGACAGGCGACATTGCCCTCTGACACGCACACCTTGGGATCCCCCAGATAAACTCTTAGCCCTCCAAGGTCTGAGGCTGTGTTCACCCCATCCCAGTGTGCTACAGTAGTCTAATCTCAAATTGATAAAGACATGGGTAGCAGTGGTGAGGTCTTTGGGCAGGTCACACCTTCTTCACCAAGTACAAGTGGGGAAAGAAAGCAATTTATCACATCTGCTACCTATACATCCACAAGCTGTAAAGGATCTTGCAAGACCCCCAAAATGGAAATCTGAACTAAAAAAACAGCAGGTGTACTCCCTCAATCAAGGGGACTGATCAGATGCAAGGTTTAATCTGGTTACTTCCCTCAGCCTACCAATGTTATCTATGACTTGTTTGGGTTAGACTTCTACCGGCTATCATCCAGGCCGCACTCTTGCCCAGTTCTTGTGCCAGAATTCCTTTCCATCACTATTGCATTTTGTGTTGCTGTTATTTCTATAAAGGTGGAGTGGCAAAAAGTCTACTGTGCACATTCCTGAACTCAGAAGTCTCCAGCTAAATCAAATCTGATCTGTTTCAACGCTGTGTATCCTTGTCTAGTTAACCTATCAATTCTATTTTGTTTTGACCCAACATGAATACCTATACTTCCCCACCCAGTATAATTTTGTACATTTCACAGCTTCTTTGCCATTAGTACCTGAAAAAGCAGAGGTTGTAAAATTAGGATATTGCTTAATCTAAACTCTAATATACAAAAATGCTTCTCAGTATTGTATGCCCTTAAGAACTCAATTCAAACATTTTTAATCAGAGTTGCCATCATACAAGGAGGACAAAAGACAGCAGCAGCAGCAAAGAGATAATAAAAATGATCAAAGAGAAAAGCCCTACAGGCTTGGAAGGAAGGAAGGAAGGAAGGAACGAAAGAAAGACGTTAGAGACGAACACCCATTTATCATGAAAGTGTATTTTATGCTGATCTAGACAAACAAGAAAATTAATACAATATCACGCAACAGGTATTTTGTAAAAATGTATTTTCTAAGATGACACAGCCACCAGCAAAGAAAACAAATCTCCTTCTAGATGCGGGCAGATTTGCTTTGAGAATCAAATTTTTTAAAAGTAGATGCCCATAAAAAACAGCAGCTGGCGTTCTTGGAATGGAAAACAGTTATTCAGACCATATAAAAGTAAACATAGTATATCAGTATAGCAAGGACATGTCTTACTTGAGTAAGACCTTGTCAGTGGTGGAATCCCCAAAGCTCTAACTTTTTTTTTTTTTTTAACCTGAGGAATACTAAAGAAGAAAACAGTAACTTGCTCAGTCTCCAGCGTGAACAGCAGTCATTTCTTATAAGGATGCACTTCCTTTAGCTAGTCACAAATCACTGCCTCCACAGATTTCATGACCCACAAGCAAGACCAGTAAAGAGCTTCATAAAGATCCAAGAAAAGATTTCTACCCTTTCTAGGTTAAGTTGAAACCTGCACTGGCACGTTCACAGGTTGCCTGTTATAATTCTAGAAAGTGCCCTAGAATAGCAAAAAGAAAAGGAGTACTAGTGGCACCTTAGAGACTAACCAATTTAGTTGAGCATAAGCTTTCGTGAGCTACATGCATCCAATGAAGTGAGCTGTAGCTCACGAAAGCTTATGCTCAAATAAATTGGTTAGTCTCTAAGGTGCCACTAGTACTCCTTTTCTTTTTGCGAATACAGACTAACACGGCTGCTACTCTGAAACCTAGAATAGCAAGCTCATCCTGCCTCTAATATCACAGGTGTAAAAACAAGAACGGAATTGAAACAACCGTCTTTGATGCTGAAGGTGTGAAAAGGTCTGGAGAAAGTGTGAGTACAAGAGAATTTGGACCTATGCAGTGCCTTTTATAGTGCAAATTTCACAAAGTGCTTTATAGTAAACTAGATGCAGATGAGACAGTGCAGTGTTTTAGGTAAGCACCGCAACCACTACAGTTCTCAGCAACAGGCTTGAGTAGCAGAACCCATTTTATTTCACGGGAAAGTGTTAGCCAGAACACTAGGGTTTCCTCATCAACTTTACATCTGGATAACCTCCAGAAATAGGCAGAAGGTACTTCTATTGTCTCATCTAAATTAAGCTCTTTGGATCAGGAATAGTCTTTCATACCTTTCTAAGCCTATTGGCAGTATTTTTCAGCCTTGATTTATTAGAATGGAGAGGTCTAATAGAAAGTTTATTTCCCATTTTGGATTAAATATTTTAAATTTGTTTTAAATAAAGCTATAATCTTTTTTTAAAAAGCTTTACTCTCTTGTACACTGCACTGCCTATCTCCCGTCCTTCGTGAGCAATTTGTCTCTCCCTTCTACTTGAATCTCCTCTTTCTCCCCACATGCTGCCTGAAACTGCCTCCCTTAGCCAGTCTGACAAGGGGGATGAGGAAATACCTTTTATTGTTTGTCGTGGTCCCTTATCCAGTGTGACAATCCATCGACTTCATGCTCCCTAAGCCTTACTTCTTTCAGCTAGCCTTACACCACTAACATCATTCTCAGCAATGCCATCAAGTCTAGCTCTTGATGTCCAACCTTAAACTCTTAAAATGTAACTCCCCAAAATGTAGCCCACCCTACAACTGAAACAAAAATAGAGCATTTACAGAAAAAAATCACAGCCTTTTCCTGTTGAAGTCCATGGCCCACCTCCTTTGTCTGCAATTTCTTGATGTGTGGGTCTATTTGGAATGTTCGCTTCCCGGGAAAGTTTACTTGAGGGAAGTAGAGTATGAATTATGGAGGAGAGACCCTAATAAATGCAAGATATCAAATGAACGAGGAGGGACAAAAGAGGCAATGATGGGTAGACTGAATGCAGTAAGAGGGGGAAGAAATACACCCAAAGGTTTTAAACTTTATTCAAGCCACCATTCATTCCACACGCAGAAAAAAGTTGGACAGACCACCTTAATTCTGGCATATCCTAACTTTTGAATGCTTGACTTTGCAACGTTAATGTTCTTTAAATGTAATTTTAAACGTTAATGTTCTTTAAATGTAATTTCCTAGTTGGATTTTTTTAAAGCAAACTGAAAAAAAATTCCATCATGTAACATTATACTGACACCAAACTGGTCATTGGCAAGGCTGGGTCTCCCTCAGCCAGGGAGTCTCCCCTCTCTCTTACCCACAAAAGAATGAGCCCGTGATGCCAGGAGTTCTCAGCAGACTCCCCTGCACTCTGCCGTATAGGAACAGATTCCTCGTGCACCAGGCTGCAATACCATTTGGCCTGGCAACCACTCCATCTGGATGGAGGGATGGCCAGGCCAAATTTGAGTGGCATTGTGACCCCATGCACAAGTCACAATGCCCCTTACTCAAATCCAGCCCGGTTGACTCTTCATCTGTACAGAGGGGCATCCAGGTAAAAATTTCAGTGGTGTCACAACCACACAGCCATATTGATTTCATACAGGACTCCTGCTTAGAAGTGGTCAGGTCATGGCCCCCTGGGGCTCTGTGGCCTGTGGAACTTTGAGTAAGTGCAAAAACTTTGGGGAGCTGGGGCTGTTGGAACTTCTCCCCTCTGCCCCCTCAGTTGGTGCCACTGGTCTCTTCCCTACCTCCATTCTCCTCACAATGCCATCCTCAGGCTTCTCATCCCAGCCCAAGTCTCCTTGCCTAAAATATCCTAGTCTCACCTCACACCCCTCCCCCAGCACCAACTCCCAGTCTCTTTGCCCAGATAGAGTTTTTCAAAGAAAGTCAACTGAATTTTGTAACGAGGAAAAAACAACATATTTTCCCCTTAGCTTCCCTCTCAGAAACATCAGAACTGTTTTGGCTGAAATTTAAAAAAAAAAAAAAAAATACAAAAACATAATGTGAGGAAGACATCTGGCATAAAAATTTCAGCCTAAACTGGTAAAGTTTGGCAAAACTATGAAAAGCTGAAAAGAGGGTCCGATAATGGGAAGTGATAGGAAATCTTAATAGGCAATGCTACCAACGCTGCCTATAATATACAGAGGAACATGGATGACAGCACAAAACATAAATCAATTAAGTTAATATACAACATTGAAATAAAGTTAGTGTTGGTATTTTTGCTCAATGGGTTTTAATTTATTTTTCAAACCTTACAGTATAGGTATTATTGGAGTCTTTATATTCTGTAACTTCTTACACTGACTGAATTCCACTTGCAACTATGGCATTTGGGGATGGGTACTGGTTCAAAATTGGGTTCAGATTTTTTTTAATGAAACTTCATGGCCTTTGTCATAAGTAAAGATATTATCCTCATAAAATATGTCATACATAGAGTTTAGGGGCACCAAATAAAATTTGAAGGCTTTGGCTTAAATTTGCTCTCAGTAAAAAAACATTTACATGAACAGGTTTACTATGGATTTTGTTTGCTAGCACAGTAACTGTTGCAGAAAGCTCTAAAATCAAGATTAGTTAGATTAGTGTAAGTCATTTTCTATCAATGCTCCTGCAGCAGTTTACGGTCATTTAATTCTACTTTTAGTGTAATTGTACATTTAATTCTTAAGTATACTTCACCTGGGAATTTCCAATTGATTATCTCAGATGTCATTTTTGGGATTGTCTGATAGTGAAAGGATTAACAAGTAGAATCTTTGCCCACAGATTAATTCAGCCATACAAGTCATTACAGCATATTACAGGCTAGGGGCATTTACTGCACTATGCAGCACAAAAAGGATTTACTCATGTATAATGGAAAAAGCAAAGTGCATTAAGAAATCCTCCAACGTCTGTGCTGCAGAGAGAAAAGCACCTCTCTCTGTAATACAGCACATGTTCCTCACAAACTTCCTGTTCTCGTTCCATTACTGGACACGTTAGCACCATATACTTATTGTTTAGCTGATCTCAGAGTATCAAATACAAAGATTTGTGTCAAGTGCAAAGCACTGAAAAGCATTCCAGAGCCTCGGACAAGTCCATCACCTAAAACATAGGTTTTTAATTCAACAGAATGTGTGTCCTTTGTATTTCTATTTCCTGTACCTTGATTAGTTGCTAAAAGATATAAGGAGTCACAATTTTAATATTGTTTTTAATCTATTATCTGTACTACACTAGCACCTAGAGGCCCCAGAAGAGACTGAAGCCCTGCTGTGTAAGAGAGTGTCTTCCCAAAATTGGTTACAGCCTAAACAGATAAGATAATTGTCAATGCCCTATAAAAAAAATGATACCATGCATATGGGCCAGCCACCTCTAATGGCTGCAAACACTGACTGCCTACAGTCCCTGCCACAATAAAAACCTGATTTGACAGAGAGGTGTGATTAATGCTAAAACCTCAGACCAGCAACAGGAAAGATGCCTAAACATGGATAATGGTTTCTCTTGGGGGCAAATGTTGCTGTGCACAAAATGTGGGGGAGGCCTGGGGGGTGCAGGAAGAAACAAAGACTGCACAGAGACTGTGCACTCAGAAGATGCTGGGATGATGTCCAAAGAATGTTTAGGATGGGTTTGACAGCGGCCAGTGGGTCCATCCCTACAGGGATCCATAGGCCTAAAACTAGGATTGCCATGCATCCGGTTTTTGACCGGAATGCCCTGTTGATAAAGGGACCCTGGAGGCTCCGGACAGCACCACTGACCAGGCTGCTAAAGTCCAGTTGGCGGTGCAGCAGGGCTAAGGCAGGCTCACTGCCTGCCCTGGCTCCGCATGGCTCCCAGAAGCCTAGGGGCCACAGGGACATGCCAGCCGCTTGCGGGAGCCACCTGAGGTAAGCGCCATCTGGACCCTGCACCCCTCACCCCCTCCCCCAGCCCTGATCCCCCTCTTGCACCCCGAACCCCTCAGCCCCAGCTCAGAGCCCGCACCCCCAGCCTGAGCCCTCCCCTCCCACCCCTACCCCTGGCCCCCTCACACACTCTGAATCCCTCTTTTCTAACCCCACCCTGGAGCCTGTGCCACCAACCAGAGCCCCTCACACCCCACAACCCTCTGCTCCAACCCAGAGCCCCCTCCCACACTCCGAACTCCTCGGTCCCAGCCACCCCAGCACGGAGCCCCCTGCTGCACCCCAAACCCCTGCCCCAGCCCGGTGAAAATGAGCAAGTGTGGGGGAAAGCAAGTGACAGAGGGAGGGGAGATGGAGTGGGGCGGGGCCTCAGAGAAGGGGCAAGGCAAGAGTGTTCAGTTTTCGGCAATCAGAAAGTTGGCAACCCTACCTCAAACAGTGCACGCACACAGCAGTCCTAGCTGTGCAGCAGAGTGGCTTTATAATTGCTCTAAACCAAGATGGAAGGCAGCGGGAGGAAAATTCCTTCCCTCTGAACTCCTTTTAGATCTCCTCCATAAAGCACATTTACTGTTGCATTTGGCCCACAGTGAAGTTTTGTCCCTTCCAAAGGACAATTCCACAGTAAGTGAAAGTTAACTGCAACCGGAATCGCAGTTTGCACATTGAAATAATTCAGGACTCTAGTCTGCTTGCTATACACAGATTTCCTATATCTTAGTTCACACTATGAATGCCAATATATTTAAATTCTAATACACATCAGTATCTTTTTTCAAAGGACAATCAACATTTTTAACTATTATATGAGGGATATAGTCTACGGTCCACTGGAGACTGAACAGAAACTAAATTAACTGCAAGTCCAGCTTGTATTTCTGCAAAAAAAGAGGTCTCAATGATAAAAGGAGTGCATTCTGGTTTATTTTCATGCCAGATTTATTTTACTCTGTTTTAGAAACATATAATAAATTGAAATAACATCTTTTCATTTCAGCCAAAGATCTTAAAGTTGTTTACCAACTAGTGCACAAAAGTCAACCCAGTTCAGGACAGGGAATGAAGACTGCCTCTTTCAGTACAAACCACAAGGTGACAGTTTAAGTAGGCAGAATGAAATTATCCGAAGTGGAATTTGGCTAGCACCTGTAGTCTTGCAACAACAAAAAAAGTGGTTAGGCGCAGAAAATATATGAACAGAGGCTGAAAAAACTCAAAGTGAACATAAGTACATAACAAACTGAAGATTCTGTTGTTCAATATTTAACCAGTACATCTAAAGGATCTCTTACCAGCCACAAACCCTCTGTAGCTAGCTGAATACAGTTGATACTGGGTATTTTGTTAGATAATGTGCTTCACTACATAGTCACATAAAAAGGATATCCTCGCTTCAAAAAACCACATCAAGAATAGAAAACGAGAAGATGAAATGGGCAAGTTAAAATCCAGGAGAATAATCCCTTTTGCAGAATTAAATATACCTACAACTAGCTCAGGCTGCACATGGGGAAAAAAGCGACATAGTAAACAACAGAAAACAAATAACCATCAGTAAGCTGTCTAACATAAGGATCTCCAGATATGCAATAATTTATTTTACTAGATGAAAGGAACACAGATTTACAATCCTCAAATTCTGGAGGCTGACAGGCTAAAAGGAAGAGCCTCAATCTAGTTACAAATTGGTACAAAATCTCAAGTCCAGAATTTAATACATCCCTCAAAAATGTTCAGTGGAGGCAGAGGATTTGGAACAAAGGGAACATTCTCATCCTATAAAACTTTTATAATCAATATTCTCTTCATGAATGTCTAAAATACAAGAACACAATCTGCACGTACCAGATCTTAATGCACGGCTAGAAGGTGCTTCTATGGTTGTAAGGGTGGTATAAGAACCTATATAGAACAGAAACCCCACTGTAAGTCTCAGATGGTTTGTGCAAAGGGCTCCATGCCCATTTTTCTATAAAATCCAAGCCCACAGTCAAACAAACAGATTGTTTGGCATTTAGGAAACACTATACCATACACCATCAATCCTTTATCCACATTAAGACGACACTGGGCTTCCTAAGCCTGCTAGACAATAAAGACAAATTAACACGGCCACTACCACGAGCCGAAGAGATTCAGCAGCTTGAGGATGTTTCCAGAAAAGAGCTGAAAGTGAAGTTGTGGTTTTATAATCTGTGAAAAGGGCTCCTCAGCAGCCTCTCCAGCATGACAACCAGCATCTTAGACTTTTTCAAATCACTGCTGAACACTGATATTGAGAGGTATACACATCGCACCCTTCACTTTGATCCAGGGATGGCTTTAACGGGGATCCTGGTTTCACCTGCACCCACAGAACTCATGAAACCAAGGGTGCAAAAACAGGCAAACATATACTTCTTAGGCATGTTCGGAGAGGGAGCCCGTCCTGCACTCACCCTGCAGTAGCAGCTCCTGTCCTATGCGGCTGGGCCTGGCTTCCCGCTCCAGGTATTGCTACCTGGCACATAGAGTCACAGTGCTACTCATATTTGGCCCAACCACCTCTCTGTCATGGTGGATGCCAGCTTGCAATGCCTAAAACAAGGAGCGTGGCCCTAGCTCAGCTACATGGTCAGTGCCTCCCCTTCACATTGGGCTGTGATTAGGGTTGTGATGCTGGGGGACAGGTGCTGCAGATGGTGGGTGACCCGTCAGCAGTTCAGTGCACCCACTGAATCAGGAGCTTATATCCGCCCCTGCACAGGATCTTAAATCTTCTTTCCTGCATATTACCATGATGGAAATCTGAGGGATAGTCAGCGGCAGATACACAGATTCTAGCAGTGCGCTAAGTATTTACACCACAAGAGAAGACAAAAAAACAGAACACTTTTGTGTTGCGGTTTTGTTTGTTTGGCAGGGGTGTCTACGATTCTATAAAGTAGCCAGCTGATTCCCTCAAGAGTAGTAATTTAAATGACTTGTTCTATTTTAAGCAAAAGGTCGATTCAGATTTAATTTACATTTAATGCTGAATGTCAGCCCAAAGTTCTCTCCCCTCCCCATGGGCATGCAATTTATCATAAAAGGCACAGAATTCTTTAACAAAACTTTAAGTATGGTCAGAGAGGAAACAAATTAATTTTAATAGCACAGTAGCA
This sequence comes from Natator depressus, assembly GCF_965152275.1. Lineage (NCBI taxonomy): Eukaryota > Metazoa > Chordata > Testudines > Cheloniidae > Natator > Natator depressus. The sequence continues at coordinate 190,182,729 of NC_134235.1, read as the reverse complement.
CTGAAAGAGGAATCAGAGCTCTCTTTAAAGACTGTCAGAACGTAGAGATGTGTCTGTTCTGACAGGGATTAAAGTAACACCAATTACTAGACTAACTGTGCCTTTAGAGACTGTGATCTCTTAGTACATAAAGAATTTTTTGTTCCTTCAGAAGAAGGAGCTTAAAGAGAAATCAGCCTCCTTCAAATGACACCTGTGGATTCCCAAAGGGTTCTGTACCTCCCCCTTCTCTTCAATATCTAGGAGACCATTCAGATAGAAGATAAATTATGGACTCCAAGTCATCAATATGCTGATGATACCCAACTGTGTATCTGGTTCTCCACTGTGGTTCTATTAAGGCTGTGCCTAGACTAGGAAAATAGAGAATGCATTTTTAAAATTGACCTAATACATTTTAGCTCTCACATTTTTAAGCATTAGTGTAGTTAGGGCTTAGGCCATTTTAAAAATGCGTTGGATGACTGTGGTCAAGCCTATCCTCTCCCCATCTATCTCACACGATTGCCATGTTTCAGCCTGGGCCCTATTTTCTCCACTTCCACTGGCACTTTATTGTCTTAGTCCTCATCTTCAAAGCAGCAAGTTAATAAGGGCCCAGATACATTAAAGAACACAGCTACGTCTACAAGCCACCAAGACAACTGTGCTACTCTGGAACAAAACAAAACCCAGAATAAAGCACATGAAAGCTGAGGACAAAGCACTCTGAGTTGAGGGGACCCAGCTTCCAGACGAGTTTAGATTAATCCAGAATGTGACCGCCTTTAGGAAACACTAAAATTTCCTGCTTAATAACACTTTTCCACCATATCCAGACTGACATACACAGAATCAACTGCTTCCCTCCTCCTCCACCCACCAAACCTCCTCTCCTCTTCCCCCGGCCCTGAAAAGTATTAGTATTCATTTGTTTCCCATGCAGTAACTCTGCGGGTGATCTTTGTGTTGTTTAGCCCGGTATGCTTGCAAGAAATCAGAAGTGAAGGTTACCCAGAATCGCCCTTCCAGTTTAGCCATTTGCAAACTCTCTTTCAAACTTCTGTTAAACCGTTCGATTTCCCCATTGGCTTGAGGGTAATATAGGGATGACCTTCTGTGTAAAATGTTCCCCTCTGCTAGAAGTGTTTCAAACTCCAGGGAAGTAAATGGACTACCATTATCTAAAGCCAGTTCTTTGGGGTTACCTTCCCTGCTAAAAACTGAAGAAAAGAACTTAATTACTGTAGCAGAAGAGATTTGCGATGTAAACGCTACCTCAGGCCATTTACTGAAATAGTCTATTAAAGTGATGGCATAACGGCAGTCAATTGGAGCAGTATCAAAGGGTCGTACAATGTCAATCGCCACTTTTTCCCCATGCAGATTCAGGAAGAGGAACAGGCTGTAATGGAGGGGTACATGTCACTGCTGTCTTATCATGCATTTGGCAAGTGACACAGGATTTTATGAGTGCTTCAGTTTGAGAGTCCATCCCTGGCCACCAATACAGATTCCGTAGTCGTCGTTTGGTTCGGACAATTCCTTGAGTATCATGTGCCAGGTGTATGAGTTTTTACTGTAATTCTTCTGGCACAAGTAGCCGGTGTGTACCTCGTAGCACACAGCCATCATGCAAAGAAAGTTCATCCCGAACTCTAAAATAAGGCAGCAAAACTGGGTCAAGGTTTTTAGGGTTACTGGGCCATCTCTGTCAGAAATTCCCGTAGTTTTTGTTGAATTGGACACGCTGAACAAGCAGCTTGAAATTGTTCTCTTGCAACTTCAGTAAGAGCGCTTGTAATAAGCACAACTACTACATCCTCATCCTCCGGTGGACTATCTGGTGAAGGGAAAGTCAGGTGAGAAAGGCAATCAGCTACCACATTTTGGTTTCCAGGCTTATATTCCAGTTCATAATTGAAAGACCACAGTCTTGCAGACCATGTAGCAATATGATATCCTGCTCTTCCCAGTCCTTTCGTGGTGAGCAACGTTGTCAAAGGGCCGTGTTCTGTGCACAACTTGAATGTGCAGCCCTACAGGTAAGTTCTCCATTTTTCAGTAGCCCAGACAAAAGCAAGTGCTTCTTTTTCAACTGTAGAATATTTTCTCTCTGCATTACTTAGTGTCCTTGAAGCAATGCAACAGTCCTCTCTGTGTTGTCCTCATGAAGTTGTGTGAGGACAGCCCCGAGTCCATAATCAGAAGCAACAGCAGCCACAATTGTGGGCAATGCAGGACTGAATAGTGCAAGTACTGGACTATATACAATCAAGTTTTTCACCGTTTCAAAACTAGCTTGTGCATCCGTTGTCCACACTAAGGTTGAACTTCTCTATAGTAATTCTCATAATGGTTCAATGACAGAAGCATAATTGGGAATGAATTTTACATACCAGGAGGTAAGACCCAAGAAGGAACATAAGGTTTGCAAATCTGTTGGAGGACGAGCATTTGAAATTGCCAGGATATGATCTGGATCAGGTATTAGTCCAGCCTGTGAAATTGCATGCCCCAGAAAGGAGAGTTCAGTTTGTCTAAATTTGCATTTGGACCTATTGAGCTGGAGGCCTGCTTTGCTGATGCAGTTTAGTACAGACTGCAGGTTATTGTTATGCTCCTCTGAAGTATTTCCAAACACGATAATATCATCCAGATAGCACTGCACTCCATGTTGATTCTTCAGAATCAATTACATCGTTTTTTGGAAGGCACTTGGGGCAGATGTGAGACCGTATGGAACACGTCTAAAACGAAATAGTCCCTCACATGTAATAAATGCTGTGAGGTCTCTGCTATCCTCATGCAACATAACCTGGTGGTATGCGCTCTGCAAATCAAGAGTAGAAAACATCTTTGCTCCACAGAGTTCTGCAAATACTTTTTCTATGTGAAGAAGAGGATGGCTGTCAATCACAATAGCTTTATTTGGCTCCCTTCTGCGTCACTACTATAGGTGAAACCCATTCCGAGGAGTCAATCCCTTCAATAATGTCCTTTTTAACAAGTTTTCTGAGTTCCTCTGAAACAGCTTCCCTGACTGAAAATGGTAAGCAACATAACTTCTGTCGTACAGGCATCACATGATTCCGCATTTTAACTTTATGCAGAAACCCATAAGCACAGCCGAGTTTCTCCTCAACCTGGTGTTGGGTCCCAGCTGAAACCGGTATGCGTACTGCAAGAGTGCTTTGCTGAGGAAGATCAATTCGTCTATTAACTACCCTGAGATTTAAAGCAGCCAATAAATCTCTGCCAAGGATAGGAGTGCCTTTGTGGACAATGTAGAACTCTGCAGTTACACAGCAACCACCAAAAGTAACTATTGCTCGCAGGCAGCCATGTACTGGAATATGGTTTGTCAAATAGCACACCAAGTGAAGTTTCGGTTCAGTAAGAGGCACATCTTTAAAGTAATGCAAATAGATGGAATCAGGTAATATAGATACTGCTGAGCCAGTGTCCAACATTAGCTGAATAGAGTGTGATTTGCCTGAGGGTATGGTGGAAACGTTTACAGTGCACTTTATTTGTTATGGAATATGTGCATTAGTGATTTTGTCCACGCTCAACACAGTAACATCTGGTATTGTAACTGCATGCACCTGTTGATTGAACTGGCTGCTGCAACATACTTCAGCAAAATGCCCAATCTTTTTGCAATGATTGCACTGAGCTACTTTTGCTGGACATCCTGTGTAGCTTGCAAGGTGTTGTGGGGATCCACAGTGAAAGCATGCTTTTACTGTATTTTGACTTTGCTGATTCGGTGGTTTTTCATTAGTTTTCCTTTTGTAATTGTTTGTCTGCAGCGATAATGAACTTTTCTGCAAAGGAGTCACAGCCTGGACTGTGCCTCCTGTATCCATGCTCATTATTTTGGCTTCAGCTGTAGCTGACTCAATCTGAGTAGCAATGGTTATTGCTTTTTCTAGTGTAAGTTGTGATTCTAGAAGTAAGCATTCTCTTTCACGAAGCATGGTTGTTTTCTCAATGAGCTGTCTCTAATCATCTCATTTGCCATACTCCCAAAGTCACAAGTTACAATCAGACTCCTCAGGGAAGCAATATACTTCATTACTATATACAATATATTGCATTATAGTCTCCCCTGTTTCTGCTCACGCTGGCAAAATCTGTAGCGATTAACTACTACATTCACCTTTGGCACAAAAAAGTTCTTTAATGCAGTGAGTGCAGTCTCATATTTATCATCTGCAAGGGGAAAAGCATAAAATATACGTTGCCCTTCTGCTCCAAGGCAGTGGATTAGCAGAGCACGTTTTCTTACTTCAGAAATCTCTGTAGCACTGACTGCAAGCAGATAATTCTCAAACATATGGATCCAGGCAGCAAAAGCAATTGGAGGCTCACCTGGGCTTTGTAAAAAGGGTGCAGGTGCGTTCAGAGGCAGAAGATCCATCCTTATCACCAAAATGTTGTAGCAACCAGGCAAGGTACTAACAAACTTCAACAGGACTTTATTTTTAAAGTGGAAACCTCTTTACCAAGTTGCTGCTGCTGCACCCTCAGTAGCTCTCACTCAGCCTCTTCAACTCCTCCCCACTTCTTCCTGTTTCCTGTCCTTTCAGACTCCCAACACCCAGTGCTCCCTGTTCTAATAATTACAAGCAGCATGTAAACACCACACTCTGCTACAACAAAGACAGCTCCAGCCAGCACAGGGAATGCAAAGTTAACCCTTATATTCAGAGTTGGACTCCCACTACTGAAGACAGATATCAGTGATTATGTAGACAACAAAAGCTAAAAAAATAATCACAGCATAGTTGCATTTGGCTGCTGCTTTATGAGAGAACTAGCAGGAAAAACATCTGCCAGGTGATGAGACAAAAAGACAGGAGGGAAAGATGTTATTTTCAAGCTTATGAGGGGATATTACTTCAAGTGGAAAGTAAATAAAATAATTAAAATCTATTGTTAAAAAGGGACAGCATCTTTAAACTAGTAGCATTAGTTCAACTGCTGAAATATCTTAATATGCTGAAATGTACAGGGAAAGTCACAAAAGCAGTACAGACTACGCTACATACACAGCTTTTATCTTGTGCAAAACCAGACATTTTGTTTTATAACTGGGTAGAAAAAGGACTCTCTCTATTTAAAATGGAATTGGCATTTAGAACTCAGACATCAGAATGGTTAAAACTACTTGCAAAATGATGCCCAGAGATTATGAATTACATCTGTTGCAGAGCCCAAGCCTCCACATACAAAACAGCAACATTCCTATAGTTCACTTTACCAATGTATTTTATGAATGATTAATAAATGCAAGACACCTGCAATTTTTAAAATACATCAAAACAAAATGTGGGGAGGAGGAAGAGCATAATGGACATGGAGTCTATCAAGTGGAAACAGATGAGGGGAATAAAATACCTTAGCCATTATGTGGTTCCACCCCACAGGTATAAAGTCCCTTGGGCAGAGTCAGGTGGGGTTTGGGGCAATGACAACACATTAAAGAGTCTGTAAGTGATAAACTGCAATCCATAATTTCATTACTCCTTAGGTCAGACTATTAATGCTCAGCATGTATTATCAAATTATATATTGATATCCAAGCTGCAGTGGCTTAAAATTCACTTTGTTACATCAGCAGTCATGGAAGATACTGTAATAAAAAAAGGGCGGAAGGGGGAAGCAAGAAATCAAAAAGCACAGAGTAATTATTTTTCCTCTTTAAAAATAAAAAGTTTTATCGCTTAAGCATTTTCCCCCATCAAGATGAAATTGTTGTGTGCATGCTGAAGATGGAAGGGCTATGAAAAGAAGGAATGACAAATAGGTTTGAAGGACAAAATTGGCCCGAACTCTCACTCTTCTAGCAAGAAATTTCTAATTGACAGCTATTCTTACCAGTTTTCTCTAGTACTAAACAAGTCAAAAGTCCAATGCAACAATTTACAATTTATCCAGGAGCAAGGAATACTCATGGCAATACATTTTCTCCCTTTTTTAAAAAAAAAAATACTTCGCTTAAGAGAACTGTCATGTACTTATCTGAAAAATAAATTATGCAATTTCTAACTAAAGTGAATTTACATCATATGCTCATCTAGGTCCATTGACCGCACTGCTGGATAAAATTTGAATGACATAATCCTCTTCCAATCCTTCTCTTACCCTCCTATTAATAAAAAAAAAAAGCAGAGAGAAACTCTATAGTAAACTAGCAATTCAGGTTTAGCCAATGCCATTTTAAATTATGCTAAATTCAGGATGGTAGGCAAATGCTGAAAATATTGATTAACTAATGGGTAAGTCAGAGACCACTGCGTATTTCATTAAAGGAAAATATACTGTCAAGTTTAATCAGTTCCAATACCAGCAGATTATTAGCCTGTGAAGTATGCCCACAGTATGGAGTGAGGCAGGCACACAAAATACCCAAATCCTCCACTCTGCCAGGAGTCCTCCGGCACTCAGCTGTTCTGTCCTTGAAGAAGACAGTGCTTCTGGGGAGGGTTGGCTGGGGCAACTAACTGTTTGGGTGCATCCCCCAAGGACACTCAAATAGAGCCCCTTGCAGAGATCAGAGCTGTCCCCTAAAAGAACTTCCCTATATGCTCTCCTTTAAGAGAATCCCACAGGGACACAGTAGCTAAGTTGGTGCAGGAAGATGCAAGTGTGTCACTTGGAGTACATTTTGCTCGCAATCTTTTCCAACTACACAGATGGGAAAAAAGTCTCACACACACACACACAAAAAAATCACAGAACTCTTCAGTGAATCAGGACAATCATTTGCATTTGAGAACCACAAGGTCAAACAGCAACTGGAGATATCAAACAAAACCTAGGGCCCAAAACAGAATGTCTGTTCATATGCTCAAATGAAACCAGAATTTACTTTAGTTTCTGTCTGCTAAAGACAGAAAGCAAGTGGAATGTCAATCTGGCTCTTGCTTTTATAGCTGGAATAACAACTGCAAAATTGAAAAGCTTCCTGCCTCCATCTGCTAATGTTACTCAGTGTCTGGACTGAGATAGGAGAAATATATTTAAAGAAACTGTCAAGGCTGCAAAGCCAACAGTTAGACCTTGTAGCTGTCTGGATAGGTAGACATATGTACTTCACCATCCCTTGACTTACCGTAGCTTGTCTGATCTGCTTTTGGAATTGAAAACGTATCACAATCATCTATGAAGTGTGTTCTTATGACTAATGCATTCACATATATCACAATATATAAAATTATTGTAATACATCACACTGCCCTAGTGCTTCACGCAAGCAATAGTCTTGTAATTTCCAGCACTTCTGGTTCTTAAACAATAGAGCAGAGAGGCAGAAATGAAGGATGATGGAACATGCATGCTGCAGATAAGAACAACCCCCGTATCTTGGGGTGTGATGGTGAACTGATTGTCCAGCAGAGAAGTTGGGATTTTACTAGTATTTTAGCCTTTACTTTTGGAAATGTATTTTACAGGAATACACTGAGGACAATGCATCAGAAAATGAGCTATATAATGTGTGCTTCGGGTGTAACAAGTATCTTTGTAAGGTACATCATTATGGGTATAAGAAATCCCTCTGTCAAGTACTTTGCAAGGAACTTACTCTAAAAGAGAAACACATTTTTATACAAGTCCTAGGACACAGTTGGCAAGCAAATGCTCCATCAATAAACTGATATCTTCTAACAGAGATCAAGCACTCCTGAAGATGTCTTTGGACCCAATCCTAGCAGGTGCAGAGTACCCTCAACTTCCTCTAGCAGGATTGGTCCCTTTATCTGGAGGATAATTTTCAACTGGAATTAAGTTGGATTCCCCACACAAAGGTGAGCAGCTCCTTACATCCACATAAATATATCAAAACCACATTAGAGTTAGAAATAAGTTTACAAGTGAGTCTATCACTTGCCTTAAAGTGTTCACCATGCGAACCAGCACGTCTACAGCAGGCATGGGTACTAAATGCTGCTATTAGACAATTTGCCAATTGCTACCATGGTACACTGTTTTATAGCAATGACTACCTAATAGTGCACACTGACAATCTCCTAATATCTTGACAACTTTTATACTGTGTCCTGCCAATTCAGAGAGACCAATATTAGATAGTTTCAAATCTACAAATCATTGATGCAGACATCTCAAGAACTGTTGCAGTGTGCTGTGTTAGTGTGAAGTAAGGAGTCCCTATTCCATGAAACATTACAATATATACAGCAACTACTCAAATCAGGTCACAATGGGCACCACTAGAATGGACTCCTTATAATTCTTCCTTGAAAATCAAAACAGCTCCAGGCTGAACAAAAGCACATGTAGTACATCAATTCGTAAATTTATCTGAAGTAATCCCACACATGCAGTAAAACACACAGTAAGTGCCATACATAAATATATCGGTCTAGGATTTTATACTGCATTTTTCACCGTACTCCACCATCCATCTTCGCTGTTTAACTTTACTTACTAATTAAGCCATTTAAAATAAAAAATATTTTTAAAAGTGAAAAGGAGCAGTTTAATATGAATAAAATACCTGTCAAACACAATTTGGCAAGAATGGGCAAGCTACAAGCATGGCAGGGCTTTCTAACCTAAATGAAAAAGAAAACTATATACACAGGTCTACTGTGTTTACCTCAGTATTTGGTGGTAGTGTTTGCCCATCTTGAGGTGCAGCTGGTACTACTGCCCACGTTATAGTGGCACTAGCAGATGATAAAGAGCTGAGAGCACTGTTTTTCAGTTCTGTGGAATGTGACTTTGGCCCATGCCATCCCAGGATGTTTTCTGAAACAGAAAACTAGAGTTAGCCACAAGACTCATGTTCTAGACAGGATTTTAATCTCAGTGTCCTAAATTCTATATATGAATTGCTACTTGTAGTCACAGTCATCTCCCCCACCCCTCTACGCACACACACCTTTGCCACGGTAACTAAAAGATGCTTATATCCTGCATTTAGCAACAATTTATCTGCAATAAATTCCCTTTCTGGGGTGGATAGCTAACATTTACCAAGAAAATTACAAAAGCTATTCAAGCCAGGAATCAATATGGCATAATTAATATAACAACAGGAAATTCACAGTATTTTGCTTTTTACTTTCAGCAAATACTTTGAAGTTCATTTTGTTTTCTCCTCTTCCCACTAACTGTGACATTGCAGCTTACATTTTACCTAATCATCACAACTACACAAAAACATTACAGAACTCTGTAGCAAAGGTCCAAATTATATTTCATGCTCAAATTATCAAATATATTTCAGTTAAGGTCACACGTTATACATGAAAATAATGTGCAATTTAGTACAACTTTCCTAATAAAAATCAAAAACTGTCAATAGTTGTCCGTGCCAATATTATTTAAAAATCTTATAATGGCCCTGAAATAAATATGTAGATTTTCTCCTCATACTAGAAATATGAGTCAGTATCACAATAAAGGGAATGCTTGATTATTCATCTTCTGAATCAAGTCCCAACCCAAAGACGAGTTCAGACAGCATCCATGACTTTTTTCCCCACTCCTCCTGTCTAGGCTGACCAGATAGCAAGTGTGAAAAAATCTGGACAGGGGTGGAGGGTAATAGGAACCTATATAAGAAAAAGCCCCAAATATCAGGACTGTCTCTATAAAATCGGGACATCTGATCACCCTACTTCTGTCTGAAGCCTCTATTTTAGCCCACTACATGTCATTTTGTTTCCCCTCTGTTCTGTTAGAGGTCTTTCTGCATTGGTTAGGAAACCACTTTAGCACCTCTATCAAGACCTGTGTTAGAATGCTGTTCACACTAGAAAGATGTAAACTAAAGATGAGCCTGAACCATAAGCCTCTATCAGCACATTCCTGCCCCCTGGGGATATTTGAACTCTCTGGCTCTGGCGAACCTTCAGGGATAACAGGTTCCTGGAGAGTAGCAAAAGCCTAAAGGACAATCTTTGTACCAGTTTACTCTCCAGTTTGTGGGATGGGTTACGTTGCTGTCACCCACCTCTCCACCCCAAAAAATACATCAGCACTAAAAAAAGCTTGCTAGGCCTTAATCGCTGCATTTAGTTTTAGTTATTAGAATTACCAATAACAGCAGAAAATATCTAGATACAGACCACAAAATGACTAATTGCATGAGGGGCATGTGGAGATGGAAAGGGGTTAGTACAGGAGGGGGATGATTACAAGCTTTTTGAGACGGACTTTTTTGTGCATGTGTTTGTGAGCTCCAAACACTACCATAATACAAGCGATAAAATAAATATCAGATTATGATTATTGTTCAATGAGGTAATTCCTATGCTGCTGTTAATTTAACCTATTATAATGTAATTACATATTTACAATGCATTTTGTAACTAGAATATTTCTAATGTGTTTTAAATTATTAAATTTAACAAGTAGGAAGAATAAACTGTGTGTGTTTAACCAAAAAGAAGCTGTCATCTGTTCTAAAGATAAGAAGGAATGTGGACTTAAAAATAATACAGAGAGCAGAACTTTTAAAATGATTAATTACCCTTCCCACCCATCCCTGGGAATTACTTACGTAAAAATGGTATCCCACTACCCTTTAATTCAGCATGAATGGCCACTGAGATGGGATCTAACACCCCAGTTCCTAGGAATCTTTTTGAAAAAAAATCTTAAAAGCTGTGTAAATACAGAAATCAATGTTGAGGTTGATTTGAAGCTACTATGACAACCTAGCAGGTTATCTCCACACCCCAACCTAATTACACAATGGTTTATTCCGAGCAAGCCCTTAGTTCTGTTTTTCTCTTGACTACACATACTTACAATCATCACAGTATGACAGTAGAAGTTATTTTAATGAGGCATATAGTCCCTAGTACATATAATATAGTCAAAACTAAGGGCTGTTCTCTTTTGCTTTGGGGATGTGGGGGTTTCATATATTTTAAAAATTTGTCAGTGAAGAAGTGTTCCATCCAGTTTAAGATTCCAAATCAGTACTGGAATATATACCTAGATTTAGAAAAAAAAATTACCAAAAGGTAAATTGAACAGTATGGTTCAATACAAAACATTAAAAAGCAATTTCTCTTGCACTTACTTGCCCAGTGAGGCCATGAAGTTTCCATGTTTCCCCAGCAACATTTCAGTGACATCACAAAGCTATATAAGTCTCCTTGCTCACATTAGGAGTCTGTGATGTCATCCACTGCAGAAGAAAGCCAGAAACTAACCAAGGCCTCAATAGGCAAATTAAGCATGAATTTATTTTCAAAGATCTTTAGATATAAATGTAAAAAGCTTGTGTTTTATTCTAAATGCACACAATAAGACAACATATCCATTGGCCTGGGGCAAGAGTAGTGTTCTTTATTGCTATTGCTGTATTGTTGGATCTTTCCTGGGGACTGCACTTTGATACGGTGGGCAGGCTTATGAAGTCCAAAGACCTTACGAGTTATGCTGGTGGGAGTTTTCACTCCTTGTAGGATGGGGACCAGACAAGAAACAGTCCATTGGTTCTCCAGTTTGGGGGTTGAGTGACAGGCCAGTAACCTATCCTCATGAAAAAAAACTTAAGTTATAGAAATGCAACCATGTCAGTAAGTAGGCAGAGCCTTTTTTGTGCAGCTATCCTAAGCAATACTTGGCAGCTCAGGATAGATTCAGATGCTGCTGGAGATCTGAGTTCAGTTTGTGATCCTGGTCCTATTTTTGCTTACACTTTAAGTGATGTGGAGACAAAGCAAGGGACAATCCCACTGCTCCAAAGTGCGCTCTCACAGTCTAAAAGAACAACACTGAAGGGCCCTGGAGACCTGCCTGGGATATCCACAGAGTTCTGTGGGAGATGCATGTCTTCAGAGTTAAAGGATAAAACTGCATGAAAAAAGTTCAACTAAAAAGTTATCAAGTCCTCTTGAGGGAATTAATGTGATTGTAGCATTGAGCCTGTTCTTTTAATCATCTCCCAAAAGAATAGTATAGCTTTCAGAGCAAAAAGGCCATGAACATGAACAATTTGGCTAAGATTTGACAAAGTTTGTGTGAGGAAGACTTGAAATTTTGTTCTAAAATAAACATGAAGTTAAAATGAACTCAAAATGAACTCAAAATAGTTATATATTTTGGCTAGCAACACAAGACCAGTTTTGTGTAACTGATGTGCCACGTGTGCATGTCTCTATTTTTAATAGGTGATAGGTGACTAATAGTGTATATATGTGTTGTCCCTCTCTCCTTCCCATATGAATAGCTATTATTTGTTGTTACCCAATAATGAAAGAATATAGCAGAACTGTCTGATCCTTTTCTAAATGGGACCGGGGGAGGAGGGGGTGTGCAGTCGAAGAGAAAGTAAATCAGCCAATCAACCCCCTAGCCTATCCACTCTCCCCTCTCTTATTTGCATACTGCAGTCCTGTTGACCATTGTATTTACAAACTACAGACTTTTTTTTTTTTAATAGCAAGTGAACATGAGAGAAAAAAGTGTCATCTGAATGACACTGCACTTGTGCAGTTTGGATCAGAACTGCAGAACTAGTTGTCTGTACAAATGGACAAATGAATATTTTATGGGTATTTTATTTTTAATACATAAAATCTACTTTATTTTTAACTACATTTTTTTTGCTTCAATATAAAGACACATGGTGTCAGGCCAGAACTCACCATCTGCTCCCCTTTTTCCTTCCAAGGTCTTAAATTCTTTTACTGAAATAAAATCTATGGGAACTATGCAAGTGTGTTTTCCCCATCTGTCCCAAGGGCAACCATGACCATCACAGAGAAGAACAGCCCTTGTCAGTGTGGCACTACGCCCCCATATTCTTCATAGAAAATGTTGTTATATGATGTGAATATGGCATAACTATGATGTATTTTATGCAAGATAAGGCATGTGAGATATCACTGAAAATTGATATCATTGATATCACTGAGTATGACCATCCTATTTGTATGCATGTATCATTTTTGAATCTAAAGTTAAATGCAAAGACAATATTTCTATTACAAATGTGTACACCTTGGGAACGCCCACTAGACAGAATTCAATCAGTCTAGATGGCTCGCTGGGAAGAGCCATTAGGGAGAACAATAGGTCTTTGAAGATGCTAATCTCCCACCGGGAAGCCTTCCTGGAGACGCCGCAAACAGCCTCTGAGTTATGGACTCCATGATAATATTAGTATTTTTCCACTGACTTAGGTTGGGAATCACATGGGAGACAAAGGATTCCTGCCATATGCAAAAACTATTAAAGGCAGGGGAGTGACATCATCGAGGTTGATTCTTCATTGACTTCCCGCCCAAGAAAGACGACTGCTGGAAACACCTGAGAACAAAAAGACTGGACTAGGGGAGAAGGGCTGAGCCCAGGCTAGAGGGTGTCTAGCCTGCGAAAGTAATATCTAGAGTTTTAAGCTGCAAGCAAGTGCAGCTTGCCTTCAAGAATCTCTGCAACCTGCCTAAAACAGCATTTAGAGTGAGAAATTGCTACTTATAACCAGTTTCTTTAGTATATTAAGCTTAGATTGCATGTTAGTTTTATTTGCTAGGTAATCTGTTTTGATCTATTTGCTATCCCTTATAATCACTTAATCTGTCTTTTGTAGTTAATAAACTTGGTTTGGTTTTGTCTAAAACCAGTGTGTGTGGAAATCATAACTTGGGGCAGAAAGCTGTGTATGTCCCTTCTCCACATTGAGGAAGGGGGCAAATTTCATGAGCTTACACTGTACAGTTCTCGATGCAGAGCAAAACGGTACAATTTTGGGTTTACCCTCTAGGGGGCCATGTGCCTTTGAGTACTGGGCAACTCCTTAGCAGAGCCTTCCCATACAGAGCTGATCTCAGTATGTGTGTGTATAGCTGCAGCTAGCTGTGTCGCTACCTGTACGTGTGCTGGTAAAGTGCAGTCTGAAGCCTGAGGGAGGGCTTGGCTGGCTTGCCTCAGCAATACGGAGTAAATGGAGCCCAGGCTGGTGGGTCAGGCAGGCTCAGGGGTACCCAAGTTCCAAGTGGCACCCCGAAGGGGGGGGAACCCATCACAGTCAGCTTAATCAATATTTTTAAAGTTGCTGTTATACAACTAAGTTCTGGTCCAACTAGCAATATCAGGATGCAAAGAGCCAAGGACCAAAAGGGAAAAGCACATCTTCTTTCCTATCGTCTCTTCAGACAAGAAATATCAATTTGCTGTATTCATCAGCTTGAAGTCTAACTACTTAACAGAACAGCTGGACATGCAGCATCCCAGAAAAGGCAGTAATGAAATATCTTTGGCACACCCCTTAAAAGCAAACAGCAGTGATTAGTCATAATAGCTTAGAAAGTTAAAAAAAAAAGTACTAAATGTCATGAAAAGCTAGTTTTCATAACAGATTTTAAAAATATCTATGGCTTCTACTAGAAATTCTCTCGTGACACACTTCAGAGCCCCAGCAACATTCTTCTTTAATCTGCCAGATCTTACTTTGGAGCAGTGAGGTCCCCCTAGCCCTGTGCTGCACATGGTAAATGGAGCTGGTTTTCTTCAGTGAGCGCTGCCGCCTAGGTAATATCGCATCCTGCTTCCCAGAAGTAAACAAAGCCTTATGAGAGCATTTAAGGACCAAGAATATTCAGAGCTCATTAGAAATCATAATAAATCAGATAATTTCAAAGTTAATTCTTTAACATTTGTTTTAGTTACTTTAACAGTTATATTTACAATTACAGGATATGACAACACATCTCCTCTCTACTTGATACAGATAATGTCCACACTATGGTTGCCGGGCATCCAGTTTTTGACCAGAACGCCCTGTCAAAAAGGGATCCTGGCAGCTCCAGTCAGCGCTGCTGACCGGGCCATTAAAGGTCCAGTCAGTGGTGCAGTGGGGCTAAGGCAGGCTCTGTGCCTGCCTTGGCTCCGTGCGGCTCCCAGAAGCGTCCAGCTTTTCCCTCCAGCTCCTAAAGGGATGTGCGGCCACGGGCGCTTCGTGCACTGCCCCCGTCCCGAGCGCTGGCTCCACAGTTCCCATTGGCCAGGAACCACAGCCAATGAGAGCTGTGAGGGTGGTGCCTGCGGACAGGGGCAGCACACGAAGCCACCTGGCTATGCCTCCATGTAGGAGCTGGAGGAAAATGCCGGCTGCTTCCAGGAGCCGCCTGAGGTAAGCACCACCCAGAGCCTGCACCCCACCCTTGCCCCAGGTTGGAACCCCCTCCCATACCCTAACTCACTCCCAGAGCCTGCACCCCTCACCCCTCCATACACTCCTCAACCCCGTCCCAGCCCTGAGTCCCCTTCCACCCCCAAACTCCCTCCAAGAGCCCACACTCCGAACCCCACATCCCCAGCTGGAGCCATCACCCCCCCACACACACACACCCCAATTCCCTGCCCCAGCCCAGAGCCCTCCCCACACCATGAACCACTAATTTCTGGCCCCATTCCAGAGCCCACACACCCAGCCCAGAGCCCATACCCCCTCCCCCAGCTCGGAGCCCCCTCCCACACTCCAAACCCCTCATTTCTGGCCCCATCTTGGAGCCCTCACCCACTCCTGCACTCCAGCCCCCTGCCCAGCCCAGTGAAATTGAGTGAGGGTGGGGGAGAGCAAGCGATGGAGGGAGGGGGGATAGAGTGAGTGGGGGTGGGGCAGGGGGTGAGGCAGATGTGTTTGGTTTTCTGCAATTGGAAAGTTGGCAATCCTAGTCCACACCTCCCAAATAAAAAAACCCATCATCTGTACTACTAGCAATCAGACACGTTATTGCTGCCCAATGGTATAGCCCCTCTGTTCCCACTTTGGGCACTTAGTGCTGAAAATATGGCATATACTGATCATGGAAATTACTATTTTTCCATAAAATTGAATAAAAATTAATATTTTACAGTTCAGCTACTTGTTCTCAATCACATCAGATCCCTTGATTGAGAATGCTTTGTCTTCTGCTTTTGTGCACTTTATCCCAGATTTTGTGATCTTATCCCAGAAGAGCACAAGTGTCTCAGCAGTTCACAGGCCAAAATTTGGCCTTTCACATAGCTGGGGCTTGATGCATTAATTGCTTTGAATATTTATGTATTTTCTCCAACATACTGCAAATGAAGTAGGAAGAGAAGAAAAAGAATTTCTAGAATCTCAAAGTCATCTTTCTAAATTATTTCCAGTGCCCATTTGTTTCCAGAGATGATGCAAGAACTGAAGAAATGTTTCAGCCATCCTCCAACAGGATAATGGTGGTTGAGCTAACAGGAATAATTATTTTGACCTCCTAATATTAGGAGATGACAACATGGGTCATCCATTTCGTTGAAGAAAGAATCTCCTGCATCTGCAGTAACCAAAAACTGTCTGAACACTGTAGAATTAAAATCTCTCAATTGGAATTGGCTAGAGCATTACTTAGAGTCATTAGGTATGATTTTATTCAGGTCTGATGAATCCTGAACAGCTTACTCTAATGACCCCCCCTAGAAATGACAATCCTATCAAAGGAGGCCTGAATAAAATTAAATCGAGAGGAGAAACCAGTAATCATGGCTTTTAGCCACAGGTTCCTTCAGGCAATTGTGTTGCATAACTGGACCCTGGAAGAAAAATCTCATGTTGCAAAGTACATCTTTTTAACAGGAGAGAGCAGACTAAATATTTTATAAGCTTTTTAGCCTCTCTGTTCCTCTTGATTTTCTTTTTCCTAGTTTAACTGTGTGTGTATTCAAACTAACCGTAAGAGCAGATGCCATGCCTGCCTTCAGGCCAATGCAAAGAGATTGTGAACTTCTAAGGGAATTTTTAGCTTTCCTTTCTATGAAACCTTTGGAAATACTGGTTCTATCCATGGGAATTAGAAAACTTATCAATGCCAAGAGGGAAAAGCTTATTGTTAGGATAGAGGACCAACATTTGTATTTGTCCAGCTCCCCTATCTCAGCCAGTTTACTTGTTTCACATGGATCTAAAGAAGAGTGTCCAGAGATATACAAATAGGAAGTAGTTCCCTCCTTCTCAGAAGAATTTTTGTATCGTCTTTGTTTCCTACCCCCCGGTCCCATGAAGAAAGCTAAAACAAAGCCAAGAATTTAAAGACCTCTTCTCAGTCAAAGAGGAATGCTCCTTCAATTTACTTTTTAAATACTTGTATTTTGTTTGCATCTCTTATGAGGTGAGTGGAACATGGAAGATAAGAAGGGTCCTTTAGTTCCTGTGCTTCGTATGCCTATGTGGATTATTTAAGATGTGTAGTTATCCCTGGATTCTCTTTAGAAGTCTGAATTAAGACAGGGCCCCAATAGAGCATTATGATGCAGATGGCACTTTATGCCAAGAACCCACATAACTGTTTTATGTTCTGCATAACTCCAAAAAAATTGCTTTTTTCATGCCATCTTTCCACTCCTCAGCTCATCATCTAGGCCTTCTGCCATCCTTCTCCAGGTCTATTTTCAGAAAAAGGAGCGTCCAGATTTTCCCACCCAGTTGTCTCTGCAGCTTTGTGGTTGGGTCTTACCTGACGGTTAAGCTAATTAGTAGGGCCAGTGTTTTCCGGCAATGAAAACAGAGTAATTTCAGATTTTCAAAGCTTTATATTTCAGAAATGCATTATATTAATACAAAAAATGCACATATTGACAAACATGAGCAATATGTAATCCTTTACTGCCAAAAATGCAGTAGCCTACATTAGTGTTTACAGACTATTTTTTAAACCGAAATTGTCATTTTTAGAACATAAAAAACGTATTAACTGATCATCATTATAACCACAAAACAAAATTCTTGCCATGCAAGACTATACATTTAAAATAAAAGTTGGATTATTGTTTTATGCAATGATCTAACAGCACCGGGAACTATGGAATAATTACATTTCTGCTAAAAGTAAACTAATGTTTTATTGCAAATATTTATATATCACCTATATCAGCATATAAATATTCATTGACACGCACTTAGGACACATTAAAACTCATTTAGGCATACAGCTTTGTATTTTCCAATGACATACAGTAATGTTGCAGGGCTAGCACTTGTCCAAGTTTGAAGAAACTGCGTTCAGCATCAACTGAATTTCACAGGATCACCAAAACAACACAAGCAATCTGGCTAAATCTTGGCAAACATTTGTCCATGCTTCTCCAAAAACTGGAGAGAGAAATGTCATTGGGTACTAGGAAGTTTATTTACAATGTTCAAGTAAACTTCCCACTCACCCTCAAGTACAGAATTCAGCAGCAGAATACTCAGTTCATAGTCACTTATGTTGTGGGACAGTACACAAATTTGCTTGGGATTAAGGATTCTCACATTGTGAAAAAAATCTATATGCTGGCTGTTTCTCTGTATTTAAGTACCTCTGCACAGCTTTGAAAAACTTGATACTTGAGATTGTCTTCTCTAGTACATTCTGTCCTGTGTACTGCAGTATTTCCAGGATAGCTTAGTGGTTTGAGCATTGGCCTGCTAAACCCAGTGTTATGAGTTCAATCCTTGAGGGGGCCATTTAGGGAACTGGGGCAAAAATTGGGGATTGGTCTTGCCTTGAGCAGGGGGTTGGACTAGATGACCTCCTGAGGTCCCTTCCAACCCTGATGTTCCATGATTCTATGAA
Source organism: Natator depressus (assembly GCF_965152275.1). Lineage (NCBI taxonomy): Eukaryota > Metazoa > Chordata > Testudines > Cheloniidae > Natator > Natator depressus. The sequence goes on along the minus strand of NC_134235.1, from coordinate 190,164,178 downwards.
ATCAAATGCAATTTTGTACACTTCCGTTGGTAATGTTGACCACGATTCAAACTTAAGCAGTGTCCAAACAAGTGGAGTTGCTTCTGCTTGGATAAAAATTGAATGTGCCACAAAACGATACACTGCAATAAACACTTAGCTCCTCTAAAACAGCAGCAGTCCTCCACTTTGATTTCCTGACCAATCAACCCTTTGTAATACTCCACATGATGGCAGAGATCGTCTACGGCTTTAAATCAAAGTATTCCATCTTGTTACAACCAGTTGCAGCAGTAGTGTTGGGCTCTCAACTCCATGGTCGATAAGGCAGACTCTAAGTGAGGTTTGCATATCAGCTTTTTTATTAGAGCACACAGACAGTCCACTTCTGTAAACCAACAGAGCCAGCACTCGCCTAGTATGCCCAGCAGGTCACATGAATGCAGCTGGTTAAAATGTCACTCAAACTGTCTTTAAATGACTCACATTTATTGTGCGTTATAAACTACTACATTTGAAAAGTCAATGTCATGTTATATAAGGGTCTTTATAACAGCTTGTGCAACTGCAGATTAGTTAACACGTTCTAATTCCACTTTTTCTACAAATTTAGCAGCAGCTGGGCAATCTTCTGAAACCTGCATCAGCTGTATTAGAATATTTGCAACATACCAGTTTACACTGTCTGTATATTCATCCACAATTACAGCTACGTGCTGACCCTTCAATTCAGTAACCAGTTGTTGCTTGTTTAGTTCAAAGACACAGGGAAGATTGACTTGTCTCAGTGTACTTGCTTGCAGGATACAGACTCCATTTCATAAGTGCTCGTTTAGGAATTCTCACATTTTGTCTGTTTTTTCTAGTGTGATGTTTGCATTGCAACAGGCCTTCACCCAGTCTTGTACTATCTTTTCCCTGTATTTCTGATTTTCATTTCGTTGTGCAAGCACACCAGTAATTGTGCGCTGTTGCTTTGCTGCTGTCTCATTGCTGCTCTCTAGCCTTTGCTTTCTTTTTTCCATGGCTGCAATATGACCAGTGGACCTCTCATGTGGTTGAGTATGTGATCCTTTTTAACACGATCAAGAACTTGGCTGCAAATTGTACAAAATCACTTCCCTTCATCCACATGGAGCACATCTTTGCCGAATTCTTTAACTATCCTCAGGGTTAACCATTTTAGGCAGTGGTAGTAAATGGCTTGAACAGCTGAAGCACAAAGTGGAGAAATCAGAAGAAATCGGCGATTCCAGAAATGAAAGGTAATTTCAGAAAATATCGCATCAATATCAGCAATTTCCAGAAAACACCGACCCTACTAATTAGAAAGGACGTTTTTCCCCCCCGAGTATTGAGGGACGGTGGTTCTTGAAAGGTTTTTAAGTAAATTAGGTAGAGATGGCAAAGTTGTTGTCAAGCCATCCAAATGTGAAGAACCATTGGTTTACATCTGGTCTTATAACAAGTCCTGATCCTACAATCGGGTCTAACAGTGAAATCTGTGTGTGAACTCTCCTGCTGACTATACTGTGACATGTTAGACCTTTATTTTGAAGCAGTTTACAGAGATCTAGAATCGGGCTAATTAAGACGAGGGTCCACATAGGTGCCAGGCTCAGGGTTCTACTTTGTAACTATGTAACCACATGCCAAAGGTAAATAGGAAGAGACTATTGCTTTCTCTTCTCAAACTTAGAGAAAACCACAAGCACTGACTCAATATATAGGGGTATCCAATCCTCCCTAGAAATTTCTATTTAGAAAAAAAAAAAAGAGATAGAATTTGTTATTAAAGCACATTGTGTTAAATTTCAATTTATTAAAAAAAATCTGCTTTTTACAAAACAAAATTACTTTTCTTTGAACTTATTTAATTTTTTCTTATTTGCTGTTTCCAAAACCTATTTACGCAGAAGACACTTAACGGCTCTTTTGCTCCTGTTTTCTGATGTTGATGGTTTCTACAATATTTGTCGGTCAGAAGGAAAATGTTGATATCTCAGTCCAAGGAAGCTTATTTAGTGTTGATCCTGTGTCATTTCTTTAAGGAAAAGTCCATCCTGCCTCTCTGGGGATCATAATTAAAAAAATAATAATAATAAAAAATACATAGACCAGGAAGAAGACAGCTTGTGCTCACCTGAAGGCAATGTCCTGTTATTGTGTTGGCCCGCCTGATGCATACTCTGCTGTAATAAATTCAGGCATTCTCCAAGGCAGCTTAGGGTGGCAGCGGAGGTAGCTTTTAAAAGCAGCAAGTCCTGATCCAAGGCAGAAAGAGGTCCAGAACCTGGAAGGGATTCAATGGCTTGCACAAGATTCTTCTGTTGTCCCTCCACTTGGCTCATGATCTGTAAGGGTTAAAAAAAAGCCATGTGGTCATACGAAAAGCCTTCATTTGCACCTTACAAATTGACATGTCAAACTGTATTTAAGCCTTACTATAGCTGAATGTTAACGTTCAGTTCAGTTAACGTTCAGTTAGTCAGTAGAAAACAGACATGCATAAAAATATCCGTGTGAAGAACATAGGCACACTGAAAGAAAGAGAATTTTAGATTCCTAATTTAAAAAAAACTAATGCCACTCAAAAACAAACCGTTCAGTATGTTAGGGCAAAACTTCTTAAAAAAAAGTTGGCATCCTAGATTTCAGGTATGAATCATGCTTTATGCTTTTCACTATATGAAAATGATCCAGTCCTATCTCCTTTTCCTTTATTAATTCAAGTTTATAATTCCTCTCCCCAGGATATGATCTGAAAATCCAGACGAACCTAAGCAGAATCTCCTCTCCTCTTCCATTTATGTCATGGACAAAGTGAGGGTTATTTTTATTTCTCAAAAAAATAATCAGTGAAAATTTGTTTTTTGCAAAACCGAAGGTGATTTGGACCCAGATACCATATTATTATTATAGGTATTTATGAGGCACCTATCACTATAGTATCTGAAACCGCACATTTTAGGGAGATACAGTTCAGCTGCGTTTAGATATGATCTATCTAGATAGAGAAAAATAAAATGGCATGCATGGCATACTTACATAAAAGGCAGTAGATGAGAAAATAGTGTGAAGTACAGTACTACACATGTTGGATAGTACCAAAAAGAGTAAAGCAACTTTCAGAAACCCTCCTTATTGCCGAGAGAGGAAAGAGGGTGTTCAAATCCCTAATACAGTTGAGTCCTACAGTTTCTAAGTGGCAGGGGGTACAGCACACAATTACAGTAGGTCACTTTTCTTTCACCTGCCTTTCCAAAGAGAAAAGACTAAATGGAGCACCGGCACATGCAGATGCACATGCCACTGAAATAACTGGAAGCCGAACCCACCTATGCCAGGGCTGAATTTGGCTCAGGATGTTTTACTTTTGTGAAGCTCTCAGACCTCACCAGGTTATGACTAAAGAGAGAGAGATGTTATCCCTGAACTCAGAGGGATGGTTTGAAGACCACGTCATTCTGCTAGTGCCATCAATTCCTTACAAGTGTTTGCAGAAGGATTTGTTTGTTAATTTGTTATGCTGCCACCTACACAGTCTATTCTTACTTCCACAAGGCAGAATTTGACTCAGACTTATTCCTGAGCCTCTTTCTTTGATGTCATGTATCTCAGAAGGCAGACAAAGTTAAACTAAACATACCCATGGTTGGATATACTTATTTGTGGTTCAAGCAAACTCCCACTGAGTGACAAAACATAAGACAGGATTTAGTCACACCAGTACTTAAAAATATTAACAAAATGAACAGAAACAGTGTCCACTAAAACACTGATGTACAATGAGGTTAAATAGAGATGCAAACTTAACTTCATCACTAAACATATCTAGAGTCAGAATATAAACTCCCTTCAGTTGGCGAACACAGATACATTTGAACCCCAGTAGCGCTGACCTTCAAACAATTAATCAGAAGAACAACATCTCCAGAACGTCTGCTATATCCCACTGTGACTCTGTGGGAGTTACAGGATAGACCAGTTTCCAGTTCTCTTTCACTAGAGCTCCTCTGCCAAGCTAAAAGCAAAAAAGTCACATTTTCTATAACTCTGGTCACCCTCCAACTCCCTCTCCAACAATTTCCCCCCATGTCTGGTTATTTCCCCAGTCTAGGACTTCCCTGTCTAAAGATATGCAGGAAGATACCCCTGGGGAGTTCTGTAAAATTTTAGTTATGTCAGATCCTAATGTTGAAAGTTTTAGGGTTGAGAGAACATCTATTTCTCAAACCACAAAAGGAATTTTAGATCACATTTTAAAATAAAACATGTACAATATTCCACATGCAGTATACTATTTTGTCCTTTTCTGTTTTTAAAACATTGTGTATTTTGCTAAATCTGGTATTTTAAACCCTTAAAAGTAAAGTGCTATTTAATAAAACTTGTAAGGGCATTTAGTAAGTGTACACACACATTATCATAGACTAAACTTCAAAATCAGAATATGATCAGAGAGATAAATAAATCAAAACCTACCTAGCTTCAGCTAGATTAATATCTGGCTGAGTTTACAGACCGGTGAATGCTGATAACATCTACAGAACAATACACCACATTATTTGTGCTGCTGCTATAATGCAATTTATTGATCAGATTTAACCATGACATCATATAAGACATACCTTTGCACTAGCATTTACAAAGATCACTAGATACTGTACATATCTTTCATATAACTAATTTAAAATTAATCAGATTACAAACTTTTCAGAGCAGGCGCTATTCTACTCTGTGTTTATACAGAATCTAACACAGTGGGTCTCTAGGCCCTACCCTAACACAGATAAATAGTAATCCTGACTGGGGCCTCTACACACTAGCCTAATACAAGCAGTACCAAACACCAAGTTTGTAACTGGCTACAAAAAGATAGCTATAATCCTAGCATAGATAAATGATAAAAATGTACATTTTCAAGCTAAAATGCAACATTACTAGAAACACACTCTGAAACCCTCAGAGGATTCAGATGCTTTTATTCAGCACTTTTCTTATAAGTTACTTCCACAGTGACTTGTATTGTATTAAACAATTGAAATTTCTAAGAATAATTTAATGTAATTAGTATTACTTCACTGTGGAAGTCATCAATAAAAAGGAGTTAATGCCTTAAATAAATCTCATGCGAACATAGTTTAATTAATAAGATAATTGTAGGCTTAGGCTCAAGATTCCAAAGCTGCAGAAAAAGCATTAAAAAAAATCTAGGTGAATTTATAAGAATAAAAAAAATGTCTACTTTCATTTGATTATACCTTACATATTACAATGAATTGAATAGGTTTCACACATTTTTTTTTAAATGTAGCACGCTTCACACACAGTCTGTCAAAATACCCTGGTTAGAAACAAATGACATTTCTTGAGATTGATGACTAATAATGTACAAAGATTGAGTCCACTGGAAAAAGAAGAGAGAGTTGACTATATTAAAGATGTAATTAAGTATCCTTGCAGACAAGTTACAGGCGGGGAAAATGGAAGGGTGTATTATTAGAGAAAGGAAAAGCTAGGTTTAAAAGCCAACTGGATACTAAAAAAAGTTTTAGAGGAAAATTTTAGAGACAATGAGACCCAGAAGTTGATAGATGCATCTCCCAACTACAAATACACAAGCGAACTATGTAGGCAGTGAAAAACTACAGTGAATGCCTTGTATATGTAAGTACACATATAACATCCACAGCCTAAAGAGTCTTAATGTAAATACAAACCAAAACTTCAGTGGAAAACAGATTGGCTTTTGGGTGGCTATATATAGGGGCTAATTAAATATTTGCAAAATCGAGATAGAGAATCAGGAACAACACATAACAACTGTGTTCTCAAATTACAGCCAGAAACTTGAGGAGGAGGGTGAATTTTGTTTAAAACCTGACATCAAAAATGCCATTTTAAACACAATTTCATGTCCAACAATGGGCAATTCAGCATATATGAACACCTAAAGGACAAACATTTCAACAATCCTAGAACATTTAGGATGTGGTACAAAGAAAGGCAACCAAACACATTCTGTGTTATAGTAAATAAAAGCTATAATTAACTGCTAAAAAATTAAAAAAAAAAATAATCAAGAAATACTGAAAGTGCCATTTCTGCAGTAGAAGAAAAATCACAGTAATTCAATGGTTTTTAAAAGGTATATTAATCTTTCCACTGCAGAAATACCATCTTACAAACCTTGAATGTCAACTTTGATTTAAAGGGCAATTTGTTTCTGAGACTCAGTAAAAAAGAAATACCTTTCATTAAGGGTATTCTAACAATAATAAACTCTTTATTATTGTTTTATCACCATCCTAAGTTAGAGATAAATTGAAACTTAAAAAAAAAAAAATCTAACTAACCCACCTAAGTTGACAACACATGACTGCTTTTTTGGCATGGCCTTAAAGAGACCTCATCTGGTAAATCAGACTATAAACACACCTCTCCAAAATTAGAAAGGATATGACATTGTGCTATCCAGTCCACAGTGGTGCTATAAACAGAACACTTATTTTCTTTGAGTCAATGCACTTGGAGATTGCAACCATTGTGGGCCATATTATGACATGAAGGCAAATACCCCCTTTGGATATCTGCAGAGCTGCCCCACACCAGCGAGTTCTGAGAAGTAACCACAGCACAATGCTCCCAGGAATTCCATGGTATGTAGGCGGAACAATGCCCATCAAGCTACCTTTCAGACCAGGCAGAGTGCTCAACTCCCCAGCCAGCCCTGTTGGTCAATGTAGAGAGCAGGGAGAAAACAGGGTCAAGACCACTGCCCACATCTCAGCCCCTTCAAAATAAGGGTATGTCTACACTGGGGGTGGGGAGGAAAGGTGTGTTTTAACTCAGGTGGGCTAACTCCGGTTAAAATTGCAGTGAAGACACTGCAATTTGGCTTTTAATTCAGGTTAGCAGCTTGAGTTAACGATGCCTCTGAGGAGCTCGGAGTTGAATTTGAGCTGCTACCCTGAGTTAAAAGCTGTCTCCCCCCTCCCCGGTCCCCCATCCTATTTCAACCTAAGTTAGGAACACACTTATACCCCTCCACCCCGAACGTAGACATACCTCGAGTGCAAGGACTCCAACTCTTCCTGGCCCTGCACCGGGGATGCAAGGTTGTGGGGAGGCTCTTCAAGTCTCCCATAGCTACAATCTGGCCCTATATCTGACCATCTAATAAGGCATATCTAACATGTTAGATTTTAAGAGGAACTAACTTCATGTATATTTAATGGTTTTATGCTAATAGTTAGAGCAAGGGTGGGCGAACTTTTTGGCCCAAGGGCCACATCTGGGTATGGAAATTGTATGGCAGGCCATGAATGCTCATGAAATTGGGGGTTGGAATGCGGGAGGGGGTGAGGGCTCCAGCTGGGGGTGCAGGCTCTGTGGTGGGGCTGGGGATGAGGGATTGGGGGTGCAGGAGGGTGCTCCGATGTGTTTGGAGAGCAGGAGGGGGATTAGGGCTGGGGCAACAGGTTGGGGGTCAGGATGCAGGCTCTGGGCAGAGCTTACCTCAAGCTGCTCCCAGAAGCAGCGGCATGACCTTCCTCCAGCTCCTATGCAGAGGCGTGGCCAGGCGGCTCTGCATGCTGCCCTGTCCGCGAGCACTGCCCCTGAAGCTCCCATTGGCTGTGGTTGCCACCCAATAGGAGCTGCGGGAGCAGCAATCGGAGCCCCCTGGCTGCCCCTATGCGTAGGAAGCGGAGGGGGGATGTGCTGCTGCTTCCAGGAGCTGCGTGGAGCCCCGGCATGCCTGGAGCAAGACAAGCCCCGGACCCCACTCCCTGGCTGGAGCTCGAGGGCTGGATTAAAATGTCTGAAGAGCCAGATGCGGCCCCCCAGGCCGTAGTTTGCCCACTTCTGAATTAGAGAAACTACTGCATAAGTGTACAATACATTCCAGGATGACATGGAAACTCTCTCTCTCTCTCTCTCTATGAATAGGAGACCACAGAGATTCTGAATTGCCAAGTTTTACTGCAATGTTCTGAACACTAAGTTGAATGTGCCCTTGATACCAATGCCAATATGCTATTCTCTCTCTCTGTATTAGCCTGTAGATAGAATACTAACATGTGACAGTCTATTAGCAAACACCAGCAGCAAATGGACCAGTCTGTAGCCATCTCCTTTAGAAGATTTCACACTATCAAGAATACAATATTTTAAAAAAAAATCTCTTGCATTATAACAATTGTGTGCAGATGGAAAAAATCATTCCTGACCTGAAGTGTTTCATAAGAAAAAATGAGAAGTCGGGAAAAAAACAGTACAGTCATTTGGAGAGGTCATAGCTATAGAAATAACAATCACGTTAGGAAAGCTTTAACAATTCAAATGACAACATAAAAAAGCATCACAACTAAGGCTAAATTGATTGCCTCACCATTCCCTGTCCAAAGCCCCAGAAGGCATTAGGGAGAGAGCCAAGCTAGCCCTCGTTGAGTCTTGGCCAATTCTTTCTTAACACAATTGTTTTTTCTGTAAAAGTTATATCTTTATAGGAATCAACTGCTCCTTTTCTAACTTTTTTTTTTTTTTTAAAAGCAAAGTGTTTTTTAGATTAGGTCTGAAAGGAGAGCAGGAGGGGGATCAGGGCTGGGGCAGGAGGTTGGGGGTCAGGGTGCAGGCTCTGGGCAGAGCTTACCTCAAAGCAGCTCCCAGAAGCAGCGGCATGTCCTCCCTCCAGCTCCTATGCCAGCTCCCATTTCCACAAATCCTTTACTGCTACTGTTTACATTTTAATGCCATAAGTAAAGCTTATCAGAGAGAAAATGAGGGAGAGAACATGTGTGGGAGACCAAGCTTTGGAAATTACTTTAGGTTCCTGGACTGGCGAGTCCAACCTCACCACAGATGCTTTGAGGACTTTGTTCACATTTCAGGTAAACAAGCACGTATCGTAGCAACCGTATTTTGTAAGATTCCAAGATGTTGTAAGAAAACTCACAGAAGCATGCTGCATGTAAAGGGAAAACTGTCCATACAGAGTGAGTAAGTACAATCCCTGTAACTCTAATTCCACCTTGGGCAAGAGAGCTGCTCATTACGTGCTCTTGACATGAACTTGGTCAACAGGGATAAAAATTCATATGTTTTAAAAGTTCAAAAAAGAAAACACACCACACACAGCCAAATACATACCTAGCATAACTCTGTTGACATCAAACCAGTCACATCAGTAATTAATCTGACCCACTGGCTATAAATTTACTCAGGTTTATGATCCCCCTCCAGCGTTTTGTTGTTGTTTTTTCCTTTTTTATTTTAATATATCACTTTTGGCCTAATTTCAGTTGCTGGGTTTAGTGTGAGGGTAGTGGGTGGTGTTGGTTGCCTGTAATATACAGAAGATCAGACGACGTGATCTGGTAGTCCCTTCTGGCCTTAAACTCTATGACTGATTTACAGCAACCAGGTCTCAGCTATTAGGAAAAGGAAAACGTATACATACTTATCTCACAGATATCTTTCTTTCCATAGAAAGACCTGCGTATCACATACTAGGCCTTTAGCCTGCTTCCATGTTTAGCAGATGCAGAACTCAGCCTTGTCAATCACTGGCTCACAAATTCACCACTCCAACTGCAAAGCCAGCCAAACTGAAATAACCCCATAACTATGATGAAAATGAGTAAAGCATTCATAACTTTAAACTATGGATATTTTCTATTGCAAAATATGAGACATTTGTTATTTGCTTAGCTTCTGAAAAGTGATCCCTTAATCCTATCCAAGGTCACTCAGATCTATGGGCCTTAATACTTAAATAAAGGAAATTTTCAGATAAGCACACATAAAATTTTCCTTTTCTTCAGCACAGTAACCTCCACAGATCTTACAGGGGGGTTTTATCAGCAGCATGCAGCAAAGGAGGCTAAGTTATAGCTTAGCATATAAGTGAAATTGAAATAGCTATGCACAAAGGTCATTTCTTGATTGCCTGAGGCATTACAGCATACAACACCATCTTCCCATAAAACAGTGTTCTACACATCAGCTTTGAAGCGTTTTATGAAGAAACATCAAGGAAAACTAGGACGCCACCTCATTGATTTCTCCTAAAGCTCTGCAGTACGGAAGTTTGTTCACCTTGTCTCCAACAAGATTGGTAGGTTTCAGGCAGGAGGGGTATATCTGACTGACAGGTCTGAGTTCTGTCCCCAAAGCTGCGAGCAGGCTGAAAACTCACTGTAAAATCTATGAACATTACTATGCTGATGAAAAAATGTTAAAAGGATAAAAAGAGCAATGAGATTAAGCAATAATTTGAAAATATTTTAGAAAGACCAAACCATAAAGAGAATGACTTTCACATCAATTGTCCTTTCTTGACTATTGAGTTCTTTTCATTACAGAGGAACAACATGTTATTATTCATCACCATTACACCACCTCAAAGCAGCAGCCTTCGTGACCTCAATTATTTTAAAAAGGCAAGTGATGAATAGTAAAATTGAAACAGCTATAAAACAGTTAATAAGGCCTCGAAATTTGCAGATTTTCAGCTTGTCTCAACTGAGCTACTGAAAGCAAAGTTAGCTGGTGATGTCCCTCTCTGGTTCAGCCTATACACAGGGTCTCAGCAGGCTCAGCCTACCCAAGGATTGTGACAGTCCCATCCCCTTTTCATCTAAACCAGACTTTTCGGGGGCGGGGGGGGAAGACTAGGACAAGTGTAAAGGAGCGATTGGCCACTATGACTGATCAAACATGGGGAGAAAAAGGGAAGAGTGGCAAGTTCTCCCACTTTCCTGGCTGAGATAATCACCATCAGGAAATCCACTTTCAACTGTAAATCCACCAAGCAGAGAGCTCAAAAGGAAGGTTTAGATAGGCTGAAAGGCATCAGGTTCAGACTCCAGGGAAGGCACCAAGGACATGAATAGAGACTAGAGAAAGGTCACAGTGGCTTTAAAGGGTCAATGCCAGCAGGGGAAAGGAACCCATCATCTTCCCCTATTTACCTGACTTCTTAGGCATTTTGCACATAAGTTTCAACTCTGAAGGAGATGGTGGTAGCCTTTGTCCAAGCCCTCCTGTAGAAAATCTAAAAGAGCTGGGATTCTGGGTCACCTAACAGCAGCACATCTTGCCCTACAAAATTCAGGGGGGGAAAACCACCCACACATACAGAAAGCAAAAGAGGTACCTTATTTTTTGAGAGTGCAGCCAGGTTTGAGTCCTTACCAGACATGCCCCAAACCTTCAGGATGCTCTTTCAAGAACTGGGCCGAGCAATTAAACTCACCTGGGTATAGGTGCATTATTGGACCCTGATGAATTAGACCTTGGCCGCCTTCACCCCCTGGGAAAGCTTCAGGAGGTCTGTATACTATGCCCAATCTTACCAGCCTGTAGCAAAAATGATTCTCAATGGTATTTCAAATCTTTTTGAGGAAGGAGGAACAGAAAATCTTGCCTTGCTGTAACCACAAGCTAGCAAATTGCTGATCTGGACACATAAGATGAACAGATAGTCACTAAAAACTGTATGGCACTCTAAACAACCAATTCTAACAAAAGTGTCTATTTTGCTACCCAGAGTGTCTTTTTAGCTGTTGGATTCCTTGGGGATGTCGGTCTCTTTTGAGGAAGACTATATTTTAGGAGTCTATTTAGGGGACAAGTGCGATTTACCTCCAAAGTCTTATAGGAGCTTATATGACCTATCAGCAGATTTAGCAAACAATAGCTTGCCATCAGGAAGGTGTAGGTGATCTCTGACTTTCCAGACTGAGAAATGAACTCATCTTGACTAATATCCTCCCCAGGAAAAGAGGGAAATCAACATATCCAGCTTCTCTTGAAGGGCTTCAGATTTTAAAGAGATGCTTCTACAGGCATTTATAGTCCTCCTGAGAGACACTCATGAGGTCTGACCTAGACGACACTTCTCCCTTCTCTGGTTCTGACCCAAGGTCTGCTGGGGCAGTCACCAAAGCTCAAGAGGAAAAGCATAGCACAAATGCCTAGTGATCTTTTTACTAAAAGATGGGTTTATTTGTTGTACCATGGTTACTGTGCTATATAATTGGTTATGTTTTGGCTATATACAGTGTATGTTTTATAGTAAGAATTAAGGTATTAGAATAAATGAATAGGATAATAAATACTCGTATTAGCCATTTTCTTTTTATTCATGCCTTGCAAGTAACAGACAGGATCTTGTCTGTGTCCACGTTAATTAGATTAGAGGAATTTTGAAGGCGTAGGCCCCAATGTCAGAAAAGACAGTTGCAAGAATTAGTAAGGCCTAATTTACGATGCCTTTTTTTGTTCAACATAAAACACTGCTATTTGTTACCTTTTGAAGGTCTCTGTAAAGAACTGTTTGTGTGAACGAGGAATGTATGCATCAGGAAAAGATAAAGGTGTGAAGGCTATTGTTAAAGCCAGATGGCCAAGGGAGGAGAAGCGAAGAGACTTAAAGATGCCAGAGAACCATCAAGGCACATCCACGGTTAAGGTGGGCATCCATGGGTAGACTGACGACCCTGAGGTGAAGGCTGGCACCCTTAAACACAAGATAATTGATTAAATCCAAACCAGACAGGATGACCCTCCCGGAGGTGTTTTGGGCCATCAAAAGAGAATACCCACTGAGGAGTAACCGGTCATAAACTGACACAGCAAAATCCACAGACTTCAAAGAGAAAAAGGACTATAAGAACAGGGTGCTTTGCCATGGGGCTTTGGGTTCATCTTGCCAACAACTCCAGGAGCATCGGATCATGACTGACAGAGCCCGGCTCCCCTCTGTGACCAATCTGGCTGGCCACTAGATTGATCCAGACTCTGGACTGGTAACTATAAACATCGACTGGCGGGACTGTGTGCCTGGGTGTGTGCGTGAGAGAGACTGAAAAGCATATGCTAATTGCTGTATTCTCAATAAATTCGGCGTGTTGCCTTTTCCCCTATAAAAAGATCTTGTGTGCTTTGTTTAAGCATAACATATTCCCCCTCAATTATATCTCTGAAAAAAGTGTAAGCAGCCCAAGAAAAAACTCCTGGGAAGACACTCAAAGAGTCTTTAGGTCACCTTCTGTGAGCAGAGGTTAAAGCCTCTTGGTAAGAGTTGACCACCAGGAAGGATTTGTTGATACGCACAAACATTTCAGGATCCAAGGGAAAGGTTATGGGGAGAGTCACAGCGACTGCCTTGGAGATACTCACTTTCCTCATAGGTGAGCTTTTCTCCCCTTCATGCAAGCATGTATTTCATAGAATCATAGAATATCAGGGTTGGAAGGGACCTCAGGAGGTCATCTAGTCCAACCCCCTGCTCAAAGCAGGACCAATCCCCAACTAAATCATCCCAGCCAGGGCTTTGTCAAGCATGACCTTAAAAATATCTAAGGAAGGAGATTCCACCACCTCCCTAGGTAACGCATTCCAGTGTTTCACCACCCTCCTAGTGAAAAAGTTTTTCCTAATATCCAACCTAAACCTCCCCCACTGCAACTTGAGACCATTACTCCTTGTTCTGTCATCAGCTACCACTGAGAACAGTCTAGAGTCATCCTCTTTGGAACCCCCTTTCAAGTAGTTGAAAGCAGCTATCAAATCCCCCCTCGTTCTTCTCTTCCGCAGACTAAAGAATCCCAGTTCCCTCAGCCTCTCCTCATAAGTCATGTGTTCCAGTCCCCTAATCATTTTTGTTGCCCTCCGCTGGACTCTCTCCAATTTATCCACATCCTTCTTGTAGTGTGGGGCCCAAAACTGGACACAGTACTCCAGATGAGGCCTCACCAATGTCGAATAGAGGGGAACGATCATGTCCCTCGATCTGCTGGCAATGCCCCTACATATACATCCCAAAATGCCATTGGCCTTCTTGGCAACAAGGGCACACTGTTGACTCATATCCAGCTTCTCGTCCACTGTAACCCCTAGGTCCTTTTCTGCAGAACTGCTGCCGAACCATTCGGTCCCTAGTCTGTAGCGGTGCATGGGATTCTTCCGTCCTAAGTGCAGGACTCTGCACTTGTCCTTCTTGAACCTCATCAGATTTCTTTTGGCCCAATCCTCTAATTTGTCTAGGGCCCTTTGTATCCTATCCCTCCCCTCCAGTGTATCTACCTCTCCTCCCAGTTTAGTGTCATCTACAAACTTGCTGAGGGTGCAATCCACACCATCCTCCAGATCATTTATGAAGATATTGAACAAAACCGGCCGAAGGACCAACCCTTGAGGCACTCCACTTGATACCGGCTGCCAACTAGACATGGAGCCATTGATCACTACCCGTTGAGCCGGACAATCTAGCCAACTTTCTCTCCACCTTATAGTCCATTCATCCAGCCCATACTTCTTTAACTTGCTGGCAAGAATACTGTGGGAGACCATATCAAAAGCTTTGCTAAAGTCAAGGAACAACACGTCCACTGCTTTCCCCTCATCCACAGAGCCAGTTATCTCGTCATAGAAGGCAATTAGATTAGTCAGGCATGACTTGCCCTTGGTGAATCCCTGCTGACTGTTCCTGATCACTTTCCTCTCCTCTAAGGGCTTCAGAATTGATTCCTTGAGGACCTGCTTCATGATTTTTCCAGGGACTGAGGTGAGGCTGACTGGCCTGTAGTTCCCAGGATCCTCCTTCTTCGCTTTTTTTTCATACAACCCCAGAGATCACCTCAGCACCGGTGTCTCCCCCGTGCGGAGGCAGATGTTTCTCACAGTCAGGGTCGTTAAGAGTTTTCTGGTCCATGAATACAACACGACTTGCAAGAAACACAGCTGGTGTTTTTCCTTAGTCTGGGCATTCCACTTATTTTTTTCCTTCAGGGTAAGGGCAGATCATGCAACACAAGCAAAACCACAGTGGCTGCAGAGGTCACCCTTCTATGTATTGCTTTGAGTAAGGCAGGAATCGAATTGGAGAGGTAGAGCCCCTGGAGGGAGCCCCAGAAATGAGGAAAATCTTGGATGGTGATGGGTTGTCAACTAGCCTGACAGCAAGCATGCCATCACAAACTAAACCACAGAATGTCTTGATTCTTATATTAAATGGGGCTTTTCAAAAGCTTCTATGGTAAATTATTCTTTGTACAGCTTTTACACAACAGATTACCTTGAATTCTACAGTTCAAAGTATCGCTCTAGTGGTTACCAATGGATTTTATATGTTGTTTTTCTTTTAAACTACTGCAGTTTTCTTACAGTTCAGTAGGACTATTTTTCTGAAGCTTCTGGCTGTCACATATAACTGGAAAGCATATTTTGATCTTACGCAATTAAGGAAAGTATTTGAATTCTTCAAAGGATTCAGAAGCATGCCTACAAGTTGCTAGTTACAAAGTAAAAAATTGCCAATTAAATTACATTGGTTTATCCTTCAGGTGCTACATGGAAATTAAACTCCATCTAACACACTTATAGTAGAAAAATCAGCAGACTTCAAAAGAGAAAAAACCCTGAGAACAATATTTATTTAGTATTTAATCAATCAACAGTGTGTTTTTCTCCCTCTGAACTTAACTCACAAAGATGCATTTACCCAGGTTCCTAAAGGCTGTCTTAATATACTAAGGTAGGGATGCTTTGAGTGTGCACTTCCAAACAACCTCAACTTTACGCTGCTGTGACCATGAAGTGGGGAGAAGACAGGAACGGGGTTGGGGGAAGAGAAGATAAAATGCCTTTTAAAAAACAGCTTAATCTGGTACCAGAAAAACTAAAATGCCTTATTCATGATTATGCGGTTATTATCTGGCATCACTACAGGGCAAAGTTAAGGCTGTTTGGATACCTTAACTGTGCATTTCTGTATACTAGCATATTTGGTCTTAAAAAAATTTGAATGCATACGCACAAACCCATCTATATGCTATTCTGTAAATATATTTGCTTCTATTTAATTCTGTGTCTTACTCACTCTGTAAAGCTTTTTGAGATATGTCTAGTGTTCTCCAAAAGTAATGTAAAATAAAAATTACTATTTTAAAATTATGTTAAACATTTGATGTCACATCCAAGATTACTTTAAAGAAAGTCTGGAAACTAGTGTACAAAAGGAGAGCTTTGGTGTGCATTTTGCTCATTATTACCACAAAAGATCTGAAATATGTATTAAACATTTTCTGCTTTCAGATTCCCTTTTAGACGCACAATTGATACTATGAAAAAGCTTCAGCTTTATTCAGAATAGATAAACATTTCCCACCTGATACTCTGCAAAGCTCACTAATTCCGTCAGATGACTACGTTGTCCTTCATGAAATTATTCTATGGTTTACTACAGTTAAATTGGAAAAATGACAAAATGCTGAAGTTTTCAAGTACTTTTAACCCTACTCAAACTCTGTTGTTAAAGATACATTTAATAGCAAGATCCTGCTAGCATTTCTGAAAAGAAACACTTCAAAAGACTTCAAACATGCTTCAAAAGATGGTATTTTCTACCATTTTCTATTTAGAAAGGCAGTTCTAAAAGCTGAAAGTGGTTTAATACACACTTGAGACCTTTTATGGTAATAATGAGCTAAGTGCACAACAAAGCTCTGCTTTTGTACATGGATTTCCAGACTTTCTTTAAAAGTAATCTCTGCAGGTCCCCAAAGGTGACAAAGAACTGGTCTGTCTAAAGTACATATAACTCAGTGTACAAACTGACTGCCATTTGCCATAAGATTTGATTACTGTAACAGAAGGCTGAACTGAAATCCAAGATACGAAAGAGCTGTCCTGCATTAAACTGGCTGAAAGGAAGCTAAAACACAGGTTACTTAACTTTCCCCATGAACAAGGAAAACCACATTACCCATACAATTAGTATATGGCATGTAGGTCACCATTTTCACATCAGCTCTGTTATTCATTAGGACACCTTTAACTCACCTAGCTGAAGTAAAGTCAAAAGGAAGAGTAAGGAGCAAGAAAAATAATCCAAGGTTCAAAACTCACCCATTGAACTGGTTCAAGCACTACAGACCAGACCCTCAGCTAGTATAAGCTGATATAGCTCCATTAATTTCAGTGCATCGAAGCGGCCCTACAAATACAACCATGTTTCTATAGCCAATTTATGACACTCATCTGACACAGCTATTACACACGGAGCTGAGCTGCGTCTACATAGCACTTTTTCCACAAAACCTACAACTGTCAGTGTTTGAGAGTCTATATCTCCCAAATTGCCTAAATACAACAGTGTCAGCACATTCTGGGAAAGTATGAGCCGCCATCCCAGAATGGTAGGCAAAGCCTGCCTGAAGGACATGCAGGGGCAAGGGGCAACGCATTCCAGGACATCATACTACATAGGAACCCGGGAGGAAGGAGGACCAGCAAAACCAATTGCAGAGGAACAACTAGGGAAGTCATCTCAACTGCCAAAAGACTAAAATGTGTGCCAAACGTGTAACAGGAAGATAGCCATGTATCAGCATAAACCATTAGCAAGGATGAAACACTTAGTTACCATAAAAAGAAAAGGAGGACTTGTGGCACCTTAGAGACTAACAAATTTATTTGAGCATCCGATGAAGTGAGCTATAGCTCACAAAAGCTTATGCTCAAATAAATTTGTTAGTCTCTAAGGTGCCACAAGTCCTCCTTTTCTTTTTGTGGATACAGACTAACACGGCTGCTACTCTGAAACCTGTCATTAGTTACCATAATTATTAACCAAGTAGGAACCACTTGTGTCTTGACAAAACCATGATTACATCAGCCATGCAAGTGATAGGCAGGAATCTGGTTCAAAGCTGTAGTGCCCTGAATACAAGTCCTTAATAGCTATTCAGGTCCCAAAATCCAGATAACACAGGCAAGTCTGAGCCACAATATAAAAACTCTAGAGACTTGGTCTTAATTTCTTTAGTTCAATATATCTCATTCATTAGGTATGTCCTAGTTATTGTGCAACTGAAATGTCTGCTGGAACCATGTATTTTGACATATAGTACCTGGGGAGTTACCCAAGGACTTGAAGATTTCAGAGTGGAGGAGTCTGTCTAGAAACATTTATAATCATGTAAATTGAATGGCAAACAGGTAAAATGTGGCAAACTAACCACCATAAAGTTTGCTTTCTTTGTTTAGCTTCTTCTATAAGGACATGTACGTTGACCAAAATATAAGTCTTTATATTTAATACTTGAAGCTCAGCTGCCACCTGCCTAGAATTACAATAGCATCTCTGAGCACAAAGAATATTCAGAATTATCCTCCCCTTCATTTAATAAAAACAGCATCTAAAATCTGATTTTCAAGCTAACAAAATAGTACAGTACAGGCATCTCAGAAGCAACACATCCCGACCAAAAAAAATTAAAAAGAAGTGGTAGAGGAGTGTTTAATGTGCTTTGTCAAACTCTTATTTACTCAGAAGGCAGCTGCTGCATCATCCAGCTTCCCAGAAACCAGTGCTGAAATTAAGGTCACCAGTAAATAGCGATGAAATGCGTTATTAAACTGTAGATAAAAGGTTCATAGGAATATGTTTTCTATATAATACTTCACTGCTCCCAAGTTACAAATGTATATGCAGTTGTATTTTTTTTAATAAGTATGAAAGGGATTTGAGGGTGTCCCCCCAGCTCCCCGATTTTCTTTTTACAATTCAGGCTGGAAAGTGATTTATAGGTAGATGGGCATCCTACACTATTTCATGTTATTTCACTCGAGTTGAAGTAGTACAATTATATTTACTTATGAAAAGTTTCAGACGAGGGTTTTGAAGAAGCCTACGGAAGTTAGACACCGAACTCCCAGTGAAATTCAATTCTCTCAGGCGCCTTTGAAAACACCATCCTTAATTAATTTTAATATTTAAGCTTATTAATAAACTATGTCACTATATTCCTATCCATCTCTAATTTATGAAGTAAAACAAATGTTAGGAAATAATCTCCTCATTTAGCTCTCACATACTCCAAGTGACATTTCATTGAAGAAATCCTGATTTATTCTATTGATACTTCATATTTAAATACATGTTTGAAGATTACAACTGTCACTTCTGCATACCTGCTCGAATGCTTTTAAAAGGTACTGGTAAAAAAAAAAAAGTGATAATGCAAGTAACTATGTTAATGTATCACTGCTGTGATCAATGTTTCAAATGTAGAGTCAGGAAGTTCAGAGATAAGGTGCCAAATTCTCTGCTAGCATAACTCCACTGAAGCCAACAGAGAATTACCATAGGCGCTGGAACTAGGAGTTCTGGAGTGCTGCTGCACCCCCTAGCTTGAAGTGATTTCCATCACATACAGAGTTTACAGTTTGCTTCAATGGCTTTCAGCGCCCCCACTATACAAATTGTTCCAGCACCCAAGAGTTACATGTGTCACAAGGTTCCTATAGCAACGTCATCTCTCCCTCCTTGTATATCTATATTCCATGGTAAATCAACATTTGTCCAATAATCCCAAATGATACATGTAAAATGTTTTAAAACAAGATGTTTAGTTTTAGTCCTCAAAAACATTACAACTAAAAAGGAAGTCCAGGGAACAAGAATTATTAGAAGCATGGATACCTAATTTAACAGTTTTAAATATACACAAAGATGCATAACCCTGTACTTAACAGTGAGTTTCATTTTTGTCTCTGTATATATAAGTTTAGTAATCATGAAAAATGCTAGACTGACAATTCTGGAGACTAAAATCCTCTCTCTATCCTCAGAGGAGGCATAGAATTGGCAGCAGCAACAATGCAAGGTTCCCCAAACCACTGTATGCCTAGCTTGATCTGGAGAAATGACCTCTAGAGGTGAGGCTACAGTCAGTTTCATAGTTAATTTAGTCAGCATCTCTGCTGAAACTGCCACAAAAAGGTGCCAGTTAATTTCAGCTGTGCTCATGTTTTGCAACCTGGCTGATAGTCCACAAGGAACTGGATTGAGACTGAACTCCTTTCACAGCTATCAGGCATCAAATGGTAACAACTTTTAGTCACTACTAATTTGGGCTCGATTTGAATAAGTGATCTAAAGGTGAAAGAGCAAACTGAGTATGAAACAAAGCTTTAAAACAAAATCTTGCTTTTCAAGAGACACCCACACTTCAAATTCACTTCTGTATGTTTACATAGGAACTGCCACAGTGGGTCAGACCCAAGGTCCTATTAGTCCAGTATCTATATCTTTTCTCTGACAGTGGCCAATGACAGATGCTTCAGAAGAAGCAGCAAGAACCCCATTATAGGCAGCTCTGGGATAATCTAGCACCCATATTAAATCTCATCCTGATCTTTAAAAGTTAGAAATTAGCTTAAATCCTAAAGCATGAGGTTTAATATCCCTTCCAAAAATGTTTATAATTAATTTTAAAACAACTCTGGGTTCCCTTGTTCTGCATATAAAGTATCCAAACTCTCTTTAAATCTTGGTCTCAATGACTTCTTGTGACAATGAGTTCCACAGTCTATTTGCACACCTTTCATCAGTCTTGAATTTGCCAACTTTTAATTTCATTGAATGTCCCCTTATTCTTGTGTTACAAGGCAGGGGGAAACTCTATCTATCTTCACTATGCCATTCATTATTTTACATATTTGTACGATGTCTCCTCATATTCATTTCCTTTCAAAGACAAACAATCCCAAACTGGTCAATCTCTCTTCACATGAGTGGTTTTCCATGCCCTTAAATCTCTCATTGCCCTTTTCTGACACAGACACTAATTCTGCAATATCATTTTGGTATCAGGTGACCAATATGCACCAAGTATTCCAGAAGAAGCTGCACCATTGATTTCTATATTATTCTCTCTCTGGTTCCTTAGGTATCCTAACACCTTGTTTCCTTTTTTGACTGCAGATGCACATTGTAGACACCCCAATGAAGCTCAATGACACACATCCCTTTTCTGAGCTGATACAGTTAATTTAGGACCCTTTAAGATGTAGTTCAGTTGTGCACAGTATGATCTAATCAACAAAGCCAAACCTTTTATAAAACAGCCACTGTGTGAAAATTGGTAAATCTGTATATTCTTCCATTAAGGAAACTGTGAGGTCTACCATAAAAGTTTATCGTGCCTGGAAAAAAATGTCATTTCAATAAGTTATTTAAACAGAATGAATAGCAAAAGCATAATAAAATTTACAATCTCTAAAAGACAGGACATCATCTTTTAGGGATTATAATTCAGAAACCTTCAATAGCTGCACATTATATAGATGATTTGATCTCTATTCTCCGTTCCACCTTCCCTCCTCTTTCCCTGAAAAGATCTGTTTAAATAAAAAACTCACATTCCACTGTAAGTCACTCGTTTTGCAAAGAGCCACCACTTTGTTTTGCTCTATGTTGAAAACAATAATATTTTAAAGAATATAGAATGTCTTAGAAATTTTTAAATAGGCCTTAAGATGTGAAAGCACAGAGAAGGAACAACAACAACCAATGTACTAACCTATCCTTGCAACAAAGCCCGTTGCCAACTGTGTCCACATATCTATTCAGGGGACACCACCATAGGGCCCAATCACATCAGCCACACTATCAGAGGCTCGTTCACCTGCACATCTACTAATGTGATATATGCCATCATGTGCCAGCAATGCCCCTCTGCCATGTACATTGGTCAAACTGGACAGTCTCTATGTAAAAGAATAAATAGACACAAATCAGATGTCAAGAATTATAACATTCATAAACCAGTCAGAGAACACTTCAATCTCTCTGGTCACTCGATTTCAGACCTACAGGTCGCAATATTAGAAAAAAAAGATTTCAAAAACAGACTCCAAGGAGAGACTGCTGAATTCGAATTAATTTGCAAACTGGATACAATTAACTTAGGCTTGAATAGAGACTGGGAGTGGATGTGTCATTACACAAAGTAAAACTATTTCCCCCTGTTTATTTCCCCCACCGCTCCTCCGACGTTCCTGTTAACTGCTGGAAATGGCCCACCTTGATTATCACTACAAAAGGTTTTCTCCGTCCACCCGTCCCCCCGCTCTCCTGCTGGTAATAGCTCATCTGAAGTGATCACTCTCCTTACAATGTGTATGATAACACCCATTTTTTCATGTTCTGTGTGTATATAAATCTCCTCACTGTTTTTTCCACTGAATGCATCCGATGAAGTGAGCTGTAGCTCACGAAAGCTTATGCTCAAATAAATTGGTTAGTCTCTAAGGTGCCACTACTACTCCTTTTCTTAATTTAATAAATAATACCCTATGCCTAAGGCTACAATTCAGCCATGGGTACTTTTAGTGTTAAAAAAAAAAAAAAAGCCAGGGACACAACTTGGGCAATAAACAAAAATTCACGGCCTGCGACCTGTCCATGACTTGTCCTATTAATACCTGTGACTAAATTTTAGCTGGGGGGGCCAGTGGCAAGAGCTGCCGGGGGCCACCAAGCAGCAGCTGTTCTGGCCGCCCCCAGGACTGCTCTAGCAGTGACCGGTGCTGCTGACCCCAAGGCCAGCTGCTTGTGCGGCCCTAGGGTCAGCCACACTGGCCCCTGCAGAAGTCACAGAGGTCATGGAATCTGTGATTTGCGCGTCCTCTGTGACAGTCACGGAGCCCTACCTATGCATGTACAATTGAACATGTAAAGCACAATATACATGCTAAGTGATCTTTTCAAAACCCCAGTAAAGTAAATAATTAGGTACTGGAGTAGATTAAGTGATTTGCTCAAGATCCCCCTGAGACAGTGTCAATGCAGTATTAAAACTCAAGAATTTCTGTCTCTCGATCAATGAGTTCATGCTGCACAAATTAAAATTCATGGAACAACCTTGCATTCTAAAAAGTTCTAAAATAAAGTTTATATCCCACTTACACAGCTGAGCCATCTACATTTTGTATCATTCATTCCACGTATTGATTTTTATAGAAAAATGGCAATTGTTAGATGTCAAAGGGGCACAATTGCCTCCCAAGCACCTTCTGGTGACTGAGTGTGGCTCTGCTATGGCCTGTCTCAGTTTCCCCCTCAACATGATAATAATGAGGTCTCTTGAATAGCCCAGTCAAAGAGACACAGAACACTCTACATCACTATCTCTCTCTTTAAATAACAGCCTCGGAAAGAGCTCATATACAATGGTTTACATGCTCTTACCTCAGAGCCAAGGTAAAACTTAAAAGTCCCAAAGCTAAAGTCTGCGTTCCAGCAGCTGCTGCTTCTGCTGTAAGGCCTCATTCTGCTCCACTGCCTGGAGAGCTCTGCAGTCTTTCCCCTTCTTGGTCAGGATCTCTCCAAGGCGCCTCTTCCAGGAGAGCTCTGTAATCCCTTATCTAACTGCTTTAGGAGCACAGCTTCTGCCTGGCTCAATCTCCAGGTTTTAGAGGAGCACTGCTTCTGCTTAGTTCAGACTTCCTGGAAGCTCCCCTTCCTCTGAAGCTTCCTTTTTCCTCAGGAGCCCACCTGTTCTTTACTTAATTAACTGCCTTCCAGCTACTGAGGCAGTTAAACCCCACATGGACATGGTCTGGCTCATTCTCTTCAAGGGAGCTTGTCACAGGTCAGCTGGGCAAAAGGGCCAGCTCTGTGACAAGAGTATTAAAGCTTAACTGATTTTCTTCTTCGTCACATAACAATATAACTAACAAAAGCAGCTGGTTTTGCACTTTATCCTAGATCCCCTTTTTGCTTTCCTTTCTCCTCCTATTTTCCACAATATTCCTTCACACACTGTCACTTTTCATCCAACAGGATGGACACTCAAAGATTGGTGACTGACTTTAAGCTGAACGTCACCAGGACCCATCAGTTACAGAAACAAGATTACCCTAGTCAGTTTGGAATAGGGATCTCTGGCTGGGAGCACAATGCCTGTTTAAAAATGCAGCAGTAGTCAGCTGGAACAAAGTCTCCAGCCATTGATTGCTATTGTACCTTCTAAGTCTGCTGACTGGCATTTGGGTAGATTCATTTGAAAACTGCAGAGAGAAAAGAATATTCTAAAACCCAAACTAATTTCTGTCTCTCACCACAAGTCTAGTTTTCATCTTCCCACACACCAAAAAAAGAAAATATAAACTGACCCTGACAGAAAACTAGAGATTACAGCACTATACCAAAAAATAATGCCTATCCACAAATGTACCAGACTAACACATAGTGTATAGATATTTTCTTAAACTGAGCTTACTAGCATTATCGATAAAAAAAAATGTTCTTTGTATTGTAGTTTTCATTAGTGATAAGACAATGTCAAAGTCTGGAAATGCAATTCCATATTTTTAAATTTCTGTATATACACTTACAAATACACATGCAAACACTTGGATGCTTATCAAAAATATTTCAATCTGGAAGCCATGCCAAACAACAACAAGCTCTCTCTTTTACTAAACCTGCAGTACTTATTGGATCAGTAGCAATGGAAATACCATGAGATTAGCCTCTCCTTTTGATTTCAGTATTTCCAGTCCTGACTAAAAGGAAGATAGAATTCTTATTTCAAAATTGTTAAAAAAATTTTTGCAAAACTGAGAAAAGCAAATCTGAGGGCAAAGACTCATTGTCTTATTTTATCTGAACCAGTTTAAATCCAGTATCATCAAAAGAATACTGAACTAGCATATAAAAAAATTGTTGCAATAAGACTAGTTATAAAGTTATGTTCCCAGACCTATTTTAAACTAGAATCTCTGCTCAGAAGGCAACTCAGGAGGGCAAAAAAAATATATATATATGATAAAACTGCTTTCAGTAAGTACATGCTTCCATCCAGCTTCAGCCAGTTACAATACTTCTCTTTTTGCTTTGATCTAACAAAGGTTACATCTATGAAAAAACAATGACTCATTATCACCTGTGGAGAAGTGAGGGCGGTGGAAGTAATTGCCTAAAATTACTCTCTGACAGAAAATTATCTTAAACCTGCTCGGTTTTACTTGATATTTTATTTAGAAGTATGGAGCGGGGCGGGGCGGGGCCGCGAATTACTTGGACTTTTTTTTATGAAGCTATAAACATGAAAACATGCAGAGATACTCATGAAAGCTTTCTAGCTGATAATTAAGATTTAGTATCAAAACATAAGAACAAAAACAAAATCATTCATAAAGAATTCATTCAAGTATTCCATTAAAAATAAATGGTCAAATTAACATAATACCCTAGAAGCACATGACTCTATTCAAAAGTAGTTCTATTGAATTGTCTATATAAAAATGCAACAACAAAGGCTAACGCTAACCAATAAACAGACTGAAGAAGATTTGTGCCCTTTACAACATAAGATTGTTTGTAAGTTTCTTTTACATATTGTAAAGGTACATAACTGGATGAACTATAAACTCCCTTTGAGTTTAAAATATACAAAACACAATAAAAAGAGCAATACAAAGAATTTTATAGGCTATACTGTTACATGTTACAACCACTCATTGTTTCAATTATTGAAAACCCCTCATGAAAAAGTCTTCTTTAATTTCGTTAAAACTCTTTTGGTTTCATCCCAGTTAATTACTATAAGATCCTAGAAAAATTACTCTAAGGCAGTGTCTATATACTAGAGAATTTTTACAGAAGATTCCCACTAGTTCTATTACTGGTTCTGCCAAACTAACAGTGGCACTGATGTAGATCAGGCTCTTCAGCTACTGGACCAAACACACACTGCTCTGAGATGAGAGTACACCAATTTCATGTAGTTCAATGGATGTTAAGTATATCAAAAATCAGAAGAAGCCTTTTAACTTTACATTATAGCTAACAATTCTGCTTGTAGTTTAGCAAACACTGGAAATTCAAGCATCTTATATCAAATTGCCAAGAGAATAATAGATAGTTTAAAATCAGAAACGCAATTCCATATTATATATTGATCATAAAACCTGTGTAAGTTACTAAAGTCACTTAGATATAATACTTAATTTAAACCATAATTTACTATTAAAGGATCAGGAAATAGAATAATTCTGCATAGAAAGCAATAACCCAGTTTTCTTATTAATATACAGTGAATTTTAATTTCGACATAACAGTAAATCAATACAGACTGGGCTATTAACACCAAGTTTTTAATATGCAAAGTTGTAAAAATATCATTTAAAAATAATATCTTGAAATTTGGCATCAAAGTAAAGTCCCATACTCAATATAGCTGGACTTATTCTATGTATACACAAAAAGAAAAGGAGTACTTGTGGCACCTTGGAGACTAACAAATTTATTTGAGCATAAGCTTTCGTGAGCTACAGCTCACTTCATCGGATGTATATAGTAGTACCTCAGAGTTATGAGCAGCAGAGTTACAAACTAACCAGTCAACCACGCACCTCGTTTGGAACCGAAAGTACGGAATCAGGCAGCAGTGAAAGAAAAAAAAAAAAAAAAAAGCAAATACAGTACCATGTTAAACGTAAACTACTAAAAAAATAAGGGAAAGTTTAAAAAAGATTTGACAAGGTAAGGAAACTGTTTCTGTGCTGGTTACATTTAAATTAAGATGGTTAAAAAGCAGTATTTTTCTTCTGCATAAAGTTTCAAAGCTGTATTAAGTCAATGTTTCATTGTAAACTTTTGAAAGAACCATCATAATGTTTCATTCAGTTATGAACATTTCAGAGCTATGAACAACCTCTGTTCTCGAGGTGTTCGTAACTCTGAAGTTCTTCTGTAATTTGGGGAGCTGCACTGATTAGCAAAGGATTTAATAATAACTAGAGATCAACCTTTTTTTTTTTCCTCTCCTTTTTAAAAAGGACATACTCAGCTGGTTGGAAAAAA
This sequence comes from Natator depressus, assembly GCF_965152275.1. NCBI lineage: Eukaryota > Metazoa > Chordata > Testudines > Cheloniidae > Natator > Natator depressus. Next base: position 190,137,531 of record NC_134235.1, on the reverse strand, counting down.
AAATAGAACTCTCACTGTGATCAATCCCGGTGTGTTAAAGTTCTCCAAATACTCTATATCCAGCAGGGTAGGTTGATTTAAATCACCAAGTGAAAAGACTCATTTTAAACAATCAATTTTAAATAAACTTTCATTTCGACTTTAGTTATTTTCTCAGAAAAGATGCACTCTCATTGGTTGATATAACCATTAAAAGATAACTGAATAGAGCCTATACACTAGATTTGATACATCCTTTTGCTGCCTGTAGCTATATAATTTATTTAAGCAATTATATAGGTTAATTCTATGACTTATTCATTGTACATTTTAGTATTTTAGAAAATGGCAAACAATATATTGGTTATTTACTAGATAACTGGCTTTTTGCTCATTTTTGTCATGCTGCATTAGGACATAACTGAAATTTAATTAAACACACAAAACAGCATATTTATATTTATTTAAATGTTTTAAGACTTGTAATAAGTTAGGCCTTACCACATTTTGTATTAAATTCAGATTTCACTTTAAATTGATTCATCTGAAAAAGAAAAACTTCTTATAATTTAAACAAAAATCAGAACAATTCCATTTAAATGTCAAATTCTGATTTTGATTTTTTTTAAAGTCACCAATTTTTATCCACCCTGTAAACGCGACTATAGAAGATAGTCCAGAATGAACAATATGAACATACTACTAAGAACAAATCTTGAATAGCATCTAAATGATATACTGAAACATCAGAAAATAACTTTGTCAAGTATTATCCAGTACCGAAATGCTTTGAATATAGGAGCAGACTTGTCACTTCCCCCTACATAGTTACACCCCCCTAGTCAAAGAAAGCGTTGTCCAAAGATCTAACCAGTCCAGAAACGTAGTCACAGCTCTGTGCTTGCAGTAGGGCCTTGGTTCAGTAGCTCTCAAGACTACTTCCTAGGCTAGTAGAAACCATGAGGATCAAAGGAGGGAAGAGTCTCATGTCCCAAACATAGCATCCCCAATCTGTGTAGCTCAGATATACTTTTTGAAGTGCTACGTAAATTAACAGCACTATATAAAATAGTGTTTTAGTAGCACTAATAATAAGATTTTGAATTCTTATTTTAACATGTGCAGAAACAAAGACTGCTTTCCCCCATTTTCCAGGAGCATGCAGCAAATGTTGCATTGATTCACTCATTGTATATTATTAGATACTAAGGTGGCTCATTTCGTGGCTTTTACTACGCATTAAAAATATAGCTTATTTTGATGTTAAAACTTCAATTATTTTACAAAGCAACAGAAATACTACATACTGTACAAATTATAATCCTTTAAATAATAAACTCGTCATCCAAATCATAATGAGTTCTTGGATAAAAAGAAACGAAAAAAAAGAGAAGAGAAAAAAAGGAAAGAAAAAAATTCCACCTCTTGCTGCATTTTTGTTCCTTCCCTCTCCTCCTCCTCCTCTGGAGGATCAATCTAGGCAACAGACTTACCAGAGCATTGGCAAGTACAGTTAGCCATTTTGGGTCCATGGACATCCATCCTTCCTCCAGTGATAATGCAAAGCAACTATAAACTATTATGAATAGGGACTGAAAAACCCACTCACCTAGAGCCAAGTGAGCTGAGTGAGGCCAAGAAGCCACTGGCTCCTTCTCTGGAAGGGAGGTGGAGAGGGTATAAGCAGAATAGTCCAAGTTCTTTCTGTGAAGGGATTGAGGAAGCAGAACAAATGGAATCACTACATTGTACGAGGATAGGCATGAGGAGGCAGGGCCCAGAGTAGCCCAAGCAGTTGCTTTTTGCACAGGATTAGACAGAAGGATCTTGTGTGTCAGTGCTCTTTTAAGAGGCAGAAAAGGGGAGGAAGGAACAGAGGACTGGCTCTTGAATGCAGGACTCTCTCCTGCTAGAACAAACCTCATTGTCCTGCAAGGCACAATTCTCTGACCTTGTCTTCCTTCAGACCACAAAATAGCACATCAACTTATTCAAAAAAGAAAAGGAAAAACAGACAACTCAAGAAGAGAAACAACATTTTTTATTTAATTTCCTAATTCAGGGAAGCATTTGGATACCCCTATGATGGGCACAGCATAAGAATCTAAAAAGATTAGTATATAGCCCCAGTGTAGCATGACGACCTAGGAGGCAGAGGACCTCCTGAGCACCCAGGAAAGCAGCAGGAATTAAGGCGGCAGCAGCAGCGAAGCAGAACTAATTTATCCATTTGGGAGGGAATATATTTTTATAGTCAGAGAAACCAGAACTGATGGGGGGAAAGAACTGATTTATTGTGTGGTGAGAAGGTATGCCAATGAAAATCAAATATGCATGCCTTTCGGCATGTGTGGTGAGGTAGATTTAGTCTATTCAGATTGTAAACTCTTTGGGGCAGGGATTGCCTCTGTTATTTGTTTGTACAGTTCAGAACACAACAGGGCCCTGACTTCTCAGTGCTGTCGCAATACAAATACAACTTTTTTTCCCAAACTCCAGTGATGAAGTTCTTTAATTTGTAAAATGTTCCAGGAGCATTAACGTAAAAGCAGCCTTCAAAAGTTAAAACCCTTAAAGGCATATGGCTAGCTGCTTTAAATCCGTACCTACAAAAGAATGTTTTAAAGTGTCTAGGCTGCAGTTTCTTTGTTAAGAAGAAAACCAGAAAGGCACCACTACAGAAGAAAGAAATTCAGATGTCAAAGCAAAAACAGAAAGCAGTTCTGGGACAGTATATAAGCTTTACAATGTCAAATTGTATGCATAGTCTAGAATACAGAGGTGGTAAATGGCACCTTTCAGGGTCACACTGAAGACAGACTATCTGTACAATAGATGGATTGTGTAAACCTAACCAAATTCATTTTGCAAGAAATAAAAACCTTCTTTCTTGTTTTTTCCATGAATGCAACATGGATAGCATGTCCCTCCATCATAAGCTGGTAATAAAGGGTATTAAAGCAGCAGTGCTCAACCATAAAATAACAGAATCAGGGGAGCACCAATACAGATCCAATACAACACAATACTAGTTTGAATGAAATATTCTGCACAAAATATTTCAAAATGCTTTCCCAACTTAAGTAACGTAACTCTCATGCTGCTGTTGTTTAAGAATCTTAACCAGGGGAAGAAAGGTAATATTTGAAAACAGAGAGAGTTGATGCTGAGAGACACAGGAAAGCCTTTTGGATAGCAAAAGCTGCAGAGGAGAAGGCTCTCACTTCATCCTCAGCGACAAGATGGTGGAAAAGGATGGACAGAGGGAAGTAACAGATTCTGGGGAGCACTAATGGAGCTGTATGAAGGAGATACGGACATGGAAAAGCTTTTTTGGATGGCATGTGTGAGTAGAAGGCCAGGAGCATTCTGCACATGCTGGAGTCCAGAGAGCTGGAACTTAGTGTGGCCAGAGGAAAAGAGAATTATTACTTCAGAAGAGTCAACCCAAAAACAATTTTACTTAAAAATATTTGAAAAAGTAACTGATATGGAAAGACATATTTCAAATCTTTCTGTGCAACTTATTAGGGTTGCCAACTTTCTAATCGCACAAAACCGAACACCCAAGCCCCACCCCTTCTCCGAGGTCCCTCCCTCAGTGGCTCACTCTCCCCCACCCTCACTCACTTTCACTGGGCTGGGGCAGAAGGTTGGAGTGTGGGAGGGGGTGACAGCTCTAACTGGGGGTGTGGGATCTGGGGTGGGGCTGGAGATGAGGAGTTTGGGGTGCAGAAGGGGCTCCAGGCTGGGGCTGAGGGATTTGAAATGTGGGAGGGGGCTGCAGGTTGAGGCAGGAGGTTGAGGTGCAGGAGGGGGTACGGGCTCTGGGCTGGGAGTGCAAGCTCTGGGGTGGGGCCAGGGATGAGGGAGGGGTTCAAGGTGTGGGAAGGGGCTCTGAGCTGGGGCAGGGGATTGGAATGCAGGGGACTGAGGGCTCCAGCTGGAGGTGCAGGCTCTGGGGTGGGGCTAGGGATGAGGGGTATGGAGTGTAGGAAGCGACTCCAGGTTTGGTGGGGGCTCAGGGCTGGGGCAGGGGGTTGGGGTGCGGGCTTACCTAGGGCGGCTCCCGGTCAGTGGCACAGCAGGGCTAAAGCAGGCTCCCTGCCTGTCCTGGCTCCACGCTGCACCCCAGAAGCAGCCAGCAGCAGGTCCAGCTCCTAGACAGGGGAGCCAGGAGGCTCCGTGCGCTGCTCTCACCCGCAGGCACTGCCCCCCCAGCTCCCACTGGCCACAGTTCCCAGCCAGTTGGGAGTGCGGAACCTTCAGAGAGGGGGCAGCACACAGAACCCAATAGCGCCCCCAGCTAGGAGCCGGACCTGCTGGCTGCTTCCGGGGCACAGCGTGGTGCCAGGACAGATAGGGACTAGCCTGCCTTAGCCCTGCAGCACCATCGACCGAACTTTTAACGGCCCGGTCAGCAGTGCTGACCAGAGCAGCCAGGGTCCCTTTTCGACCAGGTGTTCCAGTGGAAAACGAACACCTGGCAACCCTACATCTTATTTATAAAAAAAAAAATCACAAACTTTTAAAAGATTAGACTTCTAAACTTCCATTCAGGAGAAAAATCAGACTGTCCAACTATAAGGAGACAGTCATATGTTTTTAATCAAGCCGCAACTTTATTGTTAGATGTCTGGGACTACCCAGCAGATAAGTGTACACAGCGCAGGTAACCCCATCTTCATTCAATAACTACTGGTGGGGGTTCTGCCAGCCCCCCTTCTTTTTCCATCCAGGTCCCCCAGCCAACCCATTGCTGGGACCTTACCAGCCACCCGCCCCCCACATAAGAGGGCTACAGTGGGCTATAAGAAAGGAGGGTTGGCTCCCTGCTGCACCATCAGTAGGAGCCCCAGCTCCCCCCTCCCCTATTCCGTTCCTTTAACAAACACCTCCTTTAAGTCCTTTACCAAGCCATTTTATCTGGTTGCTGTACCTTCCCTGGGAAGTTCCTGCACTGGACAGCCACCCCACACTTACTGAATAAGTTGTGGCATCATAGCCTAACTCCCTTCATGCCTCACATCAACAAAGCCCCCCCACCCCCCAGCCCGCTGTGGGTAAGGCGAAAACCTCCCAACTCCACCTAGATCAATCTGGTGGTGAGGGAAAAATTCCTTCCCAGCTCCCCTCCCCACCCCGCAAAAAAAGGGAGGCTAGCGCAATGCCCACAGAAGGTCTTGACCAAACCTGGTATTTCACCATCTAAAGAGCAGGGAGGGTGGGTGCTGCCTCAGCCTGATCTGTGTAAAAGGGGGCTTCACCGCATGGGGCAGCCCATTTTAAACCCTTCCGCCCATCCAGTTCCCAGGGGATGAGCTAGTGTTGCCATGCTGGCCCCTTGTCCCCTTTTGCAGCAGTTTGACCTCTCCCCTCCTCCCCCCACACAGCCATAAAGCACAGTTCCCTTCATTCAGCCAGCCAGCCAAGTTCCCTCTCACTTAAAAGTGTGGTGTGGTCATTTCCTTCAAGAGGCAAAAAAGATTTGATTTAGTACTGGATACTATCATAACACCATATCTAACACCAGAAGATTAAGATATGGTAGAAAGCATGTGAGTTCCAAGATTACAATTGATCCTTTTCTATACATACTGGGCTCCTAAATAAAAATTAAATGAAGAACAACAAATGTTGCATATATAAATCAGAAGAGGAAACATACACGTATATTCTACGGGAGAGTGCAACAATAACGTAATCCTGGAAAACAGGAAGTGAACATGGTAAAAAGGGGTTTGTTCAACTCTTTTTCTTAATGTGAGATGGTTTCTTTGACTCTTCGTAACAAAACAAGTGATACTCCAGGAACAAAAGGAAACCCCTTTCCCCTCCAAATTGTAAACTGGGTAACCTTGACAGGTGATTTTGCAGCCTACGGCCCCAATTCTGCAAAGACTTAACATCAATTACTTAAAATGGACTTGAAGTCAATGGGACTATTCGTGGGGCAATAGTCTGTAAACTTTGCATGATCAGGTATTAGAATGGGCTCCCTTCCAATTAAATTACAACATGGAGACTTTTCAAGCAGTTGCACTCCTTTCATAAGCACTCATAATTAGTAATGTTTTATAATGAAACATATACAACTATTTTGGAAAATCTTAAGCATGTTGACTACAGACAGGAAAAATGTATCTTTCTGTACATTTTACAGATTATTGAAAACTATTTGTCAGAGGGTTTTTTTGGTTTTTGGATTTTTATTTTATTTTATTTTTTTTTAAGATCGGATTCTGGTCTTTGGTTCAGCTACATCAGAAATTTCTGAGCAACTATTTCAGTTTTCACCTGACCAGAGAGAGTGAACATGCTCATGTAATTCTTGCTAAATTATAACATGACATGGTTTATGTCAAGGAAAAAGCAGAATACCTGTGGGCTAATAGCTATATTTTGCTTAAGTGAATAAAAGGGATGCACATGGCAGCATGAAAATCAAGTTTACCTTTGTTCCTCATGACACCATCTCTTTAAAATAAAATTACTTTGTGAAATATAGTAAAACCTTTCCAAATCTCACTTCAACTCAAAAGCCCTATATTCTCACACACAAAAATAGGAGTTTCTAACATTTAGCAACAGACTAAATGTTACCAGTTTGTAAACACTACAGATGTACGGAGGTCTTTTATCACTGACTTCATTAATGTTACAAAATAGATAATGCATTTATTGATCTATTATGTTATCAAATTAAATAACTTGTTAAAATAAACAAACAGTCAATTTAGTACCCTTTTTATTGGGTGTTAGCTTACTTGCAAATTTGAAAAACTCAGTAATCCTCAATGGGTCTCCTACTCACCACAAATCAGTGAAAGTCTACTCAGTTCTTAACCATATAATTGGAGTATTGTTTAATTGGCTAAAATTCCTAATAGTTATGCAATGAGTTGATCAAAATCCTATCTTTAACAACAAAAGGTAAAAGATACTCTATTTGTAGAGATTTAATTTAAAACTATACAAATATGCATTAAGTTGGGCTGCATATCCATTTTTACTATGCTACAGGATAAAAATGAGGTTAATTCTATTTAAACCATCAAAAATTCTTCCAAGACAGCATATGTATTTAAAGTCATAAGAAAAAGAGGATATTTGGAGCTCTCACGCCAACAAGGACACATCACATAACTCCTACCTCTTTGACTTCATGGAGTTGACCAGTATATTGACTCTTGGCTCTCCGGGCTGCTGCAGGCGATTTGTGATGTGTGACGGTGACAACAGTCGGTCCACTTTGACCCTGATGTTTTTGACTACTAGGAGATGCAGAATTACTCATCCCAGAAGGAAGCAAAGACAAGCTTCTGTTTCGTGAGGAGGGAGTGTTCTAGAATAAGCAACAGATTGTTAAAACGAAGAATTAAGATACATGAGTAAATAACATATGACCAAAAACTCTAAGGCTGCACTCTTCTCATTATAAAACTGAACCTGGAGAACTATAGGCACTCAAGTCTTACTGATGACAAAAAATGCTGATAACAGGTATGGTGAAATTATGGCAAGGATCAGCCCTGATAGTGCGGAAGTCGCTTACTATGTACCTGGTTTGTTGAGATTTCTGAAGTAGGCTTCCCTAGCTCTGGCAAGTGATTTCCAAACATTGCTATATATTAATATGCTCTAAGTATCTTTGTAGCCAAACACACAAACCTTTTAAATAGGGTAAATAATCTGCTTTCCTAAGCACAAAAGAATCTCAATTACACTGATACAACTAGATTTAATGAAGTCACTGACCTGTAATTCATGAGGCATGCTCGCTGATTATACAAAAAGGTATTTAGTTAAAGTTAGTGCTTTCCCCTGATTGGTTTCTGAAATAGTTTGATGCTTCCTTTGCATAATTTTCAAAGCAGCAGCCATTGTAAGGCCCATACTCCAGGTTAAATTAAAATTTGAAGCAGAAGTGTGCTTTGTAAGTGTCAAGACATATTTTGGGGAGTGGATGAGGACAGGAGCAGAGAGGAGGGACAGAAAAGTTGGTAAGTCGGTTTTCAGGAGTGTCTATAGTCTGATCACTCTCCAGCTCTTGCTCTATTAATCACAGGTGACATGGGGGGAGGGGGAGAATACGGGGCCGCATGTCCCCCCAGATTTCTGCCAGGGTGGGAGTCAGGCTGAGCGCAGCTGAGAGCTACCTGCCTGGGAAAGTCACCGACACCGTGCACTTCTGCTGAGTCCTGCTAGGTGGCACCCAGAGCCGGGAAGCGAGATCAGGCTGGTAGCAGGCTCAATGGTGAAACTGGCTGAGGTGCCTGCAAGGCTGCAAAGGGGAGCTCGGGGCAATGGGGAGAGGGAGGCAATGGGCGGAGGGGGAAGGCAGTGCAGACCAGGGGCACTGGGGGTGGGGTGGGTGGAGAGCCCAGGGCAACACAAGTGTAGTTCCCCTGAAACTGCGACAATGATATTTTATTTCATTTTTTCTAAAGGCCCAAATCCAGCAAACTACTTACACGTGCTTAAGTCCAAGCACTTGAGCAGTTCCATTGATTTCAATGGGTCTACTCACATGCTTATAACTGAGCATAAGCTTAAGAGTTTGCTTGATTGGGGCCTTAATGTCAGAACATATTATACTAAATCATAATTAAGAACTGGAAAGTCACACTATTAAACTTTGTAATGTTAACAGCAAAAGTGGGTCAGTTGTGAAGCTTCCATTCAAATTCAGGTTCCTCAACTTCAGATCCAAACCCAAGCCACTTCATAAGAGTGCTGGGATTCAGAATTCTGAACTGGCCCATCATGAAAATAAACAAGTTATGAAGGTGAAATCTGAACTTAGATCTGATCTTCCTCATGTTTCTGAGTGGTTTGGATTCTGTGTCCTAGTTTTGGGTCCATCTGTAGTTAAAAATGAACTGTAAAGAGAAAAGGGAATGGTAGGCAAGCCAAGAAACGTGACTTGATCGTCTGCTAACTGGGCTGGGCACAGGAGATTGAGCACAGAAATCTGTTTTAATTTACTTTCCAAAAATTCTTTCAAACCACTATCCTCCTGCCATAAAATCTGTTTTTACAGGTTTGCTAATAATACCCCATATTTATCATTCTGTGATACTACAGATGCCAGAGAGACATCATAGCCACCAATAGAGTTAGCATGAGATTTCTGGTACTTGTGATGCCAATGTCTCCTTATAAACACAGAAGAGAGAGCAGATTCAAATGGAGAGGGAAAATAATTTTATAAGGTTAAATTAGAACTGATTCCTGACATAATTATTGGGTGCTTATACTATCACAAGAGCTTTAAAAATTATATCAAAAGGATTGTTTTGCAAATATCTGTTGTTCAAATTGATATAAAACACCAGTGCAATCCAGAGCCTCTTCGTGTGTAGCTCGCTTTTAGAACAGTCTCTATCTGCTATTACATAGTGTCATGAGACATTAGAAGTAGCTCTAAAAATCAAAACTCTTGTCTCGAGTACCTGCCCTGAACCTCTCTGCATAACGCCAGAACCTTTAAATTGTGCCCACCCCTTCCTCCCATTGTCAGCAGTTAACAGTCTCCTCTGCTATTAATAATAGTCTGAGTTTTCCCCGCCGCATGAGGTTCAATTGTTCACATATCTAATCTTTTAATAGGGTTGCTACTCCATGGTTTGTTCACTGCATCACTCAGTTATTTTATACTAGAGAAAGCCTTAAGGACTGCAGTTTCAGTCAGGCACACAGATGTACCAGAACACAGATAATGTAATCATTGCAGATATCACAATGATAGACACTTTAGTGTGTTATCTATATGTGGTCCATCACAGCCTAGGCTATTTTTGTCCATGTTTGAAAAATGCTGTTGGTGATTTAATTTCCACACTTAGCAAGATCTATGTAATGTGCTTGCTAAGCTTCTTTCTTCTGTTTTATTATATTCTTGTTATATGCATACATCTTTTGTTTTGATTTTATTTTAGCGTCAGACAAAATGGCACGTATTGTACACTGACAATAACATTTTAATAAAAAATTGAGGATGGCATAGATGCAATATTTTGAGTGAAATACAGGTATGATCCCACTATTTCTACCTACAAGATCAATATATTCATACTTGCAAAGAACAGGTAGCTGAGCTTTCATAGTTGCAAAGAGAATTATTGTAATAAGTGAATGGAAATGGAAGAGGAAATCTTATTTTCACCAGTAGTGCCTATATACTCAGAATGGCCTCAAATTTGAAACAGTATATTGTAATATGGCCAGTAAATAGCACCTGAAAGCCTTCTCCTTTTTATCCCTTAAAGGCTAGTTAATGGCACTGCAATCATGTATAATGCCTGTCACTTTCATTAAAAGGTATTAGATCTTGTGAAAGTAGAATGAATTATACTGAAATTATAATTCATTAAAGAAATGCTACTTGAAGGGTTTATTGAAATTTAGTTGTCAGGAAGAGAAACATTAAGGAGTGAGAGACAATGGGTCCTCAAACTAATTAACTTAGAGCTCCTACTGAGCTAGGAGATTGGTAAACGTTAGTATGCAAATAAGATATGTATGTATATTTGTCAGTTTCTGCTTCCTTTTGTCTCTTATGTTAAATTGGCTTTGGCTTATTTGTATAAATAAGTTAGCTTGAGTCTCAGAGGGGGGCTCACATATCTGGGTGCATTGGCAAAGCGCTTTGCTAATAAACAGAGTGGTCTGACAAATTATGTGAGTCCTGAATCTGACTTTGACAATCTAAAACTGACAAACTTAATTTATAATTAGCATTTGGATTAAAGTCAGACATTGTGTATAATAGTCATGGTAATAGTACATTTCATCAACTCCAGATAATGCACTTTACCAACACGTATAAAAGGGGCAAGGAGGGAACTTCGTTACATGTTTTAGGAGAGCAATTACCTCTACACTCGGCCAAAAGATTGAGACATCTGGTATGTCAGAACCTGATACTATAAGCCCTACACATGCAGAACATACACTGCATAGAGAGTAGTCACAGTAACAAAACACAGAGTACACAGATCTGGTTTAATGTATATCCCCTTCACACACAAACACACTTCAGAAGTTATGATCTGATCCTGCAAACATGGCTGAGTGCAGGGGTTTGCTACCATGACTAACTGCAATTATAAGCATCAGCCATCCATTAAACGAACCATCATTGCTGGCGTTTTCCATTTGTGTTAAACAGGACTTGGACTAAAATGAGAGGCTTATTGTTTTTAAGTTATCTTTGGTTATATGGTATTGTTTAGATACAATTACAGCTGAAGATATTTACAGCACTGGAGAATCTAGATTCTTTACCTCTGATGACTTGAGCCTTCCCTCTTATTATAAGACTTATTGAAATAGGCTGTGCCTAAGTACATCAGAACATCACATACTTCCGGCATGATAAACATACAATATAGATTTTTCCTTTTAAAATTTGACTACCAACATAGCGTATCCAATGATAAAGAGGGGAAGGGAGAATCCTGGTAATGGGATATTTTTCAGAACGAGATCTGAAGCCCACCTCTCTCCATACGCTTCAGAACCTGAACTCTAGCCCAAACCGGAACTTCCAAGCACCTTCTACACAGCTACTGTGAACGCACTAGTCTGAGCCCCGCAAGCCCAAGCCTGGGGACCCAAACTGGCAATCTCACTCCAAAATGCTGTGCCTACATACTCTACAGGATGGCAAGCAACTTAGGGAAGGAGCAGCTCACTCAGTCTGTCCTTACTATCTCTGCAGTCATTGCCTCAACCCCTGTTCTTCCTCCTCCCAGCTTCCGTCCAATCTGAGAACAGCTCCTCTGCTCCACCACCCCGTCCTGAACAAAGCTCAGATTTAGAGCTGGATTTAGGGCAGCTTTGAACCTTCAATAGCAGGGTGTGTTTTGATTAGTTTATCAGATGTTCTCTCTTTATTAAAACAGACTACAGTTCACAAAAATACCATACCTTTATTTGTTTATAGTAAATTCAGCCCTATGAGAAGTTCTAACATACCAGAGTTATCCCAAAGTAAGTGGTTATTTACCAAGTACCTACGCACATGACAAGATTAAAGAATTTTTTTTTTAGTTCTCTGCAGAAGCACTTTGAAGTGAAGTGCGATCAAGAACAGTATAAAAACAAAATGGCATTTATTATTCAGTTTTATGAAATAGTTACTGCATCTAATTTATCTTTTATATAGTTATGCTCTAATAATCATCTTACTTGTGTTATTCCTTTTGGGGATTACTGAAGATAAAATTTTAGTAACCAAAAGATTTCACCACACAAAAGAGAAAACTTGTCAAAATGTCAGATCAGATCAAGACTACCACTGATAAAGATTAACAAATTAACAAAAATGGACTGAACATTTTTTTTACTTGACTAAAGCAGAGTTTATCTGAACTGTCTGTGCCTACGGTACATATTTAGATCAATCAAAACTCAAAAAAAGGTACCATGCATGCGCTTTGTGCCTACTTGACATAACTTAAAAATAAGTTCCAAGTACAGCATTTTAAGATAACATACTGCAAACTCCCCCTCCTCAAACAATTCCCTCCCATTTTCAAGTGTCTGGGAAAAAAAGATGAGTCTTGCATGTGCCTGAAGATCGTTAATATCAGCTGCATCCTTACTTACTTTAAGACTCCAGTATAAATATTTTACTGTCCCCTCAACTTTCCAGGGGTAGGTGTTACAGAAAAGTTCTAGTATACATACTGATTTTACTTTAAGAGTTCATTCACTTGTGGCAATTCCTGTGTCACTTCAGGACTAATTACAGAAAATGCGTCTGTGTGTGCAGACTGCAACATTACTTGATACATTTTCTCACACATCATCCAGAATTCTAGAGAACTGCAAACTGCTTATGTCATACAGATGTAGTTTAAGTGTTGATGCTTTCAAGAAATAGCAACGTTTACTACCAAAAATGACAACCATCGCAAGAAACAGATTTCAATAGCAATAGTAATTTTAAATGTATATAGATATAGGGCTTCTCATTTCAAATGATCCCAAAGTGCTATAAAAAACATTCAAGAATCACTTAATCCACAACTGAAACACAACTACTTTTGGAGTAGCACATCAGAGCTGTTCAAGAGCACATAGTAGCACTATGGAATAATTTAAGAGAAATGAAAAACAGCACTTGCATTTGAAACTCTGGCATGGGAGGTTTAGTTGAGCAACAGTTGGCTCAGTTGCAAATTAGGCAAGATAATGAGTAAAAGCTTCCTCCATAGCTTAAAATATGTGAAACTTCCAATGTCAATCTCATATGAACAGCATTTCCTGTCTCCCACAACCACTGGTTCTATATTGACTCACAGAGAAGAGTGTAGGTTTCAGAGTAGCAGCCATGTTAGTCTGTATCCGCAAAAAGAACAGGAGTACTTGTGGCACCTCAGAGACTAACAAATTTATTAGAGCATAAGCTTTCGTGGGCTACAGCCCACTTCATTGGATGCATAAAATGGAACATATAGTAAGAAGATAATAAACACACACACACGCACACAAGGTGGAAGTTGCCATACAAAGTGTGAGAGGCTAATTAGTTAAGATGAGCTATTATCAGCAAGAGAAAAAAACTTTTGTAGTGATAATCAAGATGGCCCATTTAGACAGTTGACAAGAAGGTGTGAGGATACTTAACATAGGGAAATAGATTCAATATGTGTAATGACCCAGCCACTCCCAGTCTCTATTCAAACCCAAGTTAATAGTATCTAGTTTGCATATTAATTCAGCTCAGCAGCTTCTCACTGGAGTCTATTTTTGAAGCTTTTCTGTTGCAAAATTGCCACCCTTAAGTCTTTTCCTGAGTGGCCAGAGAGGTTGAAGTGTTCTCCTACCGGTTTTTGAATGTTATGATTCCTGATGTCAGATTTGTGTCCATTTATTCTTTTACGTAGAGACTGTCCGGTTTGGCCAATGGACATGGCAGAGGGGCATTGCTGGCACATGATGGCATATAAAGACTGGGAGTGGCTGGGTCATTACACAGATTGAATCTATTTCCCCATGTTAAGTATCCTCACACCTTCTTGTCAACTGTCTAAATGGGCCATCTTGATTATCACTACAAAAGTTTTTTTCTCTTGCTGATAATAGCTCATCTTAATTAATTAGCCTCTTACAGTTTGTATGGCAACTTCCACCTTCTCTGTATGTATAGATATATCTTCTTACTATATGTTCCATTCTATGCATTCAATGAAATGGGCTGTAGCCCACAAAAGGTTATGCTCTAATAAATTTGTTAGTCTCTAAGGTGCCACAAGTACTCCTGTTCTTTTTTAGAGAAGAGTGTAATGTATTAAATTACCCAAACCGTACATTTTCCACATGTCCCCATCTAAATACTCTTCCTTGCCTTATTCTGCTTACCTACCATATGGGGTTCTGATTGGAACCACAGTACAAACTACTACAACTAGAGACTAAAATACAATGCCTATGATTGATTGACACTTTCTTACCACCAGATCAAGGCACAGAGAGGAAATATGGATTTTAAGTTGGCACTAACATTCACAAGCCTTGTGAATAGGAAAGGAAGTAGTAGACGTGATATATCTTGACTTTAGCAAGGCTTTGATACAGTCTCACATGACCTTCTCATAAACAAACTGGGAAAATACACCTAGATGGAGCTACTAAAAGGTGGGTGCATAACTGGCTGGAAAACCATTCCCAGAAAGTAGTTATCAGTGGTTCACAGTCAAGCGGGAAGGACATATTGAGTGGGGTCCCGCAGGAATCACTTTTGGATCCGGTTCTGTTCAATATCTTCATCAGTGATTTAGATAATGGCATAGAAAGTACTTTTATAACGTTTGCGGATGATACCAAGCTGGGAGGGGTTGCAAGTGCTTCGGAGGATAGGATTTTAATTCAAAATGATCTGGACAAACTGGAGAAATGGTCTGAAGTAAATAGGATGAAATTCAATATGGACAAATGCAAAGTACTCCACTTGGGAAGGAACAATTAGTTGCACACATACAAAATGAGAAATGACTGCCTAGGAAGGAGTACTTCAGAAAGGCATCTGGGGGTCAGAGAATCACAAGCTAAATATGAATCAACACTATAACTCTGTTGTAAAAAAAGCAAACATAATTTTGGGATGTATTAGCAGGAGTGTTGTAAGTAAGACACGAGAAGTATTTCTTTCACTCCACTCCACACTGATTAGGCCTCAACTGGAGTATTGTGCCCAGTTCTGGCTGCCACATTTCAGGAAAGATGTGGACAAACTGGAGAAAGTCCAGAGAAGAGCAACAAAAATGACTAAAAGTCTAGAAAAAATGACCTATGAGGGAAAATTGAAAAAACTGGGTTTAGTCTGGAGAAGAGAAGTACATAAAAGGTTGTTACAAGGAGACGGGAGAAAAATTGTTCTCCTTAACCACTGAGGAGGTCAAGAAACAATGGGCTTAAATTGCAGCAAGGGCAGTTAAGGTTAGACATTAGAAAAAACTTCCTGTCAGGGTAATTAAGCACTGGAATAAATTGCCTAAGAAGTTTGTGGAATCTCCATCACTGGAGATTTTTAATGAGCATCTGTCAGGGATGGTCTAGATAATACTTAGTCCTGCAATGAGTGCAGGGGACTGGACTAGGTGACCTCTTGATGTCCCTGCCAGTCCTCTGATTCTATGATTAAAATAAATAGATAGCTAATTTAATACCTATTTCTTAAAGACATTTTGGTCATTGATTTATTGCTGTATGTTCCGTCTCCTTAAACTTGTAGGAGGGTTGGTTATATCTATAGGCAGTCCTTTTGTATTATTCTGTGTTTTTAATTTATGGGATTGTGAAACAGAGACCCATTGGTGGCTCACTACTCTGTGTCAGCAACTCTTATTAGGACTGAGAAATGCACCATACTTAATATATTGCTGTCACAGTATTTCACTATAAAGCAGGGGTTCTCAAACTGGGGGTCAGGACCCCTCAGGGGGTTGGGAGGTTATTACATGGGGGGTCACGAGCTGTCAGCCTCCACCCCAAACCCCGCTTTGCCTCCAGCATTTATAATGGTGTTAAATATATTTAAAAGTGTTTTTTATGTATAAGGGGGGGTCGCACTCAGAGGCTTGCTGTGTGAAAGGAGTCACCAGTACAAAAGTCTGAGAACCCCCGCTATAAAGTATGTCATGTGAGATATCAAATGAAAACCAGCGAGACATGTATTAACACTGTAAGAAGACTTATAGATATTCCTGATATTATGTTGTAAAGTCTAACAAGGCAGAATGGGCAAAGAGGTCTTCTGCTGCTATTCAACTATCTCTGTCTCTAATGTAAGTTAACCATTGCAAAGCCAAATACAATGGGAGTTACATTTGCAAGTGAAGTAAACAGGAAAAACAAGTTAACAAGGGAGATGTAAAGGCAGCATGGCACCGGCACCCAGGAACAAGCAGCATGGGAGGAGAGTCTTATCACAGATTCATAGATATTAAGGTCAGAAGGGACCATTATGATCATCTAGTATGACCTCCTGCACAATGCAGGCCACAGAATCTCCCCCACCCATTCCTGCGATAAACCTCTCACCTATATCTGAGCTATTGAAGTCCTCAAATCATGGTTTCAAGACTTCAAGGAGCAGAGAATCCTCCAGCAAGTGACCCATGCCCCATGCTACAGAGGAAGGCGAAAAACCTCCAGGGCCTCTTCCAATCTGCCCTGGAGGAAAGTTCCTTCCCGACCCCAAATATGGCGATCAGCTGAACTCTGAGCATATGGGCAAAATTAACCAGCCAGATACCCAGGAAAGAATTCTCTGTAGTAACTCAGATCCCACCCCATGTAGCATCCCATCACAGGCCATTGGGCCTATTTACCATGAATATTTAAAGATCAATTAATTGCCAAAATCATATTGTCCCATCATACCATCTCCTCCATAAATTTATCGAGTTTAATCTTAAAGCCAGATAGACCTTTTGCCCCCACTGCTTCCCTTGGAAGGCTATTCCAAAACTTCACTCCTCTGATGGTTAGAAACCTTCATCTAATTTCAAGTCTAAACTTCCCAATGACCAGTTGATATCCATTTGTTCTTGTGTCCACATTGGTACTCAGCTTAAATAATTCCTCTCCCTCTCCGGTATTTATCCCTCTGATATATTTAGAGAGAGCAAACATATCTCCCCTCAACCTTCTTTTAGTTAGGCTAAACAAGCCGAACTCCTTGAGTCTCCTTTCATAAGACAAGTTTTCCATTCCTCGGATCATCCTAGTAGCCCTTCTCTGTACCTGTTCCAGTTTGAATTCATCCTCCTTAAACATAGGAGACCAGAACTGCACACAGTATACCAGCTGAGGTATCACCAGTGCCTTGTATAACGGTACTAAAACCTCCTTATCTTAACTGGAAATACCTCGTCTAATGCATCCCAAGACCGCATTAGCTTTTTTCACGGCCATATCACATTGGCGGCTCATAGTCATCCTATGATCAACCAATACTCCAAGGTCGTCGTCCTCCTCCATTACTTCTAATTGATGCGTCCCCAGCTTATAACTAAAATTCTTGTTATTAATCCCTAAATGCATGACCTTACACTTCTCACTATTAAATTTCATCCTATTATTATTACTCCAGTTTACAAGGTCATCCAGATCTTCCTGTATGATATCCTGGTCTCTCTCTAAATTGGCAATACCTCCCAGCTTTGTATCATCCGCAAACTTTATTAGCGCTCTCCCACTTTTTGTGCCGAGGTCAGTAATAAAAAGATTAAATAAGATTGATCCAAAACCGATCCCTGAGGAACTCCACTGGTAACCTCCCTCCAGCCTGACTGTTCACCTTTCAGTAGGACCCGCTGTAGTCTCCCTGTTAACCATTTCCTTATCCACCTTTCAATGTTCATATTGATCCCCACCTTTTCCAATTTAACTAATAATTCCCCATGTGGCACGGTATCAAACGCCTTACTGAAATCTAAGTAAATTAGATCCACTGCGTTTCCTTTCTCTCAAAAATCTGTTACTTTCTCAAAGAAGGAGATCAGGTTGGTTTGGCACGATCTACCTTTTGTAAAACCATGTTGTATTTTGTCCCATTTACCATTGACCTCAATGTCCTTAACTATTTTTTCCAAGACCTTGCATACTACAGATGTCAAACTAACAGACCTGTAGTTACCCAGATCACATTTTTCCCCTTTCTTAAAAATAGGAACTATGTTAGCAATTCTCCAATCATACGGTACAACCCCTGAGTTTACAGATTCATTGAAAATTCTTGCTAATGGGCTTGCAATTTCATGTGTCAATTCCTTTAATATTCTTGGATGAAGATTATCTGGGCCCCCCAATTTAGTCCCATTAAGCTGTTCGAGTTTCGCTTCTACCTCAGATATGGTAATATCTACCTCCATATCCTCATTCCCATTTCTCATGCTACCATTATCCTTAAGATCCTCTTTAGCCTTATTAAAGATTAGAGGCAAAGTATTTGTTTAGATATTGGGCCATGCCTAGATTATCCTTAACCTCCACTCCATCCTCAGTGTTTAGCGGTCCCACTTCTTCTTTCTTTGTTTTCTTCTTATTTATATGGCTATAGAACCTTTTACTATTGGTTTTAATTCCCTTTGCAAGGTCCAACTCTACTTCACTTTTAGCCTGTCTCACTTTATCCCTACATGTTCTGACCTCAATAAGGTAGCTTTCCTTGCTGATCCCTCCCATCTTCCACTCCCTCTATGCTTTCTGCTTTTTCTTAATCACCTCTCTGAGATGCTTGCTCATCCAGCTTGGTCTACAACTCCTGCCTATGAATTTTTTCCCCTTTCTTGGGATGTAGGCTTCCGATAGCTTCTGCAGCTTTGATTTAAAGTAATCCCAGGCCTCCTCTACCTTTAGATCCATAAGTTCTTCAGTCCAATCCACTTCCCTAACTAATTTCCTTAATTTTTGAAAGTCAGCCCTTTTGAAATCAAAAACCCTAGTTGCAGATTTATTTTTGTTTGTCCTTCCGTTCAGTTTGAACTGAAATAGCTCATGATCACTTGACCCAAGATTGTCCCCTACAACCATTTCTTCTATGAGGTCCTCACTACTCACCAAAACCAAATCTAAAATGGCATCCCCTCTAGTTGGTTCAGCAACTACTTGATGAAGGAATCCATCAGCTATCGCATCTAGGAAAATCTGAGCCCTATTATTATTACTAGCACTCGTCCTCCAGTCTATATCTGACATTAAAGTCTCCCATGATCACGCAGTTTCCATTAGTATTTACTTCATTCAAAACATTAAAGAGGGCTCTATCCATATCCATATTAGATCCCGGTGGTCTATAGCACACCCCAAGCACTATCCCAGGGGAGGCTCTAGTAGTTTTCTTCCCCAATGTGATTTTTGCCCAGATGGACTCTGTCTTATCCATTCCATCGCTTCTTATTTCTTTACATTCTACCTCATCATTGATATACAATGCTACTCCACCACCTTTACCTTCATTTCTGTCTTTCCTAAACAGCACATACCCTTCAATACCTGTAGTCCAGTCATGACTACTATTCCACCATGTTTTTGTTATCCCTATAATATCTGGTTTCACTTCCTGCACCAGTAGCTCGAGTTCCTCCATTTTGTTATCTAGGCTCCTCGCATTGGTGTATAAACATCTTAATTTTTGCTGTTTGGCCTTGCTCACATTCCGTACCTGATTAGGCACAGTCATTCTACAGCCAGTATGACCTATTAGACTAGTATCCACACTGCCCTTCCTCCTTATGTCCATTCTCCTACCCACGGCTGTATCCTTTCTTACTTTGTTTTCTTCCCTCTCAATGCTAAAATGCTTATCTGTAGGTACTCTTCAAAAGGATACATTTCAAAGGTTTGCTGAACTTTTTCCACACTATCGTGAACAGGAAAGAGAGGTAGGTCCGCCCGACAATAACTCTGCTAAGATGAGCTTAGTGAACAGTTTGAGAGCCCCCTTCCCTAAACTGCGTGTGTTCCTAGAAAAATAAGCAATTTCCTTAGTTTATTTGAATTTTAAATAAGTCTATGTCCTCAGACATGAATATACATGTACTACTGCTGGGAGCCAAGCAGCCTCTCTGTTTCTTTCTGAATTTTTAATATTAATCTATATTTTAGATACATCCTCTGTGGTCTGTTCACGAATATTATTATATGTTTAAAATGCAATGGACACCCAGTTCACCTTAAATCAAAATTTTAATCTAGAAAATTCACTTGTTTTTATCCTTTAAGTGACCCATTTCATGTAGTGCAGTTTCAATTTTGCATTTTCATGAACCAAGAGGGGAGGGTTTTTTTAAAAATAGAGGAGAATTTGAACAAGATCAGGATTTATCCACTTCAGGTGGCAAATAAAAAAGCCTACTTTTCTAAAAAGAAATGTAAAATCAAATAATTAAAAACTTAGTATTTAAAGCTAGGAAAGGATCAGTAAAGATGCTGGGAAACTTCCCACTATTAACAACTGGAATAAGATTACCAACTCACTTCACAAAGGGTATTCTTACACTAGAACCTTTAACTAAAGTTAGTTGAGTGCTAATTAACTCAGGTTAGCCAACACATTTATACACCCTAGTCTTGGCACTTCACAAACATTTGTTCCACAACACAAATGGTTTACATTAGGTAGAGGGTAGACAGACAAACATTTGTGGAGTGTCCAGACTAATGTGTACAAATGTGTTAGCTAACTCTAGTTAATTAACAATCAATTAACTCAAGTTTGAAAACCTAGTGTAGACAAACCCACAGATCACCAGACTATTAACTTGAGCCATAGATAGCCCAGATTTGAACCAGTGGCAGAGGTTGGACTCCATATATCATTATCTAGCCTCCAAACCAAGTCCACTCTTTGTAAAAGAAGAAAAATTGCATCTTATCCCTCAATATTCACTTTACGTGTCTTTCAAGATTTCCACACTTCAATTTGTAAAATGTTAGCAAGCTCAACTTTTTCTTATCTAACTTTGGGAGCAAATAAGACCACCAATTATTCTTTGAAACGAAACAATTTTCAGTGAAACCAAACAATTTTCATACTACCACATCGATATGCTGCCTTATCATACAGTATAATCATTTTCATACCCAAGTCTATGTGTGGACTAACTTCCCAGCTACTTTTTTAACCTATTAAACCTTTATTATTCCAGCTGCTTAGTAACACGCTTCAGACCTCTGAAGCGCCATACATTAACGAAAAGATATGAGCAATCACAATATCTTCCTATGTTTATTCCCCTTGGAAATCCCTAAATTCCACTGTCTAGTGAGTCTACCTCCCTCTCAACACTTACTCCTACTACTTTATCTTAAAGCTGAAATGTAGGCAGAACAGACGCCACCAGCTTGTGTTATTTACGAAAGGGTTTGAGAGAAATGTAAAAAAAAAAACCCCTATACAAATAGAAGTTGACTGCTGTTATTAATGGATTAATTTTTCATGTTATCCTGTTCTTCACTTACCCCAGTTATAGCCAACCATGCTATTTCTTTCCCATTATTATTTACCTTAGAATTACCTTCCGTGTGGTATTTGGCACAGGATCGGAGCTGAGTCACCCAGTATTGTTTTTCCTTTGCATCAGCAGCTAGAACAGAAACAAAAAAGTACAAGAATTGCACATAAACCAATTGACATTACAGAAAAGGGAATGTTTCCAGCACTTGATAACAGTTTAGAAGTACCTTACCTAAGGGAAATTAAAAGTCTATTTATTGCACCAGGCCTTATAAAAGTGCACCAATCTAAACCAATTTAGTTAAATCAGTAAAATTTTCTCAGAGACCAGGCTTAAGCCTCAACCTAAGAAGATACTGTGACTGAAGAAAGAAGAAAAACAACTAGTTTTCCACGGTTAATTCATCCATATGATGCAGTGAAAACTCTTATTTATTAAAATAGTTACTTTGTGAATGAGATTTTTTTTCTTACATTTCCTCCCAAATAAAGATTAGCCCAAATAATCAATTTAACTATTTTTATTTTGCAGTGGAAAAAATGGAGTAAGAAATATACTTGTTTTAAAATGCATGTACCCTATGCAATTAAATAATTAGTTTAGTAGAATATAATCTTTTGGGGCCTTAAAAAGTTGCCTTTTTCCCCCTCTTTCTTCTTTATGTTATATAAAGGAAGCCTTAAAAAAATTAAAATTGGTGGGGTTTTTGTGTTTTGTTTTTTTTTAAAGGAGGGTTTTTATTATACTGGAAAGCTGTGCCACTTTAAACTATCCAAGTACAACCCGCCCGTAGTGTGGATGCAGTTATATCTGTATAAAGGTACTTTATATTGGTACAGCTATTCCCATATGGGAAATGGAATACATGTACTGAAAGAAACCCCTTATACCAGTATAACTATCCACACTAGGGTCTGCAACAGTATAACTACTTGGGTAAAAAGTAAAAATAAATAAATCATATCCCTAACCAAAAGTTAGACCAGTAAAACTTTCAAGTTTAGATCCAGCCTTAGATATATCAAGAATGTAAAGTTGGTTTTGTGTAGTTTTTCTGGAAGACTATTGGGTGTCAGAAGCTGTGAATACTTAACCATTACATTGAAGTGCACAAGGATGTTGAATCTTTAACAAAGTCTTCCTCCACTCATATGTTAATCACTGAAGTTACCTAAGTTTTACCAACCTCCCCACCAAAAAAATTTTAAGTAAATTCAATTCAGTAAGAGTAGGGTGACCAGATTTTCTATGTCCCGATTTTATAGGGACAGTCCTGATTTTGGGATCTTTGTCTTATATAGGCTCCTATTACCCACCCACCCCCGTCCTGATTTTTTACACTTGCTGTCTGGTCACCTTAAGTAAGAGTTATATAGTCTGACTAAAAATCTCTAAAAACCCTAACATGCTGTCTTGATGCATCGAAAAGAAGCATAAAAGGGCACAAGCTCACTTTTTCTCCCCTTTGCTCACCACCTTTAAAATTATTGGAAAACAGTATTTGCAATTTATACCAGTATGAATTCTATAAGAGCTGCAGTGTATTACATGTATAATTCAGTTATGATGTACCAACTACTAAAAATTCTTATTAGCAAACCACTTTGAATCATCATTAAATGCCATATCAATGTTAAGAACACAAGTACAAAATTACACATACTGCTGAATCTCAGATTAATGGTAATTCAAATTAATTTTAATGATAAGGGAACAGAAGACGGAATACTTTATTAAATTTCTCATCCGCTATGTAGCCAGTATAACAATTAAGTAATAAGCAGCATGCTGCTGTGTGTAAATCTTGTAAATCTAAGTCAGTCAGTAGGCAGAGCACTGCAGAAGTTATGAGGACATTAATCCTAACTGTTCAAAAACTAAGCCTCCTTGACAGAAAATCCCTTTGTTGCTTTGCTACACATCCAAATGTCTATGCAAGCTAAATATTGAGTTCAAATCTTAATGCCTCTTCGATAGGGTTTCTGTTTGCTTTACAGGAGATTCTAAAATATGATGGCTAGCTAGTTGGTGGTTAAATTGTTAAATCTAGTCTACCCCTCACCACAATTTATTTTATTTTAAATACAAGTATATTGGACTGAGAATTGTCACACATCAAGCCAACCAACAGGAGTGCACCATCCATATGCCATGGTTACGACACCATAACAGTAGATTGCATAATTTCCTATGGCAATGTACTAACTTGCAGGTTATTTTTCCACTGTATTGTCTAGCATGCCATAAAGTAGCCATAATCAACATAACTTCAACTGGATTTTTTGTCACAATTGGGAAAAAAGGTAAAGACGAAAAAAGTTACAAGAATGGGAGGAAAGGTTGGTCTTATAAGCATGTTTAAGAAGTAGCTAGTAGATTACTATACCTCTCAGTTTGTACATCTCTCCATTAGCAAAGTATACTACCAACATGTGTGGCACTTCGTCACTGAGAGAGATGATAGCTCCAGCTAAAGACAGGGCTCCTCGTGGCTTCTGGTTTTTACTTTGTTCATTCACAAAATACTGCAGAATCCCAGTCTCAAAATCCAGCACAAAGTACCTGTTCAAAGAAACCACAGTTGTACAGTTTTTCTTTCAAAGAGTTTTTTACACTGCTACTGAAAAGCAAAACATGGGTTAAATTTAAATTTCACAGAAATGTTAAACAAGGAGGAAAATATTTTTTGTTACCTAGTATCCTGTACATGAGGATAAATGTATCAAAACAATACCTTTATTTCAGTTTGGTGAGAATAAAGAAGAGTCCATGTTCAATTAATGGACATGGGAAAAGGTGTATCTAATTGAACGTGTTCTTTAAAGAAAATCACCCCCCCCCCCAACACTAATACAGATTGTACTGAAAGAGCCCAAATGTGATGCCCTGTCAAATATATCTATGTGCCAAAAATGGAAAGCTAGGTGAGTATGGCATTTTATGCCTGTCACTTCTGGGTTTGTGACACGACCCTGTGCCCGGCAAGTCACTTACTACTTTTATGACATCATCTGTCCAGATACCCAGAGACACCTCTATAGCCACCTGTGTCCACTTGCACTGTATTCAAAAGGGTGGCCTTATTTGCCTCATTTATACATGCAAACATGACCCCCTCACTTCTCTCAATTGCTTTTTTAAAAAGGAAATATGCAAATGCTTTTGCACAGGGTTGAGCAGAACACAAGATATTATAAAATATAATCAGAAGGGAAAATATCACATAAGTCCCATTATGGCCGGGATTTTCAAGGCTGGTCTAAGGGATATAGACATCCAGTTCCCATTAGAAATTAAAGTAGGAAGTACAGAAGCCAGCCTGTAGGATTGCAGTGGGTGGGGGCATCTTCAAGTCAGCAAATCTGCCACTCTGCCAAACAAATTCCAATAGCAGGGGGGAACCCATCTGTCCAGATATTCAAATAACTAATAGTAGGCAGGTGTCAGTCCCACAGAAAATCCATCTGGATAACAGTCACTGATTCAGAGAGTCATCAGAGATATAAAGGATGAAAGCAGAGAGACAAGAAAGTAAGTTTTATGTGACCAAATGAAAAGAGTTTGCTTAAAGCAGTACTACCCAAGGTAAGCACTTTATTTGAAGCTTACATGTTAAGAAGATTGGTGAAACAGTCAGCTAATGATCTGGAAGTCACACAGTACTCCAAAAGTATAGTCTACTAAATTTGATATAGATCTAGTTACAAAAAGTTCTTTGGTTTGTGTTTTTCACCCTCTCTCCCCCCATCCCACCCAGCTTTGAGGGAAGCCTTGGAGAGAACACAGGAATGACTTATGCAGCAAACCAATGGAGAGTATATTTATACGAGATATGTGCAAAATCACAGTAACTCCTCCCATTAAACTTACAGGAGAAGTTGCCTAACTCAGTATGAAGAGCACTTACATTTTAATCAATAGTAGTTTATAGAGCAACAACATGGCACTTCAGCTCAGAATTTGAAATTGCAGCACTCTACATCCTCACCACTTAGTTCTCTGCCTCCCTAACCTATTAGGCAACCCCACTTCGATCCACACACATCCACACACTGATTACATGGGCCAATGCATGATAAGTCCATTGCTAAGATTACAGTATTTGCCACACAAACGGGGACAAATTTATTGCTATTTGTACAGATGAGATGATTGAGTAGCTAATTCATACTTATTTTAAATGTAAAATGAAAATGATTCCACTTTTGCCATCTCAATTTGAGTTACTCTAGCCCAACACTCAGAGCTGGAAGCATAAAGCATTTCTTCTAATCCATCTTAGCACAATAGAAATCTTGATGCATATTTCCATCTTTAAATCATGTACCCTGAACCAGGTCTCCAATAATGCATAACCTTTGCCAAGGTAGTTGAAAATTCTGTCCTACTGTATTTCAGGAAAAATGGTCTATTAAACACAGCAGACAAGACAGAAGATCTTACTCAGACACAGGTGGCCTCTTATAGCACCTAATAAAAACATGTGGGTAATGACACCAAAGCATTTGGCAGGGCATTATTTGTTGTTGTCCTTCAAACATTTAATATGGGAACAGAGAACAAAGTTCCATATTGCTATACACAGATTCACATGACAGTTGCAAAGTGCTGTTAGCGATTTACAGTTCTGCAGCTCATGTCTGTAAAACTGCAACTTGCATTCAAAACAAGATAAAAACCTTGGTGTC
Organism: Natator depressus; assembly: GCF_965152275.1. Lineage (NCBI taxonomy): Eukaryota > Metazoa > Chordata > Testudines > Cheloniidae > Natator > Natator depressus. The sequence continues at coordinate 190,111,388 of NC_134235.1, read as the reverse complement.
ATCTTTGACTCAGCCCTATCTCTGGACCCACACATCCAGACTGCCTCTAAATCTTGCCAAGGCTTCCTACACAGTATTTCCAGCACTGCCCTGTCTGTCTAGGTTTTCAAAGTTCTTGTCCAAGTCTTTATCTCACATTTCAACTAACACTTCACCTCTTTGGCACAACTGCTGCAGTCTCAGGCTGGTCAAGCCCACTCAAAGCTGCTGGCAGGACAATCTTCCCGGTTTGTTCTAACCGCTTTGTTCCCCACTGTGCATCCCTCCACACTCTCCCTTGCATCAAACACAAGGATCTTAACCTCACCTTTAAGGTCCTTCATACTTTAAACCTACTCTTCCAAAGCAATTTTACTTTAACAGAGAAAAAGTGAGGTTAATGGTGCAATAAAGACCCCAATTCCTCTGACACCGTGCCTCTATGCTTTTTGCTGTGGGAGAAACTGCCCATCACAAAATTGGTAGAACCACTACTTTCATCGCCCTTCAAATCCCTCTGCTTACAAAAAACCCTAACTACTGAGATAATGACGAGGGAGGTGGTGAGCTGAATCCCCACACAACCATCACCATTTGGTTGTTTCATCTCTTTGGCATATGTGGTCATAAACTTACCATTCTGAGCTCTCAGAGCAAAGACTGTCTGTGTGTTACTTGTTTGTATGATTGATACCTATGCACAATGGGATACTCATCTCTGACTAGGGCCCCCAACTGCTACAATATTACAAATAAAATAACTGATAAGTATGTTAAATCTAGCAACAAACACTATTTAATAGCCTACTGAAATTATCAATTCAGTGGACCAGGAAAAGAAAGGGAGTGAAAACAGAATACTATTACCAAGGGCTTTGATCTGACATTTTAATCCATTTGCGCTTGTAAGATAGTGACCAAGCATTCTACCATATTCACAAGCCAAATACAGTTTTACAAACTTAATGTTACCAGCTCACCTATTTATAGTAAAATGTTAATATTTAGGCTGGGCTTTCCAAAGGAGCCCAAACTTTGACTGAAATTCAATAAGAGCTGGGGATTTAACTCACACGGGCTCTGTTGGAAAGCCCAGCCACAAACTGACGTTTTTGTATTGCATCTCTATAGATAAAGGTCATACAGGGGTTTGGAACATGCAACTTTCCAGTTAGTCAAGTAAAGAGTTTTGTGTATCTCTTCCCTCAAATTAGCTTAACACTTATCCCAAAGCAACAGCCAGGAATTTCAAGTTATTTTAAATAAATCAATACTTTTTAACTTTCAGTAAGAGGAAAAAAAACACAACACAACAAAAATAAGTAGTATATCTCATATCCTGTTTGGACAAGAGCTTTCATAGGGTAAAGTTTGCAGTAGGCATCTTGAGATACAGGGAGACCATCAAACTGAAATTTAGTCAATTTCAAACAGAAAGATAAAATTACTTGCATGTATTACACTAGTCCATAAGCCTCCCTGTCAGTCTCTGTGATTTTGCATCCTGTTTTCCTATTTATAAAACATTTTTTCCTCTTCCTTGTTGCTGTATGAAAATTTTACAGAAATGAGAGAGAGCTGACTCACCAACTATATAGGAAACAACATGAAAGGGGTAATAAAAATACACTGTAAAATCCACAAAGTAAACAAAACTGAAAGGTTAAAGAAAGTATTTTCTCTAATCTTTGTCCAGTATAGTAATTTTAGGAATTTACCTGTTAAATAAGCAGGGTACAAAAAAGTTTCTAAATCATCTTGATCTGAGTGCATCTGTCCAGCAGTCCAACTGACAGCCTCTTTGTTTGTTTTCATGATATCACTTATTTAATTTGAGAACTGTGTTCTCATGAAAGCCTTTCCTGTCCTGGGCTTGAAATCTTGTTTACATTGTTTCCATCCCTTCGATGTTCAGGTGTGAACACACCACCGTTTTAGACAGGTCATCCTTTTGGTCAGCATATAGAACATCTCTCATCTTATACCACCTTCGAGAAAGGTTATTGTGTCTACTTTCCCACACAAATTACCATTATACCTAACTCAGTGAAGATCCATAATTCAACAATCTTTCCATTTCTTTCTAATCAACATCTAATTTTTCAAAGAGTTCCTGTAAACCAGGATAAGAAGTGTGTTAGACAAAACGTACCCTGTGCATATACAACTTCAGATAACACCCATCAGAAAGTTTTCATTTGTCTGGTGTCTACTATGGTATTAGGGTGATGTCTACCCCACAAGCACTACAGAGGCAGCAACATCACTGTCGCCCTGTAGTGTAGACACTACAGCGACGGAGATGATTTTTCCATCACAATAGTAAACCCACCTCCTTGAGAGATGGTAGCTAGATCAACAGAAGAATTCTATTGACCTAGATACATCTATAGTGGGTGTTAGGTCAATCTAACTACATCACAGAAGGCGTGAAATTTGTCACAGCCCTGAGTGGTGTTGCTAGGTTGAACTAAGTTCTAGGTGTAGATCAGGCCTACCTTTTAAGAGCTGGGACCTTATCTTAGCTACCTGTAAAACATCTAACACACTTTTGGGACTATACAATTAAACAGTAACATTTTTTTAAAAAGTAAATGACAAGTTGCTGCTGTTGGTCTATGCCAATCTTAATTCTTTTTCAGTGTTCTACCTCCTTCGTTTCTACCATGTCGATCAAGGGAAAAGAATGCAATTCTCTATAGAAACATAACCACCACCACAATTTATACTGGACAGCCAGGTTGAGGCGAACAGAATAGCACGCCAATACAATTTAGGCAGTGCTGTTGCTCTCTGACCCAGGAATAGGCCAAAGGACAAAAAGGGTCTGGGACTTACTCTAGTCTCGCACTCTGACCCTGACTGTGGCATAGAAATACTGCTTATAAAGGTCCCACACAGTGTTAGCTCCTATGGTAACATCAACTGGTGCTCTACTTCCCTCTAAGTTAAACACATACATCGGAGATATTGCAGGTGTGGGAGCTACATGAAATTGAATGCAACACTCCCACAGCATAAGCAAGAGGAGAAGGGAAAGATTAGAAGGTGCCCTAAAAGGTTTTGAAGGAGGAGTCATGAAGAATGGAGATGGAGCGAGGAATTAAACAATGGTGAAGAGAGAAGAACAAGACTACTAAGAGAATATGACAAGACAAGACACAGAATAAAGGAAGATGGAGGGAATCCATTCTTCCAAAACCAATGTCTTACCAGTTACAAACAGGAGGCTTTGCCTTAAGACAACCCACTTCAGGCATCAACAAAGTGCAGGAGGAACAGGGAAGGACTAGATTTCCACCTTCCACAAGTAGAAACAAAATGAATATACAAAACAGTGGAGAAGAAGAGAGGGAATGGACACCTATCACATACATTTTTGGAAATTGTTATAAAAGAAAAGAAAAAAAGTACAGGGAAAATCTCCCCTTTGAGTTCTGGAAGTCATTTATGCAGAATATTACAAACTATACAAAGAGAATTCTTTTCAGAGTAACAGCCGTGTTAGTCTGTATTCGTAAAAAGAAAAAAGAAAAGGAGTACTTGTGGCACCTTAGAGACTAACCAGTTTATTTGAGCATGAGCTTTCGTGAGCTACAGCTCACTTCATCGGATGCATAGCATATTGTGGAAACTGCAGAAGACATTATATACACACAGAGACCATGAAACAAAACTTCCTCCCACCCCACTGTCCTGCTCGTAACAGCTTATCTAAAGTGATCATCAAGGAGGGCCATTTCCAGCACAAATCCAGGTTTTCTCATCCTTCCCCCCCCCCCCCCCCACAGACACACATACAAACTCACTCTCCTGCTGGTAATAGCCCATCCCTCTTTGAAACCTCTCTTTATAATGCGCATGATAATCAAGGTGGGTCATTTCCAGCACTAATCCAGGTTTTCTCACCACCACCACCCCCCACACACACACACACCCCCCTCCAAAAACCACACACACAAACTCACTCTCCTGCTGGCAATAGCTCATCTTACAATGTGCACAGCAATAATTCTGGTGCCAACTTGTTTACATCTATTTAATCTTGAGATCTGTTTCTCCCTTTACATTTTATTGTCATTCCTTTCACACAATGTACATTTATCCAACAATGATACATGACTCTAGATTTCTATATTTAGTTTTAAAGATCAATACTTATGAAAAATGTACCATATCCCTCAGAAACGGTCCTTGTGGGGATAATAGGAAAAATTACATAATACTAAACATTTACAATAGAAACACACACAGTTAGTGTTATACAGGACACATTAACTTAACAATAGCACCATTAACTAATGTCTTCCAATTGACAACACGGTCATACAGAATGTTATGAACGTTCATTAAAGAGAGTCTGCCTAAAAGCAAGTTAAAATGTTCTTGTTTTGGCACTGGTAAAGCTGATTAAGCACCACTCTAAGCAGAAAAGTGAAGTTATATAACAAATATCCCAATAATTCTTTATATTTGATGCATCTTGGTCCTATATGAATTAATGCAATCTGTTTTCATGATCAAAATGGTCATCTAAACCTACATTACATAATGCATAAGAGGTAAAGCCAGTGTACATTACTACTGTTAGATATGAAAGGATATCTTGCTATTCAAACATTTAACTTGTTAAACAGTTATGGATGGTGACAACTGTTTGAGTACAGCAGCCAGGTCCAAAACAGACACATTACTGATGCTATAAACAACAGTGTTAAACACTCTGCCCTCCTTAATGAAAACATTTTTATTGCTGCCTGTTTTCTGACATTTCTAGTAAAAAAACAAAGTAAATTAATATGAAGCTTGACTTTTTATAAAAGACATTCATGATCTCATCAATACCATTGAATCATGACAATTAACTTATTAATTTACCTACCATATTCCAAACTCTTCTGCTGTACCTCAAATAAGTAAATTTCAGAAATTATTCTAACTGACTCTCTCCACTCACTCTAATACACTTGACTTCTATCTGTTGCATACATTTATCTTAACAGTATTCAAAGCAAATAAACACCATACAGTATGAAATATGGCGATATTTCATTCTATTGTCTGGGGAAAAGCAAAGAATTAAAAAAGGCTCAGTCATTCAAACTACAGCCACTTCTTTCATATGGATTTTGTGGACTTATTACTATGAGAATTTACTGCTGTAGACACAGGATGATTTACATATTTATATTCTTCAGTTAAAAGATTTAATTGGAAAAATATTTTTAGATTGAATGGCTTATTAGGAGAGTTATGCCCAGGTTTTATACAATGTCTAACTGAACTACATTACTTAGATGTCTTCAGTCTAAGTCATTTTTGTTACCGGGGGCAAATGCATTGACACACAAATCTTGGATCATTGCAGATTCCCAGTTTAACCCATTGGAATAGCAGAGTTATACGATATTGGCATCTGTGATAGAAATGGGCAATTTATTAATTACTTCAATAACCTCAAAATAATACATTTATCATCATTTGGTGTCCTCCTAACCCATTTACTATTTCTGAACAGAGGCAATCCATTACCCAATGCTACAACGGGAAAACGGCAGCTCTACTGATGCACTGAATTTTCCAGTTGCTTTCTTCTCTATTGATGTTCTGTTGATTCCTCCACCCAACTTCTCTTCATTTAAAATCTGTTCCTCAGATAAGTGTTTTCCCAAGTCACTGACAGAATATTCTCCAGAATACTCTTACTTTTAATTTTGCTTTACCAGAAAAGTGAAATTTGTTCAGACTACTACTGTCTCTTGTCTTGGTGCAACACAGCCAAGCCTTCACTCAGTAATTATAGATCCTCCATAACAGAATTGTACACTCCTATATTTGCCAAACAAGTTTGGTAAGCAGTAACTCTCACATTTCTACTAAGACTGTTACATTGTCCTGGTTTATTGTTCAAGACAACCTGTACATTATGCTAGAAATTCAGCATTCAATTAGTTAAAAATCCTTGTGTATATTTTTCTGACCAATATGTCACTTTCATAAGACAGGCTGGGGGAAATCGGATTTTCTTTAAAAAAATTTCTTTGTTTAAAAAAAAAAAGTATTATATGCTTGGTCTACATTTAAAACTTACACGAGTAGAGTTATGTCGGTTGGGGTGTGATTTTTTTATATCACCATAGTTATGCTGGTATAAAGCCCTAGTGTAAATGCAATTAGATCAGCAAAAAAGTCCTTTTGCTGGTACAGCTTATTTCACTTGGGGAACTGGTATAAGCTATATCAGCAAAATAACTGTTCTTTTTTTTTAAATCAGTTTAAGCCATGTCTATGCTAGGAGTATTTGCTGGTATAGCTGTACCAGCAAACCCTTTCTAACGAAGATAAGACCACAGAATCAGTGAGACACAACATGGAACACCTCTTCAGATTTACTTTTTTGTGCAGAGACCTGTAACGGGGCACACTCCCTCTCATGAGTATTCCCTTGTCCGAGTGCACACACCTGCACACTCACTCTCTCGGTCTGTCCCTGCCCCGGGATAGAGCAGTGCCCCAGGGCTCCCTCCCTGGAGACAATGTCTTTGCCCTCTTGGGCTTCCTGGCTACAGCTCTCCAGCTGGGACACTATAGCTCAGTTCCCCTCTGAGGTGCCTCACTGTCCAGGTCACTTCCCACCAGTGGCTAATGGGGGGAGGGAGGGAGGGACCTGGGCCCACCCACTACTTCGGGTCCCAGCCCAGGGATCCTGTAGATGGCAGCTTCTGCTGTGTCCCTTTATGTCGCATGACTTCTCGAATTCCCTGGGCCACTTCCCTGCGGCCCTGCGCCATCTTCACCCTTACCTCAAGGCCTTGTCCTAATGGAGTCTCAACAACCAGCTCAGAGCTCCTTCTCGCTCTCCCCGGCTTCTGGCAGTGCTGCCCTGTCCAGGGTTCTGCAGTTTCGTCAGTCAGCCACACATCATCCATGCTCCTACAGCTCCAGCAAGGAACTGAACTCCCTCTGGCCCTGCAGCTCTTCTTACACTAAGCTGCTGGGCAATGGGTGAACCGTGGGCTTGGGGAGGCTACCCCCGAGCCGGCCCACCCATTCTGCCCAGGGACCCGTCCCTCCTGCTCCCGTTCCCCCACCAGAGCCCAGAGGGGCCCCTCCCCAGCCCCAGAGTGCTCAGCAAGCAGGCAGCTGAGCATGGCCCTCCCACCCCACCCTGGAGCGCTGGGTGGGCAGGCAGCACAGCCTCCAGCCCCGGAGCACAGGCCAGCTCCCACTAGTTCCAGCCCAGGGCAAGGGCACTGGAGCCCTCCCAAAAGTGCGGGGCGGGGTCCCCCAGCAGAGGTGGAGGCGAGGGCGGCCCCCTACCCATGTCCCAGGCCCACCACCCAGGGCAGGTGGAGGGATCCAGGCTCCCCACAGCTGCCCACACAGCTCTCACTGACTGAAGGGGGAGGGGGGGCTTGGAGTCGCAGCCCAGCCATTGTGAGTGCCAGGGAGGGCAGCTGTGGGGAGCCACGGTGGACCTCTACATGCCCGCAATGCAGGGGGCCCAAGCAGCCCCCGGCCCATGTCCCTGCCTGTCTGGGTCAGATGGAGGGTCCATGACTCCATGGCTCCTCACAGCAGCTCTTACCATGGCCAGGCTGTGGCTCTGAGGTCTCCCCCCCAGCCGGAGCCAGGTAGGGGAGAGCCAGGCAGGCACCTGTGGGAGCCGGCATGGAGGCCCCTCGGTCCCAACCCGGAGCCCCCTCCTGCACCCCAAACCCACCCCAGAGCCTGCATCCCCAGGCAGAGCCCTCATCACCACTCTGTGTCCCAACCCCCTGCCCCAGCCCTGATCCCCCTTCCAGCACTCTGAACTCCTCATTTCTGGCCCCACCCCTGAGCCCACACCCCCACTCGCACCCCAATCCCCTGCCCCAGCCCCGTGAAAATGAGCGAGTGAGTGAGGGTGGGGAGAACGAGCGACAGGAGTGGGCCTCAGAGAAGAGGCAGGGCTTTGGAGGCGGGGCGGGGCAGGGCAAGAGTATTTGGTTTCCTGAGAATAGGAAGTCGACAATCCTAGCTAGAACAAGTAAACTTGAAGGTATAGTAGACTAGAAGTAGATTATAAATAAGTGAAACCAACTAGTCTAGTCTATTTTCATTGCCAAATTTAGATTTTTTTTTTCAATTCTTTTAATAAATCTTTGGTGGTATTAGTTAACAGAGAAGGAAATTGACTTTTTAAAAGCATGATATTTAACATGACAAATCCACTAAATCAATGAGGATAAATATATCTTCACTCACAATTAGCTAAATTACACCTTCGCTCACAATAGCAATTTTCACACCAGCTGCTGGCCATATGTATTATTGAAACCAGTGAAAATATCACAAAAGTCATTATAGTAAGTAAGTGTCATCAGAAGTCTGCAATGCTGGTTGCCCTTGGGAAGTAAGAGAAAATTGGTTGCAATACTTTCCCTTTGGCCTTTAAACGCAAGCAGCATAGCTGGACTACAGAACCGCTTGCTGCCAAATTCAAGTGGCAAGGAAGCCTGCAACTGATCAAGTCTATTCTTTTCTGTAGCAAAAATAATATAGTATGAACTGAAGACATTACCAAAATATTCAGTCTTTCACAAAAGCGGAACAAAAGTGTCACTCTCCACAACATCATCCATAAGATTTGATAGGCTTGGTATACAGACTTCACATCTAAAATTGCCTCACAACGAACCTCCTGATGAACCAAGGACACACACTCCAAATTCATTTCTCCAAAATTATTCCAAAACACACAGTTTAGGTGACAGCTTAAAAAAAACCAACCACACACACACCATCTCTAAGAAGTCAAATTCTAGACACTCTGAATGGAGATTAGATAAACTCCACTATAACCGCCTTCTTAGATTGCAAGCATCTCAGGACAGGAGGCATGTTTTTCTATGTGTTTGCAAAGCACCTGGCATAAAAGGGACGTTTTCTAATTAGAGCCTTCTGGAGCTACTGCAACACAAATAAAAGGAGGAGGAGGAATTATTCTACATTTACAATAGTGTAACTGATCATGATCTACCCCATTAATTCTACCAAATATTTAAGCAGTTATAGCTGGCTGAAATTTTAAAAAAAAAAAAAAAATACACTGGGTTTTCATGGTAGCATGCAAGATCCTTGCATCAAAGAGCCTGAATTTCATCATTCACTCCCAATTTGGCAGAGCTGTCACATGCACAGTACATGACTAGCTTTCAGTGCATTTTTTAAAATCTCAAGTTCATGGGCCTCGGAGACTCATGGAACACATGGATAGTGTGATACATGAGTTTTTCATCTCCATGCTGCTGATTCAAAACCAGCCCAGGTTGGTAGTGATCAAAAGTTACTGCCCTCTGTACTTTCTAGTTGTCTGTGTGAAATGAGTTAGAGAGTTCAGTCCAGTTCGGAGTAGGCAGGGACCTATATCAGGAAACTACCATCACAACTATCACTTGTCATCCTTGTTGGCAACCCTAGAGGCAAAGACTGGATATGATGCAAAAATCTAAAGGGAATCTCCCCATCTTTTCCAGATCATGGTGCGAAACTAAGACAAGGTCTTCACTAGGACTGGTTTACCAGTATAGGTATACTATGGACACAGCTTTTAACAGTATTGCTTATTCCACCACCCCCAAATGAAACAAATAAAGCATCTACTCTAGGGGCTTCTGCTTCTGCTGTGTACATCAGGAATCATACCTCTTGACAACCCTGAACCAACATAGCTATGCTGGCAGAAATGTGTAGTGTAGACATAGCCAAAGCCTATTCCACACAGAAATGTTTATTCATGTGCTTAAAGATAAAAACGATTACAAACAAACCGAAACACACCACACCAAAGAGGTATCACTGCTAAAATAGAATATGCCTTCAAAAGCCTTACAAAACTGTTGCACTGTACATAAATTACTTTTCTCAAGTAAAAGACAAGATCTCCCAACACAGAAAAGTTCCTGGGAGATTTAATTGGCCTAACTCAAGTCCCACAACCGCTAGCTTAAAGGCCACAAATTTCTTACTAGCTACACCCAAGGAAGAGACCTTTCCTGGTTTCAATTTCTGGGAGAAAACATCTTGCTAGGTAGGAGAAGCCCTGGGACAGGGAAAAAGCCTCTCAGGAAAGTCTCTCTTAGAAAAAGCATCCGGGGATTAACTTGCAACTGAATAGGGTTTATATTCACTGCACTGTTAGCTCAAATTTGTACACTTGAGGTACTCCACTAAAGCTAGCCTACCTAGTAAGAGCACCCACATCGTAAAGATTAATCAAATTATCTTCAAGTTACTGCATACACTGTCACAATACGGACCCAAATCACTCCTTCCAAACTATCACAGCATATCTCGGGAAAAAAACTTTTTTGTCCATTCTCATCACAGGGGCATAAGTGATGTTTGCCCAGCACCTAATTACAGTACACTTGTGGTTGTAGTCTGCATTCCGGTAGAAAGCCATGAATCCTACACTGCATGAGTGAGAGAGATCCATGACTTTTCCCTGGCCAGCTCTTGTCATCAAGTGAATCAGGAGCAAATAAATGACTGGCTGGGAATGATTAGTTAGAACTGTAGGAGTGGGAAGTTGAAGCTGCCTAGGAATTTGGAAGACTGGCTGGAAATTTTGCTTTAAGAGAATTTCTACTCCATCATTTCACAAAACTGGAGTAAAATTTGAGCTGACAAACAGGCTGCTGGACTAGAGACAGTAGCATCTAACATATGTACCTCACTAAGAAAAGGCACACTGCTATATATGCATCCATCCCACACTTGCTTTTACCCAACCCTAATCCTCCATTCGTAGGTATTTGCAAGTTGGTACTAAGGCCTGCTTTGCACACATGCAGCAGTATTTCATACAATAAATCTAGTTGAAGCGTTTTTAATAAATTCCCCCTCCCCCCCGGAATCTATCTTAGATCCCTGACGTGGGAAGGAATGACAGTTGTCATGCTGGGCACGCAATGGAGAGTATTGAATGCCCAGTAGGGAACAGTACACGTAACAGTAGCTGAAGCCCATCTTCTGGGCAAGTTTGGTGTGCGGAGGGATGGATCCCAATAAGGAGAGGGTGGAAACGGCAATTCCCGTACCCAGAAGGGAAGCTACAACAAATATTTGCCCACCCTCCAGTTCAGATTGGTCCTATACAGGCCACGACAGAATCCTCATATAAATTTCCCTCCTTATTGTAACAGCACATTGAGTCCTTACTCAATTTTTTATACATTCATAACTGATGCAGCAAGCCCAGAGGTACCAGAGCTATGAACTGCCAAACCTAGAGGTGCCGGGGTTCAGCCCTGGCATAAATTAAACACTGAAGTCCCCATTAATACAAATATTCTATACTTAAATGGCTTCTAACATTTGTAGTTAGTTAGTTTAGCATTAAATGATCTTGCTATATTTGTACCTAAAACATCTTACTATTTATACAGCTCTATTAGGCAGTTATTACAGGAAGGCTTGCATTTAGATATTTGCAAATACAGTATAAGTATTAAAAGAAGCTTATGCATCTTAGGCATTTGAAAAACAACAAAGATTTTCACCTTTAAATTGAAGCATGAGTCAAGAGGAACCAGTATCGTCTATAAAACTTTTCCCATCATAAATGTTCACCAAATTTAAAGAATGATGACTTTAGTGTGTTTATAAAAGAAATTAATTTCAAATCAAGATATTTCTATGATTTGTGTGGGTTTAAACTTGGGGGGGGGTTGTTTGTTTTTTATTAAAGAAAAGGGATGGTGGACTGGTATAAGATCACTTTACTTTTAGATGTATAGATAGAAGCAGAAATCTTCTGGAATTTCTTTGATCAGCTTCAACATATTGAAACAATTAACTAAGCATGCATATTTCCAAGCATCCTGGCTGTAACACACTTATAGCTTTATCTTAATATTTACTAAAGGTGCAAACAAGTTTTTATCAATTTTTAAGGTATAATAATTTTATTAATATAATTTTTGCATCAATACTGAAGTCTCACTCCCACACATTTTTGGTTTCTCTGTTCTGTATAAGGGGTCCCTGACTAGGCTGTTGGTTCTTTTCCCTTCTCTCCTGCTGTGTATTATTCCAGAAATAACAGGTCCAGCCTTCAGCCTTTCAGAAAATTACATTTTGTTTAGCATATCAAGGAGGAGAATATTTGAGATCTTCAGGAATACTTCCAGTAGAACCAAACAAGTACCTTTTCTGCTCAGTGAAGTACTGGCTTAAAGTATTATGCCTCTCATGCACTTTCTTGCCTGTCCATTTGGAGGACAAGCAGAATCACTAGCTGATAAGTGTTCTGGGGCATTCTACTTTCAATAGCTTCATTCCAAAACCACCCCATTAAAGAAAAATCAATTAAAAGGAAGCAGCTCCTGCATCCCTAGATATATTTTTAAAATGTCTTCAGTCAGTAAGATAAATGATGTTTATAGATGTCCAAGTATGGCATTTTTATCTCTAAATTATGCATCTTTTAGAAAGAACTACTTACAATTACACATACATACGTTTCCATACAAATTTAACCTCTACTGCAACAGCTGTACAAGCTGTTTAGTAACTCTACTAAAAACCATCTATTTAAATAATTGTGGTCTTCTTCTGAAAAGGTTTTTAATCAGACATCTTAATGGCTTATTGTGTAAACATAACTGGCCAAGGTGGGAAAGCATGGAGAGAGAAATTGGGGGAGTAATGCCAGTTCTCATCACCTGAACTGTCAGGGACAGGTGTGAATGAAAGGATCATGGCTGTACAGATCTAGTTATTTCCTTTTGTCAAGGACAAACTGCTGATCAACACTTTAAAATCTTGGCTTCCATGACTGACCAAACACATCTGACCTTAGACTGAACAGAAATAAATTGCCTTGCTGTCTCGATTTCTCATTTATTGTCCTTGGCCAGCAGTAATGCCCTATGCTACATTTCAGGTAGACCCCATACATAGCTAGCCACTGCACTTTTTCTAAAGTACATTGTGGTATACAACTGATCAAGTCAAACTACTGAAACAGGAAGAATTTTGCAGAGTAAAGTGATCAGGTGAGTTCATTATCTATTTCTTCTTCCAACTGCTTGCATCTCAGAGAATGTTTTCAAACAGCATTTTCAGCCTGAGGTTGCAAGCACCAGTCATTACACCCATGGTTCTTAAGTGCAGGTCAAAAGTTTGTCTGCTGGACAAGTAGTACACCCACTTGCTGCCTATTATGAGCTTTCAGCTATCCTGATCAACCTTAATTCAGCCTCCTTGTATGTATGCATTGTGATATACCCTTTAATTATATATTCTCATATTATTTTTCCCCAGGTCCCCAGCCTCAATCAGTGCACAGGATATAGCTACTTGGAGAAGAATTAGACTGTGTAGTGAAAGATTGTTGTCCATAGAATCCTCGTTTCATTTATTGCAGCAGAAGGTGAAAGGTGTATAGTGAATGAGGCAGGGGATTTCAGAATGAGAAAGGATAGTCTTGCGGTTAAGGCAGTTGAGTAGCGGCCTAGAGAACTCAACTCTACCTCTGCCACAGAGTTCCTTAAACCAACTCACACAAACCAAACTTTTCACAGGTGGTCACTAACTGCATGTTCCTCATTTTCTGATTTCCTGACTAGAGACTCTGGGGTCTGATTTAGAGAAGCGCTGAGCACTCAGAGCTGCAAGTCAATGAACATATAAAGTGCTACATAATGCTACATACTTTGGAGGAAAAAATCAGATTCTAAGTGTCTCAACTTGGGCACCTAAAATTATTGGATAGGAAATACTTTTGGTCTTAATTTTTCTGTGCCTCAGTTCCCCATTCATAAAACAGGGATTTATCACCTCCTACCATACAGGATGTTGTGAAGGTATTACTGCAATGAGCACCACAGAAAAGCCAATGAAGAAACAAATAATTCTGCATTCATCCAAACCCTGCCTTGGTGTGCAGTAAACGTGGCATGAAACCAAATACCGCCAGAGTGTAAAAAGAAATAATGAATAGCTGTCCATTCAATGAGCAGAGTCCATCCTGAGAACTGAAAGACTGTGGAAAAAAATAGTATATGATCACGAAGTGACTATCACAAGGGGGCCTTGCACAGGTAACCTTTATTGTGGCATTTCCTATCTTTTGGGTGCTTGACTCTGCAACCTTACTGTTCTTTTAATGAAGTTTTATTCCACATAATATGCACGTGTGATATCTGAAAACTGCAGCACAAAAAGGTATTTTGACACCAACACCTATGAAATGAAAATAAGAGGGCAAGATATTTAAGAATTAGAGCAACATTTATAACAATAAAATAGTTATTATAAGCCTGGTTTCTTTCACCTTTCATCAGCAGCAAGTACTCTGTGAAAACATCAGACTAACCACGTTATGGATTAGTGGCAAAATATTTTAACTCCACCCACACTACAGGCTTTCAGCAACAGCATGTGGAAGAACTACATAAATAAGGGAAACTCACCATACATCAGCTTATCATACAAAATAAACATTTTTCAGACAGAAGTGTGATTAAATTAACTGTCTCCATTAAACAAAAAATTTTGCAGAAGCATTTCTATTGTTAAGTTCCATAAAACTTGTTTTACAAACAGATGGGGGAATAAATTTGACCTGAAAGTGTCCCGTCACATCTGAGATTGAACTGATTAAAGATGTTTTTAATAATGGGATCTCAGAAACCTCACAGCATGTCTTCTGCACCACAGAGCACTCCACCCATTCATGTGCTCTCACTACAGGGTGGATAAAATAAAAAGAGGATTTTAAAAAAATATAAACTCCAATTATTTTTATTTAAACTAAACCAATTTAAATTTCAAATTATGACAACATATGTTAATACTTGAATGTAGTATAATCTATTAAAATAATTTAAATAAATATTAAACAGTACATATTTGCTGCTAAGTTTTAAAAAGTCAAACCACCAAACTAGTGGAAGTCACCTGGAACCAGAATTTGTTGCTCAACCAGCTTTTCACACCATATGATGGGTGTAAAAATCCTACACTGGAGAACAAGGGGACAATGGGTTAAGAAACAGTTCTGGGCCCAGGTAGCTCCCCGAAACCACACCTGCAAAGCCTGCACAAGCTAGAGGGGAGACTTCAAAGGGGAAGCAGAGCAGCTCATAGGCAGGGAGGCAGTGGAAGGGACCAGACTGCTGCTCAGGAGCGCCTTGCCTGAGACCTGACAAGGTAGACCTGAGCAAACCTATAAAGGAGAGGCAGATGACTGACTGTGCAGGTCAGCCAGTTTGAGATTCTCTGATTTACACTATGGGAAAAATGAGACTTGGGTATGAGGTGATCCAGGGGGAAGCTGCTTAGCACTCCAAGGTGCAGAGCACAGCTGCCCAGCATTGGTCCCTGAACCAGAGGCCAATGGAGAGGATGGGACCGGACTGCTCTACCCACTCCAAGAAGATGTGACAACAGCACAAGCCTTCATCTCAGTGGAGAATCCAGCTGGGGAACACCCTGACAGTTCAAGGGCCCAGTCCTCAATATCTGTGCTAAAGGGAAGGACTAGAAACCCAGTGGGAGGGCACTGAAGGACAGGACTATTTTGCAAAGAGGAGATGACCTGCCATGACCCTGCCTGAGCACTAGGCAGCATTATTGGTGATTAGTCACCTTCTACACACCAGTAGCCTCTTCTGCAGGTGCAAAGAATATTCTCATTTCAGTTTATTCCACTAGTTCAGTGGAATGACTAGTTTATTCAAAGTTACAAAACCAATGGGAGTTTCAAAAAAAAAAAAAAAAAAAAAAAAAGAGTGGTTTCCCGTCTTTCAATCTATGCATAAAACTACGTGAGAGAGTATAAGATTTACTAGTACTAAAGTCTTGGAAGGACAGAAACAATCAGTTCAATTTATCAACTACACATAATACTTCCTTTGTTTAAACAAACAGTTTTAAATGCAAAACTTGTTTTGATAAACTATTTTTTCTTATGTATCCAGCATATTTAAAGTAGTTTTACTGAACTAAAACAATTTTAAATGCTGTTTTGTGCATTTTAATTGAATTTGAATTTTTCTAAATAGAGCTTGACAGAAATCACAAGTAAAAAATTTATCTAATAAGAAATTCATTATTTTCTACCATAATAAGTAATATAAAAATTAAGAATCTGAAAAAGAAATAAGTATGTAGCCTAACTTACTTAGTATATTTGTATGGATATAATATACCCTCTTGGTTAGCAAAAAGAAGCACCAAAGTTATATTTAGCTGCAAATCAGCACCTTTTTAAATGGTTTATTCTCCTTGGTTGGTAACCTCTCTCTGGAAAAGAGCTAAAGTACAAATGCAAAGGATTAAAATCAATTATTTAAATTAAGGTTTCCTGCTTGCTGATTTAAAATTATGATTTTAATGAACTCACCCTGTCCACAGTCCCATTTTAAGTGTCCCCAAAGTTAAGTGTTAGTTCAGGTTGCATTACACTCTTAATGAGGCTTTTGTAGATTCCATGATCTTTAAAAAGACAGAGTATAAGGCAGTTTAGAAGAAAGGAAGATCAACTCATTGCAGCCTTATACCTTCAATTAAAGGTCATAAACAATGTGTTTTCCTTCACTTACAAGAAGTCTGTTTAAGAAATAAATTGGAAGCAGTCAAGATTGCTCTACCCCACTCATGTGTCTCTGATAAAGGAAGAGTTAAGGTACAGAGTAATTAAGTGCAGTCGAAAAAGGTCTTCTCTGACCTTTCTCTGACCTCTAATTACTAAAGAAATCAATGTTGTGGTAAGTGCTTCTTTATATGAAGCATTTGTTTGTAATTTGTTTATTGAACCCTTTTAGGATTATTATGTTGTGTCTACAAGTGTTGGCAGTTATCTCAGGAGGTGCTGCTCCTACTTGTTAGCTTCTCAAGTGTGCAATATTTGGTTTATGAGCTTCAGACTGTACCACTATTTTGCTCCACAGTCCCAACAACAACTGGACTTCTGCTCCCCCAACTCCTCTATAAAGCCCTCCGAGAAATCCTTGTGCAGCTCTCACCACTGACTATGGATGTTAAATATTTCTGGTTGACACTCTGCTTGATAATACACCACACGTTGCAGGTAAGGGCAGGAGAGAGAGAGAGGTGATAATTCTCAGCCTAGGGTAAATTGATGTAGCTCTCCAAAAGTTAATCCAGCAATGTCAATTTACACCAACTAAGGACCGCTACAATTGGCCCTTTATCTTTGAAATCCACACAGATTTTTGTGTTAGTTGTGCAAAAAACAAGGCTCTAGTCTTTATTCAGTTTCTTTCTTTGATTCTCAACAGCTGCTATCATATTATCTCAGCACTGCCCAACCAAGATCTACTAGCCCATTCAAAATTGGCTCCTTATAGAGAAAGGAATTGAAACTGCAGTAAAGGTAATATGAAACCCTTAACTACTAACTCCTGCCTTTCTCCTAGATACACGACACTCCCTCTCTCGTACATACTTATTCCTTATGCATTAGATCTTCCCACCTTCTCTAGCTGAATAAAATGGAGCAACAAAAGAGTCTGAATTTCCCTTGACATACACAAACTCCTTAAAATAAAAGCAGCAATGCCCAAAAAATGAACAAGATCTTATGAGGCTGCGTATAGAGGAGCTACATTACAGCAGCAGTGATTTCTTATTTATTATTGTTTTATCATAGAACAGTATGATTGGAAAAGGCCTCAAGTCTAGTCCAGTCTCCTGCACTCAAGGAAGGACTAAGTATTATCTAGACCATCCCTGACAGGTGTTTGTCTAATCTGCTCTTAAAAGTATCCAATGACGGAGATTCCACAACCTCCCTAGGCAATTTATTCCAGTGCTAAACCTCCCTGACAGTTAGGAAGTTTTTCCTAATGTCCAGTTTAAACTGCCCTTGCTGTAATTTACGCCTATTGCTTCTTGTCCTAGTCTCAGAGGTTAAAAAGAACAATTGTCTCCCTCCTCCTTGTAACAGCCTTTTACGTACTTGAAAACCTATCATGTCCCCTCTCTTCTCCAGACTAATCAAACCCAGTTTTTTCAATCTTCCCTCTCAGGTCATGTTTTCTAGACCTTTCATCATTTTTGTTGCTCTTCTCTGGACTTTCTCCAAATATTTCCTGAAAGGTGGCACCCAGAACTGGACACAATACTCCAGTTGAGACCTAATCAGCAAAACAACTATTTCTTGTGTCTTGCTCACAACAATCCTGCTAACACATCCCAGAATTATGTTTGGGTTTTTGACCCCCTTCCCCCCCCCCCCTTTTTTTTAATCTTTTACTCTCTCAGAGGGGGAAATGCTACACAAAAAATTTTTTTAAAGTATTAGTACTTTAGTTTAGTGAGAAAACATTTAAAATTTCGTTCTTCTGAATTTAAGTGGGTCTTTGAAGGTCAGGCCAGTTTTGCTCATTCATACTTTAATTTCTTGCTTGATCACATTCGTTAGTTCCCAAGCCCATTCTCCACTGCAACATTTGACAAAAGGTCCTCACTGGTTTTCATCCCATCTGAGAAGTAGCAGGCAAACTTGGAGGAGAAAAAGCCTTGGGAACATATTGGAATGCTAAAAAGTAATTGCAGAGGATTCCTTAAAATCTTTAGATAAAACTGCTAGAGACCTCTACATCAATCATCACTACTGTTCTATTCAAAAAGAGGATGGAGAGCATTTCTGATGGACCCTAGTAGTAGTCTTAGAGAAGGAAATTTCTTCCCCCAAAAAGAAAATAAACCCAGTCTTCATTTTCTATACCACTGTAAACAACTCACAGGAAATGTTTCTATAGACTAATTAAATCTTTGAAACTAGCTTTTGCAACAGCAAAAAAAGAGCAACTTATATGGATTCAAAAGTCTCTTAAAACAGAAAAGTTCAGCAATATGACCCTTATCCACTGGGCCTGGGGAAACTTTAGACAGAATAGGAACAGATGAGACTTGAATATAATTCTAGTGAGGACAAAACAGTGAGAGCAAAGCTCCAGTAGTTTTGACATCCCCAGAGACTGAATGATAGCCCCATAATTCATAACTATCTTTTCAAAAAAGCTTTATGCAATTAATTGTTACTGGGATAAAATCCAATTGAGAAACTTTAATGGAAATCACTCTCTGACAATAACTTCAAAAAAAATATATCCAATGGCTAACTTCCTCTCCTACACTGAGTTCTGAATTTTCAATAGTCTCTTGGACATTCTGCATGCCCCACAGCCATCTCAAATAAGCCATCTTTGAAAAAAACTTCACGTAATGCTCTCTCTACATCAGCTACCTTCTCTTATACTATTGACAATCCCATTAGCCTTCCCAAATCCCACACTCACATCATCTCTCCATTCCCCATCCCCAGTATTCAGTCTGTTCGTCACTTCTTAATCTCACTCAGAAAATATACTCCTTCACTCGCCCCACTGCTAAAACCTTTGTACCCACCTTGCCCATTTCTAACCTTCATCACCGCACCCTTTTAATCTCAGATCTCCCTGCCTTCCACCTCTTCCCCCTCCCACCCAGGCTCCCAAAAACATCATTGCTAAAATCACCATCTCCTTCGGAGCTCCGCCCACATCAATATCACCATCCCCAGAATCCCTTCATTGGCTACTTGGCGTTTATTACATCAAATGTGAATCCTCGGTCTTCACCTCCAAGGTCCTGTGTAAATTCATCCCCATTTACATCACCGATTTCGTTTCTTGTTACTCCCTCTTTTGTTACCTATGCTATCAGGGCTCCGTCTTTGTCTCCCATGTCTAGTGACTCACCTTCATGGATACTTAGAAGAGTCTCCCACTTTTTTTAAAATGCAAGAAATACTACATTTTCATTTTAATATTTAATGTAATTTTAAAACCTAGAAACACCCCCACAACATTTTTCACTTTTATTCCTGTTCTTTAAAACCTTCCCCTTTAATCCAAGGCAATACCAAAACTTAACAGAATGATGTGCAGTTGTAAGTAGTGACTATGTAAAATGTTCCCCTTCTTCTTAGCAGACCTGCTCCCTGAGTACATTCCAAGTCATATTGGCTTACACTAGTGACAAAAGATTGTAATTATTTTTAGCAATGCTTTCTCAATTGTGTTGCCTCTGCAAGAGCTTTCTGGCTTCTACTCTTTGTGCATAGCTATAGAATTGTTTTGTAAATTATAGTCAGTTACACCTGAGAATATTCACTGAAGATTAATGGCATTTCGTAAGTGTCACTTGCAGGTGTAATCTGGCCTGCAGAAACGTTATCACTGGGGATGGTGCAGGGCAGCACAGTGTGTGACAGGCTGGACCCCCTGGGATGTCAACTGGTATGCTGGGACACCACTGAGTCAGACTATTCTGCCAGCCTGTGCTAGGCTCCCCAACCTTTTCCAGCCAAGCACACAGGCAGGGCCACACCGAACTGCACAGACAGACAGAGATCGGCTCTGGGAAGGCTCAGTTTAAGGAGCTTGCCACAGCACCCAGATGTCCATCCCCCCTTGAAGTACAAACCCAAAATTATATGAAATTAACCTCTTCCCTCAATGTAGAGGAGGGTGTACACAACTTCTTGCCCTCCCCTCCCCCCAGTTAGAAATCACATAAACTGGGTTATATTGTAAGCCAGAAAAAAAAATTAACTATAACAGGTGTATTTTAAGTAGTTAAGGAGGTAGCAGACAGAACAAGGCAGATTACTAAGAAAATAAAACAGAGCACATAAACTAAACTTAATACACTAAAGAAACTGGTTACATGTAAGTTCTCAGCCTAAATGTGGTTCTAATAATCTTCTTTACAGGGCAGATGCCCTTCCGGCCCAGGTCCAGCTCCTTCCCCCAGTTCAGCCTTAGTTGTTTCCATCCTCATCTTGGGTGGGGTAGCTGGAGAGAACCGATGACCTGGATTACCTCACTCCCCACCCTTAAATAGGATTTGCATAAAGTGGGAGTCCTTTGTTTCCTAGTTTGAAACACGCCCTGCCACGCCACACGCCCCCCTCCCCCCAGCTTTTTGTGGAAAAGTACAGAATTCAAGATGGGTTCCAGTATCAGCACTGTTGGGCTGTTTCATTGTTGTACCTGAAGTGTTAGCAGGGGGGCGTCACCCAAAGTAACATGGTTGAAATATAGATACATAGTCAATCTTCCTAATTTCAGATACAGAAATGATACATGTATACATATTGGATAATCACATTCAGTAAATTATAGCCTTTCCAATGGCACCTTACAAGAGTTATCTTGCATAAAGTACATCTTAGTTATGTCATATTTCTATCACAAGCATATTTTCCTAAAGAATATGGAGTAAAACGTCACACACAGAATCAAGCTTGACTGAGTCAGGTTGAGCTTTTAGGGCTATCAGTTAGAGAAAACATCTCTTTTAAACTAATCACATCTGGCTGGGAAATCATTGAGACAAACATTGGACCCACTAGTGTCACTTTTACAGAGTTATTTTTCAGAGCAGAATCAGGTTAAGCTCTATTTTTCACATTTTCAAATTCCCACAGAATAAAACAATTGAATGGAAACCTCTCACCCCACACTTTCTATTCTCATCTCCCATCTTTCAATAAAATCTTAGGAGGAAGCCAAGAGAAAGTGTCCTTCCAAGTGAAAATTTTAGTTCAGAGTTTTCAGTGACAGGATTTCTCTCTTTTGAAAGCTCTTTTTCATCGAACACAATAAAAATCAATAGGTGTATTTCCCTTGCCTGCTTTGCAGAAATAATGAACACTGTTTCCACTGCATGCATCCGACGAAGTGGGTTTTAGCCCACGAAAGCTTATGCTCAAATAAATTTGTTAGTCTCTAAGGTGCCACAAGTACTCCTCGTTCTTTTTACTGTTTACAGAGCCATTTTTATTCCTGATATCACCAATGCTGGTGTTAACACATGGGAGCTGCACTGGAAGCTGCACTACAAATAGGGGAGAAAAGAAAAATAATGTTTACCAAAAGGAAATGGATAAAAAATAATAAGATTTCTTTAAAAATACTTTATTTTTGCAACCCAACGAATTCTTTACAAAAAAAATAAAATATCAGACTACATATCAAAATGTGATCTGAACAATAAGGAAAAGGAAACCAGACTTTGATCAGTTTCTGTTACACTAAGTACTATTTAAATGAAGTCACATTAATGAATGACAGTTAACTGGGAGTAAATATGTCTTAGTAAGTCATACATAGCAAGCAGAGAAATATTTATTGGATTAAGCTAATGAAGCAATTGGAAGAATCAGTATTCAAATTTGACCATGAATATGGAACATTTTATAATGCAAGCAAAGAAGTTCTAATAGAATATAGACAGGTTTCAGAGTAGCAGCCGTGTTAGTCTGTATCCAAAAAAAGAACAGGATGTGGCAGCCGTGTTAGTCTGTATCCAAAAAAAGAACAAGTACTTGTGGCACCTTAGAGACTAACAAATTTATTAGAGCATAAGCTTTTGTGGGCTACAGCCCACTTCATCGGATGCATAGAATGGAACATATAGTAAGAAGATATATACACATACAGAGAAGGTAGAAGTTGCCATACAAACTGTAAGAGGGTAATTAATTAAGATGAGCTAACTTCCACCTCTCTCTCTCTATTTTTATATATATATATATATATATATATATATATATATATTTTTTATATATATATATATCGTCTTACTATATGTTCCATTCTATGCATCTGATGAAGTGGGCTGTAGCCCACAAAAGCTTATGCTCTAATAAATTTGTTAATCTCTAAGGTGCCACAAGTACTCCTGTTCTTTTTAATAGAATATAAATGTTTAAGTCTTAACATGACAAAGATTTACCAATAGTTCACAAGTGCAATGTCTAGACATCCGTGTTGCCAAGGAGACAAATTGGCTGCTCACCAGTCATGAACATGATCACTTTCCTAGTGTTATATAGCAATTTTCAGGCTGGTTGCCAAGAGGGGCTCTTCACCCATACACAAATTGCAGAAATATTGTATAGATTATTTGGCCAAATTACATTTATTAGTTAGTATCCTCATCTGTTGCTGATTAAAAATAATCTAGGATTACGAAGATTTTTAGTAATGAACAGAGAAGGAAGAAACAATCAGATGGTCTTTATGTGTTCCAAAAATTGAATAAATTCATAAAAACAAATATTATAAGATGAAATCCTTCTGTTACTTTAGACAATTGGACACAACAAGGCATTCAGGAGGAAGAATGTGAGAGGAAAGAAAAACAACAAGACTGTGGGACTTCCTCTGTTTAGGACTTTGGAAGAAAACTTCATTGTCAAGCATGTACAAACGTAACCCCCATTAATCTAGAGATGTCGAAATATATCTTCTCTCTTTCCCTAATAAAGCTTCACCTTTGAACTAAAAACCACTCACAATCTGCCTCCCACAATCTGGAATTCAGTAACTAGAACATCCTGTAAAGTTTCCACATTATGAAATGCACAAAAAGAGACTCAAGGTCCAAGTTACAAGTCTCTCAGCCATCCACCCCCACACCAGCATAGCACTGCACAATATCATCAGCCTCTGCCTCCACTCCTCAAAAGAGGACTCAGCAAAATGTCGCAATTCAGCTGTCACTCTCTTTGATCTCTGCAAGTTCAAATGGTTAGCACATTTATGCCTGCTTAAATCAGCAGGGTGAGTTGGGGGAGGAAATAGGAATCAATTGGAATTCTTTTAAACCTGCCAAGTTAGTTTAACTCGTTATCTTTTGTCTTCACCGCAAAAAAAAAGAAAGGGGGGGGAGAGACGGGTTATATTGAGTTGCCTATCTCAATATAATGTCCAAGTGAAGACAAGGCACAAATAGTTATTTCCTCAATATGGTTAGTAGAGACCAACTCTATACCCCACACCCATCCCACCTGAGGTTTATTTCTATGTATCTACTTGGATAAGAATTATAGCACCTTGTCTCCAGTAGGATTTTCCAACAAGTTGGCTATCTCAAAGTAAAGACCTGCCTTTTTTTATAGTGAAGACAACACAGCCGTACAGTGTTAACTTCTGACTCTATGCATGACGTCATGACTGTCTACACCAGCCTTTTTGGAGGGGAATCTTACACCATATCGTATCACTACTGCTTCTGTGGTGCAACAGTGTGAGCAGAGATGTAGACAGGACACTGGTGTTTTTACCGCGTTGTTCAAACCTATGCAAGTGAGACTAGTAGCAAATGGATGGATGATGGAACATTATGCACTACACTTCTTCAGTCCCAGCACGACTAATACCAGGAAACTGGGGAAATATGTGAGAAAAGCACCAAGATGTGAGAATGTGATCCCAAACCAGTGAAGCAATAGTCTACTCAAAATCTTTTATATAACAGTCTTGCAAATGAATAAGCTTCATAGCAATCAAAGATCCCATACAAAAAGTTAAGCTTGGATCCATATACTATTAGTCCTGCTTCCCTTCATTTATTTTCTGAAAACATTTTAATGCATGAAGTGCTTACTTGCCATTTAGATACATACCGTGTAACACACTCTGCCTTTTTTTCTTTAAAAAAAAAGAAAAGATTATATCTTTGCCTTAAAGCAGACTGGACAGCAGAATTAATTTTTATTAAGCATTGGGATTTAACAGTTCAGATCTAGCATATCTTGTTACTGTCTTATAAGTACTTGCATACGCTGCGATTTTTCTTCAAAGTTTTCATTCACAATTAGGGACAGTCATACCCTCATGTCACAAAGCAATAAAATATCTAGTACTTACAAAGGAACATCAGTCACAATGATGTTCACCTAAAGTCTGTGCCTCGTATTCTGAACTGGCTGGCTAAAACAGCTGGTTTAGACTTTACGTGCATTCCATTTGTAAGAATTTTTAAATGTTGTGGGCCCAATCATTACAACAGGACCTCAAATTTACCCTAACTGTAAGCTCAAATGTAAAACGTAAATATAAATTTATAAGATGTCACAATAACCTAGAACAACAAATGTTGATGGGAAAAGACGCAAAAGTGAGGAAGAGACTGAATCAGTCCAAACAAAAAAAGCCTACTGGACTGGGTTAAGATCGGTTTCAGAGTAACAGCCGTGTTAGTCTGTATTCGCAAAAAGAAAAGGAGGACTTGTGGCACCTTAGAGACTAACCAATTTATTTGAGCATGAGCTTTCGTGAGCTACAGCTCACATGGAACTGGAATCAGTGAACCAAAAATTGATGCATCAGAAATAGGCCTAATTGATGGACAAAATAATGAGAGGACAGGCTATTCCTCCCCTCGCTTCCTTTTTGGGGTCCTCAAAGAAAAACTTTTGGGGGGAAGTTTGCTACCATGATGCTGGCTAACCGAAAGAAGAGAGAAGGAAAAGGAGTGAGCTTCACCATCATGGCTCCCACCCCCACCATCTCCTGGGACCCCGGACCTTCTTCATCCTACTCCTGAAAGATGTCCTGGCCAGAGAAGGGAGCCAGTTGACATCACCACATCCACCAGCTTTGGCTAAATCCCAAAGACCACATGGGATGTGAGTCTCTCTCTCATCCCCCCGTGTGTGTTCTTTTCCTTCCCCACCTTATTCCTTCTCTTTCTTATGAGACAGAAAAAAAAGAGAGAAGAATCTGGCTTAGCCAGCCAAGAGCGTATAGTTTGCAATACTGCTGTGAACCTATGACCAGAGACACATCTAAAAGACATTGTCAGCTCTCAAAGTGACTGATGTAGCCCCCGAATCTGACATTCCTGCGTGTTACCCCAGAACATGACAGCACTGCAGTCACCTTATGTGTTCCGCCACTGCCAGCTAACACCAAAACATCACACAGCTAGAAATAGTTTTAGGACCTGGAGAGGCAAGGCCATACAACTGCGTGTTTGCAGGTCTGCTATCAGAATGGGAGGATGGGATAAGAAACGAATGTATTGTGAAAATAGAAGGAATGTTTGGACACGGACCTGTTAACCTTTTACCCCCAATTGGGGATATTGCAGATTACGTATTCCTTACGCCATCCGATTCTAAACCGAACTTCGCATTCCTTGCTAATCTGTACGTTATTCCCTGATAAGCAGAAACTTCTATGCTTAAACTCTGTGCCGTTTTCTTTTTATTTTAACATCTTAATAACATTTTTAAACCTGAAAATAGACGGAATGTTTGGACATGGAACCTTGGTTTTAAGCACCTGCAGAGGTGAAAGTAAGCCGGTACGCCCCGGTACGGCGTACCAGTAAGAGCTGGTGTGCCGTACCAGGACCGGCTTTCCGAGGGGGCAATTTAAAGCCCTGGGGTAGCAGTGGCAGGGTCCTTTAAATCCCCTCCAGAGCCCCACCGCCGCTACCCCAGGGCTCGGGCAGCAGGGCTCAGGTGGGGATTTAAAGGGCCCCGGAGCTCCAGCCCCTGCTACGGCCCCGGGGCCCTTTAAACCCCGGCCTGAGCCCTGCTGCCGAAGCCCTGCGCTAGCAGCGGCGGGGCTCCGGAGGGGATTTAAAGGGCCGGGGCAGTAGCGGCGGCTGGAGCCCCAAGCCCTTTAAATCCCCGCCTGAGCCCTGCTGCCCAAGCCCTGGGGTAGGGGTGGGGGGGCTCTGGCAGGGATTTAAAGAGCCCCGGAGCTCCAGCCACGGCTACTGCCCCAGCCCTTTAAATCCCTGCCAGAGCCCTGCTGCCGAAGACCTGGGGTAGCGGCGGTGGGGCTCCAGCAGGCATTTAAAGGGCCGGGGCAGTAGCGGCGGCTGGAGCCTCGGGGCCCTTTAAATCCCCGATGGAGCCTGGCCACCGCTACCCCAGGGCTTGGGCAGCGGGGCTCAGGCAGGGATTTAAAGGGTTCGGGGCTCCGGCAGCTGCTACCACAGAGGAGCCCCAGGCTCTTTAAAGCTCTGCCAGAGCCCAGAGCCCCGGGGTAGCAGTGGCAGCCAGGAGCCCCCAGGGCTCCTCAGCGATTTAAAGGGCCCAGGGCTCCGCTGGGGTAGCGGCAGCTGGAGCCCTGGGCCCTTTAAAATCGCTCCCAAGCCCCGGGGCTCCCAGCCGCCTCTGCAGCTGGTAGCTCGGGGGTGATTTAAAGGGCTCCGGGCTCCCAGCCGCCACTACCGCAGCTGGAGTCCTGGCCCTTTAAATCAAGATTTTAAAGGGCCCGGGGATTTAAGGGCCTGCCTCTTCTGGTTGAGGCCACGCCCCCTGCTCAGGACTCCGGGGTACCGGTAAGTCCTCTAACTTACTTTCACCCCTGAGCACCTGTAACACCTTTGATATGTAGATTTTATTGTTATGATTAGATAAGAGATAATGAGTAGTTTTGCTAGAACTAGAAGAACTGGTGACCCATTAGGAGTCACTAGGTTATGTACTATAAAAGATTAGACGAAAGAATTTGCAAACAGTTAAGTTACCCACTGCCTTGGGTTCTGAAAACCCTGGGTAACACTGGGTGTTTTTCCAGCAGCGACACTGCAAGCGAAAGTCAACACCAAAGACAGAAGTTGCATTTTCTAGCTTTACTGTTCTTTTCTTTCCACTTCTGTGTCTCGTTTTGCCTTTTAGAAAATGAAATTGGATTTTAACAACAGCAGTGACAGCTCTAGCCCATCTCAACTAACTTCCTCTTTTCCCCAAAAAGGAAAGTTATCTTTGATACCATCTATGGGACTGTCTAAGAAGGGGACGTGGTCGTTTTTGTTTTTTTCCTTTAAAGACTCTCTTCAGCCAAAGGGAAAAGGAACAAGGGAAGTTATTAAAATGAAAGCATTAATATCTTACATTTCAAATGCTTTACCTGTTTTTCTTTCTTTTCTGTATCTTTAAAAAAGGTTAAAAGGATTTAAATGGTGTGTTTGCCATGGTACTAAGCTGGTGTCTGTATACCAAACCTTGTTTAAATCTCTTTAAAGATGGACAGTTTTAAAGTCATGTTAACACATTTGACTCTGTGTGTCCTGTACTTCATCTAAATTAATACAACAGACCAAGATATGGGGCACATTTTATTCTTGAGGCATGTTAAATAACTATTTACAAGCTATGGTGCTCAATCCTGCAAGGAGTTGAGAGTTCCAGATTCCCATTAAACAGTCATGGAATTATGCTCATAGTATTAACAACAACAGTAATAAAAAACACACAGATCAAAGAGATTGTTTGAAAACGGCAAAACAGACCATGGTTTACTGCTGAGCTACATATTATGGTAACTAAAAAACATTTTAAGAGAAAAGAATATAGTAACTTTAAACCATACCTTATGTTCCTCCATGGAACCACCTCAGTGCACAGCTTGATTTCTTCTTCATGGTAACACACTACTCATAGTCTTATGGAACCTGTTCTTTTATTTTGTATTCTGTGTATCAAGTAATTATGGTTTACTCTTCAGTACTCACTTTGGATCAGATTATGATCCCCTTACTCACATGAGGAAATCCATGGACCACCATGAAGCTACTCACAAGTAGTTGCTCCCCAGAGTGAGAACGGGGTTCACAACCTGGTACTTTGGGTTCATCAGTTCAGATTTTATGCTTTCACAGTTTGTCAGTTGTGATTAATGTCACCTAATATTCATCTGGTCTACCTAAAACCCAACCCAGTTATAGCTAAAAACATTTTTGTCCACGGTTTTAAAGTATACTTGAATATTACAGTCAAGCATCCTTCATGACATAAGATTTATTTCTTTTTAGTTATTGAATACTCAAATTTAGTTTTAAATAGTTATTAATTCATATGTGCCTAAGATGTTTTTAATGCTACAAAATTATATGTTGTTAAATTGCTATAGCTATGCAACACTACTAATCCTTCTTCCAGATGACCTTGAAGAGGGGGAAAAAAAGAAAAAGGATGATTCTAGAATCATAGAAAAGAGGGCTGGAAGGGACCTTGAGAAGTCATCTAGTCCAGCCCCATGAATTCAGACAGGACCAGTAAACCTAGACCACCCCGACTGGTGTTTCTCTAATCAGTTCTTAAAAGCCTGCAGTGAGGGGGATTCCACAATACCCATTGCAAGCCTCTTCCAGAGCTGAACTGTCCTTATCATTAGAAAGTTTCTCCTCATATCTAACTTAAGTCTCTCTGCTGTAGATTAAGCCCATTACTTCCTGTCCTACCTTTGGTGGACATGGATAACAAATGAGCAGTCTTTATTATAAACATATTTGAAGACTTATCAGGTTCTTCCCTTAGTTTTCTTTTCTCATAATTCAACATGCTCAGTTTTTTTAATCTTTCCTCATAGGTCAGGTTTTCTCAACCTTCTACCATTTTTGCTGATCTCCTCTGGACTCTCTCCAATTTGTCCACATCTCCCTAAAGTGTCCAGTACTTGGCCTCACCAGTGACGAGTACAGCAGGACAATTACCTCCCATCTCTTACATAGAACACTCCTGTTAATACACCCCAAAATGATATTAGCCTTTTTTTGCAACAATCACATTGTTGACTCATTCAAATTTGTGATCCATTTTAACCCTCAGATCCTCTTCAGCAGTACTACCACCTACCCAGTTATTCTCCATTTTGTAATTGTGCATTTGATTTTTCCTTTCTAAGTGAAGCACTTTGCACTTGTCTTTACTGAATTTTAGCTCGTTGATTTCAGACCAATTCTCCAATTTGTTAAGGTCATTTTGAATTCTAATCCTGTCCTCCAAAGTGCCTAAAACTCCTCCCACCTTCATATCATCAGCAAATTTTATAAACATACTCTCCACTCCATTTTCCAAGTCATTAATGAAAATATTGACTAGTACAAAACCCAGTACTGACCTCTACAGCAGGGGTTCTCAACCTTTTCCTTTCTGAGCCCCCTATTCCCCAATATACTATAAAAGCTCCAGAGCCCAGCCAGGGGGCCTCAGGGCTCTTCACCTCAGCCAGTGGTGTGCGGGGGGTCTTGGGGCTTTAGCCCTGCAGGGCTCAGAGCTTCAGCCATGGAGCAGGGGGATTTAGGATGGCAGGGGGAGGGGACTTCGGGGCTTCAGCCCTGCAGGACCACTGGGGCTCCAGGCTTAAGACCTGCAGGGGCGCTGGGGCTCCAGTGCTGTGGCTCCGCTTCTGGTTTCAGCCCCACGGGGGGCACCCAGGCTCGGGGCTTCAGCCCCACAGGAAGCACTGAGACTCAGGGCTCCTCGCAGCTCCACTCCCAGTTTCAGCCCCACAGGGGGCACAAGGGTTCAGGGCTTTGGTCATTAACCACAGGCCCCTGAACCTGGCAGGGGCCACAAACCCTTAGATGGAACCATGGTTCTTTACAGGAGTCCACTAGATATGCCCTCCCAGTGTGACAGCAAACCATTGATAACTACTCTTGGACTACAGTCTTTCAACCAGCTGTGCATCAATCTTATAGTAATTTCATCTAGACCAGTGGTATGCAGAGGTCTTCCAGGGGTACATCAACACATCTAGATATTTGCCTAGTTTTACAACAGGCTATGTAAAAAGCACTAGCAAAGTCAGTACAAACTAAAATTTCATACAATGATTAGTTTATACTGCTTTATGTACTATACACTGAAATGGAAGTACAGTGTTTATATTCCAATCAATTTATTTTATAATTATGATAAAAATAAAAAAGTAAGCAATTTTTCAGTAATAGTGTGCTGTGACATTTTTGTATTTTTATGTCTGATTTTGTAAGCAAGTAGTTTTTAAGTGAGGTTAAACTTGGGGGTACACAAGACAAAACAGACTCCTGAAAGAGATACAGTAGCCTGGAAAGGTTGAGAATCACTGATTTAGACCCTATTTCCATAATTTGTTTATGAGAATGTCATGTGGGACTGTGTCTAAAGCCTTACTGAAATCAAGATATATCACATCTACTGCTTCCCCACTATCCACTAGGCTAGTAACCCAGTCAAAGTAGGAAGTTAGGCTGGCTTGGCATAATTTGTTCTTGACAAGTCTCTTCTGGCTATTCCTTATAACACTATTATCCACTAGTACATACAAATTGATTGTTTAACAATTTGTTCTAGTATCTTTCCAGGTATTGAAGTTAGGTTGACTGGTGCATAATTCCCCAAGACCTCACTGTTCCCCTTTTTAAAGATAGGTACTATGTTTGTCATTGTCCCATCCTCTGGAACCTCACCCATCCTGAGTGAGTTCTCAAAGATAATCACTAATGGTTCTGAAATTGCTTCAGCAAGGTCCCTATAGAATGAGTGTCATCAAGATCTGCTGACTTCAACATACCTAACTTATCTAAATATTCTTTAACCTGTTCTTTCCCTATTTTGGCTTACATTTCTTCCCCCATGTTAATATTAATTGTGTAGAGTATTTGATCACCATTAACCCTTTTAGGGAAGACTAAGGGCTGGTCTACACTACCACGGTAAATCGATCTAACTTACACAACTTCAGTTACGTGAATAACGTAACTGAAGTCGACATAGTTAGATCCACTTACTGCGGTGGCTACACTGCACTGCATCAGTAGGAGTGCATTTCCCGTCAACTTCCTTTATGCTTCTCGGGGAGGTGGAGTACACAAATCGATGGTAGAGTGCTCTCCCATCGATTTAGCATGTCTTCACCAGATCCGCTAAATCGACACTTGGTACATCGATTGCAACAATGCCGATCTACTGGTAAGTTTAGACATGCCCTGAAGCAAAATTGGCATTAAACACTTCAGCCTCCTTGATGTCTTCTGTTACTAGCTCACTAAGCAGAGGACCTACACTTTCCATCATCTTTCTCTTGGTCCTAACGTATTTGAAGAACCTCTTATTCACTTTTTTGTCACTTTCTAGGTGTAAATTTATAAAGTGCCTTAGCCCTTCTGTTTTTCCCTATATGCTTGTGCTATTCTTCAGAACTCCTCCTTAGAAGTCCATCTATGCTTCCACTTTTTGTGAGATTCCTTTTTGATTTTCACGTCATTAAAGAATTCTTGATGGAGCCATACTGGCCTCTTACTATTCTACCTCTCTTTCCTTTGCACTAGAATAGTTTGCTGTTGTGCCTTTAACAGTATCTCCTTGAGAAACTGCCAACTCTTCCGAAGGAGGGAAATAAGTAACAAAGGCAACCAAAATGGAGCAATTAACAATTTACCTGTCAGTTGTTGGAATCAAATATAATAGTGGCTACTAATACTCTATTAAATGGTTTTACTGTATTAACTAGGTTGCGTGTTTACTGAACAGACATATGCTTGCTACAAGACAAAGAGCTTACATTTTCATCTAAATTGAAACACACAATATGTTAACAAATTTCAGATACATTATGTATAAAATACCAAGACATACCGATAAGTTAAACCTTTTTGCAATTGGTGACTTACATCTTCTAACAACAGATATCCAATATTTGGATAGTTATCTTAAAACAGGAGTGGTCAAACAACGGCTCGGGGGATGCATCCGGCCCTCCAGACATTTTAATCCAGTCCTTGAGCTTCTGCTAGGGAGCGGAGAGTGGGGTCGGGGGCTTGCATGGCTCCCAGAAGCAGCAGCATGTCCCCACTCCTGCTCCTACACATAGGGGCAGTCAAGGGGCACCGCATGCTGCCCCTGCCTCGAGCGCCGTCCCTGCGCCTCCCATTGGCCGGGAACCACAGCCAATGGGAGCTTCAGGGGGTGGTGCCTGCAGACGGTGCAGCGCAGAGAGCTGCCTGGCTGTGCCTCCACATAGGAGCCGGAGGGGGGACATGCTGCTGCTGCTTCTGGGAGCTGGTTGAGGTAAGCGCCCCTGACCCCCTCCCATGCCCCAACCCCCTGCACCACCCCTGATCCCCCTCCCAGCCTCCGAACCCCTTGGTCCCAGCCCGGAGCACCCTCCTGCACCCCCAACCCCTCAACTTCAGCCCCACTCCAGAGCCCACACACCAGCCAGAGTCCTCACCACCCCTCACACCCCAACCCTCTACCCCAGCCTGGAACCCCCTCCTGCATCCTGAACTCCTCATTTCTGGCCCCACCCCAGGGCCCATACCCCCATCCAGAGCCCTCAACCCCTCCCACACCCCAACCCCCAATTTCATGAGCATTCATGGCCCACCACACAATTTCCATACCCAGATGTGGCCCTCAGGCCAAAAAGTTTGCTCACCCCTGTCTTAGCAGGTCTGGCTGAGGGAGCACGACTCAAAAAGAGAGAGTGGTCTTGTAGTGCACCAAAGAGGAAGTTCTTAGAGTAGGGGGCCAATACAAAATGCAGCAAGATGAAAAGTTTGAGAAGAAACAAAGAAGGAAGTGGTCAGGCTGGAGGATCGACAGCAAACCAAAAAGAAGGAAATGAGAGCAGACAGGGAGTCAGGGTTATACAGAGCCATGAAGATGACTGTAATATAGTACGTACTGTCATACCTCACAGCATTCATATTACATTAAAAAAAAGCTGTTAAGAGAACATTCAAGTTGCGAAGTCAAGCACGCAAGAGTTAAGAAGTGCCAGAACTAAGGTCATCTGTGTAATCTTAATTAAGCTCCCTTGTGTGTATTCATTATGATGTGATCTTTAATTACATGTTCACATACTATTTTTTCCATAGGACCAGCTTCATTATATTATATTTTATGCTTCTTATACACACACATGCAGAATAGTGGAATTTTCCAAGATTCATTGATAAGGTCAATAAGAAACTAATCCAAGTCTATGAATTTAACCACACAAATACCCCAAACCAAATTACAAAAATATCTCCTCTTGATTACAAACTGTGGTATATAGATATACCAACAAACCCCGCAAATGGAGATGCAATAAAATAGTTCTATTAATATCAGTTCCCCAAACAGATGAGCAAAATAATTTCATTCAGGTAAGCATTGTAAGTATAGACCTGAACTGGACTGGACAGGACTTATCCACATTGTATAAATCCAGCAGATAAACTTCTTTTTTAATCTTGGAGAACAGGGCCATAAAAGAACAATTTACTCAATCTCACTTTCAAACTGAAAATGTATAAATAGATACATGGAAGGCACTAAGAGATACTCCAAGTAGATTTCATTTATTTGAGCTGCATAGTAACTGTTCATAATGTTGATGTATAATTTAGCAAAAGTGTACTGTCCTATTGCGTGAGGCAATAATCTGATTCCTAAATGGGTAAACCAAAGACCAAAAGGAGAGAAGTTTATCATAACAATGGAATTTGATTATTGCTAAGGAACACAGAGGTACGATTGTATTGTTGCTATTACAATAGAAGCTTACTGCCAAATTAATAAGTCCGATTTTTTATTTCGCAGTGCAAGAAGTTATGTCCTCCATTATGTTTCCAAAAAGTATGGGCAATTGAAGATACTCTAAAAATGCTAATGAAGTTGATGTCACACCAGTTACTGTACTGAGGATGAAGTAGCCAGAGTCAGTTTGCTGCCTGTATTCTAAACACAAAAGAGGGTATTTACTTGAAAGCTGAAGAAAATGCTATTAATGAGTCTCATATGGCAAGAATTCTCTCTTTAAAACCTGATTTGTCTCTTTTCTTGTAATAATATTTATTCCTTTCAGGTGCGCAGACATAAGTGAAGATACTATTTATCTATTTCAATCTGTTTATCATCCCTATATTTTTTAGGTCTTGTGACTTTTATCATCTCTATAAATAATTTATAAGATATATAATGACTTGCTGCAATTCTGTAATATGCTCAGTAGGAGTCTTTTAAAACACACACCGGAACTATATTAGACTTCTTCCTCCGTATCGTATCAGCTTTGGAATACAAACAGATTTTGTTCCAAAGAAGCCTGAATTTGTAACATGGAGGCTAAAGAGTGAACTTACAAAAAATAGTTTTAGGGTATCCAAAAGGAATTTGATTGAGCAATGAGAAGACATACAGGCACTAAAAGCAGAAAAATTTGTGATACACAAAGAGACAGTCAGCTTAAAATAAAGTCAGGCAGAAGCACTTATTCAAAAAAAAATTACCTAATACATTGTTACTTGGTATATTTAAAAGATTATTGTAACTGAATGAGAAATCAGAAAAAAAATATTTCTCACTATACTTTGTGTATTTGACAAAAAGTATAGTGAGAAATATTGTGTGTGTTTGACAGCATACAGTCCATTTTACTGTTGTAAAACCACCAAAGATTGGTAGAGAGGATTTGAGGATAGATACAATACCTACAACTATTTCTAATGTTATTTAATTTACTAGATTTCAAATTGACAGTGTCCGTTTAAGATTTGCAGCCTATTTATTTTTAAGACAAACTGTCAAGAACAAAAACTTATTGTGTGTGAGGACTGTAGTTATTTGTTACTTGTGTTACAACAGTCCCACATAAGGTCCAACAAAAAGTATTCCCACTTGCTGTCAATGCACAATATTGTATACTTTCAATTAGCTACCTCGAGACAGCATAGGGCAGCCAACTTTCTAAAGTCTGAAAACTGGATCCCCCTGGCTACCCTCTTTCCCCCAGGCCCCACCCCTGTTCGACCTCTTTCCTCGAGGCCCTGGCCCCCAAGGCCTTCCCTCCCCCCCCCCCCCCCCAGCCCTCAGTCGCTCGCTGCTCTTCCCCCTCAACTCCAGCATGAGCAGCCCCAAGGGACTTGCAAACCCCAGCTCCAGCAGACTGCCTGGGAGTGCAGGTCAGAAGAGTGCTGAGGCCACACAAGAGCAGCCAGGCAGCTCCGCTGGAGACCTAGGATGTGGCTCTGCTGCCCAGCAGCCCCCTGCCTCCCTCTGCACTGCCTGCCCAGCAGCCCCCTGGGGAATGTTCCATGCCCATTGGGAGACCTGTACCCCACTCACCGTGGACCATCATACTGTCCTCTGCTGCAGCCCTGCAAACCATGGTCCGCAAAGGGGCCACCTGCAGCCCAAGCCAGTGCACGTGTACTGCCACGGGAGCTGCCGCTTCAGGGCCAGGCAACAGGCTGCCGCTTCCACCCCACGCCCATGGTGACCAGACACTACCAGGTTCTCTTTTTGACCAGACTTTCCAGTTGAAAACTGGACACCTGACAACTGTAAGTCAGCAGAGTTCTACAACCAGAGGTCATACCACAGCTCCCCTCCTCCCCAGACCCTCACAGTTCACCCTTGGTTTGGCAATGCTCTGCAAAAATTACTCTCCCCGCTACTCTCGCATCCACTTGTCCAATTACTCTCATACCCAAACAACCTCCCTACTCTTTACACTCGCACCTGAAACTGACACACAGAGTTTGACATCTTTTAAACCTAATAGCCACAAGACTTAGACTACTAGTCAAAAACAGACACAGAAAATGGTGGTGACAGAAAGTGTGCCTTACTGTCCAAAAGCAACATGCAAATTCAAAACCAATCCTCCTCCAGCTGTCAGACAAAATTAAGGTATTGGGATACCTAAGAACATGTGATCTCTGAACTCTACTTGGGGGTGGGGGTACCACTTTTCACATTAGCCTCTGGGGTGAGGCATCTAATGAATTTCAAGCCCCCTTCTGAATCATTTCTGGCTATAGCAAGGGGTATTCATCCCCAGGCCAGACCTTCCTGAATCCTGCTGGGAAGGAATGACTATGAAAAGGACTTGGGGGACATGGTGGATAAAGGTATTAACAAGAAACAAAAGACCTAATAAAGTCCTTGGATGTATACACACAGAAATATCAAGTAGAAGTAGAGAAATTATATTACCTCTGTATTTGGCACTGGTACGACTGCTGTGGGACTACTGTGGACACCCTAACTGGACACAATTCAAGGGTGTTGATAAACTGGAGAAGGTTCAAAGAAAGGCCATGAGAATCGTTAAAGGATTGGAAAACACACCTTTATCATGAAAGACTCAAGGAGCTCAATCTGTTTAGCTTAAAGAGAAGGTTAAGGGGTGATTTGATCACAGTTTATAAGTACATACAGGTGGAACAGAAATTTGATAGTTGAGGGCTCTTCAATCCAGCTGATAAAGGTACAAGATCCATGGGCTGGAAGTTGAAGCTAGACAAACTGATGGGAAATAAGGCATACCTTTTATTTTATTACAGAGAAGTTAATTAACCATTGGAACAATTTATCAAAATGTGTGGTGGATTATTTTTAAAACAAGATTGAACTAGAGCATATGTTAAAATCCAAACAGGAATGAATTCAGGGCCAGGCCTATGTTATACAGGCAGTCAGACAGATGGTCACATTGGTCCCTTCTGGGCTTAGAATTTATAAATATCCACATCCCTAAAACGACTACTGCTGCCTTTGAGAGAGGAGGTGTAATAGCATTCAGGCTACATTTATTGTGAACATTTTTACATGAACCAGCTATCACAGAAGGGCAAAATAAGTTTTGCCTTCCTGATATGGGTTCTATACAAATGCAACAGGACACAGCCCTGCACTCCTGTCTTCTCGTATAACCCCTCCAGTTCTCACACCTCCAGTTTGTAACCCTTGCTGCGTACTTTGTGTTTTATCAATCATCCTCTTACACAGTCCCATACAGCAATTCTATTTACAGTGTCAGACAATCATAAGAGAGGGAAGAAATCTATCCACACAAAGATCTTCCTTTATGCTGGCCTCTCCCCTCCCCTTCCACTTCCTTCCTGTGCTCCTTTTCTACTCTTGCAGTTAATGGGCTAAATAGCTCATTAGCTCTCCCCAGCCCAGGCTGACTTAGTAATTAGCAACTCCTTCCCTCAGTCAGGCCCTCTCCAGGGGAACTAACTGGATTTACAGTGACCAGAGTGCAGGTTCAGCTGCTGGTTCTCAGTACAATGTCACACACCAACCTCCCTTGTCTAATGGAAAAGTTTCTCTTTCCCCAGGCTCTTCCTCCTTTACCAGAGGTACTGTTCTCCTTGAGTCCTTCTTTGCCCTCAAGGTGGTCCTCCAGGGTCCCCTTATAGGGTCCACCCATTCTCCACCCACAGAAATTCAGTTTTGAGGGGTGGGGTCACTCCCATAATCCAGTCTCAGCCCACAGGTCTTCATACCAGGGGCAATCTGGTGGGACACTCTCTCCACTTTCGCCCCCCTTGTTTTGGTAACAAAGCCCATTGGTAACACTCACCCTCCTGGTTACTCAGGGTCTCAGCTTACCCCAGGCCTCCAAACAGCTTGTGGGGTCCCTCCTTCCATTGTTTGGGTGACAGGGCTTCCAATAACCTCCCAACCCCTGCCAAGTTTGGGTTCTCCTTATCCCACAAGGCTAATTCTGCGTTTTTTTTCTTCCTCCCCACCCCCTTCTGTAAGAGGCCTCCATTGTCTTTACTTTCCCTCTGGCTTGTGTTTCTTTGTCTAGTGTTTTCCAATTCCTCTATGTCTAGCTTTTCCTTTCCCTTTCTCAAGGGTTTTACTCCTGCCCCACCCAATAGACTCTGGACCCCAATCTGTTTCCCTAATGGGAAGGAGCTCCAGTTGATACCTAGTACGATGGGATGGGAAAACATGTCCACAGCCACCACCCATTTCCATCTAAGCTTCCTACAAACCTAGAAGGGTACCTCAGCCATAGGGCAGAGTTTCTTATCCCCATGGATGCATCCAAGCCACAATCTTGCTCCTGGGAGCTTCCAGTGGGGCTTCACTTATGCCTTCTTGACTAATGCATAGACTGAGGCACTGTGTACTAGACACCTTTCACACCTCCTCCCCATCTTTACAAAAAGAGTAGGTAGCTTCTTTTTCCATCTATGCCCAAGAGTCTCTGCCCAACTGCAGGACTCTGCAAAACCACATTCCATATAAATCTCTTTCTTGTGTCTCCTTGCTGCCCACACCAAGAACAGACAATACCCCGTGTTGCAGCCTGAGTCCCCCTAAATTCTTCTCTCTTCTTTTCTATGATCTTTCCCACATTGGTTTCTCTGACGCTCCTCCCCAGACCTGGTCGTTTGAACTATCAATCCTCTTTCCTGGGGTTGTCCACCTCAGCAAATTCTTCTGAGAGAGTTTGACCACAGGATCTAGACTGACCGGCTGATGGCCCCTAACCCATACCCTGGTTCTTGGGGATACTCTGCAGGAACTCTTCTACAGTTAGTGCATCCGTGATCTCACCCACCATCTGAGGGTCCAGCCTCAACCAGCAGGTCGCCCAGTCCATCAGTTTCTGGGCAAAGTGATGGGGCTGTAACCCCCCATCCATTTAATGACCTGAAACTTTTGCCAGTATTTTTCAGTGGATAAGTTCACCTGATCTAGGATGGCCACCTTAACCACAACATAGGTCCATGCTTACTCACAGCCATGTAGGCCACTTGAGCTTCCCCTGTCAAGTAGGGCACTAACCATAGGGCCCAGGTTCCCTTGTCCCAACCTGCACCAATAGCTACTTTCAAAAATAACCAAGAATGTGTAGGGGTCATCCACAGGGTCGGGACCATCTTACAGAGGCCTACTGCCTGTGCCAGGCCGCCGTTCTCCACCGCAGGACTCACCACACCTTGAAGTAGAGGTTGTTGCATGAGAGCTTGCTCTCCAATAAAGTCCTGTAGGCTTTTCTGTTGCTCAGCCTACCAGGCAAACAAGGACTGTCTCTCCAGGTGGTGGGATTGCTGGAAGGCCTGCACGGTCTCTTGCACCTCCTTCTACTAGCCATTGCAACAATGTCCTCCATCACCCAGGCTACAGAACCTTTGCACCAACTCCCCTGTTAGTTTCTCAGCACAGATAAGGCAGATCCTGGACAAGTCCTTATTTGTGACAGGGCAGAGCCCTTCACTCCCATCTTCTCGTACAAATGGCTCTGACACCTCTGGTTTGTAACTACCATTGTACATTTCGTGTTTTATCAACCACCACCCTCTTACAGTCCTGTGCAGCAAGTCTATTTCAAGTGTCATATAATCATAAAAGAGGGATGAGATCTCTCCATTCAGAGAGCTCCCTTTACCTTTGCACTGGTGCTCACTCTCTTCCCACTTCCCTGCCCTGTACTTCCTTCCTATGCTCCTTTTTCTACTCTGGAAGTTAACCAGTTAATTAGCACCTTAGCACTCCCCAGCCCAGGCTGATCTAGTAATTAGCCATTCCTTCCCTCTCTCAGGCCCTCTCCAGGGGAACTAATTGAATTTACAGTGACCAGAGTGCTGGTTCAGCTGTTGGTTCTTAGTACTTCGTCACAACAAACACTAAGATCTCTTACTAGCAGAGCTATAAAATGCCACAAATCTTAAGATAAATATCAGAACATTTTAAAAGGAAGTTATGGGAATGCATTTATATCATCCACCTACAGTTGTGAGGTTAACAAATGCAATACTTTCATTTTCATTACTCACTGTAATATTTTGATTTTTTTAAATCATATTTTTTTTATCATTGAGACCTAGAACTTATGGCCAATTTCAGCAGCTTCTATATACAGATGGCTAATTAGCTTTCTCTAAATGTATTATCAGAGGACAGGCTAGAATTTTAAGGTGATTTATCCCAGGAGAAACTGAACCCCAGATGTGATCGTCCAATGAAGAAAACACAGTTGCCCCAGTGATTTTATAGCAAAACCTTTTTTTTTAAGTAGTATTATATATATACACTGTATATGTATACTCTCCAGTCTAGGGCCAATGGATTTCATTATTTAATTTAGTTACTGTCATTTGTCCTATTTCGTAACACTAACGCTAAGTATTCACATTATTTTTTAATGATCTAATAGTGCATATGTGTGTTCCCTCTGATCACACACACACACACACCCCCCACAGGGTATATTACCCAGCGGAATTGTTGCTCAAACAGCAAGGGGAGCTAATCAGAGCAAAACTGAGTTTAGGGGGTTTAGCGCTGACTGTGGGAATTTGCCACTTCTTTTTACTGTCTGAAAGCTCAGCATGCCATCACAGTGGAAGAAAGGCTGCTGTATGTTGTGTGTGTTACTTCACTCCCTCAGGAACAAAACTGCTGCTCTGGTCTGACATGCACTGACAAATCCCAGATGCATTGACTGACTGGAAATGTTTGGGTCCTGTTTGTTCTAAATTTAATTTTTCTACAGCTTCTATCACTATACTATCTGAGCATCTTGTACACATAAATGAATTATCTTCACAAAAGGCATAGACAGTGATATCCCCATTTGACAAATGGAGAACTAAGGTACAAAGAAGTTATTTGCCCACAGTGACACAGAATGCCTGGGCCAGAGTCAGGAACAGAACCCAGACCTCCAGAGTCCCCAACAAATGCTTTAACCGCAAGATCGTCCTTTTTCTCAACTCCAACCTGAGACTGAAAGAAGTCTTCTACTAAGCATTTGTTGTAAAGACAACTAAAGGATGAGACACAAATGGATGAATTTGTATGCTGGCCCTCTAATTTGCTAAATCCTCCTCTGGTTCCACTCAACTGCTTGAGCAACATGCTATGCTTGAGGACAACTGCACATGGCTGACTGTGTAGTAGATGCTCTCCCTGAAGTATAAAGTTATCTATTTTGCAAATCCACTGTTCTATTAACAATTTCAAAGGAGCTTATGTGAGATAGATCTATAATTCAGAGATACATAGAGGGAAACTGAAGTTGGAGGCTTCAGAGCAGACGTACTGGTCAATGAAACACACATTTTCCATTTCACTGGTCTAAGCTAGGTTTCTGACCATCCCAGGTGGCAGAATTTTTCCTTGAGTGGCTGAGGAACCACTCTCCCATCAAAGATGGCCCCAAAAGAATAGAACATCTATACATCAGTCATTAAGCTATCAGAAGAATAAAGGCTTCAGTCAAGAATCTATATGCATAAGTGTACTTTCTCTTTAGACAGTGTTCCTGAAATATCATTTATCTGATATGCAATTTTTTAAAAGCAGGTATACCATTAAATCTAAAAATAGAATTATAGATGTAAAGATTCTAAAATAAAGTTATATATAAAAGAACACTCTAAGCTCAAATGATGTAGCTATTGGGGAAAAATCCCAGATACATTTCCAAGAGCAAAAGGTGAAGAAAGTAGCTCAAGGAATACAACAAACAATTTACTTTTGGATGCGATTTTTTTTTTTTTTAAGTGTTCAGTAGTATGTCTTCATTATATATATTTTACAGGTTAAATCTTGGCATTTTAAATTCCAAATTTGACTTGAAATTAAAGCTGTGCCTTGTGACAAAATTTCAGCAGCATAAAACATATGTTGGCTGTCAGGTGTCCATCTTGTAAAAATTCCCATCAATCTGTTCACCCTTAGCAGGAACATACTGCTTTTAATAATTTCCAGCCATTCAACATGATATAGTACGATATACAAACAAATTGGCACTTGAAAAAACAGCTTTATTTACAGGGACAGTTTTGTGAATAAAAACTACAGCAGCATTTTAGTCCTCTCACCTTTTCAACATGTTTGTATGGCAAAAGCATTAATTTGCTCAGTTACAAGCGTATGAATTACAATCAAGGTTCTAAAATGTAAGCAGTAGGTTTCTACCTTTCACCTTCCCCTCTCTTCTCTATTCCATCTGCAGTCCCTTAATACAAGAATCTCCAGGGCAACTCCAGCTGTGATCAAGCAACAGTCCCTATAATCTATTATAATCTTTGTATTTGTTCTGGCTATTATGAGACTGGGCCATATCAGTGGCCTGTTTAACCTGGATTCAGAGGATAGTGTCTCCTCTTACCTCTGTACAGCTGTCCTTCAAGACATACTGTAAGTTACTTTTATTATTCATTAACAACATTGCACACAGCACTGTACAGATATGCAGGATACATATGCCCTGCTTCAGGGAGCCTTCATGCAAAAAGCCAACCACAGGTAGAGCGTCAACCACATCAGGGTTGTTTTATATAAACACTTTTATATAGAAGTGTTATATGTTCCAACAACCAAAACATATACTGGTTCTTCCCCACTCCCAATTGTTCTGTACATTTAGAAGCATGACAATAATTATTTCCCGATGAGTTTGTTTCTCTTGGACAGACATTTTTACTCCCACATCTATGCACACACAATTCTAATTATATGGCCCTTCACATCTGCTGGTGATTATCTTCTGGGTTCTAATATTGAGAAGATAGGCCTTAAACATACCACTCAAAAGAGAAGCTGGGCCATAGCACTTATGTCCAGCTCCACTGTCTCAGATTCATTCAATTTCCTACCTGACCTGCCCATAGGGTGACCAGATGTCCCAATTTTATAGGGACAGTCCCGATATCTGGGGCTTTTTCTTATATAGTTGCCTATTACCCCCCACCCCGTCCCAATTTTTCACACTTTCTATCTGGTCACCCTACCTGCTCAAGCACATCTTTCTCATGATGGCCCCAGACAAAGACCCCCAGGAAAGGGATGCACAATGGCCACCTCGAGGCTTCAGTAGAGGTCAGAGTGCCTACTCTGCTACATCATGGAAAAGCAAGTCAGAAAGTCTCCATCAAAACAAGATTTCAACAAAGGGTGGGGGTGGGGGGGAAAAATGTGTTTGCAAAATCTGACAACTCCCTCCACCTACCATCCATTCCCAGTTTTCTGACCAGCTCTGCCACTACACTGTGCCCAGGGAGGTGGCAAGTAGCAGAGGTTTCAACTACTCCCAAGCACAGCAGATACCTCCATACCATAGTTCATGGAGCTTAGCATGTTGTCAGCATGGCTGATTTGGAAAAGAGAAAAATCCTTAAAAAAAAAAAAGTAAGTGTCCTGAATTAATCCTCCCTGTTCTACTAGATCAGAGTCTCTCCTTCTCCAACACA
Organism: Natator depressus; assembly: GCF_965152275.1. Classification (NCBI taxonomy): domain Eukaryota; kingdom Metazoa; phylum Chordata; order Testudines; family Cheloniidae; genus Natator; species Natator depressus. Next base: position 190,067,831 of record NC_134235.1, on the reverse strand, counting down.
TTTATGCAGTTGATAAATCCTGTTTTTCCTCTACATCTACATAAAGTCTGCCTGGTCCACTGTCAAAACCCTCAAACAGGCCTTAATTTTCTTCTCAACTATTGCAACCTCCTTGTTTATGGAATCCCAGACTTACCCTTCTGATCCATTCTAAATGCTCCCATTAAAGTCACTTATCTTGCCTTCTGCTCAGCCACATCCATCTCATCTTCAAACCCCTTCACTGAAGCTGCTTCTGACATCAAGCTCAACGCTCTTGCCTTCCTAGCTCCTGCTTCCGTTCTCTCACCCCTTCTGTTTAAATGCCAACTTCTACTGGTTCCTATGCCATCTTCCATGCTATGTGATGGCCTTAGCCTCTTTTCTAATGCAATCCATTATGCCTCTACTCTTTCTTCCTTTAAGTCCCTCCTCAAAATAGAGCTCTTCCAAAAAGATCTATAAACCCTAATTTAAGTGTTCATAAAATAGTCTAAAAATAAAGTGTAACTTTGCTCACATCTTCCATCCTTTGTCTACTTGTAAGCTGAGACAGGGACCTTATTCTCTTTTGTCTGTAAAGCACCCACCATATCTATGAATAGTAATTATAGCAACACTGTTCTGCAAAACACCCCGGAAAACGGTTGCTGACATTTTTAGGAGGTGCCATAGCAGCAAGTACAGTCAGAGTTACACGACAGCTGGGAAAAAGAGGTAGATCACAAGAACAATGCAAGGACATGGTGGCTCTTTCTTCAGTCACATAAGAATTGTTTGGGATTGAGAGAATTAGTTTCTTTTCTGGAATACACTTCCCGTGATTTCTGAGGTGAGAGCAGTCGGACTGCAACTGCTCTTCTAGCGAGAGGCAATGAACAGGACTGTGGTAGCACTCCAGCAGGGGGAGTATGAGCTCAAATAAAAATAAAGTACAGCCTAGACTGCGCCTCTGTTGAAGAATGAGCATATCTAACTCAACAATGATGCCCAGGAGGAGGAGGATCATGTTCAAGAAACAATAAGGGTTACAGGACAGTTAGGATATGGCTCTCGGAGAGAAAACTAAGGATACACTGAAAAAAAGTGATGTAGAGAATATTTATTGAGTTATAAAATAAAGTACGAGGGAGAACTTATTTAATCAGTGTCTTCTCCAAGAGAATTCAGAAGAATAATGAACTGAATACATCCTCTCTCATCCACACAAAGTAGAAGTAATAACATCCAACAACTCGGAATTCATCTGTTTCTGTGTCAGTTTTGCATTCATAATGATCTTTGCCCAGCCAACAGCATGCAAGGATCAGGGATTTATTCATGTTTGCAAAGAAAACCTTCCAGATTTAAAAGGTTAGAAACATTTTCATTTAAAAAAAAAGAGAAAAAGCTTAGAATTTACACTTAGCATGGAAAGATTACTACTTGACTTGAGCAGGTGGATTTTCAGGACTTGTTTAGAATTTTTTACTGAGCTACTTAAAATCAGGATGGTAAACCACAAGCTCTTGTTTAAAATATGGACTGAAACTCTCCCATGCACACCTAAAAAGTAAATCCAACCAGAAATATTTTATGACAGTGCATCAACTACAGAGAATATAATTATCACAATTACAGAGCAGAAAAATTAGATGCCTTTGCATCTCATGACACCCACAGGTGTGTGATCACGTTAAGGTGCCCATGCTTCAGGCCAAATCTGGCTCTTCTGCTCTCTGGATTCTTGCCAGTATAGACCTAGAGGGATTTAATGAATCCAGTTGAGTAGTTTCGGATTTTTACTGATATTACAAAACAAGTTTTTAGCCATCCCTATCTTGTTTATTGTTTAAGTACTTGCTCCAATATTTAAAAAGAAATAGTTTGAGAGTGACTTTTCCTTCTGCATGTTTTAAACTAAACAACAGTCTTCCTCATTTTCAGATTAGGCTGTTTCTGAGGCTACTAGACTGCAGTGAAGAGAATCATTTTTTAAATAAAAGTCAGTACACTCTCACAGGATTCACTTAACAGGATGCCAAATGAAGTAACTTCACGAAGACCACCAATTCATCTTGAGACCTGCCATTGTTTCAGCTAATGCAAGTTAAGATTTTTTTTAAATGAATCTATATGTAGTACACCAAATGAAAGAGAGCAAACACTAAATTGTGTTGGGTACCTTTTTAAAATAGCAATGCCTGTGGTATATCTGTAAAGAAAATATCAGTGAAAATGTGATTCACAGTAACTGCATTCCTAAAGGAATTCCTGTTTCATTTAGATTTTAAAAGATAATCCTGGCATTCAAAAAGCAGGTGTTGGGCATTCTAGAGGCTTTTCAATTTGAGCATAATACGGTAGACCTTAACATTAAATGTGTTAGGATTATATAGGTTAGTGGATAAGGCCAAGTGACATAAAGGCTACTGATATCTGATCACAGGATTTGGAGTAAGTACCTTTACATTTATTAGACTTTTTAAAGTGAATAACAGTTTTGGTAAACTCTGTCTCCAGGGCCCCAGTCCACAAATGGTACTGACCAAATGACAAATATTCAAAGGGCAAATAAACATGTAAACAATTACCTGATACTGAACTATAAACTGAGTTTGGGGTGTTATAAAAAGAGCTACTTCATAAGTTTTGCTTTTTGTTGGTATTGTATTTATTTTAAACTTTGATTTCTAGAAAATCCTCCACCCCGAACAAATCCTTTTAGATTCAGTATAGTTTGCGATCCCTGATCGAATAACCCAACTATAATTCAGCAGAACAGCTCTACTGATGATATAAACTTCTTGAGCAAAAATATAAACATAGCATAGCGACTGAAAAAGTGTACTAACACAGCATGAAAAAAGAAACATGACTGCTACAACTTGCAATGTCATTTAATCTATTAAAACAGAATTATTTAAACAAGCATATTTTAAATTGTATTGTTTCTCCTGATGTTTTCAGAGAAGGTAAGCATTATAAATTAAAATTATGTCTTTGTGTTTCTTGTTAATGGAAGTCTTGTACATTTGGAAATTGACTCCTATAATTACCATCTAACTGTTAAATTGCCACAATGCCCAGAGACCCAGTCAGGAACTGATTGTGCTAGGCACTGTCCAAACACAATGAAGATGCAATCCATGTCCCAAAAAATTTACCATCAGAGGTCTCTATTCTGCAATCAGATCTGTGACATCAGACCCTTAGATCAAAGAAGAGTTCCATTTAATTGGACAAGGATCCACCCACATACGTCCCATTGCCCAACTGAAATCTAAGAAATTACTCATTACTTTTGCAAAAATCGGTCAGATACAAAAGTAGCCTTTAATTTTCAGAGTTATGCTATCAAAAAGATTTTTTTTTTTTTAAGAGGAAGATTGTCACCAAGTAGGGGACTACGTAATTCAAGAGATAGGTAAGAAGACAGACCTTTCACCTCCAAGAGTCCTGACCAAATCCAACGTATGACAGTAGCAACTGAGCTATTACCACCCGATGGCTGGTCAGTGGCCTACCAAATGAGTTGATTAAACCAATCCAGTTGTTCCAGGATTGGTGTCCCCAACACAAACACACTACATGTAGCATATTTGTTGGCAGTTATGACAAGGGAACCAAGCCAGAAAGCAGTAGTGGATTGGGGAAACACTAACACAGGCAAACACTGGGTCTTTATTGAACAAGAACATTGTGGCAATGTAAATATCACTAAGTAACCATGGGATTAATTTTCAAAGTCATACCCTCCAGAAATTTATACATATCCTTTACCAAAGGCTGCTCTGTGGGCTTGGGATAGAACTAGAGATAAGATAAGCTCTTTTCCTTTGCCAATGAAACCCATTGCAAACAATCCAGATCTTAACCCAAACCACAAACCAGAGACCTTTAAATGTTTCTAACTCATTTAGAGACAAAAATCTAACTTTAACTGCCCCACTCTCCTGTGGTACTAGTACTGTCAAGTTAGCCATTATGTTTCTCAAGTTTCTAGAAAAAATATTTTATACAGAATGCTAACTTTAATAGAAATGATGGTATCTGGTTATTTAGGAAACAAAAAAAAATATAACTAATTTAGATCAACCTTTTCAGACAACTTTCCTAACAAAAGAATCTCCATATGTGACATGCCTGGAAAAGGATCTGGATATACAAATTACCCAAGAGAAATGAGGTTTGATCCAGAAAAGAGGGCCAGCAATCTCAGTCTGCAGCACAATAAAAGAACATTTATGTAAGATATTGTTTCAGTCTCACACTAGTCAGATTAAAAAAAATAGAGAGAGATTGAATGGTGATAAATGTTGAAGAAACTGTGGTGAAAGAGGAGATGTTATGCATATATGGGGGACATGGCTAATCATAGAGTATTGGGATGCAATCCATAACCAAATATCACAAATTGTTGGATATATATATTACCAAATGATCCACTGGTAATCCTCCTGGGGGCTTCCTACTGGAAATGATAACACAAAGGGAAACAAGGAATTAATTGCTCAATTGTCTGCAGCTGTTCGGCTATTAATAGCATCTCACAGGAAAAAGAAAAAATAGTCTAACTGTAGGGAACTGGTTAAAAAAATAATAATAATAAATAATAATAATAATCTGGGAGGTTGCTATTATGGAAAAATTAACACACCAATTATGTACCTGGCAAAATAGAGGACAAATAGATACTTAGACATTTTGGTTACCTTTTATTCAATACTCAAGGGCAAAAAACTCAGCGCACTTGTCCAATTTTTTTTTTTTAATATTAACATTTGATAGACATGCCTGTCTGTTAAATATGTGTAATCAAAAATTTCACACAATTTAATAAAATCACAAGAAACAACATGATGCTCACTCTGTAGTGTGCTAATATCCTGTAAAAAAGAGAGATCTGGTTACTATATTTCCATTTGTCCCTCTAAACAGAAGCTCGCTGTTGTAATGATTATTGGTTTGTTTCTGATATTTACACGGCAAGGATTTGTAAACCTGTTAATACTTCCTAAACAAATCAATAGTAAAAAAGGAACCAACGCACACCTTCCAGCTTGGGGATGAGGAATGCTATAACTGGGTCTACAGTAGCAGTTTGGCGGGGGCAGGAGGGCAGTTTTCCACCACTTCCACTTCTGATTCAGCTCCATAAGCGACAGCAACTTTGGAAGCTCCAGCGGTGATAATGCTCCCATGGACACTAGCATTTTTATTACTGTGTCATTTAACACTGTTTACAGCATATCTAAATGACACAGTGTTAAAAACCACGGTCTGCTGAACATTAACAGCACTATTTCTTCCACAGCTGTTACCACTGGCTAGGCATGCTGATGTCAGCAACTGTAGAAATTTTTTGCCTGATACAGAAAAGGCCCCGTGTAGAAGTTTACCCTGTTCTATAGGTAGAGGTCCTCACTCTCCACAACTGCCAATCTAGTACCTTTCATAAGCACAAAAATCTAGTTATTTAAAATAAAAGGGAAAGGGGATGAAGTTTGCTAACCAGAAGTGAAAGAATAATAATAAATCCTCTCTGCCCAATTCCATTACAGTAGACTCCAGTACAGCACTATTAATACCACAATCCCAGTTGTAATAACAATTTAGGCCCTGATCCTGTACTGTGTTGGGTCCGAGCAGATTCTCATTGCAATCAGTGAAGTTCCTTGCCTGAGTAGCAGTCTGTTCATACCCAAAGAACTGCAGGATTAGGACCTTGGTCTCTGTGTCCATGACGAAAATAAATTAGACTTGTCAAATCAGGACGTAATGAAATTAAAACTTTTTTTCTTCTTATGAATTGTCTCATTCCCCCCTCCAGTAAAATGATCACCACAGAAAATACTATTTTTCTATTATCAGAGGGGTAACCGTATTCTGGATCTGTGAAAGTGGCAAAGAGTCCTGTGGCACCTTACAGACTAACAGACATATTGGAGCATAAGCTTTCGTGGGTGAATACCCACTTCTTCAGATGCATGTCTATGTACTTCTTAGTGCTAGTTTCTTAACTGAAGCAAGACATTTTATTCCATAGTTATTTTTTTTAAAATTTTGCAGAATAAGGAAGTCAAAAGTAATACATTACAGTATATAGTTTAGATCTATTTTCTACAGAACAAGGTTGGGGGGAGGGAGAATGAACTAGAAACATGTCAAGCACACTATTCACAGAAAGAAAAGGAGTACTTGTGGCACCTTACAGACTAACTAATTTATGTGAGCATAAGCTTTTGTGAGCTACAGCTCACTTCATCAGATGCATGCAGTGGAAAATACAGTAGGGAGATTTTATATACACAGAGAACATGAAACAATGGGTGTTACCATACACACTGTAAGGAGAGTGATCAGGTAAGGTGAACTATTACCAGCAGGAGAGAAAAAAAACCTTGTGTAGTGATAATCAAGGTGGGCCATTTCCAGCAGTTGACAAGAACATGTGACGAACAGTCGGGGGGAAAAAATAAACATGGGGAAATAGTATTACTTTGTGTAATGACACATCCACTCCCAGTCTTTATTCAAGCCTAATGTAATGGTGTCCAGTTTGCAAATTAATTCCAATTCAGCAGTCTCTCATTGGAGTCTGTTCTTGAAGATTTTTTGTTGAAGAATTGCAACTTTTAGGTCTGTAATCAAGTAACTAGAGAGATCGAAGTGTTCTCCGACTGGTTTTTGAATGTTATAATTCCCGACGTCTGATTTTTGTCCATTTATTGTTTTACGTAGAGACTGTCTGGTTTGGCCAATGAACATGGCAGGGGGGCATTGCTGGCACATGATAGCATATATCATATATCACATTAGCTGCTACTCTGAAACCTATTCACAGAAAGTTATTTCTTCCATCCCTCTAACTGCCTAAACACACACACACACATCATACACATATTTACATTATATGTTCAAACACCAGGCTACTTATCAGACCTCACTTGCAAAACTGCCACCATGAAGATATACCAGCCCAGGCACATGATCTACTCGGCTTCCCCTAATGACAATGGAAATACTAACGAGATCCCATCGCCCACGTAGAAGAATGAAAGAGGGATCAGGCCCGTGGCCAGTGGCTGAGCGGAATGGTGCCAGGCTGGGCTACACACACACACCACGCCACCGGCCTAACGGGCCAGGGTCCCTCAGCCAGCTCCGCAGAGCGGCATCTCAGGGGGACCGGCGCGTCCGAGGTCTGGGCGAGCCGGGAAACAGGGTGTCTCACGGGGCTGGTCAGCGGAGGACTCAGATAAGGGGCTCCCGCCTCAGAGAGTGCCGGGGTACCCAGGCTGAGAGGGCGCCCCGCGGCTGTGCGCGCCCACGCGGGGGGGCAGCTCCCACCTCGGGGTCGGGGGTTACCTGCTCTGCCAGCCCTGGAGGAGGTTGGTGTATTTGCTGAGCGCTCCCTCCAGCGTCGGCTCCCTCCTGCGGCCGCTGCCGAGCGCCGGCCTCTCTCCGCTCCCTCCCGGGCTCGCGGCTGCCGAGCCCGGGCTGCTGCTGCTCCCTCCTCCGCCGCCTTCCAGCCTGCCCGCCGCTGGCCGGCCCGGCAGCCCGCGGCCCAGGGAGGAGGGAGACGAGCCCGCCGACGTGGGGCGGCTGCTGCTCCGGCTGCTGCTGTTGCTCCCGCCGCCACCATCCCCGCTGCTACTGCCGCCGCCCTGCGCCGCCGCCGCCTTCTCCATGGAGCCCGCGGCGCAGGGTCCGAGCCCGCCCGGCCGCGGCTGCTGCGAGTTCCCGGGAAATGCCTGACTCACGCGCGGAGCAGGAGTGGCCGGGCCAGTGGGGGAGCCGCCGAGCCCGCCCCCTCCGCCCGTTACTAGAGCAAGTTGGGGCGGCGGCTGCAGAACTACCCCCAGCGCCGAGAGACGCAGGAACCCCCGCCCTGGTTGGCAGTTGCTCGGGAGGCTGCTGGCCCGGCCTGGAAGAGTCCGAGCCAGGCCTGAGAGAGAGCGCACAGCACGCGGAGCGACAGCCAGGGAGAAGAGCACAACTCGGTGTGTAACACACAGCAGCAACAGCGCATAACACACGCATACACACCATGTAACAGCCAGGGAGGAGAGCACAACTTGGTGTGTAACACACAGCATACACACTGCATAACAGCCAGGGAGGAGAGCATGACTCGATGTGTAACACACACACAAACATACACACCGTGTAACAGCCAGAAAGGAGTGCACAGCACGGTGTGTAACACATAGCAGCACCACTACCAGTGAGGAGAGCACAGCACTGTATGTAATACCCAGCAACACACATACAGCATAACACTCACTGAGGAGAGCACAACACAGTGTGTAACACACCACATACATATACACTGAATACCAGCCAGAGAGGAGTGCACAACATGCAATGTTTCACACAGCACTGCCCACCACAGAACACACATAACATGACAGCCAGAGAGAGGAGTGCACAACACAATGTGTAACATAGCACTTCACAACACACACACACAGTATGTAACACACATAGAAGCGTGCACAACACACGCACATACATAAGCAGTATTGCCATCTCCAATCATTCAAGAGCCATGAGTCAAATATTGTAAATCCACCAAAAATCATGAGATTGGCTTAAAATCATGGTGTTTTTAATTATAAATTGGAAGGGGTTCTTTTGCTTTTGGTTTCTGAGCTTATAGGATGCAGTTAGGTCATCTTTTCTACACAACCATGAGGGCTAGAAACTTTTTATTTAAAAAGAAATGAGAGCTTAGATTCTCTGTCTTTTTGTTCTATATTTGTACAGCACCCAGCACGCTGGGGTCCTGGTCCATGATTGTGGCTTGTAGGTGCTACAATAATACAAATAATAAATAATAATCATGCAGTCTCTTCATTTCAATAGCAGGGATTTGAAGAAGAAAAAACAATGTGAGACAATCAAATCACCAGAGCTGGCAACATTGTAAAGGCAAGCTAACCACAACACACACACTGTGTGCACAGCAATCAATGCATAACACAGAGAGAGTAGTGCTCTACTTCAACACAAAGTGTATAACAAAGGAACACAGCACTGAGTATATAGCACATGGAAACAAGTGATAAACCTGCAGTGAGAGAGGCCTTGTGTTTCAGGAACAGGAGCTCTGAGTACAACGCCTGCTTTTGTCACAGACTCCCTGTGTAATCTTGGGCAAAGTACTTAATCTCCCTATACCTCAGTTCTCCATTGTAAAATGGGGATGGTAATACTTCCCTGTCTCTTAGGTGTTGTGAAGATACATTCTTTAATAAGTCTGAGCCACTCAGATGCTACAACAATGGGGAACATATAAGTACCTAGACATATCAGACACAAAGGAGTGTAGAAAAACAATAGTGTGTCCATATCAACACATACATCAACATGGGAAGTCTGGGACAGTTCTGAGAGGCTGCAGAACCTGTGGCTGCAGGAGGCACCCACAGGCAGACAGTGTGCTAGAGTTGTGTGGTGGCTTATTCACTCCTCTTGTAGGCATCATGTAAGGAGTGAGTGGGTAAACTGAGCTTGGGCTGTGCCTTAAATTATGGAGCTGAAGATTGCTTACCTCCTAGGCTCTGGCCCTGTGCAGATTAAAACTATCTGGCATGGCACTGAGGAAATCTCCTGACAGCTGAATGAGACATATGGCAGCAAGTGGTGGTGGGGAAGGAAGATATTTTACATTTGAGTTGGTGGGCAGGAGAGGGGCCAACTATGCTTCCCCTGCTGGCTACCAGTTGCCTCACCAGCTGCCCCAATTGAGGTCATCCTCCTGTCCACTTATGGTGTTCCTTTCTGTGGGTTCATCTAAGCCCCTGCCCTCCTAGCCACTTCATGCTACTTTCAATTAAGGGCTTCATCATAGAAATGTAGGGCTGAAAAGGACCTTGAAAGGTCATCAAGTCCAGGCCCTTGCACTGAGCAGGACCATCAGCCCCCTTTGGGCAACTTCATATTGTCTCTGACTAGGTCTTCCTCCAGGGCCCCCTTCTTCTCCTTATCACTTCTTCTGTCCCCAACTTGGATCTTCTGTGGGGTCCTTTCAGCAGGTGACTGCTTCTTTATTTTCATGTCCTCTCATTCCTTACAGCTAACCAATCCCTCCACCTCAGTCAGCTTTCTTTGTACCCCCAGTCAACCTATCCTCATTAATAGAAGTTGTATGTACTTTTATAAAATAAATGAAACAATAGTATCCAATTTCAATTATAAGCGGGAGTGGGACAAATAATTATACAGGGCAACCCAATTGAGGGGATATGCAGGGGGCTCAGATGTGTTTAGTTGGCTTAAGTACTTATTTGCACCTATTACCATAGTTTTTGAGCACCTCACAATCTTGTTAATGTATTTATCCTTACAACATCCCTGTGCGGTAGGTAAGTACTATTACCCCTGCTTTACAGATGGGGAAGTGGGGTACAGGGAGACTAAGTGACTTGCCCAAGGTCACACAGGAAGTCTGTGGCACAGCAGGGAATTGAACCCAAGAATCCCAAACTGGTGCCCCAATCATTGCATCATCCTTCCTTTCTGCTTGAAACAGCCATGCACAGAATTCACAATAGACAGAATGTATATGCGCACAGACACATAGAAGCTCCAAATTAATGTAAATATTCACACACAGTGCATAAATGATCACAACACAGGGTATATATTAATATGCACACAGAGCGTATAAAGTCACCCATCCAGGGCATAGATTTACACACAAACAGTGGAAAGCAAGTGGTGGTGGTGTAACCCAGGAGAAGAATCAACCCTTTCTGTGGTTAATTTGTTTATTAGTAAGGACTGTGTGAATATTTGTGTTTGTTATTTTACTCTACATTCTCATTTTGCTTTAAACCAACACATTCTCCGAGCTAACCTATACATACATATAATGTGTAATTTTGTACTCTCTGTGTGTTACTCTACACACTGTATGAGTATTCATGTATACTCTTGTGTGATCATGTATGCACTGTGCAAATATTTAACACAGAGAACATACAAAGTTTAAAAAACACAAAGAATGTATTTTAGTAAAATAATATACAGTGAGTCAATTACAACAGAGTATACAGCTTAATACAAATATTCACACACAGTGCCTACATTCTCCGGGGGGAGGGGCAAACATACACGGGGGGGGGGGGGGAGATTCTCCTATCATAACAATTTACACTGAAGTAAATGTAAATTTACTCCCTCATGGGGAGTTATGCCAGCAATGTAAATTTACTCCCTAATGTAATGTAAATTTAATGTAATGTAAATTGCAATGTAAATTTACTCCCTAATGTAAATGTAAATTTAATTCCCTAATGGGGAGTTATGCCAGCAATGTTGGTTGTATTCATGGCCCTGTTTAGTGCTCCAAATGGTATTGTCAGGCCTCCTTTAAGATATGTCTGTCTACACTGCAGTTGGAAGGTGTGATTCAAAGCACAGCTAGGCAGACTCACACTAGCTCAGCTCAAGCTAGCAGACTGAAACTAACACTGGACATTGCAGCACTAGTGATGGCTTGGGTTAGCCACCTGAGCTCAGACCAAGGGGGCTGGACAGTACTGGACTTGGGCAGGTAGTCCAAGCCAGTGCCACAATGTCCACATTGATATTTTTAGCGCAGTAGCTCAAGATGAGCTAGCATGAGTTGATCTACCCATGTGGATCAACAGTTTGCCTCTTGGTTCTGTTTTGCTTATTTGCTTTTCCAGCCAAATTCCTCCTCTTCCTTTGCAAGTCATAATGCCGGGTTCACAAACTTTTTCTAGTTTAGCTAGTAAGAATGGCAACACAAACATTTGAAGGAACATGGGGGAGGCAATTGCTTACTGGATGGAACTTGAAGAACATCTGGAAAGGATTCTACAATTGACAAAGGTATGCAAACCTGCTGTCAGATACTGTGGTACAATATTTTGTATCATCTCCTGGATATTTTGCTATACTTAAGTGAGAGGTTCAAACAAGAAACTAGACAGCCCTTGTAATGGTGATTTTTTTTGCGGGGGGCGGGGTTACTTGAATTGCTTGCAAGGTATGATACTATGTTGTGAGATCATGTGGAAGCTATTAGGGCTGATACCATAAAGGTGACATACTTATCAACCTGAATTCAAAGTGAATTTATCAGTAGGATTACAAGAAAAGTACAGTGGACTATTTTTGACCAGGTTAGGAAAGCTAAATATTTCTGCATTGTGTTTGAGTGCACTCCAGACCTCTCTTGACTGGAACAAAATGTCTCAGGTGTCAAAGTATGATTGAGGTTTCAAAAGATGGAAAGGTTTTTGAGAGCTTTGTAGATTTTATTGATATTCACACTGGCACAGCTCCCCTTTGTCAGAGCAGGTAGGCCCAATTGAGCATAGGCGCCAAGTGGTGGGTGCTGAGCAGCCACCGGCAACCCCCCTTCAGCTCCCCTTTTCCCCTAGCACCTCCCACCTGCCGGCAGGCCCCACTGATCAGCACTTCTCCCTTTCCTCTCTCCCCATGCCTCAAGCCCGCCACGATCAGCTGTTTCACAGCATGCAGGAGGTTCTGGGGGGGGAAGGGAGGAGGAGGGAGGGCATGGCACACTCATGGAGGAGGCGGAATGGCATGGGAAGAGGTGGAGTGAAGGGGCGGAGCAGGAGAAGGGGCAGAGTGGGGGTGGGGTCAGTGCCAGGTTTACAATGGCACCAGGCCCAGGCTCAGAAGGGGCCCCAGCCTTCTCTGCTTGCACTGTGCCCTGAGACCCACCCTGCCTACCACTTGCTCCTCTCAGCCAGCCCACCAAGGGCTCCTCTCCACCCCCTGACCCCACCTGCCGGCTTTTCTCTGCCTCCTGGCCGAACTCCAGTGCACCTCCAGCTCCAGGCAGTCTCTGCTTCCCACCATCTGTGGGGCCCCACCTGTCTCCCCAGAGCTGAGCTGCCTGGGACTGGTGCAGAAGCCTGGCCAGTCTCATCCAGTTTGGGGGGGACAGTGTGCGGGGCTTAGCTGGGCCCCTCCGAGCAAGTGGGTCCTGAGGGAGCCTGGGCGGGGCAGGCCCTGGCCTGGCCGATTCCCCACCCCAGGACCAGCCCAGGCTGCAATGGCAGCTCAGCTTGCAGACACAGTTACTTCCCAGCAGGGCTGGTGCGTGGGGCTGGGAGGCAGGGTGTAGGGAAGTGGGTCTCTGGAGGGGCTGGGGTGGGTGCTGAGCTGTGAAGGGGCAGGGAAGATCTCTGTGAGTTGGGGCACTAGGGAGTGGGGGTTCTGTGTGGGGTGCTGGACAGTTGTGGTTTGCAGGGCGCTGTGCATTTGTGGCAGGGTTTGGGGGGGCTCTAGCCATAGGGAATCGGGGGGGTGTTCTGGTGTTGAGCAGGGGGGCTGTGTGGCATGACATAGGCCCACCCCCAAGGGGAAGGGGCATGCTGGCAGCACAGAGCCTGGTGGGCCATTGTGTGTCTGGTAACTGCCGGTTTATAAATAGTGCCCTCACACTGGGCTGGGCGGAGCGGAGCTGCCCTGCCCTGCCATGCCCCATTGCCCCTGGCTGGCCCCTCGCTCTGGGGATCGACTCTCCTGCACCATGCTCCATTGCCCCTATGGGGGGGTGTGACGAAGTGGGACTGTTCTTAATGTTTCCTCCGAATATTGTGGGGGTGCCTCAGTTTCCCCTATGCAGTTCTTAAGTATCTAGGTGGTGGGGTAAGGGTGTATGATCACTGCAGAGCCCTAGAGGGCAGGTGTGTGCAGGGGTCTGGACACAGAGAATGGCCGACACCCTGTTTCCTGGCAACTGATGGCCTGGACCCTTCCCCCCTGCAAGGTGGGAGCTAAAGGGTTGGAGAACAAAGGAATCAGGTGACCTCCTGGCCCGGGAAAGGAACAAAGCCCAGAGGAGGAGGGGCTGGAGGGAGTTTCAGTTTGGGGCTGGCTAGGACATGGAGTGAAGTGCAGACGTGGTTGTCTGGCTCACTGCCCTCCAGAATGGACCCAGCTGAGGGGTCCTGTTCTCTGCACCTGCAAGCTCTGTTTTAGACCATGTTCCTGTCGTCTAATAAACCTCTGTTTTACTGGCTGGCTGAGAGTCCCGTCTGACTGCGAAGTTGGGGTGCAGGACCCTCTGGCTTCCCCAGGACCCAGCCTGGGCGGTCTCGCTGTGGGAAGCACACGGAGGGGCAGAGGATGCGGAATGCTCCGAGGTCAGACCCAGGAAGGTGGAAGCTGTGTGAGCTGTTTGCCCTGCGGACAGGCTGCTCACCGGAAGGCGACTGCCCCAGAGTCCTGACTGGCTTCATGGGGAGCAGTTCCAGAGCGCAGGGCACTGTGCATTTGTGGCAGGGTTTGGGGGGGCTCTGGCCATAGGGAATCGGGGGGGTGTTCTGGTGTTGAGCAGGGGGGCTGTGTGGCATGACATAGGCCCACCCCCAAGGGGAAGGGGCATGCTGGCAGCACAGAGCCTGGTGGGCCATTGTGTGTCTGGTAACTGCCGGTTTATAAATAGTGCCCTCACACTGGGCTGGGCGGAGCGGAGCTGCCCTGCCCTGCCATGCCCCATTGCCCCTGGCTGGCCCCTCGCTCTGGGGATCGACTCTCCTGCACCATGCTCCATTGCCCCTATGGGGGGGCCCACAAATATTTTGGTGCCGGGCCCACAAAAGGTTAATCTGGCCCTGCCTGGAGCAGAGCCGGGGTCGAGCACCCCCTGGCACATTGGAAAGTCAGGGCCTGTGCAGTTGAGCCAATTAAAGCAGGCAGGGCTAAATATGGGGCTAAAAGACCTGTCAGAGGGCAGCAAAGGGAGGAGTGATTGGGGCAGATTCTGTCTGAAGAGAGGAGACACAGAGGCATAGAACTAACTCCTGTAGTGGGTATCTGAAGCAAGGGGCCTGGTGCCCAGGAGCACAGCTCTGATGCCTGTGTTCCAGAAAGGGAGTAGTGCTGGCTGGGACTCGGCAACTGCAAGAAGCAGGATCACCAGAGATCCCTGGGGAGCGGAGGCTGTGAAACCCTAAGACAAAGGATGGGCTCAGGGACAGTTTGTTTTTTTGTTAAAACAAAAAAATAAACCTTCTTAAAGGAGAATGGGTGTGACAATGTATCTTCAAAGATGGGGAGAAGCTTTGCCACATCACACACCAAAATGGGGAGGGTATTACAGAGATTATTTTAGAGAAGCCAAAAAAGACAGTCTAGAGATGGCTGATTGCAGGGGACAAAGCTATGACAATGGAGCTAACGTGACTGCAGCATGGTGTTCAAAATCAAATTCAGCAGATAAATCAGTATGTCTCTTGTCCCATGTGCTGTCCACTCATTGAATCTTGTTTGAGAAGCTGCTGCAATGTTTGTTCCCCAAACTGTTCTCTTTTGAGGGGGGGGTATTCAAAGATTGTATACCTTGTTTTCTGCTTCTGCTAGTCATTGGGATGTGCTGAAAAAGCCTATTAGCATTACATTAAAATGTCAAACTATGACAAGATGGTCAGCAAGAGCAGAGGCAATCTGTTCACTACCAAGTCAGGTTGAGGGTACGGGCGGCCACTTTCTTACCGGTATGCTGTACCGGACCGTACTGGCTTACTTTCACCTCTGGTTCAGTGTGACACCTCAGCACAAATTTAACTGACTTTACAGCTGCCACTGAAGAGCACTAGAGCTGGAAGCCCATCAAAGCATGGTAGATTCATATCTAGGGCTTTTGATTTTAACCTATAAACACTAATAACACCCCCATAAAAAAAAAATCAGTGTTTATCCAGAAAACACAAGAATGGTTACTTGTATCTCAGGCCTTGTCTACAAAGAGCAATAATGTGGATTACAGAGATGTGATTTCTAAAGCGCACTAACATGTTGCACATTAATTGATCTGTGTAGACCCTGCTGGTGCACACCAGTTTGAAACAGTACTACATTAAAGTGCGCTAAGGAACATTACAAGGAGATTACTTATTACAGTCTACACCACTCTTTACAGTCTATACAAAGAGCCCCAACCCCTCTGATTTTTTGCACAAGTGCACAGAAATGAAAAATTGTTAAAAATAACCATCAAAAATAAACCCTGAAAAACAGAAACCCATGTCATATCCCATGCACTCCCCTTCTGTTTGTTGAGAGGGAAGAGATTCTCTCTCGTTTCTTCTCTGCCCTTTAAAGAAAGGAGTGCCTCTTCCTATCACCTCCATTGAGTTTCCTGGTAATGCACACTTTCTCTTAATCTCACCTGACTCTTGACATGAGGATCCAGTGGAGCCCAGACCATCTGAACAAAAGGGCAAAGTTAAAATTCTGTCAATCTGGATTCTAATTCCATGCAGTCAATCTTAACTTTTGAAAGCTTGATTTCTCTCAAGTTTTGCATCAATGCTAGGTTTTGATACAAGCTTTTCTCCTTTTGTTTTCAAAGGAAGAAAGAAAATTTGAATGATTTAGAACAAGCAAATTACAAGTTAGGGAAGCTAGAGCTTTTCGGCTTGACATCTCCTGAACTCAGTCCTCTTTTTAGTATGGGACTTCTGAAGCCAGCATTCATGGGCAGTGCGTGAAGTCCCCTTCAGGGAGGCTAGCCCCCTGCGTGGCTGAAGGAACCCTGGCCAAACAGCCAGGAGCACCAGCCACCCCGCCCCAGTTGAGCTGGCTGCCCCCTGTCTGCCAGCTGGCACGACACCGGCTTGACCCCCAGGCCAGCCCCACCTTCCCTGAGCCACTGGCCAGCCAAGCTTTGAGCTTCAAGCTGCCAGCCCGAGCTGAGCCCCTGCCGGCTTCGGGGAAGAGGGGGACAGAGGGCGGGGCCTCAGGGCAGAGAGTGGCGGGGCCATGGCCTGGGTTAAGAGAGGCTTAGCTTACCTTGGCCTATTATACCTGCCGCCCATGCCAGCATTCCTTAGCTGAAGCTTTATGAATCCAGCTATACTAAAAATCAAGCTGTGCCAGCTTCAGTTTATTGGAAGTTTCAACCTACTGCACCGATATTCCTCGTAACTTGATAAAAAAAAGTTATGTTTGAAGAAAATGAGTTCAGTAATATTAAAGATATGAATGTTGGTAAACAGATCCTGGACTGAAGCAGGCTTAAATGACATGAAGAGGAGAGGAAATTAGGGATTTGTACCTTTTTTATATTATTTTATTCTTTAAGATGTACAAAAAAAGTCTGAGAGGTTTGTTATCTTCTTCCAGTAAAACCTTCAAAACTGTTGTGATGCTTCCCCGGGTACCCAGGCATGTTAGACATCTCACTACCACCGACCCTTAGCATGAGGGAGTCTTGTCTGTGCCTGCTGTGGATCAGCTCTCTGACTCTACCAGCCTCTGGCAGACCTCGCTCTCTCTGTACAGGTTAATGATAGGCACACACCATCCCCCGAGTCCCCCGAGCATCCCACTGGAGTGCTCTGCCCCTGTTCCAATGGACACTCACAGCACTCTCAGATTCGCTACTTCCAAAGGAATAGTACACAGCAGCTTGCAAGATTCAACTCAGGATCGCCACTCTATTGAACACACAGCATCTGTGATTCAGAGAGTTGAAGCTTGCAAACTGGTGTGTACTATTCCTTTGGGATTAGTGAATCTGAGAGATATATGCATACATATACAAGAATAAGGTTATCATCAAAGAACGGAGATTCATGTGATAGAAAGAAAGAATATGGGACACAAATTGTTACAAAGAAAACAAAATCACAACATGCTTTCTAGAGCCTAAACTTAACTGACAGGACATTCACCTGTCTCCTACAAGCCAGCTTACCCCAAGTCATTTGCCCAGCATTTTCAGCCAGGTTGGCCGATCTCACTCCCCCTTTCATGAGATCAAGACTGCTGACGGCTTGTCTTCACAGCTGGAAGGATGCCACCCTGTCTCTCTGCGTGTATCAGAACAGACCTTTGATGGTCACCTGAAAATAGGGTTTCCCCCTTCCTGCTTTTTACCTCTTCCTGTCAATTTTCTTCTGAAGTCTCAGACAGCTCTTCATTAGCATTTGACTTAGTATGCTAATAGACTTCTATTGTATTACACACAATACACAATGGTCCGCTCTGGAGATGTGTCCCCTCCCCCAGTTTGGAGAAGTTTGTCTAAAGACATACTACCTTTGACTGACCCACTTTTAGCTACAGACCTAGAGAACATAATCTGTAGTATCTATACATAACTCCTCACAGATTTTCCATACATACATCTCACAGTGATTGATGACCAGCATGACACAGTCATTTGGCTTCCTTACCTGACCCCTCTTGATGAACCCCTGGGATGCCTGTACACCTATGTACTCCTGTGCCCTTTGCCAGTTGGCATCAAAAGGTCCTTGGACCACTGTGACACCAAAGAAGCATTAGGAATGTCAACTCATGTCTTCACTAATTTGCTGCAGGACTCCTTTTGGTGGACTCTGACACCTGGATTGAGAGATCACAGCCTGACATTGAAAAGACAAGTGCTGAATCTCTAACAAAAGAACTTTTCTCACAACTGTTTGTAGGGCATTAGAGTTAAATAAGTTAACAAACAAACCACAACACATTTTTAATAAAAATAACTCCCTCTCTCATTAACGTTTTACTTGCGTAAAACCTTGCAATTCTACTAGTTCTACAGGCTAGAGTCCAAAATCTTCCAGGAAAAACTGAGTAGACAAAATCTAACACTAGTGACTTTCCACACACAATTTTTATTGAAGTCAATAAAGCTCTGCCTAGGCACAAGGCTCTGCCCATGGGGAACAGATAATAGACATCGGAAATTTGTGTTTGGTGGCAGTGATCATTAAGGTGGGAGGAAGGATGGTTAAGGCACTGGACTTGAACTGAGGAGTTCTGGGATCAGTTCTCAAGTCTCTGCCACATACTTCCTCTGTGACCTTGAGCAAGGCATTTAACCCTCTTTGTGCCTCAGTTCCTCATCTCTAAAATAGAACATTTCCTTGGTCTCTTTTATCTGTTTAGATTGTACATTCTTTGGGGCAGGGACCTTATTTTATTGTGTGTGTGTGTGTGCGCGCCACCTAGCACAATGGGAGCCCTGATCTTGGGCAGGGACACTAGGAGCTACTATACTATCAACTTGGACATGCCTTTTCCACATCATTATGTTTCTCACTTTCAGTCATTCATAACTTTCTCAAACTCCTTTAGGGGACTGGAGCTTTCTGTGCTCAAAAATACATACTTTTTTTTTTTTTTTTAATTTGAGCTATTTTTTCCTGCCTTTTCAAGTTCTGAGCATGAAGAGAAAGGCACAGCCTTTTTTTGTATTCTGATACCAAAATTTTATAGCTGCCACACCAAAATAATCATGAATCCAAACATTCCTCAGATGGGAGGGGTCCCAATCAGATCTGGTTTTAAATTTTGCAATAGGGACCCATTTCTGATAAGTAAACATGGCACAAGCATAGTATCCAGTGAGGAAATGAGACATACCATGTTAGCAAAGTTCGATTTTGGTTTGGTTTGGTCTTTACAAAATAGTACATACTTGCATATCTAATAGTAAACTGCAATTTGGTCTTATAATGGAAAAACGCTAGCCTGTGTGCCAAGCTAGGGCCAAATCCTGCATCTGTTCAAGATAAAGGCAAAATCCTGATTGTTTTCAGTGTGGAGGAACTAGCTCTTAGGGCCAGATCCTCAAAGGTATTTAGGTGTCTAACGCCCATTGATTTCTGGGCGGTGGGGTGGGGCAGTTGTTTGTTTTATGTTAAGAACTCTTCCACTCTTGGAGTACCAGCAGAGAACGGCCTCTGGTGGCTGCTGGTGTGTCATCTAGATCTGCTATGACCAGGACAACGGGTTGGTAAAAACAAAAGCAGCACGGGTGGTGCTATGGGGGGGGTGGTGGTGGGGGCTTAACCCCCTTCCCCCCAGCCATCCCTCCCAGTGCAAAGGTCAAACCATATGCAGATACTTCTCTGCCACTGCTGGCAGCACAGCGGCACTGCCTTTATAGCTGGGCTCCCGGCCAGCAGCCACTGCTCTGTGGCCACCCAGCTCTGAAGGCAGCGCTGTCACCAGCAGCAGCACAGAAGTAAGCAATGGGCAGGAGGCTGGGGTGCCTGAGAGCAGCCCCTGGCCCGTGTCTCCACCTGCCGTGGCACGCTGTCCAGAGCGGGTGGAGGGTTCGGGGTTCCCCACAGTGACCTGGACTGACCTGCTGCAGCCCGGGCTCCTGAACCCTACCCTCCATTGTCACTGCTCCCCACAGGCTCTGCCAGCCCTGGAGTCGGGTCCCCCTGACCGGGTGGCTCTTACAAGGGGCAAGCAGTCTAAGGACAACAGGGAGCTTAGGAGCAGCTACAGCCGCAGGGCTCCAAGCAGCAGCAGCAGGAGATGGGAAAGCGCCACAGCCACACATACCATGGCACCAGCCAGCGCAGAAGTCACCCTGCACTGCCTGGTTCCAGCTTCCAGCCTCCAATCTGGCCAGGGGGCAGGGCCTTGGGGGTGGAGGAGGCAGGGTCGGCACTTAACTGAGGATTATCCGTGGTGGGGCCCTGGATGGGGTGGGGCCTGGTGGCAAGGAAGGGTGCAGCCCCCCCAGTTTTCTGTCTAGCCCACCTCCGCCTCCTTCCCCCCACTGGAAAGAGGCAAGTGCCACTCTTGAAAAGCAGCCTTAAATTCCCAGTGTTGCTACCATTAGTAATTGGAGATTTACCCTCAAAAAGGCTTGTGTTAGACAGCCTTCAGATGCTGCATATAAAACACCCTTGTCAAAATTTTGACAGTTAATTACCAGAAAGTTTATAAATAAACCAGGAACAGAGCCTGGCTCTTTTGACTTCTTTTATTTCCTCCCTTATTGTTGTCGAAAGCAAACTAGTGTATTCAGTGAGTGCTGCCTCTGGGAGAAGACATTGGTTTGTGGGTCAGTGAACCAGAAATAAGTCTGAGGTTAGCAACTAGAGAGGGAGATAGCAGAATGTCTGGGGACAAATTGAAGCTTAAATAACATTACAAAAGGAAATTGGACTGTCAAGCCACCTGAAACTGACATCAAGGAAGCAGGTTGAGGGGGAAGGGAACAGGGGAAATGGGCTTTCCCTAAATGTAAAAGGAAACCCATGCCATGTGTTTTGAAAGATTATTTTTCCTTAGTGTAGTGTTATGCAGGAAAATGACACCCCTGTCCATATGAAGTGTACACACGCCATATTTTATATTCTCCATGTGAACAGTAGGAACCGCTTTTAAAAAGTAAGTGAATTAGTTAAGGAAGTGGACTAGACTGAAGAACTCAAGGATCTGAAGCTGGATGAGGCTTGGAATTACTTTAAGTCAAAGTTGCAGAAACCATCTGCAACCTGCACTCCAAGTAAGGGGGAAAATTGTAGGGAAAGGTTGCAGACCAAACAGAATGAACAAGCATCTCAAGCAGGTTATTAAGAGAAAGCAGAAAGCCTATAAGGAATGGACAGGATGGATCAGCAAGGAAAGCTACCTCTTGGCAGTCAGAAAGTGTATAGAAAAAGTGAGAACTGCCAAAAGCCAAGAAGAGTTGGACCTTGCAGAGGAAATTAAAACAAATAGCAAAAGATTCTTTAGCCATATAAATTAAAAGAAAACAAGGAAAGAGGAAGGGAGACTGCTAAGCACTGAGGATGGAGTGGAAAATAAAAAGATAATCTAGGTATGGACTAACACCTAAATGAATACTTTGCCTCAGTTTTTAATAAGGGTAATGAGGAGCCTGGGGGCTGTGGCAGGATATCTAAGTGAACAAGGATGTGGAAGTAGAAATTACCACATCTAAGGTGGAAGCCAAACTCAAAAACCCTAATGGGGCCAAATTGGGGGCCCATGATGGTCTCCATCCAAGAATATAAAATTGTATATTGAATATAAAAATGTTTAAAATTTTAAAGCCCAATAGCAAGAATTTAATGGTTCTGTAAACTTGGGGGTCATATACTATGATTGGAGAATTGTAAATATAGTACCTATATTTAAGAAAGGAAAAAAAGGTAATCTGGGAAACTACAGACCTGTTAGTTTGACCTCAATTGTATGCAAGGTCTTAAAACAAATTTTGAAAGAGGGAGTAATTAAAGATATAGAAGGAAATGGTAATTGGGATAAAATACAATGTGGGTTTACTAAAGGTAGATCATGCCAGACCAACCTGATCTCTTTCTTTAAGAAGAGAACTGATTTTCTAGACAAAGGAAATGCAGTAGATATAATCTCCCTGGATTTCAGTAAAGCATTTAATACAGTTCAAATGGGAAATTATTAGTTAAACTGGAGAAAATGGGGATTAATATGAGAATCAAATGGTAGATAAGGAACTGGTTAAAAGGGAGACTACAGAGTTATGCAGAAAGGGGAACTGTCAGGCTTGAGAGAGGTTACTAGTGGAGTTCTTCAAGGATCAGTCTTAGGACCCATCTTATTTAACATTTTCAAAACTGAACTTGGCACAAAAAGTGGAAGTGCTTTAATAAAAATGTGTCAATAACAAAGTTGTGACGTACTGTCAATATGGAGAAGGACTGCAATATCATACAGGAAGATTTAGATGACCTTGAAAACAGGAGCAATAGAAATGGGATGAAATTTAATAGTGCAAAGTGCCAGGTCATGCATTTAGGGGACTAATAGCAAGAATTTTTGCTATAAGGTGGGGACTCATCAGTTGGAAATGAGAGAGGAAGAGAAAGAACTGATTGTATGGGTTGATCACAGGATGCCTATGAGCCACCCATGTGACGCAGTCGTGAAAAAGGCCAATTCAATCCTAGGATGACTTAGGTGAGCTATTTCCTTTAGAGAGGGAAGCGTTACTACTCTTGTACAAGGCACTGGTAGGACCTCATCAGGAATACTGTGGACAGCTCTGGTCTCCCTTATTTAAGAAAGTTTAATTCAAACTGGAGCAAGTGCAGAGAAGGTCTACTAGGATGATCAGAGGAATGGAATGGAGAACCTACTTGACGAAAGGAGACTTAAGGAGCTTGGGTTGTTTAGCTTAACAAAACGAAGGCTGAGGGGAGCTATGATTGCTCTCTATGAATATATCAGAGGGATAAAACCAGGCAGGGAGAGATTAAGCACCAACGTTGGCACAAGAACAAATGGATGTAAACTGGCCATCAACAAGTTTAGGCCTGAAATTAGATGAAGGTTTCTAATCATCAGAGGAGTGAAGTTCTGGAACAGCCTTCCAAGGGAGAACGGGGGGGGGAAGACACCTAACTGGCTTCAAGACTGAGCTTGATAAATTTATAGAGGGGATTATATGATGAGATTGCCTACAATGGCATATGGCCAATCCACATCAATTATTAGCAAATATCTCCAACAGCTAGAGATGGTCTGGCTAGTAAGTCTTGCCCATATGCTCAGGGTCTAACTGTTTGCCATATTTGGGATCAGGAAGGAATTTTCCACCAGGTCAGATTGGCAGAGACACTGTTTTTTTTCCCTTCTTCTGCAGCATAGGGCATGGTCACTTGCTGGTATGAATGAATAAATGGTGATCCTCCGCAATCTGAAGCCGTTAAATCAAGATTTGAGGACTTAAGTAACTCAGCCAGAGGTTATGGGTGGGTGAGATTCTGTGGCCTGCGATGTGCAGGAGGTCAGACTAGAGGATCAGGACGGTCCCTTCTGGCCTTAAAGTCTGAGTCTATGAGCTGCTCATCTAACCAAGTGTAAAATTAGGCCCAATAACTTTAGTGAATAGCAAACATGGGAAGAAAAAGTTGTTAAAAACATGAAAGGATTTATTTCTGTCTAGTATTCAGAAATGTTTCCAGAGCATGCAGCTAGCTGAGCATATGACAGCTGTGTTTCAACAGATGTTTTTAGAAATGTGGTGCAGGGACTTTGCCTTGGGTCTCTCCGAAAGAGGAAAAAATTAACCTTCATCTCTCTCTGTGCAGGGCAATTCTCCACCTTAGCTCAGGGAACAATAGAGTTAGGATTAAGACTTTTCTTCCTGGGCCAAGAAGAGTTTGCTTCAGCAGAGGTGGGAAGAGAGAAATAAACAGCAGTGAACAGGACCAAAGACTGTTTGGGGAAGTCATTCCAGTGGGGGGAATGGGCAAGGATGTTTCTACCTATGTCCGGTCTTGTGAGGTATGCCAAAAAGTGGAAAAACCCCAAGACCAGGTCAAAGCCCCTCTCCAGCCACTCCCCATCATTGAAGTTCCATTTCAGCGAGTAGCTGTGGATATTCTGGGTCCTTTTCTGAAAAAGACACCCAGAGGAAAGCAGTACATACTGACTTTCATGGCTTTTGCCACCCGATGGCCGGAAGCAGTAGCTCTAAGCAACACCAGGGCTAAAAGTGTGTGCCAGGCACTAGCAGACATTTTTGCCAGGGTAGGTTGGCCCTTAAACAGCCCTTAATACAAAGTTCCTGGTAAGTAAACTCTTTATTCTATATTAAGGCACTTCATTCCCCATTTACCATTAATGATACAGTGCAATTGTTTATTCCTTGGAGAAAGAGAGCAATTCCTCTTCACCCCAGGTACCCTTGTTTACTTACCACCCTTTCCTCCTTAGGGATGGAATTCATCCCTCTGCCAGTGCGGAACCTGGCACAGAAATGAAGAAAGGCCACCTGCACCTTCCTGATCCTGGGACTGTTGGGAGTGTTTCCCCCACCCAGCCCAAAGCTGGTAATGGTGGCCATGAGGGCTGCCCCAGGCTTCTATGGACCTTGCAGCAGCTGGGATAAAGGCCTGCCTCAGCCGTATCCCTTGCCACTCCTGACATACTTACTTCTCACATAGAATCATAGAATATCAGGGTTGGAAGGGACCTCAGGAGGTCATCTAGTCCAACCCCCTGCTCAAAGCAGGACCAATCCACAACTAAATCATCCATACCCTAGAACATGCCTGCACCTGGCAGGGAAGGCCCTCTGTACTGGGGTTACTATCTGAGATGGTTGTGCAGCTGCTTTTCAGCCAACTGGCACAACTGGAGAAAGTGGTCACAGAGCAACCATGAGTTGGGGTTCCCCGAGATGTCTTCTACTTGATTTCCCAAGAACTCAGTTGGACTCCAGTCTCATCACTTAGGTTCCTTTATTTGGCATACAGAAAAGCTACGCTGGGATGATGAGAGTCAAGGGTAAGGAGTGGGTATAGCGCATACCACACATCCAAAGTTACACCGCATATCTCTTCCCTTATATACATTCACACATGACATTGCACTTAGTATACATTGTACCACACTTTTTGGGATTGGCTTGGTCAGTTTGTAGGAACCAATCCCTGTACTGCACACATTGTCCATGCATGACTTATTCTTTACCTCATTTTATGTTGCAGGCCTATCTTCTCCATTGTTATTTTGTCCACTGGTGTTCCCCTTATCTTAGCTAGTACAGACCTTCTGTTTCTAGCCTGCTGATCCATTTACCTTCCTAATCCTGTCTCCCAAGAAATGAGGCCTCACCCATGTCCAATTACTCACATCGAGCCAGGCCTACATTCCACTGCTTTTGTTTTTCTTTTTATATTAGCATTTGTTTCATTTGCATCATATTCCTGCCTTTCTCTGCTTTCTTTTTCAAGTTCACTACCCAGCAACATATTTCCAAGTTGTAATCATTTGATCCACCATTAGTACTAGGCTTAAAGTATGAACCAGGGGTTCCAAGGTCACCTCCTATAATATAGTCCACTAATGTGTAATCTCTCATTATAAGATTGTTCTGCCTTTAAAGCATTCTTCCATAATTTTAACTTTGCCTGTATTTTGATTATAAAAAACTGGTATAAAATATAAAAATCTTTCCATTTGTTACCACAGGAAATGTAGGTGTGAAACAGAACATGGTCCAATTAAAAAAATATTCCCTGGGTCCATACCAGAAGTGGTCCTCTTCAGCCACCACACAATACTTGTTATTACCAGCATAGGCGGTTTTTATTTTACCAGCATCCGAGAATCTCAGTCATTCTGTGCAATTTAGAGACTGTTTCCCCCCAGTGATCCCACAGGCCAGCAACTCTGCATAAGATATTACACTTGGACATCACATGTAAGTGTCCCCCAGGTGCAAATAGCAATGCAAGTCTGGGGCTTTCCAGACCTTGCATTGTAGTATTTGAGGAGGTAAAACAAACTTCTTCCACACTGTATGGCATTGCACATTTAACTTCATCCTATTTGATCCTTATTAATTTTCCTACCCTGCACCAACTGGTGTCACTTCTCTTATATGACATATTAAAGTTTTTTTGTGGCGATAAAAGAGGGCAAGTTTTCTTGTTCCATATCACTTAAGGCTGCTTTTACTTTGTATAGCATGTATTCACCACATACCACATATATTATTATTAGAACACATTGAGTTAATGCCATACTTCTTTAAAAGCAATTACAATGTAATGTATTATATATATAGTTGTCAATGCTTTATTAATGAACAACAGAACTGTAAGGATAAGGCCTTTGTCTGCAACCATATTGTAAGACCTAAAGCCTAAGGCCTTCCTCTGCAGCCAGATTAAAAGAGCAGCCAAGCAGCAGCCATTAGCTGAGAAGCAGGAATTCACATCCTCACATTCCATTTAAACAATGTAGTATCAGGCTGTTAAGAAGGAGACACCATCCTAATGACACCCACAATCACCAAATGAAGAAACAGATCTTAAGATGGCTAAAGAAAACTTAGTTTAATAGCATCCTGTCTAGCAAGAAATCACTTATCATTAGTTGTGGTTGTGAAATCCTCATTTCTTTATTGTTTTGTCATTATGGTTATGACGGGTTGGATCACAGAAACCCCCTTGGGAACTGCCAACTGATGTGTTGAGACTACTTCTAACCCGTTTTCCCTGCTAGCTTGGGACTCCAGAACCTTGCCAGTTTGAGCCAGACACGCTAGCCTGTTACAAACCCAGACCGAGGTCTGAACCACGTCCCCCAACAGCTGCAGGCTTAACTGAAAACAGCTTAAGAAGTGTTCCTGTCTCTAACACTCAGATGCCCAGC
The DNA here is from genome assembly GCF_965152275.1 of Natator depressus. Classification (NCBI taxonomy): domain Eukaryota; kingdom Metazoa; phylum Chordata; order Testudines; family Cheloniidae; genus Natator; species Natator depressus. The sequence continues at coordinate 190,040,948 of NC_134235.1, read as the reverse complement.
TCCCAATGGGGTCCAAACCCCAAATAAATCCATTTTACCCTGTATAAAGCTTATACAGGGTAAACTCATAAATTGTTTGCCATTTATAACACTGAGAGAGAGATATGCACAGCTGTTTGCTGCCTCCCCCGCCCTTTATTAATACATACTCTGGGTTAATTAAGTAAAAAGTGATTTTATTAAATACAAAAAGTAGGATTTAAGTGGTTCCAAGTAACAACAGACAGAACAAAGTGAATTTCCAAGCAAAATAAAACAAAACATGCAAGTCTAAACCTACTACAGTAAGAAAGTAATTACAGATGAAATCTCACCTTCAGAGATGTTCCAGTAAGCTTCTTTTACAGACTAGCCTCCTTCTAGTCTGGGTCTAGGAATCATTCACACCCCTGTCGTTACTGTCCTTTGTTCCAGTTTCTTTCAGGTATCCTTTGGGGGTGGAGCAGCTATCTCTTGAGCCAGCTGAAGTCAAAATGGAGGGGTTTCCAGGGGCTTAAATAGACTCTCTCTTGTGGGTGGACACCTCTCCCTCCCCATGTAGAATCCCAGCTACAAGATGGAGTTTTGGAGTCACACGGGCAAGTCACATGTCCATGCACGACTCAGTTCCTTACAAGTGGCAGTCATTGTTTACATGCTACCTTGGACGTCCTCAGGTAGACTTCTCATGTGGATTGTAGTCTTCCAAGATTCATTGTCTGTTAAGTGTTTCTTGATTGGGCATTTAACTTGCAAATTCCTTTCTAAAGAAGCTGACCAAATGCCTTACTAAGGCTACTTAAAATCAAACAACTATACAGCCAATATTCATAACTTTGAATACAAAAATGATACATGCATATGAATAGGATGGATAGATTCAGTAGATCATAACCTTTGCAGAGATATGTTACATGACATATGTAGCATAAAACATATTCCAGTTATGTCATATTTACATTCATAATCTTATTTACATAAAGCAGTGTGGGGTGCAACATCACAATGGTCTCCACTTCCCTATTGTTTATCTGTATGGTCTCTGTTTGGTTCTTTAATTGTTTCTGTCTGTTACATAATTAATTTTGCTAGGTGTAAATTAATTAAGGTGGTGGGGTAGGATTGGTTAAAGAATTTTGTTATACTATAACAACGAGGAGTCCGGTGGCATCTTAAAGACTAACAAATTTATTTGGGCATAAGCTTTCATGGGTAAAAAAACCCACTTCTTCAGATGCATGGAGTGAAAATTACAGATGCAGACATTATTATACTGACACATGATGAGAACACGATGTTAGGATTGGTTAGTAAAATTTTAGATTGGTTAAGGTATAGCTAAAAGAACTCAAATTTCACTATATAAACTGTGTCCAAAAGGAAGTTGTTTGGGAACTAACTCCAGGACACAGCCCCAAAGATCAGAGCTGCCAGACCTTAACACTCTGCTAATGACACCATGCAGAAACTGGAATCCCCCAGATGGACCTGATTCTTAATGGCCATCAAGAAAAGTTCATCTGTCTTATTGGGAGTGGTGAGCACTGTATGTGCAGCATGTGCAGTCTGTTTTTGGTGATTGTTAATAAATAGAGGTTATGTAGTATATTACTGTGTAAGGCTCTTTCACTGGTAAAAGGTCCTGCAAACCTGCAGAAGTAGTATACACCCGGAGCCCTACGTATTGGGAAAGGGTGTGGGTACTTAAATTGACCAAGTTAGTTACACCCTATGAATTGGGTACAGGTAGCCCTAAACCTTACAGATTGGGTAAAGGTAGGCGCTTTTTGCCTGGAGCCCTTCAAATTGTGAAAAGGTGGGGGTGCCTAAATTAACTGGGTTACGCCTGGAGCCCTACGTCTTGGGAAAAGGTGGTGTGCCCTAATGTGTGCAGGTAACAGAACAACATGACAAAGTGAGCCCGTCGATAAATTTGTGGCTAAGGAAATGAGGAAGGATAAAGGAGAAAAACTACTTCTTCAACTCCCAAACCTCCTCAACCTCTCAAAGTACCACGGAAGCTTGTAGTGTAACACCATACCCAACCTTCCTGATTCTTGCCCTATGACTCAGTTAAAACATTTCTAATTCAGTCAAAACTTTTTAATAGCAATGAATCAGACACAATATTTAAACGGAGTTGATTTCCACAGAGAAGAAAACCATTAGAAAGATTTTCTGCATTTGTAAAGAATTTGGAGGAACAAAGCAGGCATAAGCAGAACTCTATCTGTAGGCTTGTTGGAGAAACAGTTTGTTACATCTGTTTTTTTTTTTCCATAGCCTATATTAAAACTGAACACCTATTTTCCCCCAGAAGGCTATCCTGAAGAAGCAATATACTTTAGCTTTTCCCTCCTGAAGAAAATGCTAAATGATATTGTTTTAGTTAATCCAATATCTTATAAAATCCCAAGGGTTTTAAGAGAATGTGCTGACTTAATGTCAGTCATTGTGGTAGTTAATTAGTGTAATGTTGGTTATCAATTTAAATGTAACTTGAAAAGCTCAGACTCTTCAAAATGCTTATAATTGGATTTTCTGTGATTAATTTTGAATTGGCAAAGCATGTATTCTGTACCACATACATTTCAGTATCTCCAAGCCAAGTACTTTAAACAGTTTCAATCTTACACGTTTGAACATAAAGTCATGAGACACATTATGTGTCTCATAAAGTCATGAGTAACAGCCGTGTTAGTCTGTATTCGCAAAAAGAAAAGGAGGACTTGTGGCACCTTAGAGACTAACCAATTTATTTGAGCATGAGCTTTCGTGAGCTACAGCTCACTTCATCGGATGCAACATCCGATGAAGTGAGCTGTAGCTCACGAAAGCTCATGCTCAAATAAATTGGTTAGTCTCTAAGGTGCCACAAGTCCTCCTTTTCTTTTTGAGACACATTATCAGGCTCAGTTTCCTTAGGATGGATTAGCAGACATTATAAACAACAGAGAGGTGTTGTAATAATTGGGCCTACAAGTTTATCCTCATTGTGAGTTCAACTGTGAAAAGTGAGTGAAAGTTTATAAAATGTCACAGTAACCTATAATAACAGATGCTAATGGGAAAAAGGTACAAAACAGAGACAGAATTAGTCCAAACAAAAAGGCTTAGATATCATTCAAGGACCGTGCTAAGATCATGCCTGGTAAACAAGAGAAGTGTGGGACTAGAAATCAATTAACCAAAACTAGTGTATTGGAAATTAGGCCTAATTGATAGATAAAATAATGAGGCGATGGGCTACTCCACTCATCTCTTCCTTTTGGGGTCCTCAGAAAGAGACTTTGTGGGGTGAAAATTAGTAGAGGCTACCATGACACAGGCTGACCAAAAGAAGGGGAAGAGGTGAACATCATGGCTGCCACTCCCACCATCCGGGACCCCAGGATCCACCAGAAGACCATTGTGCCTTCTTTGTCATGATCCTGAGAAATGTTCTCACCAGCCTGGGGCAGAGAGTGAGACTCAGATGACTTCGCCACTTCCACCGGCTCTGGCTGAATCTTGAATACCATCAGGATATGAGACTTTGTTACCTGTTCTTTAGTGTCTTCTTTTCCTTCTTCACCTTATTTCTGCTCTCTCTTACCCTTGTCTTTTTACCATCTGTCTAATAAGAATGTGGCTCAGTCAGCCAAGACTGCATATTTTATAACGCGGCAGTAAGCTTGTGACCAGAGATGCAGATAAAAGCAATGCCCTTGTCAGTCTGGTGATGATACTAGTTTGTCAGGTCTCAGAGTGGCTGATAAGATCATAGGCTGGGCCTGTGTTTTTCCGGCAGTAAGGTTGCAAGTGAGAGTTAACATCAGTGACAGAAGCTGAATTTTCTATCTTTGCTGTTCTTTTCTTTCCCCTTTTGTATGTTTTTCTTGTTTTATTTTCTAGGAAATGGGTTTGACTTTAACAATAGCAACAATGGCAGCTTCAGTTCACCTCAACTCACTTCTTTTCCTCAAATTACCATCTCTGATACTGTCTAAAACAGTGGTTCTCAACCTGTGGTCCACCCCCATTTGAAGTTTTTTAGGGGTCCAGCGGACTGCAAAAGAAAAAAAGATTACCACTGATTTAAAGGATGGTCAAACAAGGTTTTTCTTTTCTTTCTAAAGATTCTCTCCAGCTTAAGGGAAAGGGAACAAGGAATGCGGTTAAATGAAAGCCTTACTTAATATTTTACACTAACTCTTTTTCTGTATCTTTAATAAAATGTTAAAACAATGTTTATTGATGTTTGCCAGGGTACTAAGCAGGCTGAGGTCTCTGTATATCAAACCCCAAACCTTGTTCAACACTGTTTAATGATGGTCAGTGACAGGGTCATATTAGCACACTTGACTCTTCACGCCCATTTATTCCATGCAAATTAATACAAGAGAGGTCTACCTCCCCTAAATATCAGGCACTGGGCAGAGGTGGACAGTGTACCAGGGAAGAAATTAAAGCTAGTATGTGATCTCTAGGCATAGTGAATAGGAAAAATCTATCTTTAACAGACTCCATCATACTTTATTTCCTCTAAAAGATACCATAAATTTTACAATAGTGCAGAAAATTATCTACAATCAACGAGATTCATTCATATATTGTATTGGTCCAGTCCTCAAATTGAAGACTTCTGTGTTATAATAGTCTTTATGGGAGACTTGTTTCATCTTGTTGTCAGTTCTCATGTCCTAGGTATTTACAGAGTTTACTGAAAGCTTGATTTTAATGTCACCGTTGTCTAGAAATGTTGGCTCAAATACCTCCCTGTTCTAATCCCATTAACTTCATCTGGGCCAGAAGCTAAAATGGACATTGTCAGTCAGTAAAGTCCCCATCTCATAGGTTATCAATTTTTTGTGGTTCCAGAGCCGCTGAGAATCAGATCTTATACTCAAGTGACAGCAGCTCCCTCTCGTCTTAAAAGACTCCTCCCCACCAAAGCGTGCTGTTTATTTCAAATGAAAGTCATGTTTCACATATTTGACATAATCTGCCTTTGTTGAGAACTGCACCTAGGAGCTGATCCTGCAGTTATCTCTCATTGTTATACCTGCCAGCTAGAGCTATGCTGTGTCTCAGGTACTAGAGCAAATTTAACCAAGAAGTGTTGCTTTGTTCTTGCCACCCAGGTCACACTGTAGCTTGTGAACAGATTATCTCCATATTCCCATACAAATAACACCAAGGAACCTGGAGAGTTTTGTTTTTAAATACATAAATCCTACCAGACAGGCACTAAAGTTGGCAGCCTGCCATCTTTGAAAGCTGTCTCAGCACCTCTTGGCCTCTCCCTCTTCCCTGGCGTTTGTTGAGAATACAGCTTTAATCTAACCTAAAAAATTTACTTCAGTCAGCCACAGTAACCATGGATACTAAATTTGCTGTACATATCAATGCTCTAGAGGGTTGTCTGCATAAGCACTCATCTCAAATGGATTTTGCTGTGGAATAATAGAGTAGAGAGTTGGAACACCTTGATGAACTTTGATAATCTACAGTAAAAAACCAGTGGTTCTCAAACTTTTTTACTAGTGACCCCTTTCACATAGCAAGTCTGAGTGCAACCCCCCTTATAAATTAAGAACACTTCTTTATATATTTAACACCAATATAAATGCTGGAGGCAAAGCAGGGTTTGGGACAGAGGTTGACAGCTCACGACCCCCCATGTAATAACCTCACAACCCCCTGAGGAGTCCCGACACCCAGTTTGAGAACCCCTGAGATAAACAAAGTCTTTTCCTTCTGAGCCAAAAACTAGCCATGGCAGATACAAAGCCTCTTCCAGGGCATTCCATTCTTTATTGAAATGCTGATAACAAAAATTCTGAATGCTGATGTTACTGTTAGATCCTACATATTGTATAGAGTTTAGCAAGATTACCAATTCTCAATGCACGAAGAGCTGGAACTTGCATGCTTTGGGATTTCACAATCTCTCAATGTTTTCAGGAGCATAGCCTTGGAATGCCTCTTAAATTGTTAAGAGGTAAGATCAGAATGGGCTATTTCCAGGAGGAAGTTGGACCAGGTCCCACTACAGAAGATCAGATGGAGGGAACAAGCCACCTGTCCAATCCGCTCCCCAAAAAGAGACAAGCCTGAGAAGGCCTGGGCCTTGCTATCCCTCCATCTCATCCCCAAGATTAAATACAGTATGCAGTGTGGAGCAAGAGCCTCTAGTTTGGGGAGAGAAGAAACTGGGCTTTGTAAAAAAGATCTCACAAGATCTTGACAGTACAGATAAACTTCAGATAATTATCTAAGCATCTGAGTGCTTATCTGGACCTGAACTCCAAACCTTTTAAATATCTCCCATCATCAGTTGGTGTTGCATTTATGAAAAACAAAACCAAACACATCCTATCTGAATCTACATGCTATGTAATTTATTTAGTGGGTGTTGGTGCTGTAGTTATTTTTACTTTTTTTTTTTTTAATTTTACATTAACATTTAGTAACCTTGAAATTGTATTGGCAATATTAATTTTGCTTGTCATTTACAATATATAAAATCATATTGTTTAATGTACTGTAGCTAAACATTTCTTTTATCTTATCTGATTTTTTAACATAGTCCCACAGAATAACAGAAGTTGTTTGCCTTTGTTTTAAGAGGCCCTGGAAATGTTTCCTCTTGAAGTTCCGAGCAGTCTTGTAATTTTTAATCATTTGCACTTTTGTACACACCTACCTTGTGCGTGGGGTGTGTGTGTGTGTGTGTGTGATGGGTTAATCCACCCACTCCTGGGGCGCTACCTGATGTGCTGCGGTCTCATGGAGCCCACCCTTTCCACCAGCCCGGGTTTCCTTGCTCTTGTTTTGCTGTGCTGGGCTCTCAAGTGGTCTCCAGCACACACATGCAGGTAAGGCCACACCTAGCTGCAGACACAGACTGAAATTAGCTTTGTGTGGGAGGACCTAGCTAGGAGAATGACCAGCACTCACATGCACACCTCCTTTGGGGTATAAGCCCAAAATAATATAGAAAGATCTGCAGAGTGCAAGCTCATAAAAATTCACCCTCTCTCTTAATGTGGAGAGAGATATGAACAGGTTTTTGCTCCCTACCCCCCCACCCCCAGATATGAGTTGTACAAACTGGGTTTTGAAATAAACAAGAAATAAGTTTATTAACTACAAAAGGTAAATTTTAAATGATTATAAGGAATAGCAAACATAACAAAGCAGATTACTGAACAAATAAAACAAAAACACACAAACTATGCTTAATACACTCAAGAAACAGGGTACAAAATATAATTTCTCACCCCAAATTTTGTTTTAGGCAGGTTGTAGAGTTTCTGTAGCTTAGAGTTCCTGTTATTTCTTCTTACAGACTAGACCCCCCTCTCAGCCCCTACCTTTCCCCTCAGGTGTTTTTAGCAATCTTCCTTCTTGGATAGGGAGGCATTAGAGAAGAGTCTTGATTGACTTACTTCCCAGCTTTAAATAGAATTTACATAAGGCTGGAATCTTTTGTTTCCCAGTCTGACACCCCACCCCTCCTGTTAATGGAAAAACACTGATAGCCCAAGATGGGGGTCTAGTACCAGGTGACACGATCACTTGACCCTGTAGTGTCAAATCAGCATCCCCGGAGCTTCTCAGGAAGGCGAGAGATTAGTATCTTCCAAGTCTTATTGTTCTTCCTAATGGCACATTGAGGCTGATTGCCTACTGTCTGGTGGGCGTTCCCCCAAATACACACACAATCATAATTATTACATAGTATTCGTAACATCAGATACAGAAATGATACATGCATACCTCTTGGATAAACACATTCAGTAGATCATAATCTTTCCAATGACACCTCATGTCATAAATATAAAGGGAAGGGTAAACACCTTTAAATCCCTCCTGGCCAGAGGAAAAACCCTTTCACCTGTAAAGGGTTAAGAAGCTAAGACAACCTCCCTGGCACCTGACCAAAATGACCAATGAGGAGACAAGACACTTTCAAAGCTGGAGAGGGGGGAACAAAGGGTTCTCTCTGTCTGTGTTGCTTTTGCCGGGACCAGAGCAGGAATGCAGGTCAGAACTCCTGTAAAAAGTCAGTAAGTAATGTAGTTAGATATGCATTAGATTCTGTTTCGTTTAAATGGCTGATAAAATAAGTTGTGCTGAATGGAATGTGTATTCCTGCTTTTGTCTTTTTGTAACTTAAGGTTTAGCCTAGAGGGATTCTCTCTGTTTTTTTAATCTGATTACCCTGAAAGGTATTTACCATCCTGATTTTACAGAGGTGATTCTTTTACTTTTTCTTTTCTTTTAAGAACCTGATTGCTTTTTCATTGTTCTTAAGATCCAAGGGTTTGGGTCTGTGTTCACCTATGCAAATTGGTGAGGATTTTTAGCAAGCCTTCCCCAGGAAAGGGGGTATAGGGCTTGGGGGGATTTTGGGGGGAAAGAAGTTTCCAAGTGGGCTCTTTCCCTGTTGTGTTTGTTCGACGCTTGGTGGTGGCAGCAATAAAGTCCAGGGACAAAAGGTAAAATAATTTGTACCTTGGGGAATTTTTAACCTAAGCTGGTAAAAATAAGCTTAGGGGGTTTTTCATGCAGGTCCCCACATCTGTACCCTAGAGTTTAGAGTGGGGAAGGAGCCTTGACACCTCACATGACCCATCTTGCATAAAACATATCTTAATTATGTCATATACATATTACAACAATATTTCTATGAAGAATATGGGGTGCAGTGTCACAGGGGGGTGTTAAATGATTATTCTGTTGTTTACAACTTTTTAAGGCCTTATCCCATGATCCTGCATAACTCTGCTCATGTGAATAGTCCCTGGGACTGCTCAAATGATAAAAGTTAGCAGGATCAGTATCTTAGTACAAAGATCAGCAATTTAGAAAAGGTATCATTCGGTCTAATCCTGCTCTTGGCTATGTGGGTTCAAGATGGATGCATGATCCATATTACTATGAGAAGAATGTGGGTCAGTGTTTCAACCACAAAGTTGTATTTTCACTGTGCAGAAAATGAACTTTATACTAGGGCTGTCAAGTGATTCAAAAATTAATTGCAATTAATTGGGCGATTAAAAAAATTAATCACACCGTTGTTAATAGAATACCATTTATTTAAATATTTTTTGATGTTTTCTACATTTTCAAATACATTGATTTCAATTACAACACAGAATACAGAGTATACAGTGCTCACTTTATTTTATATTTGCATTGTAAAAAACAAAAGAAATCGTATTTTTCAATCCACCCAATACAAGTACTGTAGTGCAATCACTTTATCATGAAAGTTGAACTTACAAATGTAGAATTAGGTACAAAAAACCTTGCATTCAAAAATAAAACAATGTAAAACTTTAGCCTACAAGTCCAATCAGTCCTACTTCTTGTTCAGCCAATCACTCAGACAAACAAGTTGGTTTACATTTGCAGAAGATAATTGTCCCTTGATGCTTCAACCACCATTCCGGAAGACATGTGTCCATGCTGATGACGGGTTCTGCTCGATAATCATCCAAAGCAGTGCAGACCGACGCATGTTCATTTTCAGCATCTGAGTCAGATGCCACCAGCAGAAGGTTGATTTTCTTTTTTGGTGGTTCGGGTGCTGTAGTTTCCGCATCAGTGTTGCTCTTTAAGACTTCTGAAAGCATGCTTCATGCCTCTCAGATTTTGGAAGGCACTTCAGATTCTTAAAACTTGGGTTGAGTGCTGTAGCTATCTTTAGAAATTTCACATTGGTATCTTCTTTGCATTTTGTCAAATTTGCAGTGAAAATGTTCTTAAAACAAACAACAACATGTGCTGGGTCATCATCTGAGACTGCTGTAACATGAAATATATGGCAGCATGCGGGTAAAGCAGAGCAGGAGACATACAGTTCTTCCCCAAGGAGTTCAGTTACAAACTTAATTAATGCATCATTTTTTAATGATTGTCATCAGCATGGAAGCATATCCTTTGGAATGATGGCCAAAGCATGAAGGGGCATATGAATCTTTAGCACATCTGGCACGTAAATACCTTGCGACACCAACTACAACAGTGTCATGCGAACGCCTGTTCCCACTTTCAGGTGACATTGTAATTAAGAAGTGGGCAGAATTATCTCCCGTAAATGTAAACAAACTTGTTTTTCTTAGCGATTGCCTGAACAAGAAGTAGGACTTCATGGACTTGTAGGCTCTAAAGTTTTACATTCTTTTGCATAGGCGCTGACTCCGTGGGTGCTCCGGGGCTAGAGCACCCACAGGGGAAAAAATGGTGCATGCTTAGCACCCACCGCCAGCCCCCCTATCAGTGCCTCTCCCTCCCCACAGTGCCTCTTGCCTGCTGGTGGGCCCCACCAATCAGCGTTTCCCTCTCCCTCCCAGCGCCTACCGAAAATCAGCTATTTTGCAGCGTCAGGAGGCGCTGGGGGGGGAGGGAGAGGAGTGAGGGTGCAGTACGCTCGGGGGAGGAGGCGGTACTGGGTGCGGGTGGGAAGAAGCAGGGTGGGGGCAGGGCACTGGGGGAAAGGGTGGAGTGGGGCAGGGTCTGTGCGGAACTGGGTGGGAGCACCCTCCAACAGATCAGAAACTTGACTCCTATGTTTTGTTTTTGAGTGCAGTTATATAACAAAAAAAACCCTACATTTGTAAGTTGCACTTTCATGATAAAGAAATTGCACTACACTACTTGTATGAGGTGAATTGAAAAATACTATTTATTTTGTTTATCATTTTTACAGTGCAAATATTTGTAATAAAAAAGAATATAAAGTGAGCACTGTTCATTTTGTATTCTGTGTTGTAACTGAAATTGATATATTTGAAAATGTAGAAAAGCATCGAAAATAATAAATTTTTAATTGGTATCCCATTGTTTAACTGTGTGATTAATCACGATTAATTTTTTTAATCATGATTTTTATATTAATCATGAGTTAATGGTGATTAATTGACAACCCTACTTTATACACTCGTGTGACTTCAATGCTTAAACCTGTGTTTCAGCAAACCATCCCGAGCTGCAGCTTAGCTGAGCTGAAAAGGCAACATACTCCAACTATACATTTCCATCTTAAAGCAGAGAGCCCTTTCTCCCACTATTTCTTATTCTTCTTGGACATGCTATATTAACTGTACACCAGCACATGCATGATGAAATGAATTTATTTTTCTTAAACTAAACAAGCAGATAGTCTCTGATCCCTGCACTTTGCATTCCAAATACATGCATTGCTGTACCTGATTCAATTTAATTTCTACAGTGTTGGTCCCAGGATATTAGAGTGACAAGGTGCCTGAGGTAATATATTTTGTGTCCATTCACGATTTCATATTAATAAATGATGATTGAAACTTAGGTTTCTTCTATCCCAGAAGCACAGGGTACTATCACTTGAATTAAAGGAGAATCTCCCTAACTGTAATAATATTTGGGTTAATGACACATACCTGGGATTGGCATTCGTTCTATACAGCTAGAGCAGTAATACACATATACACTAGCTAGTACATTACAGTTTATCTCAGGAAGGATCCAAGTCTAGTTTCATTAATATCTTCAGTAGGAAACTTCATGTAGTCAGCATCCTAGAGGAAAGGCTATCTCAGGATCCAAGTCTGGTTTGATTAAAATCTTTAGCCAGAATCGCATATAGTCTTTGTTCTGCAGAAAAATGGCTACAGATACTAAGGCCTGGTCTAGACTTCATAGAATCATAGGACTGCAAGGGACCTCGAGAGGTCATCTAGTCCAGTCCCCTGCACTCATGGCAGGACTAAGTATTATCTAGACCATCTAGACTTAAAATTTGGGTCAACATAGCTTCATTGCTCAAGGACATGAAAATTCCAGCCTCCACTGATCTAGCTATGCTAGAGTAGACAACAAGGAAGAATGCTTCTGTCAACAAAAAGAACAAGGAGTACTTGTTGCACCTTAGAGACTAACAAATTTATTTGAGCATAAGCTTTCGTGGGCTAAAGCCCACTTCATCAGATGCATGCAGTGGAAAATACAGCAGGAAGATATATAGATATACAGAGAACATGAAAAAATGGGGGTTGCCATACCAACTCTTAACGGACCAATCAATTAAGGTGGGCTATTATCAGCAGGGGAAAAAAAACTTTTGTAGTGATAATCAGGATGGCCCATTTCAACAAGTGACAAGAAGGTGTGAGTAACAGTAGGGGGAAAATTAGCATAGGGAAATAGTTTTTAGTTAATGTAATGACTCATCCACTCCCAGTCTTTATTCAAGCCTAATTTAATGGTGTCCAGTTTGCAGATTAATTCGAGTTCTGTTGTTTCTCATTGGAGTCTGTTTTTGAAGTTTTTTTTGTTGAATAATTGCGACTTTTAGGTCTGTAATTGAGTGTCCAGGAAGGTTGAAGTGTTCTCCGACTGGTTTTTGAATGTTAAAATTCTTGACGTTTGATTTGTGTCCATTTATTCTTTTGCGTAGAGACTGTCTGGTTTGGCCAATGTACATGGCATTGCTGGCACATGATGGCATGTGTCACATTGGTAGATGTGCAGGTGAATGAGCCTCTGATAGTGTGGCTGATGTGATTAGGTCCTATGATGGTGTCCCTTGAATAGATATGTGGACAGAGTTGGCAACAGGCGTTGTTGCAAAGATAAGTTCCTGGGTTAGTGTTTTTGTTGTGTGGTTGCTGGTGAGTATTTGCTTCAGGTTGTGGGGCTCTCTGTAAGCAAGGACTGGCCTGTCTCCCAAGATCTGTGAGAGTGATGGGTCGTCCTTCAGGATAGGTTGTAGATCCTTGATGATGCCCTGGAGAGGTTTTAGTTGGGGCTGAGGGTGACGACTAGTGGCATTCTGTTACTTTCTTTGTTGGGCCTGTCCTGTAGTAGGTGACTTCTGGGTACTCTTCTGGCTCTGTCAATTTGTTTCTTCACTTCAGCAGGTGTAGGATGTGTATAGCTATTTTAGTATAGGCTCCAGTGTGTAGACATGCTCTAAGTAAATAATGCCTACTCTTCTTTAAGCTCAATTACACTTCTAACATTTCCTCTTTAAAAGACCTCTCTAGCTAGAGGTGGACAGATCTGGGCTAGAAGGAGGCACAGGAAACCTTGAAACTTGGATCAAAGGGAGGCCAAGTTGCCACATGGATTCCAGGATCAGGACAGGGTATGCATTGCTAGACACCTGCTTGTCTTGTCCTGTACCTGTATGGTGCTGCTGAGAGGATGCTCAAGAGGAGAAGCTTATTTTTTAGAAGACACCACCTCACAATGTTCATTCATGGTACAGAATTCTGATTTGTATCACAGTGAATGACAATAAATTTCTTCTCAATAGCTCCTTAATGGGTGTGACTTATGGAACATTAGGCACCAAATTCTAGTAATCTCTTAAAACACAGAATGGATAGTCATCCAAAGGGAGAGAGGGGGATTGGGACAAGAGTGGGGATGAAGAGGTGAATATAGAGAAAGCATTTGAATACATAAAGTGAAGGGATTATAGAATGAGAGAATGTAGGAACATGGAGCATCTGTAGGTGGGACAGTAGATTATGTGAGAGAGGTGGAGGCAATGGGTGGTTGAGGGAGGGAGTTGGTGAGCCTGGGCTGGGAGGAAGTGTCAGGCTCTATGTCTACACTAGCACTTTTGTCGGTATAATTTATGTCGCTCAGGAGTTTGACAAAAACACACCTCTGAGCGATATAAGTTACACTGACAGAAGTGCCAATGTGGACAGCGCTATGTCAGCAGAAGGTGCTCTCTCACTGACATAGCTACTGCTGCTCTTTGGGGGTGGTTTAATTATGTCAACATGAGAGCTCTCTCCCATCAGCAGAGAACAGCTACACAGGATATCTTTCAGTGGCACAGCTGCATCGGTACAGCTGTGCTGCTGTAAGCTCTCTAGTGTAGACACGGTCTCAAAACTGTTTGCAGCTCTTGGCCCTTGCTAGCCTTATTGTGTTCCTGCTCTCTAAGGGCTTCCTGACCTCTTGCAGGAATGGAACTATTAAGAACAAAAATCAGACAAAAATTGTGAAACTAACCAGACCGATGCTTACTCCTGTGTTAACTCATCCCTTCCTCTCTCTTTTTGTTTGGTGTGCAAACGCTTCAGACAGGGACTTTCTCTTCATATCTGTCCATAAGGTGCCTAGCACAAGTCTGTGATGGCTTATAAAAATGTTAAATAATCATCTTCATCCCCCAGAGGCCATCCTATAACCCTCTTCTCTTCTACCTAATCTGCACACATAGCTGAGCTATAGAGATTATCTTCTTAAAGAAGTCACACACCTTTGGCATTTTCCACTGTCGCACAATGGCCTGTGTTAAGGAGGAATGTTTAAAAAATCAGCTGGAGATTTTAAACTACATGTTTGGGTGTTTCAACACTTTAATAGCTTCCAGTGACATAATTAGGCATTTAAACATAAAAAGAGATTAAGATCTTGCACTGAACACACACATTTTGGAAAGAGAACACCAAAAGAACAAAATTATGAGGAAAATTTTATGCTGTACTCGTGATAGTGTTTATTGATAATTATGTGTAGTATTGTTTTCAATGAAAAATGTGATTTTTCACTTAACCTCAGTTTTCCAAATAGTTACTTATTGGTCTTTAATTATTTGCTTTGCCAACACAGACATAAATGTCTAAATGAAACAGTCCTCTGTTATAGTTAATCCTCCTACGTTTTTTGTATTGTCACATTTTTTTGGTGGTGCAGGGTTCTATTCATTCAAATCTGAGATCTGGTTTCTCTCCCTGGATCCTTGACTAGGGGATTTGACAAAGAGACAGCTTCTCATAAGCACTGAGATGTCAAAGCATCTTAGAAATATCTAGAATAGCTAAAACAAATTGAGCTAGATAAGCACGGATTGTGCACAGGAGCTAACTTGGAACTTAATGAGTGGTCTTAAGGCTCTCTATCAGCTTTCATGGAAATTGTCTCTGTCCTTCCCAATACTGCAACATTTATTCCATGAGGTCTTTTTCATCAGCATGAGTGAAATGAGAGGAAGGACCTAGGGGAAAAATGTGGATGAACAACTTCAGAAAACAAAACAAAAATGGAGCACTGAACCACTTAAACATAGCAAATATTTGGTTTCATATCCTTCAGACAGAAGGCTACATAATGGTCGTTTTGTTTATTACTCTCTCCCTCTATATGATTTACATTAAGCACAGCATACAAAACTATATATTACTCTTGTGCTTGACAAGCATAGACCTCCTGGAATTACAGGTTCAAATCCCAGCCCTTCTGCTTTCTGAGCTACAGAAATGAAGTGGGTACCAGGCATTCTGTTTCTTT
The DNA here is from genome assembly GCF_965152275.1 of Natator depressus. Classification (NCBI taxonomy): domain Eukaryota; kingdom Metazoa; phylum Chordata; order Testudines; family Cheloniidae; genus Natator; species Natator depressus. Next base: position 190,025,687 of record NC_134235.1, on the reverse strand, counting down.
CAGATGAGACCTAAAAATTATCTGCTGTTCTTGAACATAAAAGATCTTATAGCACTTTCTGTAAGAGCAGGGGCTTCCTCAGGTGGCCTTGGCTAATCTGTTTTTTCTTCACTGTTGTGTTGAATGTTTTTGATAAACATTTGCCACCCCTTGCCCCAGAGATGGCTGCATTTCATTGGTGTTGTAGTTATAGGCCCCAGTACTGCATCTGGATCTGTAAGGGATGGCCCTTGCACCATATGTTGTAATGAATCTGGGGATTCTTTGAGATGAAAGGCACTATATGCATGTAAAATAAAAACATCAGAACTGCTAAATTGAGTCAGACCAACAGTCAATTCAGCCCAGTATCATGTCCCCAACAGTGTCCAGTGTCCGAACTTTAGGTGGAGTGTACAGAACTGGGCAGTTGGAGTGATGCACCCTTGTCTTCCCCTTCCAGCTTCTGGCAGTCAGGAGGTTTACATTCCTGGGGTTGGAAGCATGGGGTTACATTCTCGACTATCTTGGCTAATAGCCATTGACGGACCTATCCTCCATGAACTTACCTAATGCTTTTTTGAACCCAGTTATTTGTGCGCTGTGTGAAAAAGTACTTCCTCTTATTTGTATTAAACCTGCTACCAACTAATTTAATTGGGTGACTCCTGTTTTTTGTATTCTGGGAAAAGGTAAATAATATTTCTGTATTCACTTTGTCCACACCATTCATGATTTTATAGACCTCTATCACATCTCCCTTAGTCCTCTCTTATCTTATTATCCAACTATATTAATACTTTGAAAAGAGGGCAAAACGCCTGTTTCTACATAATGACCAAACCAGCCCTGATCTTGGGGCAGCCTTTCTCCACCAGGACAACTTATCACCCTGGTTGAAAAAGGGAGCCCCCCCCCAATCCAGCTCTCCTTGGCCAACAGCTGACATGAGACCGTGATTGGTTGCCTGGTTTTCTGGGGGGGAAGGATGCTCTTGACCCCCCCCAGCTCCAAGAATGAACATGCCCTGCTCTGGGAAAGGATGTCTATGAGACCATCCTGGATCCTGCCCGCCCCGCCCTCCATCGCCCGGCTTGCAAGCAGAGCGCGCCCTCAGAAGCCAGTGTACTCCGCTTTGCAGCCGCGCCGGGGCATGGACTACAGCTCCCAGCAAGCCGCGGGAGCGGCAGCGTGTGAGCCCCGAAGGGCGGGCGGCGTGCGCCGGGCTTTCTCTCCGGTGCATGGCCGGGAGGCGCTCGCCGCTGCCGCCCCAGCCTGCGGAGACCCGGCGGCGAGGCTCGCGGTGCGGCGCCCGCCATGGCTCTGGTCTCGGCGCCGCTGAGGGTCTGCATCGTGGGCTCGGGGAACTGGTGAGTGCGGCTGCCCGCAGCGCAGCGCGCCCTAGCTTGTGGCGCCTACGGCCGTGCCCCTCGCCTCCTCCCCGGCCGTGCCTCTCGTGGGGGCAGAGAAACCCTCGCCAACGCGTGGAGAGGGCGTCGGCCGGAGCCGCTCTGCGCTCTCTGCCAGGGGCGGGGGAGGCATGCCTGCCCTGTGGGGATGGATTTTACGCCTGGGCGTACAGCCTTCCCCCTACAGGGGTGGAGGGTTTCCCCGCCTCAGGAAGCCCTGTGGCAAGGCCACCGGGCCTGACGCTCTCTGGCTTGCACGCAGTGAAGCACTGGTACCGGACGAGAGTGGGTTTGAAGTGGTACCGTTCTGAAAGGGGGTGTAAATGTCTGCAGCAAGGTGCAAGCCAGGGGAGAATCAGACCCAATGTCTCTGACGTGTCTGTAAGGCACTTGCTGTGCTGGATAAATAATAGGTAGTTTAGTGAGGGAGACACCACCACCACTTGTCCTAATACTCTGCCCACTCCCAATCCCGGCAGAACTTTAGGGGATCAGAACCACCCACTTTGTTTCATTTTTTGCAAAATCTGGCCAAAGGTGTTGTGCTCATCTCTAGTTTCAGTTAAACCTACTTCGTGTATTGCTTCTGGGAGTCTTTCCAAATCCGGTTGTCAATTTGTGGAAAATCCAGGATGCGGTGTTTGTTTTTGTAGAGTCAGTTTGTTTTAGGATATGTGTGTTTAAGTTTAATTAGGATGTATTTTACTTCTGTTAACTTTCAAGAGGAAGAAAGTGGCAGTGTTGTCCCAACCATACAGGAAGAGCAAACTTTGGCTACACTGCTCCTGATCTCGCACTCCATTACTCTAGTTCTTCATCAGATGTTCCCCTGAAAGTCAGTGGTGTAACAAATTAGAGAATCTGGCACACTGATTTGATTTGTCCCCCATGTAAGTTAAACTTTTCTATACGGAAGTTACAATAGGCTGTTTTTAACCTGGCATCTGTTGTGTGCCCACTTCTATCAGCTCTGATATCAGCTGGCAAAGACTTTAAAGATTCTGCACATTTTCAGCTGATTATGTTGCTTGAAAGATTTTAGCTTTGAAGAACTCAGCCCCCAAAATGATGAAATATGAATTTATTTTATATAGTGTCTTTCATACAAATTGTTTGCCAGTGCATCTTTCCAGATGAATTGCAGGACACTGGACAGTATACTGTATCAGTAATCTCTTAATATCAAGAAAGGGGAGTTGAGGTCAGATGGACTTCAATTCCCTACATTAGGGGTCTCAAACTCCCGGCCTGCGGGTCATCTGCAGCCTGAGAACCTCCACAATGTGGTCTGTGGGGCTCCAACAATTTTGGGGCCAGGTCTCTCCCTTGGCCCCGGCTGCGGACCCTGGGCGCTCCCCCACTGTGCATCCCCCGGGCAATTTACAATGGCCTGGGGCCCCGCCCACTACTGGCAGCGCAGTGGCGTCTGCCTGCTCGTTCCATATGTCTCCTGGCCCATGTATATGCTGACAGATATTTGGAGGGCAAAATAATCATATCTGCTAAATTGTGAGAAGAAGAGATTGTGCTTTCGGTGGTAGGAATTGTCATTATCTTTTGGGCCAAATTTACTGGGATAACAGTTTGCCACACATCACTTAAAGGGAAAGTAAGTTGTCTATGAAGAGATAGAAGAAAGAAAAATATTTTAATCTAGGAAATGTTTTGATAAGCAACTATTTTCTAACCACTTATTTCATCACGAGTATTTCTATAATCCAGATTATTTTTTCCCCCCACAAGAATCAAGAAGTGAGAGATCTTGACTAAGACCCTGATTCAGGAAAGCATCTCAGTTCAGTGCAGCACTTAATCACATGCTTAAAATTAAGTATGTATTTAAGTGCTGCCATGAACTGGGGCCTAGTACCCTGATTCTGCAAATGCTTATGAACAATGAACTCAGTGGAAATACTCATAGGTGTAGGTGTTTGCTGGATCAGGGTCTTAGTCAGGATCTTTCATGTCTTGGATCTTGTTCTGTTTTTATATATATTTTTTTAAAAAAAGTCTAGATTAAAGAAATACCAGTGCTACAAGAAGCAGTTTGTTTATGCATGTGACTACTCTGTTGAATTCAAGACTATTTGCAGGAATGGAGCTTAATTCATTTGATTGTGCAAACTTGACATGCATGATGACACAAAATCAGGGTGGATTTGATTTAAATCATGATTTAAATCACTAGTCAGGAAGACTCCATTTAATCATGGATTTCTACATAAAAATGCATTCTTGTTGCATTATAACTTTAATAAATATACTTCACAACTCAGAGATAGATGTAGGTTTCATTTTTAGAAGGTCGACACTATACATTTTTCAAGCAATTTATTTTGAAAACTTTTCAGATTAGTTTTACAGCTATATCAGAAAATGTATGATTGTTTGGTTATTTCATTTACCAAAGGTAATTAAAGCAGATATTTTTGAAGTAATTGGGAGGTGAACTATCTCCAATTCAACGAGTTAATCATTAATATTAGGACGATTTTCTTGCCATGCTATATTAGGAGGAGAACATCACCAGACGCACATTTTCATTGTTTTATTTAACTAAAACAACAATATTATGCATTCTGGATTTTTTTCTTCAACAGCAAACATATAATATTTTAACAAAACAAGCATATGAATTTTTGAATTTAGTTAAACATTGTTTTTTAAAATCAGGGTTTTTTTTGTTAAAATTGTTTAAAATATTTCATTTAACTATTAAAAAAACAATTAAATTGACTGTCAGCCAAGACAACATGAGAAACTTAAAATATTGGCTTCTGCAGCTAACTCAGTTGTCTTCCCCTTCATTTCCTGTTTGTTCATGATCTGGAAAAGAAAAACAAGCTTGCCTGCTTTTTCAGGTCCCAAATGATTTCTCAATTTGGAACAAATTAGGCCAAAGGAAGAAAATAGTCCTTCTATACCTGCAGAAGAAGCTACTGCTATTAAAAGTGAGATAAGCGCTTGGATTCAGAGAGTGTTGAAGTGATTAAGTGACTTCCAGCAGTTCACTGGTGTGACTTTCTTTAAAACATCATCAGCAAACATATATTTCCTGAATGGTTCACCCTTAGCTCTGAAGTTTATTATAGTTGGCATTATGGAGGGATGATTGCTGGATGTCCACGTCATAGCCAGCTCCTCTTCTTCAGCAGTTAAGGTTTGACCCTGTTACCGAGTATTGAGAATATTTGCAAGAATAATGAGCTGGAGATAGTGCTTGTTCCATTTGTTCTATAATGCTTGTAATTTAACTCTGTCATTGCATATTTCTCTTTTTAAGAGCTCACTCAGTTCCTTCCAAATTTCTGCAGCATCGGCAATAAAACAGCTATTTCCCTGCATTTTGTTCAAGGTACAGCAATAGGCTTCAGGGTTTTCTGCATGTGTTCAACATTTCTCTTAAGCCCAATGTTTGGCTGTGACCGTGGCATCTATTTTTTCACGATTTTGTTCACAAACTGTCATCAGATTCAGCCAGTTCTTGAAATAGTGCTCAAAACAGTCGACTACTGAGTTCCATCGCACGTCTTGTGGGAGAGTTAGCTTGGTTCCTCCCAGTTTTTTTCAGAGCAGCTGCTGCAAAGTGGTTGTTATGGAAGTATTTGCAATTTCAACATCATTAGCCTGTATTTTTGGAACACTGAAGTCTTTAGCTAGGAGGTGCATCGAATGAGCACTGCAACTGTATGTTATTAGCGTGGGACTCTCTTCTAAATAATTTCTTCTCATTTTGGATCCATTTGCAGCATTGTCTGTGACCAAACTGCGTACTAGACATTTGAATTTTTTTTCACAGTTTGTTATAGCTTTTACTGCTACTTCTTGTAAGTATTCTGCTGTATGTGCATTTCCTGATGTATCAATTGTTTCTGTAAGGAAAGACATTCCTTCTTCTGTTGTCACACAAGCACATACAACAGGATCATTGTGGACATTGCTCTACCCATCAAGACTCAGATTAACAATTTTACCCTCTAGACCTTTTGCACGCTGCTCAATTTCTCTTTCATACACTTTATCCAGCAATTTGCCTGCGACATCTGCACTCTTGGGTGGACTGTATCCTGGTCTTAATGAGTAACAATTTTTTTTTTTTTTTTGTTCAAACATGAGAATTCAAGAATAGTCCAGAAGGAAGAGAGGCAGTCCTTAAGAAAGAAGTGTGAAATAAAAAAGTTCACTAACCTGAAGATCCTGCGTGTTCAGACACTTTCCTTTCATCATCTTCAGCGCAGCTTTCTCCCGAGAAGGAACACTTCTCATGATGTTGTTTCATTTGGGCAACCAGGCCTTGCATTTCTTTGTTGCAGTGTTTGCATTTTGCACGCATGCCTTTCTTAAGCACAGGTAGAAGAACTTCATTAAAATATTCCCAAACTGGGTCTCTTTTACAGTGAGACAATGGTATGGTAGATCTCAAATCAATGAAGGCCACATCCAGAAAGACCTCAAGACTTCTTGAATATGCTGCTCAAACAGTTTCACTTTTGTTTCTACTGCCTGTCTCTCCCTTCTCACATTTATCTCCAGACTTCTTCTCCTTGTCCAGATCTATTCCACACGCAACAATCTTCTATTCATTGAACTATTTGAAACTTTGTACTTTTAGAGAGAGGTAAGGGATTGACTCTGTGTACACAAATATGCAGAGGGACAATAGGGTTGAGGTCTGTTATTTCTCACCTCTATATATTTAAAAACATTTTTGCTATTGACAAGCATGTTATCTCTGGAGACACAAATTCACAGTTTGAGAACTGCAAAACTAAGCATCTGTGATGGTATCTTCTAGACTGAGCACTGGGTCACACTGGGCAGATAGAAAGATTAACCTAAATAACCTGTACAGAAGCCCTTGGAACGCCATAAAATTGGGTCCCTAATCCATGAACTATTGGAACTTATTTACAAAACTTTTCTTAAACATTACATGAGTATATTGTCTCATACTATAGAATTAGAATTTATAATCCCTATTCCATGATGAGAGATCTTTGAGCTATAATGTATCTTAATTAAAACTATCTTTAGAGACTTCTTCCTCAAAAAAAATTTTATCAAAAAAATCCGATTTAAATAAAAAAATCTATTTTTATCCACCCTGCACAAAATACAACATTCAAGAATTTTAGTAACTTTGCATAGGAGAAAGAAGTGCCCCCCCAAAAATCTCATCCTGCAACACCTTTCGTGGATTTCTGCCACATGTGTCAAATTATCTGTAACATAGGGCTCTTTAGGTGGACTCTGTAATGATTAACAAACTGAACCACCTGTAACCTTCTTCTTTCTGACAGTTTCCACACTTTCCTTCTACTACAATGTCACTAAAAAAAGTCAGCACTGCATCCTGGTGAGTTACCTTGATAGTCCCCAATTGCCCTCTTTGGGTATGTCTACACAGCACTCCAGTTAAAAACCCACAGCTGGCCTGTGCCAGCTGACTTGGGTTCATGGGGCTCGGACTCAGGGGCTGTTTAACTGCGGTGTAGATGTTCTGGCTTTAGCTGCAGCCTGAACTATAGGACCCTCCCACCGCAAAGAATCCCAGAGCCCTGCATTAAACAGGTCTTTGTTCCTGGCCAGAACTTTGCACTTGCACCAAGGAAGAATGTTGCCCTTTGAAATTGAGTTACCTTATTTAATGATCCGAGTGCTGTTAGCTTTCACTTGGAAGGTGTTCCTGTTGTGATTGAGAAGCATGTATTGGGTTTTCCTGTGCAATTGAACTACTATAGGCACAAAATATTACAGCTTGACCAATGCTGCCAGAAGTATCTTACTAGAAACAAATCAGTAAGCATACCAGTTATTTTGCTTGGTAATGTCATTAATGCTCTCTAGGTCAACCCAAGATGAGGACTGGACTTCAGATTCCATGTCATCAATTGTAGGAAGTCTGAGTGTGTTGATTTGTGTGTTGGTTAAAACAGGGGTGATGAGTTGCTATCTCACTCTATTTATGGCATTTAGATGCCTGGTGTCATTCTTGTGACTTTGCCCAGCTTACTTCTAGTTCAGTTCTTGTAACATTACAATGAAATAGGAAGCAGAGAAGCCACATTTCACGTCTTCCTGAACGCAGAAAATGAATGACCAGCTTATTCTTATTACAGTTTAAGAAGGAAAAGAGAAAGTCCAGACCATCTAACTTTAAACAATAATGAAACTTGTGGTGTGAGCAGTACACACTGCACGTATGCAAAGTAGGGCTGTCGATTAATCACGGTTAACTCACGCAATTAACTAAGAAAAATTAATCACGATTAAAAAAAATTGCGATTAATCACACTTTTAATTGCACTGTTAAACAATAGAATATCAATTGAAATTTGTTAAATATATTTGGATGTTTTTCTACATTTTCAAATATATTGATTTTAGTTACAACACAGAATACAAAGTGTACAATGCTCACTTTATATTACTTCTTGTTCAGCCAATTGCTCAGAAAAACAAGTTTGTTTACATTTGCAGGAGATAATGCTGTCCGCTTCTTATTTACAATGTTACCAGTAAGTGAGAACAGGCATTTGCATGGCGCTTCTGTAGCAGGCATTGCAAGGTATTTACGTGCCAGATAGGCTAAACATTTGTATACCCCTTCATGCTTTGGCCACCATTCCAGAAGACATGCTTCCATGCTGATGCTGCTTATTGGGAGGAAGGGAAAAAAAAAAACTAACTAAGTTTGTGACTGAACTCCTTGGGGGAGAATGGCATGTCTCCTGCTCTGTTTTACCTGCATTTTGCCATATATTTCATGTTATAGCAGTCTTGGATGACGACCCAGCACAGGTTGTTCGTTTTAAGAACACTTTCACTGCAGATTTGAAAGAACACAAAGAAGGTACTAATGTGGGATTTCTAAAGATAGCTACAGCACTTGACCCAAGGTTTAAGAATCTGAAGTGCCTTCCAAAATCTGAGAGGGATGAGGTGTGGAGCATGCTTTCAAAAGAGTTAAAAGAACAACACTCTGAAGTGGAAACTTCAGAACCTGAACCACCAAAAAAGAAAATCAACCTTCTGCTGGTGGCATCTGACTCAGATAATGAAAATGAATGTTTGTTGGTCCGCACTGCCCTGGATCGTTATCGAGCAGAACCTGTCATCGGCATGGACGCATGTCCTCTGGAATGGTGGTTGAAGCATGAAGGGACATATGAATTTTTAGTGCATCTGGCACATAAATATCTTGTGATGCCAGCTACAACAGTGCCATCCAAATGTCTGTTCTTACTTTCAGGTGACATTGTAAACAAGAAGCGGGCAGCGTTATCTCCTGCAAATGTAAACAAACTTGTTTGAGCGATTGACTGAACCAGAAGAAGGACTGAGTGGATGTGTAGGCTCTAAAGTTTTACATGGTTTTATTTTTGAGTGCAGTTTTTTTTTTTTTTACATAATTCTACATTTGTAAGTTAAACTTTCATGATCAAGATATTGCACTACAATACTTGTGTTAAGTGACTTGAAAAATACTATTTTTTTTACAGTGTAAATATTTGTAAAGAAAAATATAAAGTGAGCACTGTACACTTTGTATTTTGTGTTGTAATTTAATCAATATATTTGAAAATGTAGAAAATATCCAAAAATATTTAAATAAATGGTATTCTATTGTTTAAAAGTATGATTAATCATGCAATTGTGTTTAATTTTTTTAATCGCGAGATTAATCGCAATTAATTTTTTTAATCGCTTGACAGCCCTAATGGAAAGACTTTAGGCTAGTCAGTGTATGGTACAGTACAATAAACAAACAAAACAAAAACCATGTGCACATTTAGGCTGAGCTGGAATTAACACTGTATTTCTCTATCAACAATGTTTGCAAAATACTTAGTGGAGATTAAGATGGAAGAGAGAAACTTAAGTCTTTATTTAAAACAGTACTAAAAAAAAACCTTCATGTTTTTATACCCCCTTCCATCCAAGAATCTCAAAACACTTTACACACCACAGACCTTTTGATATATTAAATATTATTTCCATTGCAGAGACAGGAAAACTGAAACTACAGATTGGTGAGGTAAATTGCCTACAGTAACACAGACTGTTGGTGACAGAACTAGGCAAAGAAACCTGAACTCATCTACCAATCCTATGTTCTGGCCATTAGATCAAAGTTCCTCTCTGTTTTAATTCCTAAGTCTTAAAAGCTAATTTTCACTCCCTTTTCTAACTCCATCAATCAAAGTAAATTAGTTCAGGACAGAGATCTGAGATTTGACTCTAGAATCTTGTTAATTTTAATCTGCTGCTGTTTGGGAGGAAAAGAGATCTATGAGCAGCAATGAAAGTGTTTGTCTGCAAACTCAGGAAGATGGCACTGCATCAGATCACATTTGGAAGAATGTCACACTGTAGATGCTGTAACCTTCACTTCTGGTCTTAAACAAAAGTTGATGTTCTTCAGAAATTGATGGGTTAGTGCCCCCTGCCAAAAGAAATCTTCTCACCACAGGGAAGATGATTTTACAAAACTTGCTGACCCATCATTTCTTTTTTTTAAATTGAATTTTTGAGCTATGTAGAAGTTGTGTGTAGCTTCTTACCACTCCATTGAAAAATATAATCCTTTTGAATTTGTGCATATGAAATTATTGAACTCCCCCTGGATGTCTGATGAGCAGAAGCAGCAATTAGAGGGGTATGAGTAAATGTTTCAGTCTACTGAGCTCTTTTCTGACTGTATTTGTTTGAGCAAAAGCAAAATATATGAATGATTAGTTGATTCCTCCTCCCCCCCCCCCCTTTTACTAGTTCAAATTTTTTAGATAGTAATTGGACCAATTGCCTGGGTATTTTGGAGGTGGGTAGGATGGTGGGTATGTGTGTTAAATGAACTTTTTTCCCAGAACATTACTATCATTTTAGAATATCTTCTTTTTCTGTTTTCTTTCCTACAGGGGCTCTGCTGTTGCCAAAATAATAGGCAATAACGTAAATAATATGCAAAAGTTTGCTTCCACAGTGAAAATGTGGGTCTTTGAGGAAAATATTAATGGGAGAAAACTGACAGATATCATAAATAATGAACATGAAAATGTAAAATATCTCCCTGGATACAAGCTGCCAGAAAATGTGGTAAGACTTGGAAGCTAAACTTGGCCTATATATGTAGATATAGATATATCTATTGTGTGTGTGTGTGTGTGTGTATAAAAATTGTCTGCACTCAAAAGTGAGGTAGGAGTTTGTCTCATTCACTTTTTGTCAAACTCCAACTATTTTGTTAATGATGTGGGCACAATCAAGGGTTCCGAACAGCTGAGCTCTCTAAGGTAGTTGATAGCTAACATAATCTTGTAATAGATTTGCCCCTTCAGTGACTTTATGGCACCATATGCTATATTGTGTATATATGCAAACATGTGAAAATAATAGATTAATGCCTTTGCCCATAACTAGCATAAAGATTTGGCCTCAATTTTCGCAAGTTTGGAAGAAAGGTGGGATTTCAGACCCTCTGGAAGTTCACTACTGAAAGCTGCATTGAATTATATAAAATCTGTTCACTTTAGTAGTCATTTATGCCAGTGTCAAGTGCTGCCAAAGCTAAATGGTGGCATTTTTCACTCAGTTTGCACTGGTGTAAATAACATCATGATGATGATGGGCGATCACTTGTTACCAAGTATGATCATCTTCCATGGGAGTTATGGATCCTCAGGTGGCTAATAAGGCCAGTCCTTGAACCACAAGTTCTATTGCAATGAGGGCAGATGTTTTCAGGCTCAGCAGGAGGCTGTTGACCATGACTGGAAGTCAGTCTCTCCTTCTTTCTGCGCCTCTTGTCCTCTTCAGCTTGTTGATGAACAAGTTCAAAATGCAGGAGACCATCACGTAGGACTTCACTCCATTTTAAGCAATCCTGGGCAAGTGTCTCCCAAGTGTCAATGTCAATATTACACTTTTTTAGGTTGTCCTTTAGTAAGACCTTATATCGCTTCAGTTATCCACCCATGTTACGGTACCCTTCTTTCAGCTCAGAGAACAGGACCTGTTGTGGGAGGCAGTGGTCTGGCATCCGGACAATGTGACCAGTCCAGCGGAATTGCTGATGGATGATCATTGCCTCGATACTGGAGGTCTTTGCCTCTTCCAGGACACTAATATTGGTGCACCTGTCTTCCCATTTGATCTTCAGAATCTTACGAAGGCAGCATTGATGGTGCCTCTCAAGAACTTTCAAGTGGTGTCTATAGGTTGTCCAAGTTTCAGACCTGTACAATAGTGTTGGGAGAATAACTGCTTGATAAACAAGAAGCTTGGTGTCTGTTCAAATGTCGTGATCTTCAAAAACCCTGTGTCGTAAATGAGAGAAAGCTACACTGGCACAGCTCAGGCGATGTTGAATTTCTGCATCAATATCTGACTGGGATAAAAGATGACTTCCAAGGTAGAGGAAGTGATTGACATTCTCCAGTGCCACTCCATTGATTTTTTGGTAGATGGGGCATGTGATACCTCATTTGGAGAGCACGTCACTCTTCTTGATATTAAGAGTGAGACCAAGACATGCGTAAGCATCGGCAAACCCATTCAGGATAGTTTGAAGATCTTTCTCAGAGTGGGCAAAGATTGCGTTGTCAACAGCATACTGAAGTTCCACAATAGATGATGTGGAGATCTTACTCTTGGCTTTCAGCCTGCTAAGTCTGAACAGCTTTCCGTCCATTTTGCAAGTGATTTCAATGCCAGCTGTAAACTTCCCAGCAACTAGGTAAAGAATGACGGCAATAAAAACTGCAAACGTGGTTGAGCGATGATACAGCCTTGTTTTACTCCTGTTTGTACTTAGAAAGGTTTGCTCTGGGAGCCAGTGCTGCTCAGAACCGTCGCTTTTATGTTATCCTGAAGCAATTTTACAACATTGATGTATTTATCAGGACATCCAATCTTAAGAGAGTACAGTCCAGAGGGCATGGCGATTCACTGAATCAAAGGCTGTAGTTAAATCAATAGAAGCCATGTACAGTGGTTGGTTTTGCTCCTGACGCTTTTCCTGCAGCTGCCAGGCTGTGAAGATCATATCCACAGTTCCACAACATGGATGGAAGCCACTCTGTGACTCCGGTACAATTTCTTCTGACAGGGGCAGAAGGAGAGTTGCAAGCTTCCACGCCAGAACTTTGCCTGCAATGGCTAGGAGGGAGATGCCACAATGACAACACAGTGTGGTGGGCAATTGTGAATCTGGCCCAGAAAGAGCTAGAAGTAGGAGGAGAGAGCAGCAACTGACAATTTAGTAGAAAAACCGATGGGTTAAAAATGGCCTGTAGCTAGATTACGGTTCTGTTGGTGCCATTGAAACCTAAACACTGCACCAGTCTCCTAATTTGAAGTAAATCATAGACTCATAGAACTGGAAGGGATCTGGAGAGGTCATCTAGTTCAGTCCCCTGCACTCACGGCAGGACTAAGTATTATCTAGACCATCCCTGACAGGTGTTTGTCTAACCTGCTCTTAAAAATCTCCAGTGATGGAGATTACACAACCTCCCTAGGCATTTTATTATTTCCCTTTTGTCATAGGCCAAGGAAACTTTGGTGCTATCTAGGTGGCTCATGTTTATTACCTCCATAACTAGTGTTTGCAGAGGCCACTGTGCAGCCCCAGAACCCATTTTTGGTGCCTCTGTTATTTCAAATGTGGTTAAACATGCGGACTACTTTAATGTCCTCATCACTTGTTGGAAAAGAGTGAAATCTGGCAAGTGGCTTGGAAGCTGGTCATCTTCTTGAAAAACAACCTTTTAAGAATCAAAAATAAAACATCAGGAAACAGATGTAAGAGGGCCTGGTGAAGGTTTTGTTTATTTAAACAGGACATGTCTCTGTTACAAGCTCTACAGTGGCACAGCTGTGGTGCTGCAGCTGCAGTGCTGTAGCAGTGTAATGTAGGCGCTTGCTACAGCAACAGGGAAGGGTTTTTTCCATCACTGTAGTAAATATACCCCCTCGAGAGGTGGTAGCTAGGTCTACAATGTGCTTAGGTTGGCTTAACTACATCTCTGAGTGTGAATTTTTCACAGCCCCGAGCAATGTAGCTAGGTCGACCTAAGTTTTAGATGTAGACCAGGCCTCATTCTTCTGAGTGGAGTAGTGTATTAGACTGTTTTGCCAAACCAGCAGCTAGGGAAGAGACAATCAAAAACAGCCTCTAATTTTGCATTTCAATCAATTAGGTTGTGAATGTTAGTTAGCTGTCTGAACTCTGATTTTGTAGATGCGAACATCATTTGCTCCTGCAAATTTGGTAATTAGCTGTTTAAATTCTGTCATTTTCAGGTACAGTTGATTGTGTCCACAATATTAGAAGGTGGGGAAAGGCCCCTTTCAAAATTTGGCCCAGTAGGTCTTCGGCTGGCTTGAAAGCATTTGATGCTTTTGCATTTTTAGGAATTGTAACGTGCATGGTTTTTTTTTGTTTTGTTTTTTTTTTCCTCTTATTGATATAGCATGATAGAAATGATCATTCTCAGAAAGCTCTTCTAGATTATTTATTTTTAGAGAACTTTTGAATAGAATTAATTTCTTTTAAATTCTTTTGTTTCAACCCCCTTTTTCTCCCATAATTGTACAGGTTGCCGTTCCAAATCTTAACGAAGCTGTGCAAGATGCAGACTTGTTGGTCTTTGTCATTCCTCACCAGTTTATTCATAAGATCTGCGATGAGATCACAGGACGGGTACCAAAGAAAGCTGTTGGGATAACGCTCATTAAGGTAAAATAAATGCTATACATTAACATTGTCAATATATAGAGGAATATGATCTTCTGAAACCATTCAACTGAGAGTTTGAAATGAAAAAATCTTTCCCTGCCAAATTTTTATTTTTTCTTGATTGTTCAGTAGGACTTCTTTGGATGTACAATCAGAATTTGAGTCCTAGTCACTAGTGGATTGTTATACAGGGTTTATTTTATTCTGTCATTTTCAGTAAGAGGGAGGTGAGGCTGCTTACAAGACTAACTTAAAAAAATGTTTTGCACCACCAGGCTTTTCAGCCTATTACTTTCTGATTCTGGATACATCATTAGATGGAGAGCAGAGCATAAATATAATAGTCTGGTTGTTAATTCACATCCCAAACATCGAGCTGATCATTTTAAAAACTGACAAGAGAATCTCATGTGACTGAGTGGACAGTGCTCTCGTTCACATCAAAGATTTTGCTGCAACAAGAGAAACTGTTCAGAGCCACCCAAAAAGATGGACTAGTTCCAGTATGGGAACTTGTTGGGAACAGCATTTTAAAGGGGCTTTCATAGAGCTGGAGGCAAGGGAGTTTCTGTTTTAAATGACATTTTGTTTCTGAGTATTAAGCTATGGTAGGTCTGGTTATTCCCACAAGCTTCTAGAAGACATTACTTTGTTCTTGCCCTTCATTTGGTTGAGGGTGGGAGTGCTTTATTTTCTCGGCATAAGTTCCCGTCTGTTCTCATTCCTGGCACAGGTTCAGCCTCCAGATCTTTCATTTTTATTTTTTAAATAAATTTGGCTCTTTAGTTTAGCTAAAACCATTGACTCTTGTTTTTGTCGGTGCTGCCCCATTGAAGGGATTTAGTCTTGAAAGCCTGAATTTTATTAAAAGGTAACACTGCTCTAGTTCAGGTGTTGTACTTTACAGATAAATTTTTGATTATATATTCGTTGAATTGAAGGATGAAAGAAATAGGGCACATGATTCTGGCATAGTGTTGAAAGCAATAAATATATAGCAACGAAAACTTCCATGTCGGCCAATAGCTACCTGAGATGAAAATAAAATCCCAGACTGAACATTTTGATATCACCAAGTAGCCTACGCCAACAGAATTGAGGACATGTTCCTTCACTCTCTTTTCTTAAACTCTTGAGAGAAATGTAATTGATTCTTCCCTAACTTATTCTGGCCTATTTGTTTACCATTGTCATTTATGTTAATGTGAAACCAGAGTAACTCTAAAAGTCAGTCTGGTTACTGTGGCTTTTACACAGATCAGATTTGGATCAGAAACTGGGTCTATATTCCTTTAAAAATACAGTTTAAATTCTTGATAGTTATTGACTATATTTATGTAAAGAATAAATATTTAATGCACTGGTAAAATTATGCTAAGGAAAAAGTATTTATTTATGCCAGGGAAAAGATTTTCTATTTTTTTCCATAAACATTAGTATATTCTTAGTCTGAATATTTAATGTAATGTTGGATGACATTTCTTACACAAGCCAGAACTGGTTACCAGACAACTTCCCATTGCTAAGCTGCTGCTGTGGTCCAGGAGGTGCTCTCTTGAAAGAAATGGTGCAAATGTTTTTTTTATTCTGTCACAACTGTGTGCAAACTACATATTCCCTCTGTCAGTGGGACCAAAATCTGTACAAAGGGGCAGAGATCTGATCTCACTAACAAAAGAGCATGTGAGAATGGAATCATTTCACCATTTGTAAGTAATGGAGGATTTTTTTATTTCTAAACACATGCACATGTGTGCATGCATACACACACTTTCTCTCCGTATATCTCTATGCAAGTACATTTAGTGTGGCCACTGGAAACAAATTCTGTAGTTAGTGTAGTTCTGCTCTGAACGAGGGTTATGTAAAATTAGGGTGACCAGATAGCAAGTGTGAAAAATCAGGACAAGGGGTGGGGGGTAATAGGCATCTGTCATGGTTCCTTCCCCACTCTGAACTCTAGAGTATAGATGCGGGGACTTGCATGAAAGACCCCCTAAGCTTATTCTTACCAGCTTAGGTTAAAAACTTCCCCAAGGTACAAACTTTGCCTTGTCCTTGAACCGTATGCTGCCACCACCAAGCGTTTTAAACAAAGAACAGGGAAAGAGCCAACTTGGAGACGTCTTCCCCCAAAATATCTCCCCAAGCCCTACACCCCCTTTCCTGGGAAAGGCTTGATAAGAATCCTCACCAATTGGTACAGGTGAACACAGACCCAAACCCTTGGATCTTAAGAACAATGAAAAATCAATCAGGCTCTTAAAAGAAGAATTTTAATAGAAGAAAAAGTAAAAAGAATCACCTCTGTAAAATCAGGATGGTAAATACGTTACAGGGCAATCAGATTCAAAACATAGAGAATCCCTCGAGGCAAAACCTTAAGTTACAAAAAGACACAAAAACAAGAATATACATTCCCTCCAGCACAGCTTATTTTACAAGCCATTAAACAAAAGAAAATCTAATGCATTTTCTAGCTAGATTACTTACTAACTTTACAGGAGTTGTAAGGCTTACATTCCTGATCTGTTCCCAGCAAAAGCATCACACAGACAGCCCAAACCCTTTGTCCCCCTCCACAGGTTTGAAAGTATCTTGTCCCCTCATTGGTCATTTTGGGACAGGTGCCAGCCAGGTTATCTTAGCTTCTTAACCCTTTACAGGTGAAAGGGTTTTTCCTCTGGCCAGGAGGGATTTTATAGCAATGTATACAGGAAGGTGGTTACCATTCCCTTTATATTTATGACCATGTCTATATAAGAGAAAGCCCCAAATATCAGGACTGTCCCTATAAAATCAGGACATTTGGTCACTCTATGTAAAATGGCATTAGTGGGGTCCTTTTTCTGTCTGATTTCTATATGTAGTATACTCTCTTTACAAATGAAAGGTATATGTTTAACTGCCAGACCTGCAGACTCAACCTAATATGTGAAAATAAAACTGGGTCTTTGGTGAATTATAAGATGAATGCCAGATGAGGCCCTGAATGATGCATCTGTAAATCATGTTGCCTTAAATTGATTATGACAGGGTAAATGCCTGGAATTCAGTAAATATTTGTGTTGAATAATCAGAGGAAATGGAATCCAACTTGCTTTTTTAGCATTGCAATACAAGAAGAGCACAGGAGTGAAAAGCAATTTGAAATCTTCTCTGGCCAGCCTTTGGGTTGTGCTAATTTACATCTAGCTGCCTCTGGTGACCATTGCAGCATCTAGATCTATTGCCCTGGCCTATGTTGGGAGCCATTACATTGACTCTACACCATGTCAGGAATACCCCTACACTGTGGAAGTTCTCAGGTCAGATCCACCTGGGTTCCTGCTTCTTTTGAGATCAACTTCAGACCTAGTATAAGCAGGTGCAGCTCTCTTTGACTTCAGCAGAAGTTCTGTCTGTCCATGGCAGGCCTGGATTTAGTACCCAGTTGTGTGTGATCTCTCTCACTGCAGATTATTCATTCAAGTGCGCAAATTCATATCTAGGTAGTTGTTCCAAATGCCCTTTAAAGAGACTGAATGGCAGCTGTTGGTTAATTGCCTGTTTGGGAGCCTAATAAATAGACTGTCAAGGCATCTTTGGAGCTGTTAAAAAAAACAACACATACATGAACATGCTTTCAGATTCTCATCGCTCTACAGTATGGTTCACAAAGGTGTTAAGTGAGTGAAAAAAGTAATGCAACAGTATAGTAATTGACTTACGTTTTCATTGGCTGGTTTAGTACATGTGTCTCACAATATCTCTTAGTTGTGCAGTGGTTTTCAAAGTAAACCATTTTTTGAGCCTTAGGAATGCAAAACTCTGCCAGCCAGGAATGTCTTCTGTGGCTTACGTAAAGTTAAATGGATTTCAGCAATGCCTTTTTATACTTAAAAAAAGGCCAGGGTGTAGTTCAAAGTGATGGTCTTCTATGTGCTAGATATGAGAAACCATTTAAAAATAAGGCTTTACAAAGAGAATGTTTCTGTAACCTCCTAAATATTTATACTTTTGGGAAGGAGGACGACAGTTTTGAGCGTTGTGCTTCTACAGAGGGAAAAAGCACAGTTAATTCACATTTTGGCTCCATGGGAGAAATAGCTTTGGACGAAGGAGATACTGCAGTTCCCTGAAAAAGGCACAAGCAGTCAGGAGTTCTGGATTCTATTCTCCCCTCTGGCACTGATCTACTCGAGGCACTTCAGTCTCTCCCTGCCCCAGTTTCTCTGTCTCTGGAGAACAGGGATAATGATACTTCGGTAAAGCTCTTTGAAATCGATAGATGAAAAATGCTACGTAAGAGCAAAAGTATTATTAATCAGCTTCTTCCATATCTACAAACGGGCTTTTCACTTTGTAGTAGTGTTCAAGATGACTAGAACTGATTGACTAGTAAGCCGTTGCTGTCATTAAACACGAAGCAGTTTCTCTGTGATATTTCAGTTTGAGTGTTTTCTCCACAAAATACTGCATAAAAGTATTAAAATCCAATCCTGTGAGTTTCTGTGCCTCGGTTTCCACTGAGGTCAATGGGCCAGCTCCTCAACAGCGGGAAATCAGTGCTGCTCCGTTGACTTCAGTAGGGGGACATTCACTTACATCATCTGAGGATCTGATCCCAGGAGAGATGAACTTGCAGCACCTTACAGGACTGGGCTCTTTATTTAGCACAAAATAAATCCTGTTGTTGTCATCTAGATGTTGGTAGTTAATTCCTAATTTTTAAGTGCAATTTTGTATCAAAGGAAGACATCCTAAAAGGTCACAGCAGAGGCAAGGCTGTATAGCCAGATGTGTGGGTGGCTTATCTCTGTGGTAGCAAGCCCACTATCTTCTGTCTCTAACTGGATAAACTTTATCGTAGCTTCTACCCAGGAAGGATAATTGTGATGCAGTCTATTCTGTCTAATGCCTGTTCAGTAATTCACTTAAATGTTGGCTGCAGGGAATAGATGAAGGCCCAGAGGGACTCAAGCTGATTTCTGACATTATTCGAGAGAAAATGGGAATAGACATCAGTGTGCTGATGGGAGCTAACATTGCCAATGAGGTAGCAGCAGAGAAGTTCTGTGAAACCACAATAGGTAACAATCTGTGTAATTAAAGTGTTTAAATGTTGATGTCTATGCTCAAAACTCCACATTGAATAATTTGAACATCACTGTTGCCAGCTTTAATCAGTCATTATCAGAAGGTGCTAAGTCTTTCATATTTAATTTCTGAACTTCCTATAATGTTTGCACTTCCAAATGTAGCAGTAGGGCATTGGGAGGAGAGATTATGAAATCTCATTAGGATTGTGACTTCAGAGCTGACTCTTATTTCTTTTACAATGAAATAATTACCAAGCCACAAAGTAATGATTATACTGTTTAATACTGATAAAGTAGCCAGGCCACTGCTGTGCAGAACATTTTGCTACATAGGTTGCTACATAGTCTAATATCAAGTGATAAGATGTTTTTAGTACAGGTGTTGCAGCTTGTGAAACACTCTCTTTCCATCTTTATAACTTTTTAAAGGCACTACTGTGTCCTTTGTAGGTTTTCATTGTAACTAATTCTTCTAAACTCCAGGTGTTGGCCTTGATCCTGCAATTGGAACTACTAGCACAGATATCTCTGCACCCATCTAAGTCTGGAGAGCATACCTATTCATAGATTTCACAAAGTCTCACATGTGCATTCAAATATATACAGCTGTGTGCAATCTGAGGGAGTTAATGTTGTTAGAACATTAAATTTTTATTTCTTTTTACTTTTGTATAGTTAGCTTTGCGAACTTAGTGTCACGTTTAACATCTCTTGCATATAATTATTTTAGACGATTGAGTTAGTTTAAAATGTTGACAGACATTTCTTTTTTAGGGCAACATTAGCTTGCTGTGTTAATAAGGTATCTGACTTGTTTTATCAGTAGGTCTGGACATGTGCTTAAAGTACTTCATAGAATTGCAGCTGCTGAGAAGATAACTTGGACAGAGTATTTTAAACCAATTTTAATTATTTAAATAAAAAAACAAGGGAAATGGATTTAAACAAAAAGGGTGTGATTCTTCTTCTGAGCTCTTAGTTCTTAACATGGATACATTTACCAATAGTCTATCTTGATTGGAGGGAGGGGAAGTGGGGAAAAACAATCTAACTCCTGCTTCGAAGTATTCTGCCTCGCACTAAAAAGCCAGGTTAATAAATGAATAAATTATTCATTGCTTGCTTTTTCCCCCCCTCAACAGGCAGTAAAATCCTGGAGAATGGCCTTCTTTTCAAAGAACTCCTGCAGACGCCAAACTTCCGAATAACTGTAGTAGATGATGCAGATACTGTTGAGCTTTGTGGTGCTCTTAAGGTACAGTTAGCCGTGCTGAATTTTTATATGACTGGGGAAGGGAGATGGGGGGAAGGAGGAGAGTATTTACCCCTAAAAAGTTGTCTGTGTATCTCTCTCAAATATAAAAAATACATTCTTTAAAACTAAAATAATTGAACACACAACTCTACAAATACTAGATATAAAACTGGAGTGAGGCATGTGGTTAGTGCATCGAGCTCTGCATCAAGATATCCTGAGTTCTGTTCCTACCTCTGCCATTTACTTGCTCTGTGGCTTTATGGAAGTGATGCTGCATCTATACTCCTGAAACACTTTTAAAATCCATTCCAGCCTCTGGGCAAGGTCTGTATGTACAGCAGCCCCTATGCAAGGGGAGAGGAATGTGAAGCTGAAATTAACCCTTTTTATACTGGAAACCACATAGTTCCCTTGCTCCCTATCCCATTTGTTTCTAGAAGCTGCTTCTACTGGCATGGTTATATCAACCGTATAGGTGGGACACAACTCTGCTAAAACAGTTTTTTTTTTTTTTTTAAGACTTATCCCAGACCAGGTGTTTTAGCAAAGTTATGTACCATCTGTACAGTTGTCTCAACTGTGCCAGCTGGAATGGCTTTGAAAAAGAGAGGCAGGGAGCAGTCTAGTCAGACTCTGCCTGGTTAGGTGTTAACTCCAGCTTTACATTCCTCTTCCCTTAAGTAGGTACTGCATTGAAGAGGTATAAGGGCTCCTGGAGAGAAGAGTGAGAATGGCAAGGCTCTGTGCCCAGATACCAAAGTCTAGGAATACCTAGATACCTAGACTGGGAATTTCCTTTTTATGCCTGTTTTTGCTTATGGTACCTAGTTCTGGCTTATTCTGATAAAGCCTTGCGCCTGCTGAAAAATCCTGTGAATTGCTATTTTCATCCTATCAGGTTAGAGGTAGTTTCAGAAGCACGGATGGGGCCTAAGGCTCCCTTGTCCAGTTTCACCACAGAAATAAGATAGTAGGTTGCCATAGACTTCGCTAGAACTTCTTCTACATAACACCAATGGTGAATTTGGCCCTCTGAGCCATAGTTTCTCCATCTGCAAATGAGAATAGCAATAAATACATTTCTGGGAGATGGGCAGTAAGTAGTAAGGGTACTCCCGTGAACATGAAATCACGACAGTTTTTAAAAAGGAGTTAAAAATAACTTCAGGTTCTGGACTCCAGTCATCATGCTGCCATTTTCTTACTCTTTAAAATGCTTTTTCTCTCCCCTGTTGCTATGTGATGAAAGACCCTTGCAAACAATAAGGAAAACAAGTAAACTGACTAAGCACAAAGTGTTGTCAAATGTGTACGAGTAAACCTAAAAATGGGTCATGTTTACTAATTCCTTCCAGCTGTAGTAATTTGAGATAGTGGTTGCAACTGTAGTAGGTATAAATATTTTTCGGACAAGAAGTGGAATTTTTTTTTTCTTTACCAGTGTGTCCTTCTCAAATAGTGAATGTTGATGCAGCACTTTGAAGATGTAAAGCGCTATATTGTTGTATACAAATCTGATGCATGTATTCTCCAAACTTGTATTGGACAAGGTGTGTGCAGAATGGCTGAACAGTAAAACAAATATTTTTCTGTTCTTTCAAAGAACCACAAAGCTGTTTTTTCTTTTGTTTTTGTAACTGAATTGTACTGATAGGAAGTGAAGTGTAGCTTAAAATGATTCCTATTGATTTTTTTTCTTTTCACATTAATTTACAGGAAATTGTTATATATAAGTTATTAATGGCTTGGGCCCCTGGCCAGTAATACAATAGTTCATGTTCTCTAATGTTTGTGACGGGAAGCAATTTCACTGAACACAGTCATGTACTAGTAAAGCAACATTTATGGTACTTCAGAAAATAACTGAAAAGGAAAAATAAAGCTCACAAATATAATAAAGTAATATGTACTGGTAGTCAGCATAAACACTGTGTAATGATTAGTAAACGTTACATGAAATACTCTGTTTTACTTGGGGGGCTGCTTGGTTCCTGGTTCTGTTAGTCAGGTTGAGGTTGTTGTGTGGGAAATCATGGAGTCTTAAACTACTGTGACAAAGCTCTGTCCTTGTCTCCGTGGGTCCCGCATTTCCTGGCAGATTTCACTAGCCTCAGAGGCTCACTGTGACCCTCCACATAACCCTTCTCTCTCTAGAGACAAGGGTCACAGTCTACTGAGCCATTTTCATCATAAGCCAGCGAGGGAGGTGAGGAGAAGCTATCCTCCCTTGCACAATCTCTGTTTCTCCCAGTCTCCGTGATTAATCGCAGGGTGGGGGGCAAAGGAGGGAGCCCAGGCCCACACTCTACTCCAGGCTCCAGCCCAGGGACCCTAATAGTATCAGCTCTGGTAGCTGACTTTTTAGAAACATGACACTTACAATTCCCTGGGCTACTTCCCCCACAGCAGCCCTCACTTCCTCAAGCTCCACTTCACCCTTACTTCAGGACCTCCTTCCTTGTGCCTGATATGGTGTGTACTACTCAGTCTCTCCAACAGCACAACTTCCTCCCACAGCTCCTGACATCCACACCCACCTGACTAACTGGGAGGCTTTTAACTAGTTTCAGCCAGCCCCTGATTGGCTTCAGGTGTCCTAATCAACCTAGCCTTCTCCCTGCCTTCTGGAAAGTTCTTAATTGGCCCCAGGTGTCTTAAATGACCTGGAGCAGCTGCCATTTCACTTTTCCTGGAACCAGGGATTTGTTTAGCCTGGAGCTAATATATCTATCTCCCACTACTTTTCTATAGCCGTCTGGCCTTGCCCCGGCACACTACATTCAGGTAATTTGCAGGAGATGAGGAGCCTGGTTTTCAGACAGCTTTTGCTGTGAATCTGGCATATTTAAATCCTGCTTGAAATTATGTAACTGGCAGGAAGCCTGTGATGGACTGGTAGGCTAGATTCTGATCTCTGTTATGTTAGCGTAATCTGGAGTTATTCCACTGGCCTTTACTGCAGTGATTCTGAATTTATACTGATGTTACGGAGATCAGAATCTGGCCTAGTTTATCCACTGCTTTCAGATGTTCTAGTGGTGATATGCAGAGTCACCAAGAAAACATCCCTGTACACAATCCTGTTAGAGTTGGTCAGAAAATTTTTACAGATTTAGATTGTTCCCTTTTTTTGATTGTTGAAATTTCATTTTGACATTTTCTGACCCACTCTAATTCCTGTATACTTCTGGAAGAAGGAACTGTCTGGGAACACGAAAACTCTTGGAGACATAATTAGAGGTGGATTTAAGCCAGTGAATGTTGGGTTTTGACTTCAGCTCAGAGAGTGAGCTCTAGGTGAAAGGGACCTTGAGATTGGTGTGTCTAAACTCCTGTAGGACTTGGATGTCTGCTGACACATTGCTGGAAGGTCCAAGTCAATATAGACATAAGCATCTATCTGTAAGTGCTGAAGAATTTAAGACAGTTTCTCTTCTGAATCTAGATAGCTACTAAGATTAAATTTGCATATTTTCTTGATCTGTTCTTTTATTATTATTATGATTGATGTTTGTGAATACTGGTGTGAATGAATTTTAGGTCTTGTTACTCACCAGCTAAAGTCACTGATTAATGGTCTAAAAGGCCTAGTCTACTAGGGTCTGATCCTGACAGTTTAAAAGAACATAAAAAGGAATTTGATAAAATACTCTGCCCTGAGGAGACAACCCAGTGGGTGTTGATCACAGCATATCGCTAATTAAACAAACAAAAACAACTTCCAGATTCGCCTGTGAAGAGCTTTTCAGAAAATCAAAGATTAACTGAAGTTTTTCATGAAATAATAAATAAAAATCAGAGTGGTTGTTTAAAACTAATAAAGAGTTCACATTAAAAAACATGGCCCAATCTGGTATAAATTCCCATGTGGTGTAAATCTTCATATTTCAGTTGACATCAGTGAAGCTACACCAAGTGAAAATCTGGCCCCATCTATTTTTAACAAATCAAATAATATACCTACTGCTTTCATCTGTAGATTTCAGTCTTGCCTATGTTATAAAATACATTACATTATTAAAATTGAGCATTTTAAAAATGTAATTTACTTGCGCTGTTACATTCAGTCCCTCTTGTGCAGTGGAAATAGACAAATCATCTTTTACTTTCTGGTTCTCATCTACTAGGCTAACATTTGTATTACAAACAAAAATGTTTGTGTTTCTGAATTGTTCTTTTACCAACTCATTGTAATTTTTTAAATTTCATGAAAACCTTTATTTGGGTCTTACATTTTAAACAACACTTTTTTTTTTTCTTGTCATGTAAAGCACCCTTTTTTTTTTTTCTTTAAACCTAAGTTCTGTGCCAAATTTGTCCTGACTGTGGGTATGTAAACACTTCTTCCCTGAGCTGTTCATAATTCAGACATTGCTATCTTGGGCTAGTGCATTGATAATCTCAATGTGAAGTTGACTAGCAAGTTTACTTTAAGTTTCTAGCCTATCTTTCTTGCCTATACTAAGCAAAATGAGAACAGATAGTGAAATGTGAACTAGGCTACTTTAAAATAGAGAATTTTTTAAAATTTTATTACTGGTAATTTAGTTAACAATTTTTTTTCTTTTGTTTTTGAAGATATGATTAACCTGGTCGTATCTCTGTTTTTTAATAATCATATTTTAGAGTACAGATGTGTGCTAGCTTTTAAAATCTGTTAAGGAATTTTCCTGTCCCTTCAGTATGATTGGGAATTTACATCATGATAAACTGGTGAAAATTGGAGCTATGTAATTCACTGATTCGAGAGAGAATTTCTCTCTGAAAAGTGAGGGGAAAAACTGTGATCCACGAGGACAACATTCTATACTGTGAGGGTACTGTTGTAAATAAAGAGAGATTCTAACTTAACTTCTGCAACAGTGCCTATTTTAATTGTCTGCAGTACCACTGCAAACTGCAGTCTTGAATACAGTCGAAGGCATATATTCCATTCCAATACTTGCTTTTGGAGGAGGAATTAGTAAAATGCAACTATAGTATTTATTTTAGAGTATGTAAGATGCTTACAGCAGCCACAGTACATGATTCTGGTTTCTGCATAGAACCATAGAATATCAGGGTTGGAAGGGACCTCAGGAGGTCATCTAGTCCAAAGCAGGACCAATCCCCAACTAAATCCATCCCAGCCAGGGCTTTGTCAAGCCGACCTTAAAAATATCTAAGGAAGGAGATTCTACCACCTCCCTAGGTAACGCATTCCAGTGTTTCACCACCCTCCTAGGGAAAAAGTTTTTCCTAATATCCAACCTAAACCTCCCCCACTGCAACTTGAGACCATTACTCCTTGTTCTGTCATCAGCTACCACTGAGAACAGTCTAGATCCATCCTCTTTGGAACCCCCTTTCAGGTAGTTGAAAGCAGCTATCAAATCCCCCCTCATTCTTCTCTTCCGCAGACTAAACAATCCCACTTCCCTCAGCCTCTCCTCATAAGTCATGTGTTCCAGTCCCCTAATCATTTTTGTTGCCCTCCGCTGGACTCTTTCCAATTTTTTCAACATCCTTCTTGTAGTGTGGGGCCCAAAACGGGACACAGTACTCCAGATGAGGCCTCACCAATGTTGAATAGAGGGGAACGATCACATGCCTCGATCTGCTGGCAATGCCCCTACTTATACATCCCAAAATGCCATTGGCCTTCTTGGCAACAAGGGCACACTGTTGACTCGTATCCAGCTTCTCGTCCACTGTAACCCCTAGGTCCTTTTCTGCAGAACTGCTGCCGAGCCATTCGGTCCCTAGTCTGTAGCGGTGCATGGGATTCTTCCGTCCTAAGTGCAGGACTCTGCACTTGTCCTTCTTGAACCTCATCAGATTTCTTTTGGCCCAATCCTCCAATTTGTCTAGGGCCCTCTGTATCCTATCCCTCCCCTCCAGCGTATCTACCTCTCCTCCCAGTTTAGTGTCATCTGCAAACTTGCTGAGGTTGCAATCCACACCATCCTCCAGATCATTTATGAAGATATTGAACAAAACCGACCCGTGGAGCACTCCACTTGATACCGGCTGCCAACTAGACTTGGAGCCATTGATCAGTACCCGTTGAGCCCGACAATCTAGCCAACTTTCTAGCCACCTTATAGTCCATTCATCGAGCCCATACTTCTTTAACTTGCTGGCAAGAATACTGTGGGAGACCGTGTCAAAAGCTTTGCTAAAGTCAAGGAACAACACGTCCACCGCTTTCCCCTCATCCACAGAGCCAGTTATCTCGTCATAGAAGGCAATTAGATTAGTCAGGCATGACTTGTGCTTGGTGAATCCATGCTGACTGTTCTTGATCACTTTCCTCTCCTCTAAGTGCTTCAGAATTGATTCCTTGAGGACCTGCTCCATGATTTTTCCAGGGACTGAGGTGAGGCTGACTGGCCTGTAGTTCCCAGGATCCTCCTTCTTCCCTTTTTTTAAAGATGGGCACTACATTAGCCTTTTTCCAGTCGTCCGGGACTTCCCCGGATCGCCATGAGTTTTCAAAGATAATGGCCAATGGCTCTGCAATCACATCCGCCAACTCCTCATCTGCATCATAGTTTAAACAAAGACATATGAAGACAAGATCTTTATAATATTCCAGCTTTATTTCTTCCATAATATACTGGTATACAATATAAGATTATGATACAGCTATACCTCTGGACTAGTTTCATTCCTTTCTCCTCCTTCCTCACTCCTCTAAGCAGGGATGATTTCAGTATGGAGGATTGCCTAAAAATTGAAAGGAACACAGAAAATAAGAGTTTTTTGAACACAGCATTCTTCTGGCTGATAATTTTACATTTGAAATTATTCTGAAGCACATTTAAATGAAGACTAATAATGGCTGTCACAGCTAGGTGATGAAAGAACATCTGCTGAATTTGCTGTTCAGACACATGTTCTGAATATCTGCTTCACTTGCTATATTTATTTTCTCTGACAATGGGCTGATGGAGCTATCTGGAAGTATAGAAGATGGAGAGCACTGAAATGGAGGCCTTATCATAACTCATGAAGTGTCTTGAAATGTGAGCTGCAGTTCTGTCACTGGATCTGGTGGTATCAGGGAGAGAGCTAGAAATGGCTGTAAACAATAGCTTGCTGGTTTTGTGAACCAGATATCCACAGGTTTGTTCTGTATCAGTAATGGTTCCTGTTGTGCAGTGCACTGAGAATTAGACTCATAGACTTTAAGGCCAGAAGGAACCATCGTGGTCGTCTAGTCTGACCTCCTGCAAATTGCAGGCCACAGAACATCAGCTACTCCTGAAATAGACGCCTAACCTCTGGCAGAGTTACTGCAGTCCTCAAATCATGGTTTAAAGACTCCAAATTACAGAGAATTCCCCATTTACATTAGTTTAAACCTGCAAGTGACCCGTGCCCCATACAGCACAGGAAGGCAAAAAAAACCCCAGGCCGGTCTAACCTGAAGGAAAATTCCTTCCCAACCTCAAATATCTGTTGTCTCACTCCTTTCTGCACAATAGTATGTGTAAGCAGAAGGGAAAACAGGTTCTAATACTTGTATGGGTATCCTTAGACACCAGCTCAGGTTTGCAGCACAGATGAAAGCATGAAATCTCACATGGATTACACACTGCTTTTCCTTTTACTATCAGCTTAATTGTGGAGGGACAATGTGTTGTTAAAAAAGGCCTCTGAAACCATATGCATCAGCACGATGAGGGACTCCATAAACTTACTGTCAAAACCAATGTTGGATTGCAAGTTTTAAATTATTCTTTGTTGGTACTGACCCTCACGTTATAAAATGCTCATATGGTCATCAAAGTCTGGAGCTGTAGCATACGCAGTATGCATAGCCTTTTGAAGTTAATCAAACTTGCATTTCTGAAGGGCTCTGTGTGATCACACTGAGTTGCTTATGAGAAGATGACTTTCCCATCTGTTCTACAACAGTCCCTAAACTCTGGGCAGGATCAAAACTCAACCATCTTCTTGGGCTTCAACTTTAACAGACATCTAAGCAATAAGATAATATGAAGTCCAGTCCTTGCTTAGGACTGCTCTGTCTACCACTTAGATCTTCTCATCTCAGACCCAAGATATATCTCTCAGGGCAGACCCATTCAGAAGCACTTCCTTCTTTTGTTTATATTCACTCCAGCTGCTGGGCCCTCCTTGCTTACTTGAGATAGCTGGCAGGTAGTTGTGTTCAAAGTTGAGTTGTTGGCTCCTATGTGCTGAGGCGCCACCATGGAGTGAGACCCAGAGTCACCTGCGGGTGACCTTTTTTTAGTGTTTGGTTTAAAAAAAAAAAAAAGCTTTTCAGTAGTGTTATTTAATGTATTTATTTAATTTTAGCTTGGGGCATTGAGTTACTCTTAGTTTCAAGTCATCATTAAGGCAACATTTTAAAATCATGAACCTGCAAAATAGAATTGCTCTTACTTTGCCTCCAAAACTCCACAGCTGTATGCACAAACAGGTATTTGCACAGGTAAATTGAGTATTTGAGCTTGCAAACAGGCACATTTCTATTGTGCATAAATATGAGTTCCTGCAAATGCAATGGATATGCATGTAACTGAAAATATAGGGGCTTTAGTGATAATAGAGCTCAGGATATCTGTGCTGCTGCATATTAATATCATGTATATTAAATCTTATAGGCAGCAGATGGTACTGGAGCTTGCATCTGTCAAATAATTTAATGGAACCTTGTCAACAGGGAAAAAAGAGTTTATTGATTGCAGCAAAAGACAAAAGAGCATCTTAACTGTCAGAGTAGGGACCACTAGAGTGTATGTTAACATTGCCATTACTAATTAAGGAGAGACAGTGTGGCCTAGTAGACAGAGCATTAGACTGGGACTCGGAGGACCTGGACTCTGTTCCTGGCTCTGCCACTGGGTCTACTGGGTGGGCTTGTGAAAGTCACTTCACCTTTGCATGCCTCATTTTCCCCCATTTGAAAAATGGTGATGATACTGACCTCCTTTTGTAAAGTGCTTTGAGATCTACTGATGAAAAGCACCATGTACTAGGTGGTGGTATTATTATTAATTATTTATTTGTCTTCAAAATAAGACTCTCTTGTCTTGTACAGATCTTCATTAAACTGATCTTCTAATGGTCTCCAACCTTTTAAGCTAGAACAGAAGTTCTCTGATTGTGATTTGTGGAGTATCTGGCTGCTCTTGGTGAGAGCTTCTTCATAAATCCAGCAACTAAATTGTATTAAAAGAAAACAAAGTGCATAGTGCTTCCCAGTATCGCTTGCTGGAGTTGCCACATGGGTGTTCTGCAATAGGAAAGGAGGAATCTACAAGACACTCTGTGGACCACAAAAAATTTGAGAGCTCCTGAGCTAGAAGTTGGCGCCCCAGTAGCACCTTTGCCCAAAACAAATAAAGTAGCACAAAAAACAAATATTTTCATGCATGCTTTTAAACTTACCAACTTAAAGTCACGAACAAGCTTTCTTTATACATGTCCATTCTTCACTGAGGACTGTAAAAGAAACCAAGCTTGATATTTCTGCGTAAGGTCCTGCCCCAACCTTTCTTGTTCCTCAGCCATCTGCATTCAATACAGGCTGTTTTTCCTTTTGCCTGCATGCTGCCTAGGTGCCAGCAGCAGGATAAATGAGAGCTCATGAGAGAGAGTTTTCCTGCTCCCAGCTCCTTTACCCACCACCACAGTAATCCCTAGCACCCAGGAGGAGCAGTTGCAGGGGAAGTCCTGCTTAGCCCTGCAGCCTTGGGGTGGAGCATTCTTAGTCACTTGATGGGGGTAGTGCATATACAGTTGGCACATAAGATCTGTGAGGGGAGGGAGAATGCTCAGTTCTGAGGGACTCTTCAAAGAATTTAGCGGCTGAACTCTTTTAAGCCTATACTGAGCACGTGTGAACTGAGATTTTTTCAGAAGCTTATAACTTTGGCAAATTTAAGCGAATTTTCATTGGGACAGCACAAGGCACAGCCCTGGCACCAAGACAAACTTTCTGCCAATTTGCAGGCCCCTGTTCCAAAGCATTAGTTTCTGAACAAAACAGCTATGGATTTTTTAAAAAAAAAATGTGCAAAACAATGTGTTTTTTTTCCCGTAACCTTATTCTGAGAAATGGCTGAAGCATTTATCTGATGCTTCCTCAAAAATTGAGCCTAAGGCAGACACTTGACCTGGAAAATTTCAGCCCAGATGGTTAGTTTGAAGTTATAACTGGAAACAGAGAAACTGGAAACGGAGAATAATCAAACATGTTAGGCAAACTTAACTATAGGCATTGCTACCTATAATATATATATAGAGAGAGAGAGAGAGAATTGTCATATCTCCTTTCATTAAGGAGAGGTCAGAGAAAAGTGGAAATACAGAATCCGGCATGTGAATTCATAAAGTAGCTGTATGAGGCTATGATATCATAGGTGTACCTATGTTATGAGGCTGTGTGTGTCAGTCACTTCTTGGTTACTTGCAGGCTACCTGTCAGAATGTGCAATGGCAACATTGTAGAAAAGGTCTAACAAGCTGATGCTGTCAGAATTAAAACATGCACGCTGTTTTCCCTGCTCAAGCTGGTCAAGGCCTGCTTAAAGCACTACGACTAGCTTTCCTATTCCCTCTGA
Organism: Natator depressus; assembly: GCF_965152275.1. Lineage (NCBI taxonomy): Eukaryota > Metazoa > Chordata > Testudines > Cheloniidae > Natator > Natator depressus. The sequence continues at coordinate 189,994,644 of NC_134235.1, read as the reverse complement.
CAAACAAATGATGAAAGACAAAAGGAAACAATTTAAGCACTCTGGGTCAAATTGTGGGTTATGTGGGCTGAGCAGCTTTGAAATAGAAAGAGTAAACAAAGCCAAAATAGCAGAAATTGGAGGTTAACATTCGCCATTCATTGACATACAGTCTTAAAAAATAGTGAGTGTCCAGCAGACAAGTGGTTGGCATCTAAAGGGAAGTTTCGTGCTATATCTGCATCATACTGTTCAAAAACTGTAGGGAGAATGTGATGGAGAAACACCATAAACTAATACTGAATCCTTCTGCATTAAGCTCCACTGTGGTGTCTTCAAGGAAGACAGTAGAGTCAGACATGATCAGTACACCTGAGAAATGCATTCATCTCACACGTCCCCAGAAAATGTCTCCAGTTTGGCCAGAACAGCAGCCTGTGCTAGTATCAGGGAGCAGGGATGTAAAAGGTGACAGAAAGAGGGACAGGTTGTGGCAATGCAATGTGGCTACAGCTTCCCCTTCTGGGGAGGTGAAAGGGCTCAGTGCTGTTCAAAAAGCAGGTACAATTAGCCAGTAAGCAGCTTGGAATCCCCTAATGGAGAAAAGGATGTAGCACTTGCCAGTGAAATATCAGCGGAGTCCAGGAGCACAAACACCATCTCCCCTGCATGGGGTGGTCACACACACGCACCATAGGGCACAACGATTGCTCTAGCTGTGTAGGTTATAGACCCCCATTTTGACTGGCGCAAAAGGGTTTGTTCAAAACCTACCTGCACTAGCTTGGCTGAATTTGGCTCCTTGGTTTTTTTGACTTCCCTGACGGTATTCTCAACTTTAATGTTGTATTTGTGTTAGCTTTTGTATCTAATCCAGCCATCTAGCTAACACAAGCGAGCTGATATTTGTATATGTGATTCTTACCAGAACACTTGCACTCTCTTCCTTTGTGACTTCAGAGGTTCTCTAAGCCGTATCTGATTTGCTTCCCACTGTTTTTCTCCTCTCCTTAGAACATTGTGGCAGTGGGAGCCGGGTTTTGTGATGGCCTTCGCTGTGGTGATAATACCAAAGCTGCTGTTATTCGACTTGGCCTAATGGAGATGATTGCTTTTGCAAAAATCTTTTGCAAGGGACAGGTGTCTATTGCCACTTTCCTGGAGAGTTGTGGAGTTGCTGATCTGATCACAACGTGTTATGGTGGCCGCAATCGGAGGGTGGCTGAAGCATTTGTTAAAACTGGGAAGGTATTGTACCAAGGCCTGTCTTCGACTCTGTGTGATGGCTAGCATTGCAGAAATCTGTGTGATAGGAACACTAGGTTCAGTGCTGACTTGTTACTATAATACTGTGGTTATACTAGTCACATTGTAATCAGTTAACATAGTCTTGTCTCCCCGCCTTTTGTCCTTTAGTGTGTTACCATAGAGACAGTGTTGCAAAGCTAGAATGAATGAGGCAGTTCCAAAGAGAAGGAGAACTGGAGGTAGGGAGTAGGGGAAAGAGGAAGTTTACACACAGGCATGTAAGTAATTACCATTATGAAAACCAAAGACTGCTTTTGGAGGAAGTGTTAGGATTCTGCAATGACACTAGCCAGCTTCTCCCATCAAGTCTTCACGCATCTTAATACTCATGTTGAGTGACTGTTCATTTAAGATTTTAGTTCTACCACCCTCAGCTGGGCAAACTTTGGGAGCTGTCTCCCCATGCTGAAGCAGTAGTGTCCTCCAGCAGAGGAGAAGACCCTTATCAGGGCTTAATAACCTTCTTATTCTTCATAATAGTCTTCAAAATGGCATCTTAGGTTGGAAATACCTTGTCATGATTAACCTTTTTTTTTTATTATTTTTAAAATACTGTTAAGTCCATTGAAGAACTGGAGCAAGAAATGCTAAATGGCCAGAAATTGCAGGGACCACAGACTTCGGCAGAAGTATATCGTATCCTGAAGCAGAAAGGAATGGTGGATAAGTAAGTAAGAGGACATGGGGCACTTATTTTGTTTTGTTTTCCCCTCCATTTTTTCACTCTTTGTTTTTTGATCATTGTGAGACTGTTTCCTGAACATAAAAGCAAAAAGGTAAAATGCTGACAAAGTGACTTAAACCCCAACAAAATGCATACATTTTAAAACAGTGAGATTAATGTGACTATAATATATATACTAGAACTAATGGTGTGGGAGCCTATATTTAAACTCTGAATGCTCTGCAATTTAATCCTCCATTTACTCAGAGGTATCTTGGTGATCCCATCTGCCCTAGGCAGGAATAAGGTAACGTAGGAGAGGAAGTGCCCTAGGTTTCAACATGGAATTTCCTAATCATATGGTTTGCACCCATGGAAATTCCCATGGAGATAGCAATTGTACTTCCTTACTGCGCAGATCTCAGGGATGCCCCTTGCCTCAGCTCTGCTGCCTTTTCCTACTGGCTCTTGCCTACCTCTGAACAGCATGACTCTTGCAGGAGCCTTGTTTCCATTCGCTTCCCCTCCCATGGGCTTCGCCTGGATTGTCCTCCTTATACACACTCCAGGGTTGGGCTATGCAATGCGGACCAGAAAGCAGCATAAATTAATAGAGCCAAAAGCAGGGTGGTTGGGGGTTTTTTTGTTTTTTTGTTGGGGGTGGAAAGAGGTGGGGGGAAAGAATCCCGAGGAGCCCAGCTGGTTGCCCTCCTCTCTCCAGATTGGTAGAGTTGGAGTTCCCATGAATGGGCTTCCATGGAGTCAGGAGTCCATGGAAGAGTGCCACAGAGGCAGAATGTGGAAGAGAGCATGGGGCCATGAGTACAAGTGTCTGAGGATATGGCCTAGGAGGCATAGTGGCATGTTTGATTTGTCTTTGCCTAGTTTTGACTTCGTTTTAATCTTTTTCCAGAATAATCTTGAGTTTCTCATAAGGGAAGTATTTAGTTTTTTGACACATTTCGTAGACATTCTTGATGACTTGCCTAGAATAATTGTCCTGGTGACTATTGTTCTATTAATTGCTGCTGGTTATAATTCAGAAATGAAGATTTGTGGCTACTAACAGAGTAAGAATAAAGACAAAATTGGTATCTTTCTGAAATTGGCAGGGTGGGGTGGGTGGGTGGGAGGGATACTTCTGAACTCAGGGCCTCCTCGTGTGAGGTGCTCAGCATCTTTCATGGTCTTGCTAAGTGTCCTTACCTCCCAACACCTTCACTAGGAGTTAATGGTGTTCAGCACCTTGCAGGGTCGGGCCATGAGAGAAAAGCTGCATCGGTTTAACAATGCTTGATCCAGGTTATAGTCTCTGGAATGTACTGTAGGTAAAACCTGTTGACCCTATTCAATCAACTATGTTTCTGCATCGGCTGTTTGGCCATTGATTTGTACAGTTTAATAGTGCTTATTCCAAATCACTTAAATGAAACATCTTACAGTTTTTGTATGCAATGTATAAAGGATGGCAGCTCAGTGCTTATATAGCTTGACAAATCAAAAAGGAAAATATGGCATCTAGTATATTGATTTTTGCTGTTTGCTAGACAATAGAGGACCTGAAAACTTCTGAGGAAAAATTCCACCATTTAATCCATATTCACAACTGCCCCAATAGCCTGCCTGCAAAACCGATTGATGTACTTCTGAAGCAATGGTAGGGACTCAGTTTCAGGTTCTCCTCAGTACATGATACATTAGTTCACTCTTCATTGCATTCCAATAATTTACCAGTGAGAACTCCCTGATGCGGAAGAGAAATATCTTATCTGCATCAGATTATAACTCTCACAGGGAAGCTAATAAACAAGGGAATTGTTTGTCAAGCCTGATGTATCTTCTTGTTAGTTTCATGTATAACTTAAACATATAAGCAAGCATTTACTTAAGGTCTGTGTTAACTCACAATATTGCAGAACTGTAAATAAAAAATAAACTAAAATATAAAGCTGAGCGTCTTAATAAACCCTGTAGCTCACGAAAGCTTATGCTCAAATAAATTGGTTAGTCTCTAAGGTGCCACTAGTACTCCTTTTCTTTTTGCGAATACAGACTAACACAGCTGCTACTCTGAAACTTAATAAACCCTGTAAACAGAGAGACCATCCAGTAGCTTTCTTGCTGGTAAAATTTGTTGCTTATCTCCAAGGAAATGGAGCCTTGTTACTAAAATTCTGTTTAACTGACCAGCTGTATGTAGTGGCTGCTTTCATCTCATAGATGGGTCAGAGGCATGCATAGTAGCTTTGATATTGTGGTTCTCTTTCCTTTGTGACACCTAGTTTGCGGTAAAATAGAATCATCTAACTTAGTATTTCCTGGTACAAAACAAAGCACGTTCTCCTGATGTCATTTATTCAAGAGATTCTGCATGTGTGTGATTCCTAAAGGCATATGTAGTCTGTGTTTAGTAAGACTTGGAATGTGTTTTCTTCAGCTCTTCCTTTTTCAGATGAGGCAAAATCACAAAAATGAACAGTTTCGTCTGTTGATTGGCAGTCCCTTTTAAAAATTATTTTTGGTAGTTTTTAAAGTGCAATTTTTTTCATGCACCATCTGCTTTTCTATGTTTTAGTACTACTTCTAAAAATAAGGCACAGAAGTCCTATCTCTGCAATATATGCACAATTAAGCTGGTTGGGGGAAGAAAGCTGTTTAGAACAATCGCTTTCAATAATTACTGTTTGTAATGCTCTCTTACACATCTTCAAATAAGTTACTTTTTTATTTTTCTGCTTTTCCATTTGGCAAGTACAGAGCTGAACACAGCAGGTTTTTTTAATCGAGATGACATGAAGTAGGCTATTGTTTATTTCTCTGCTTTTGTCCTCATCCTAAAGGGTAATTTTAAAAACTCATGCAAATTTTTGCTGGATGATACTGTCATTCTTGGACACTTGTGTGTAAAATAGTATTTTTGGATTGTGTCAGTTAGTGAAGTTATTTCCAGCTTGTTACTACACAGACCCCCTTCTCATTCTCACTATTGCACCTAGTGGAAGCTGAATGATCCTATTTTAAGGGCATTGGCTTTTTAATCTAATCTTCAAACATTTGCTTAAAAACTGTGTAGTATACTCTGGTGCTTTTCAAAAAATAAAAATTTAAAACATAGGGTTGAAAGTCTAGTAAGGGTAGTGTGATGGGTTGCATCACAGAAACCCCTTTGGGGCTGCCAACTGATATGCCAAGACTACTTCTGCCCCTGCCTTCCCTGCCAGTTTGGGACTCCAGAACCCTGCCAGGTTGTGCCAGACACACTTGCCGGCCACAAACACAGACCCATGTCTGAACCACATCCCACAAACTGAAAGCAGCTTAAGAAGTGTTCCTGTCTTTAACGCTCAGATGCCCAACTCCCAATGGCATCCAAACCCCAAATAAATCCATTTTATCCTGTATAAAGCTTATAAAGTGTAAACTCATAAATTGTTCACCCTCTATAACACTGATAGATGCACATCTGTTTGCCCTTCCCCGCCCCCCGAGGTATTAATGCATACTCTGGCTTAAATAATAAATAAAAAGTGATTTTATTAAATATAGAAAGTAGGATTTAAGTGGTCTCAAGTAGTAACAGACAGAACAAAGTGAATTACCAAGCAAAATAAAATAGAACACACAAGTCTATGCCTAACGCAGTAAGAAAACTGAATACAGATAAAACCTCACCCTCAGAGGTGTTCCAGTAAGCTTCCTTTTACAGACTAGTCTCCTTCTAGTAGTCTGGGTCCAGCAATCAATCACATCCCCTGTGGTTACTGTCCTTTGTTCCAGTTTCTTTCAGGTATCCTTTGGGGGTGGAGAGGCTGTCCCTTGAGCCAGCTGAAGACAAAATGGAGGGATCTCCCCAGTGTTTAAATAGACTTTCTCTTGTGGGTGGACACCCCTCCCTCCCCCTGTGTAGAATCCCGGCTAAAAGATGGAGTTTTGGAGTCACATGGGCAAGTCACATGTCCATGCATGACTCAGAACTTACAGGTAGCAGCCATGGTTCACGTGCTACCTTGAATGTCCTCAAGTAGACTTCTTATGTGGATTGGAGTCTTTCAAGATCCATTGTCTGTTAAGCGCTTCTTGATTGGGCATTTAACTTGCACATTCCTTTCTCAAGAAGCTGACCAATGTTTACTAAGGCTACTTAGAAATCAAGCAAGTACACAGCCAATATTCATAACTTCAAACACAAAAATGATACATTCATACAAATAGGAGTAATAGATTCAGTAGATCATAACCTTTACAGAGATATGTTACATGGCATATGTAGCATAAAACATATTCCAGTTATGTCGTATATACATTTATAAGCATATTTTCATAAAGCCTTATGGGGTGCAACATCACTGGTAGAATTTAGGCCTCAATCCTGCAAACTTCTATGCAGATGCATGGCTGTTTGTCATATGGAGGCTCGTAGAAGTCAGTGATACCCAACGGAGATGCACTTTGCAGGATCAGCATGTATATTTACAGTGTAAGTTGGCTATAGAAGTCTTCATCTGAAAGGTAGTTGCAGAACTAATCCCTTTAATGTTCCCAGATGCACATTTCACATGTAGTATACATGCTTTTCCTGCCTGTAATATTGTTGTCACCATTAACTTAAGCATTGTCATTTTTTCAGTAAAGTGCTTCCTAACTGTGCTCACAGAAATATTCTCTGTGATGGAGAGCAGTAAGTTGGTATTAAAATGTTGTTTGAAACAATGGTCCCATCTTAAATCAAGCAACTTCTCTGAACAGCCTGATAACGAGCAATGCAATACCTGTACCCATCTGAAGCTTACTTTTGCTTCATACAAGTACAATATGTCTTGTGCCCATCTCTAGAAATGATCACACATAAACGGACATTCCTATGTCAATTTTAGGCCTAACATTTAAGATTTAAGATTTAAAAACAAAAATCCCCTAAGGTCAACAGAATTCTTTTTTTTTTTTTTTTTTTTATTCCTACAAAAAGTTTTGCAATGATTTTAAACGTTCTGTTGTGGTGCTTGCAGCTTAAACACTGTAGCCTTTCAGATCTAGAAAGTAAAATTGACCAGGTCTGTTTTCATTATCCACACTGAATATAAAAATAAATAGGTTTAGGATTTTTAAAAATTCTTTGTTTTAATAGTCCTTTAATGTCAGTAAAACACACATGGAAGTTTTATTTTTGAAAACGTGGCCAACTTAAAAATAAATAAATAAAAAGTCAGGCTCCTATTTATTTTAAGGATCCTAAAACCCATACTTACCTGTAGACTTTTACATTTGAAAATCTTGGTCTATGACTTTTTTAATCTGATGGGATCTCTGAAAAATTGTGGTATCCTAATTTTTTTTTATACTTGATCATTATTTGAAAGGTTGATCTTTTCTGTTTGTAGCTGAGCGTGTGGTAAGATGATTGCGAAAAAGATAGTGGCAAGCATTTGTTTTCATTTGTGAAATAAATGAACTGTCTAGTTATGCATAACAATGTTGCAGGATCCAGTATGGCTTGATAATGATTAGGCTTTTGAGGGCCAGAAACGTATGTAGGTATTGTATATATTCTGCACTCATCATCATAGCATGAGTGCCTTGTAAATTCCAAAAGAAACACACAGATTCTCAGGTGCTCTCTTCTCTACCTAACAAGACATTATAGATTAATCTTACGTTGCTTTTTTCTTTTCTTTGCTAGGTTTCCACTGTTCACTGCCGTATATCAAATCTGCTATGAAGGGAAGCCTGTCCAAGAAATGATATCCTGCCTTCAGAGTCATCCAGAGCATATGTAAAATGAATTGTGCAATTATACTAATGCAGCTTCCTCCTTTCAAATTCATATTTGGGTTCAAGTGGATGTAAGCATAAGCTTCATAAGAAGCTGCACATTAGGCAACCATGTGAATGTATATGAATTTCTGTAGTTTTTTGGACACAATTTAACATTGTAGTGTACTGTCATCTTGGTGTCTGTCATTTTACTGGCTAAAAAGCAGATGTTTTAAGATATATAATGCAAAACTTGCACTATATATATATATATATAATGCATAAAAATATGGATGCATCTATTGTGTTTCTACAGTACAAGATACAAACAACATTTAGTAATCTTTCATTCTGAAATTCCTCTCTCATTAAAGACCCAATCCAGTTCACACTAGAGTCAATGGAAAGAATCCCATTGGCTTCAATGGGAATTGGTTTGGGCCCCGATAGCCCCAGTAGTGTAAGCTATGTCTACTAAACTTGATTTTATTCTGTAATACACATCAAGACTTTTTACATGTTTGCATGCTTTTTGGCGATAGTCATTTTAAGTAATATTAATGAAAAGCTAGTTGTAGCAGTTATTCAAGGAGGGAACAGTGGAATAGCATTTTAACTAACTGCATTTAACAGTATCATATGATTTTTAGACAGTCTCAAAATATCAGACTAGTTCAAATCAATTTTTAAAGGGTATTTAATCTTTTAAGTGTAACATATTTTAAAAGGGTACATTACCTCCCCCTCAATTTTTATCCCTTTCTGCTTTTATTTTTTTATTTCTGCATTTCTGTCTTTCTCTTGCTGTTTCCAGGTATTAAGCTGTTCTAGAATTCTATTAGGAAGGACAAGCAGAAGGATTTTACCAGCACAGACTCTAGTATAGGGGCCCTGTGGTTCATTCATGTGCTATGTGATTCCATTTATTTTATTTTAGGCCCATTCTTGTGCTAGCCGCTGCCCAAAACTGTCACGCTCTTCTAGCTTAACCTTCAGCTGCATACCACGCATGGGGGGATTTCCCAGTACTTCAAGTTTGTGTTGTCTGTTGTCAAATGAATTGTGCTCCTTTATGCTAACTGCATCCATTTCAGTGCCTGCCAGTGACTGATGTGTCAACTGTTCTCTATTGACTTGATCCAACTTCTACTGAAGTAAATGAAAAAATTCTCATTTTTTAATTTGAAAGACTCCTGTGGGGATTGGATCAAGCCTTTTCTGACCAATCTGCCTGAAAGCTTCTCAGAGGCCAGGCTGCCTCTCTCTGTTCCCTTTAAGGAAGGAGGGACTGGAAAGGTTATGGGGGAGGTCAATTTGAGTGCTTCTGTTGCACAACTGTTAGGGTACTGCTGGAATATCCTTTGTAGGAACATTTTGAGGAAAGATGGGGGGATGGATGGATCTTTCTGGCCCATGATTTTATTTTGTTTAAAAGAAAAAATGAAATCTAGCCTTAAGGATCAGGCGTATGGCTAGGCACGTGAAGGGACAACCCATAGTTGAGATCAGAGGAATAAGGTTTGTCTAGAGACTGATAGAAGCCAGCACTGAGCTAATAAGAGAAGTATCTTGCTGTTTGGAATACACACTTCTAATCTCTGAGCAAGATATGGATTGATCACTACTTGCTGTTACCAGCTGTGTTGTTTACAGGCCAAGAGCTTTGAGCATGAAACCTTTATGAAGCTTTAAGATGTCAAGGTATAGGCTTAGGAGTATCAGTCACCCTTGCTTAAAGTGCATTATATAGCTTTCGATATTTTTTACTCTGAAATAAGAAAGAGCAGTAAGGCACCTTCATGTAAACAAAAAAATATTTCCGAACAGGGGCTGGCATTTTGCATATGCCAAACCAACCATTATGTTTTAAATTATTTTTAGAAGATCATGTGAATGTCTACAAATATGCAGGGCTACAAAAGATCATTTTATTTGGGATGTTTTGCCTTATTTTTCTGAACATGGTGCTGAATAATGGAAAGGGTTGGGGTTAGTTTGAAATGTATGGGGCAGTGGGATTTTGAGAATTAAAATCTCTGATAGAACTGATCTGTGAGAAATTTGTGCTCAGCCCATTTAAAGGACATTTTAGTAGTTGGAAACATTGATATATTAACGCACATATGAAGCATACACTCCCCATTATAGCATAACTCGCAGTGGGTTTGCTTATGTTAAATTATACTTTAAAAAAAATCCACCAAATTGGGTGGATTTGACTTTGTATTTTATTTTTACATATAGTATATAGAATAATACAATTTTGTAAGATACATAAAGGGCTATATAAGCTAAAAGTGGTGAATTATATGTACTGTAGGATGGGGTTTTTTTTGTTTGTTCTCATGCTCTTTCCTCCACTTAAGGAGTTGAGCATTTTTAGATCTTGTTTTTTATGTAAACCCAGTCAGTGACAGAGCCAGAGGGAGGTTTGTTTATTGAATCATTTTCTCAAATCTACAATCCACTCACTTCCCCCACTTCCCCAATAAAATGCAAAACTTCTATAATTAAGGAATTTATCTTGTTTTCATTTCTGTCGATATTTATTATTCCACCATTTCTATTTCTTTGTTGTTGTTGCTTGAGAACTTTTGGCTTGGCATTATTTTTTTCATTAATATTTACTACTAATTATGATACTGTGAGATATATATATATATATATATATATATATATATATATATATATATATATATATATATAGATATAGATATAATCCGCACTAAAGGATAAGGGCCCAGTTCTGTGAACACTCTTTTGCTTGCTACTGGGAGTAGTCCCATTAAAGACACACTGCCCAATAGTAAGTTTTTTTTTCAAGATCAGGTCCTAAATTTGTATCTTTCTTGACTAATTTATGAACAAAAATCACTAAGGGAACTGCATTCAGTCTTCTAATACACCTCTACCCCGATATAACGTGACCCGATATAACACGAATTCGGATATAACGCAGTAAAGCAACACTTTGGGGGGCAGGGCTGCGTGCTCCAGCGGGTCAGCACATCAGCGTGTCTGGCTCTGACACGCTGCTCTGAGTGGCGTGTTAAGGGTGCCGGGCCGGGGCCGAGGGGTTGGATAAGGGGCAGAGGGTCTTGGGGGGCGGTCAGAGGACAGGGAGCAGGGGGGGTTGGATGGTTCGTAGGTTCTGGGGGCGGGGTGGTCAGGGGACGGGAAATGGGGGTGTTGGATAGGGCGTGGGAGTCCCGGGGGGGCCTGTCAGGGGGCGGGGGTGTGGATAGGGGTTGGGGCAGTCAGGGGACAGGGAGCGGGGGTGGAGGGTTGGATGGGTCGGGGATTGTGAGGGATCAGTCAGGGGGCAGGAAGTGACTATTAATAAAGGAAATGCTCAAGGCCAAAGCAAGTTCAATATAACACAGTTTCACCTAGAACGCGGTAAGATTTTTTGGCTCCTGAGGACTACGTTATATCAGGGTTGAAGTGTAGTACCTAACTAGCCCATTACACATGTACTGTATTGTTTAAGGATTGAAAATGGATACCTCTTTGAAAGCTTAGTAGAATAAATATTTTGTCTTGGAATCACTTGTTTTTAGTGTTCATTTTTTATCACCAAGCTTGCTTTCTTTTGTTGACGCTAAAGATGTAATCAGGATAGATATTCTGAGACTGCCATACAAGGGGCTAGAGCAGTTTACTGATTGTCATCTAAGCATCAGTGTTTTCATTTATTGTTTTGCTAGCACAGTCTTGAGTCGGGCCAATCAAATAAAACAAGATGTTCTCTCTGGTATGAACTGCATTATCGTCTTCAGTTCATATAATGATCGTGTCATCCACTAGAGGTCGCTGCTGCACAAAATTCTACATGGTCTGCAGTAGATTGTGTGTTTTCTCTTTAACATTTCCTTGAAGCTCTTAAGTGCCTTGTGCAAATAAATTCTCCGTTATTGTCTTACTTGTTGTTTGAGGTTGAGGAGATGCACAGTTTCACCACCATGTCATGCAGCATAGAATGGATGAATCTACTGGAGGTGAAAGGAGAAGCTTGCCAAGATAATTGACATCCCACTAAAACAGCTAAGGCCCCTCCATGCAAACACTACTCAGCTGACACCTTCTCACCATAACATGTTTGGCCCAGGACAGCAGTTGTACTTATGTCATCCTGTGACAATCCTTTGCCGGGTGGGCAAAAAAGGTCCTATTAGAATTAATGCTGATCCTGCCCTCATTAACTGTGCCACAGTTAACTGTGAACTTTCTTCCCCAGTTGGAGATGGCTCACTTACAGGCAGGGAGGCAATGGCAGCATAGCTCCTAATGAAGTTGTACTCACCAGTGTGATGAGAGGGGAGTGGGCACAGGGTCTTTCCTTGATTTCTGGACAGCTCTGTGATGCATGGGCCCCCACACCTTGAAAATCCCATGTCACTTGGTGGGATGAGTCAGGAACTAAATCTTATCAACTCATGGAATTTCCTACTTAATGTTGCCCCTCCGGTGAGTTTTCTGAAGAGGAGGATCCAGCCTCACAGTGACAATTTACACTATGACAGGTTTCAGAGTAGCAGCCATGTTAGTCTGTATTCGCAAAAAGAAAAGGAGTGCTTGTGGCACCTTAGATTTGTTAGTCTCTAAGGTGCCACAAGTCCGCCTTTTCAGTTTACACTATGATGCATGGAAACACTGGCATTAACAGGAATGTAGGTTTCTTCAGCAAACAGAATAATAGCTGAATCTTATAGCACCTTTCATCCATAGATCTCAAAGTGCTTGACAAAGGAGGTCGGTATCATTATCGGGGGGAAACTGAGGAGCAGAGGGGAAGCGACTTGCCCATTGTCACCAGAAGGCCAGTGGCAGAGCTGGAAATAGAATCCCGGTCTCCTGAGTCTGTCTTCTAAGCTCTATCCACTGGGCCCCATTGCTGTAAAGCCACTGGCCATTTTCTGGTAGACAACACTAAGCGAGCATTTTAATCAAAGGTTCAGAATGGTGTGACTACTTTTTTTGTTTTTTGAAAGGGTGCCTGAGACTAATTGGTAAAACCAATCTCCATATGTCCAGAAAGCATAATCCAAGTACAACGGGCCTTCTAATTACAGGGAAGCTAGGTGCATAGGAAGGCAGAAGCCACAGCAGAGAGTTAGACTGATAAATATATTTTTCTATAAATGTCATGTTCCTCTGGTTGGTGGCTAAGGGGGTGGTTGGTTGTTTTATCAGCCCTTGTAAATCAGCTCAGGTACCTTTTTATTTGTCTCCGCGTAAATAATCTGGGTGCTGACTCAAGGACATGAAACATGGCAACCAAATTACAGATCTAAAATTCATGCAGATACCCAATGTGACAAATGAAACAGCAGCCTCAGTTTTCCTGCTCTGCTGCTTATTCATAGCATTCCCATCTTTGCATAAATAAATAAATCCCCCCTTGGATTTTATTTCAAGTTGGCAATCATGAACCAAGTCACCAGACATTGCAGTTTGTCTTTAATGGAAAATAAAAAACATTCTCCCCAATATATACAGCATTTATTTTCTGTTGGAAGAAATTGAAAAATTACCTTTCTTGGCCTGCCTTCTGACCACCATCTACTTCAGTTCTTATACAGTTTGCCATTAGCTGATGGACTATATGAAATGTGAGAACAAAAAGATAACATTTCTATTTTGAATAATGCATGGGATGAGCGTCTGCCTTCACTTCCACAAAAAAGCAAATGAAAGGCTGCATAGTCTAGAAGTCAGATGACTGGACTCTGAGTTCTATTTCTGTTCTTCCCTTTCTTGCTGTCAGACCCTGAACAAGTCACTTAAACTCTGTTTTGGTTGGCCTCAATCTGCTTCTATTTAAGTCAATTCTAAAACTCCTATCGATTTCAATGGGAGCACAGTTAGTCCAATCATGAGCATGTTTGAAATTCTTAGTTTAACATCTCTGTGCCCATTTCTAAAAGCAGGGATACTACCTACTTCAGAGGAGTGTTGTGCAAATCAATTGTAAAAGCATTCTGAGCTGCACAGGTGGTGTACAAATATAAATTTGTACTTCAAGTGTTTTATATACATAAATGACTAGAAACAGAATAAATTATTGGTTTTAGTTGTGCATTTTTACTATAAACAGCTCTTTCAATGTAGTAGTTTGTTTAGTATAACTTCTGTCCTGAATAAAACAACCTCCTGATAAGATCCACAACCACCAACAGTTATGGAAGGGAATTTTTTTTTTTTTTTTTTTTTTTTTTTTTGGTGTTTGTGTGTTCTAAATTCATTGTTCAAGACACTGATTCCCTGTATTTTAGCTGTTACTGAACGTGAACAGCCTGTGTTCGGACATATAAGTTTCAAATTCCAATCATCACCTGTTCATTATAGCCCCTATTAAATTAATTGGTTTTAGCCATGCTGGTCTTTTTAAACTTGGGCGTTTCTATTTCCTGTGATCACTGTAGAATCATTTAGAATCCTCCACTGCTCTCCTTTAAAGCAACTCCAACCTGGCTCCATTTTTACACACTAGGTGCTTGTGTGTGCTATTTTTACATGGGTAGTTTTGCACACTGTTGCTTGTGAAAGAATATCTTTAAGATAAAGTCCTTTTTCTGTGTACAGGTTTGTCAATAAACCCCTGATAGTACACACATGCGAATAATTTGCACAAGAAATTCTATAGTTTGAGCTCATAAATGAGTGTGCACAAGTTTTGTGTAGTCACAGAGGCTAGCATGAGGGCCCCTGTCCTTAACTGCTAGCATTATTGTAAAAGTTCATTTAAAGTTTTTCACATTTCTTCAGGGGCAAAGCCTCCGTGCTCAACCCCCGCTCAAGAACCATCCTTCATTCTTTCCCAGTAACCCACAGTCTTCCCACCACCTTATTTGGGAGTGTTGCTACTATTATAGGTGGAAATAGGTAATTGTCATGCCAACTTCCTGCCTTCAACACACACACTCTCTGTGCTGCCAAAGCTCTACACTACCCCACGTTCTCTTATGGAAGCAAAATATATCAAATCCAGGTAAAGGTTGTCTGGGCTGTCTTATCTTTTCCCCAAACGTAGTTTTACAAAAGAAAAATCAACAACTAAAAAATGTCAGATCTCCTCCTCTATCATGATGGCCCTAGGGCTTTCTGGGTGATAGATGGCTTCTTGAAGTGCCTTTGTATTCTGGTGGCTTTAACACTATATCTGACATAACACAATGAAAAGCTGGCAGTGTATCTCCTAAGAATAGTTGTGGAACAGTTTACAAATGTCTGATGCCTATTAAACATAAACAATTCACAGGTTTAGCTGCAGAAAACAGACAGTGGATTTTTAGAAAGTGTGGAAGGAATTAGAATGCACGTCAGATCTAACTCAGACAAATAATTCTGTCACTTTTTGCTATGGAAGCATTCAATAATATTTATAAGTCACTGGGGAAACATTAAAGTACAGACTCTAAATATGTAAGTCCTCATATCGTAGCTCAGTCCTTCTTAACACCTTGTTTCCCAATGCAACCTGTTCATTTCCTCACTGAGCAATTTACTTCCTATGTTAGAGCCCCATTCTTTTACAAAGAAAGATTAAGCGATATTTACTATTACATTTTATTTTTAAATCTCATAGTACACAATTGGAAGTATTCCAACAGACTGAGTTCAGAGTATGCATATAAATGGAGCCATCTTTGGATCCATCTTGTCTTCGAATGCAGGCCCAATTTTCAAATATGGGGTACTTTAGTAAACCCTATATTTGGATGTTCTAATTGATACTTAGGTATATCACATGTATTTGCATTTGGATTTCCTGTCCAAAAGAGAGACAAGGATGTTCACATTTTAAAACTGGGCCCCACCTCTGTTTTGCAGCTTTGATAATGACTCTCTTCTGCTTTGCGCGTTGTTTTTCTCAGCACCCTCAAGCTTGATTGTGGTAGCAATAAACTCGATTAATCTTTGCTTTACTGTGTTGGTCTTTTTCTGTGTTGAGTTTCTTCAGCCTGAACTTTTCCCCAGGCTGTGGCCTTCCATAGAGTAGCAGCTGGTTTACCGCCAGTGTCTAAATCTGTACAACTAAAAAAAAAGGTAGGCACATCAGTATCTCCATTTGGCTTCTTACGTTGTCTCTAATTCACCTGGTAGGCACGGTAACAATGTAGAATCTAAGACCATCTGAAATTTGAATTCCCACTGTTGATTTGCATCCTTCTTCCATCTACATCTTCCTTTTTCTCCCCCCAGTATCAGAGCCCCATTGTACTTGGCCCTGCACAACCACTTAGTAACAGAGAGTTCCTGCGGTGACGTGTTTCTCATCCCTAGAGGCAATCTCTGTATGTTAAGGTTTGAGAGATGTTGGCAAATCAGCGTGGAGAAGGTTGAACTGCTTTTGCCCAGGTTGTATCTGACCTGTAAGTAAATAGGACTTTAACTTCTGACATTTTTCACACGTACTAACATCATTTATTTTAGGGTGGGGGAAAAAATTCAGTATTTTGCTGAATATAGAGAGGAGCGGTAAGAGAGTCTAAGTGAGTAAAAGAACATATACAAAAATGTGCAGACAAAAAAGTGGCTGAATCTAGCTCTTTTTGGTTTGTGATCATGTGCCATGTGCTGTCTTGCAATAACAGCCTAGCCTGGATATGTATTCTTCAAAGCTCTACCCCAACAAAGGTAAAGATACAAACAAAGGAGGTGGAGTTAACATTCATTTATGCATGTGAGAGGATTCATGAACACTTTATAGACAAAAATGTAGTGAGATCAGAACTCTTTGGATTATTTTTTTCTTTTGTGTCACAGTCCAATAAAATATGTGCATACAAATCCAGACAGGGTGGTCATAGAAAATTGTAAACTCCCTGGGGTGAAGATGCATTTTTCTGTCTCATGCACACTGCTGTTAACAAGTGATAAATATTAGTAAGATGTACTGGCTATAGCTATACTTCATTAGACTGTGATTTTGTCAGCTCAAAGCTAACCGGTGTTGGATCTGGTCAGTTACTGGTAGGACCTCAAGTCAAAGCTAGGACGCTGTGTTTGTGATTTGGCGGACAATACTCATCCCTAACACCCTCTGTCTATGCTAGCCCTTTTCCCTAAAATTTTCCACTGTTGCTATTCCACCAATGGGAGGCCTAGTGTACCAGCAATCATAGTTACTTAAACCAGTGTGTGTCTGATCTGGTGATTAGAATGCTAGTGGCCACTAGTGCCTAATCTACACTGATGCTCCTGCTGTTGCTGCCACTGGTCAAGGTTGGATGGTAAGAATGTTTAGAAAAGGGACAAATTCCCTGATGTATTTCTGGCTCCTTTGGGCTTGTCTTCGCTACGGGCTAAATTGGTGCTGCTGCGATTGATGCAGCAGGCATTGATTTAGCCAGTCTGGTGAAGACATAATAAGTTGATGGGAGAATGTTCTATGCACACATACTGTTATTAGCAGGAGTGTTGTAAGCAAGACATGAGAAGTAATTCTTCTGTTCTACTCCACACTGATTAGGCCTCTACTGGAGTATTGTGTCCAATTCTGGGCGCCGCATTTCAGGAAAGATATGGACAAATTGGAGAAAGTCCAGAGAAGAGCAACAAAAATGATTAAAGGTCTAGAAAACATGACCTATGAGGGAAGATTGAGTCTGGAAAAGAGAAGACTGAGGTGGGACATAACAACCTTTTACGTACTTGAAAAACTGTTAGAAGGAAGGGGGGTGGAAATTGTTCTTCTGAACCTCTAAGGATAGGACAAGAAGCAATGGGCTTAAATTGCAGCAAGGGAGGTTTAGGTAGGACATTAGGAAAAAATTCCTAGCTGTCAGGGTGATTAAGCACTGGAATAAATTGCCTAGGGATGTTGTGGAATCTCCATAATTGGAAATTTTTAAGAGCAGTTTAGACAAACACCTGTCAGGGGTAGTCTAGATAATACTTAGTCCTGCCATGAGTGCAGGGGACTGGCCTAGATGACCTCTGGAGGTCCCTTCCAGTCTTATGAGTCTATGATTCACTTTAACAGCAAAAATACTTAATTTTCAAGTTTAACACTTTAGGCTTGAAAGTACAATGATAGCCCTTGATTTATCTCTTTTAAATACAGGATTCCTGCTTTCACTAACCAGTCACAATTCTTTGTTAAGATAAAGAGGGAATTTTGGTGAGATTAGTTTTAAATTGAAAAAGCATTATAGTCTTAATTGTGGGGTTTGAGGTGATTAGTAAAAATGTTTTGAAATACTGCAGGCAGATACCACGAAACAGCTGAGCTTCAAGTGTTTCATTAAGATTTCTTTTTTGTTTTGCTATTTATGAACTAACAGAGGGTTTATTGTGCCTGCTTCAGTTCAGAATTGTTAGTTCATTATAATGAGTTCATGGCTTTTTCTGGCATAGTTTGTTTTCTTAATACTGTTCTCATCCAACTGAAATTTACTGCTGAGGTAGCGTGAAATCCTAATCCCCCTGTGCCAGCCAGGTGTACACAGGAGATAGTTCAGAGTGATGGTTTGGGGGATAGAATCCTCCACTCTCCCTCCACCCCAAAACTCAGAAGCTGGTGGTGAAGAATCTGAATAGCTGGACTGCTGTTGCTATAGCCCACTGGCCTGCTGTTCTCTTCCTATATCTGCTGCAGCTTTCCCCTCTGCAACACCTTTACTTCCTGTGCCCATCCAGCACACCCATAGCCTCCCATTCTGCGCTCCTGTGGGGAGAAATGCTGAAGAACGTAGTTCCGTGGCACAAGGGCCTGCACAGGATCTCTGCATATCCCTTCCTCTTCCTGGCTCACTCATGTATGGTTCTGTTGCTTTAAATTTGTCCCATTCTTCTTCCTGGAGGTTTTAACCTATAGAGAATTTATTTAAATATATTTCACCTTCTGATAAGACATTCAAACAAGATTATCTTAAAACATCCTGACTCTTTCTGTTATTATGCATGAGGATCCTTTATTAAAGTGTGTGTTTTTTCTTGTAACATTAGCACTGATAAAAAAAATAATAATAAACTGCTTCACCCTGTCCATTAGCATATTGCTTCATAATCCTCTCAATATATTCCTGCATACACAGGCAGAAACTGCCAAAACAGGCTTCTGGGTTGGGAGGTTACTTGCATACAAGACCTAATTTAAGGCCTAATTAAAGAAGCATTTGTCTACTGTTGAATTATTCTTTCTAATTTTGATTTTTCTCCTATTACTTGATGCTATGTGAATAATGAACAGAGAAATAGGATCTTCCTGATTACTACTTCACCAAAATAGAAATAGTATAATATAATAAAAGAATAGCAGTTTGGTGGATGATCTGCATCTGGCCACAGAATGAAAGTTCAGAGTCCGACTGAATGCTTCTGAAGTAGGTGAACAACAAAACATTATTTGTTTAATCTTGAATTCAGAGAAGTACAGTAAAATTCACCACATAAGTTATTCATTGACTATATTTGTGAATTGTTCACCCAGCTCGAATAGATAACCTTTAAAAAACATTTGTATTGATTTTTTTTTTTAAATCACATCTAGCAAGTCAGTAAGCTGGGTGCAAGCAAACAATATGTATTTTAATACTGCTAAATATATACATCTGGGAACAAAGAATGTAAGCCATACTTGCAGGGTGGGGGGACTCTATTCTGGGAAGCAGTGACTGAAAAAGATTTGAGGTTGATGGTGGATAATAAGCTGAACATGAACTCCCACCGTGACTCTGTGACCAAAACAGCAAATGTGATCCTGGGATGCATAAACAGGGGAATCTGGCCCTGGAAGTGTAGAGAGATTATTTTACGTCTGTATTTGGCACTGGTGTAACCACTGCTGGAAAATGGTCCCTTCTGGCCTTAAAATTTATGTATGTATCTAAGTCAGACATTTATAGTCAGGGTGGAATTTTCCCTTTTATACTTAGAATCAGATCCTCAGCTGATGTAAATTTACATTGCTCCTTTGAAGTCCTGGCTAATCCTGTTAATAGCCTACACTTCTCTTGAGATACACATGCACCCAATCTGTTTTCCCACTCTCATTAAATTAACATGGAAACCCTTTTATAATGTAACTCAATATATTGTCAGCTGGGTTGATAGATGAGTTGACTGTGCAAAGTTAACGTTGGTATCTGTCCAATGTCAGATAAGTCATTAATGGGACAGTCTTTGTACTGAGTAAACTCCTATTCCCAACAAACACAACCTACAGTGCATAAATTGATTTGCCATCAGTACTCCATTTCTTGTTTTACATTTTAAGGGCTTAAAACATCCAAACAATACAGTGTAAGTCTGGGATTTTCAGAGGAGCCTAATGGAGCTAGGAGACTGAATCACAGAATACCTGGGTACACCTAAAAATATTTAAATATACAGCTATGAATTATATATTTTAAAATAATTTCCTCCTGTATTTACCTGCAGGACTCAAATTCAGGTTTCCACGCTTTCCCTGCAAGAGTTGATGAGACACTTAAATCAGG
This sequence comes from Natator depressus, assembly GCF_965152275.1. Lineage (NCBI taxonomy): Eukaryota > Metazoa > Chordata > Testudines > Cheloniidae > Natator > Natator depressus. Next base: position 189,974,496 of record NC_134235.1, on the reverse strand, counting down.
GTGCAGAATTCAGCCTCTTGAACCACTTCAGGTGTCACTTGATCTTGCAGGACTGGAGTCTTTATTGGCAGGTAGCAAAAACTTTTCAGGTTGCTTTTTAATATATCTGTTTGCAATGTTAAAGCTCTGTATGCAGTAACAATTTAAGAACGTAATCAGTTTTTTATATATTTTAAAGCATCAGAGTATACTTTTATGCCCTGCTGTTGATCAAACTTGAGTTAAATGTATACTTAAACTAGGGATGCATTTGGCCCATTTATTTAATGCATTCTTTCAAGTGCAAAAATGTCTTATGAATACAAATCATAAGGTCATGTTGTTCTTTGTGTGTATGGAATTATTCTTGTACTGATCTGTTTGCACGGTCATATCCATTTCCCATTTGAATATACTGTTTCCATGTTCCTCATCCACTGGGTTAGTTATCAGAGCTTTAGATGGCCTATGTGTTGTGTTATTTTAATTTGGTTTTATTTTATTCATACATATTAAATGTTATCGATCATATTCTGACAAGTGCTGTGCAAACAGATATCATTACTCAGTGTTAACATTTAGCAAAGGTGGTATTTGGATCCTGATTTACAAGGAAAGCTCAGTCCCCAAAAGGAGAAAAGATATACTATTTTTCAGGGGGATGAAAAAACTTAAAGGGCCAGTTAGCAAGCCATAAAGTTATGCTAAAGAAAAATTGCTGTGTAAGGAATAGCTTTCACAGAAATATGAGCCATTTGTTAAATTGCAAGAGAGAGATGGAAGGGGTTGCAGGTACATAAAAACCTTTTCAAGAACTGCCAGGGAAAAAAATCTCACATACTTTTTATAATTTCTTTGTGCTTCCAAGATGGAAGGCAGCCAGGGGCAACACAATGCAGAGGATGGTTCTCCCTCATAAAATTGTCTCCACAGATTCCCCACTCTTGCAATTCCTCTTGAGCCTCTTGAATTTACCCAACTGTCATTCTGTCAAGATTCATAGACTTTAAACCAAGAAGGGACATTGTGATAACCTATACAGACCATAGAATTTCATCCTTAATTCCAATTTCACCCCCCATAATTTGTGTGATTAATATCATATTTTTTAAAATGGACATATAATCTTGATTTACAGATTTCAGTTGATGGAGAATCCCCCATGACCCTTGGTAAGTTGTTCTAATGTTTAATTATCCTCAGGGGTAAAATATGTGCCTGGTTTCCAGTCTAAATTTGTCTAATTTCAACTTCTGGCCACTGGATCTTATGTCTTCAACTGCTAAATTAAAGAGCTCTTTGGTACCGGATATCTTCTCGCTGTGTAGGTACTTGCAGACCATCATCAAACACCTCTTAATCTTCTTTTCAATAATGTAGCAGATACAATAGCTGTCTTCATATCAACCACAGCACTGGCAGTATGGCTGCTGCTACTAGCAGTCTTTAAATGGCTTTACAGCAGTGAGTCCAGCTGCTACCATTTTGACTAATATATATTTAAAGGGGTGAAGAATTAATCTTAATTTCTGCCCTAGTTCCTCTTTCTCAACTTCTTGGAAATCATTTATCCCATTTTCCTCCTGGCGTGGGTATCCCATTCCTCCAGAATAACAAAGAAGGACGTAGACTTATAACATGCTACACTGCCAGTAGTCAGTAGTTGTAGTTAATTGCTCAGTCTATGAACACTTGTGGACATCAGTTGAAATAGTCCAAATAAGCAATACCAGGAACTGAATATCACATATATATGTCACGGTCAGTCTCACAACTGAAACTCTTCATTGACTGAATCTGGAAAATGTTAAGATGACTATAAACTTCATCCAACAGCAATATTTTTGCTGCTGTAATGAGATCACAGGAGGGGCAGCTCAACTGCTTTTGTCTCTCACTCTTTATCAAGAAAGAAATATTCTACTGGTAGCTATTGAAGTTGGTATTTTCCTCCAGCTGCTTGAGTTGAACTCAGTTACTGAGTAAATATTACATGCTATGTTGGTATAAAATACATAATCACACATACATTCAGTGAAAATACATATGCATGTATTCAGTGAAAATGCCTGGTATGAAGCTATCTTTACTGGTTATTATCATTATTTATTTGTATTGAATTAATGCCCAGAGAGCCAGTCAGAGACTGGTGCCCCACTGTGGCTGGCATTGTGCACACGAGACAAAAAATGGTCCCTGCCCCAAAAGTGTTTCGGTCTAAGGCTCCAATCCTGCAAAGAATTATACATGTGCTTAACTTCACTCACTGTGAGTGGTTTTCTTAACTGCAATGGCGCTATCTGCAGTGCAAACATTTAAGCACATACAAAGGTCTTTGCAGGATCAGGCCTAAATATAAATACTCCAGAATAGTGATGAGAAGCTTTCCCTCAGAATTGTATCTAAGATATCAGAAGAGCCTGTCAGATGTATGCTATGTAAAACACCTGAACACACATTTAACTAATTGTACATATATGAAGTATGGGGGTTTAGATTTATAAACTAGGGAGAATAGCTGGTGGAAGACTAACATGCATAGTGTAATAAATAACTTGTGAGGCTAATGATTTGTCTTTCTTAGCACAGTTTTTATTGCCAAAGGTTTCACTTAATTTCATAGTAATAGGATTAGATGATTCAGGAAATTCAGTATATTGCTGTTCAACACAGGAACTTTCTTTCTCTATATGGAGGTGCATACGTTCTATGTAGAGTGTATATGTTTTTAAAAGGACTGTGTGTTTATTATAATTTGCAATGTCTCCCTGAATCTGCATGGCCTCTGTCCATGTAATTCAAGGATCCTCCTTGTAAAGAAAGAAGCTTATCTTTCATTCTAGAAGTAATTAGTTGCAAGAGGAGCCAGAAGCATTATAATATTCAGTTATATTTTGTTTTTCCAGCAAGAGAGTAGTAATTTGCAAGGCTGACAATCAAACCTCATTAACATTCACTATCATCCGTGGTCTCTCAGACTAAATTTTCAATTGACTAGTGATTTTAGGCACCTTAATTTGTGGGTGACCTATCTGAAATGCTTTGAAGGAAACTGATTTTCAGAAGATAGAGAGCACTCATGCAACTGAAAATGAGGCCCTTCTTCTAAAGGCTCTCAAGTTGGGCACCCAAAATTAATAGTCAGTTCTGCAAATGTAGACTTCCTATCCACAGCATCTTCTCTGTTGGAGCAAACATTCAATTTTTCTGATGATGAAATCTGTAATTTAAGATTTGGCGTTTTTTTTTATCTTGACTTTGCATGATAAACATCCGTTCATACTACACAAACCAGTGTCATTTTCCCCAAAGAATCATTGGACTTGTTTATAGCATAAATTGCTAGATAACTACCAAAACACAAATCAAGTATTTCTGGTTGATATTAGTAGAAATCAGTTTTTCCTGATGTAACAGATTGTCCTATTCTGGTTGAACTTTAATACAGTCAGGCAGATGGTTGAAGAGCAAAGTATGTTGTTAATTATTTATTCAATGTGTTTGTTGATGGACCTCCATGCTTTACAGATTCTACGTCACATCAAGAAAAAGTGAAAATTAATTTATATTACATACTTTTAAGAGTGTGGTTTAACTCTTCAGACAAATATCTCATCCTCAGTAAATTCCACTGATGTACAATGAGTATATTCATCCTGAGCACCACCTCACCCCCATCCACACTCCTTACAACATGTGACTTGGCTATGCTCCATTATAAATATAGCTCCTTCCTTCAACATAAGCTCCCTCCATTTTCTTAGAATCTCTGCTAGCCCGCTGGCTGCCAACCTCATTAAACCCATCCTCACCCATCTGTTTTCAGCAGCTGGTCTACTTCTTCAGTAGAAAGCCACTGGGTGTTTTTTGTGAAAATAAAAAAAAAAATTACCATGTTTCCCCCCAAAAAAATTATTGAAAATTTTTGTTTAACGAAAACCACATTTTGGTCAATGAAAAATGTCAATGACCATTTCAATAACATTATTCAAACCTTTTCTTATTGAAAATGTCACCAAATTTTTGTACAAAATGGAACATTTTGACACTGCCAACAATTTCTTTGTGGAAAAAAAGACCATTTCCCAACAAAAAATTAATTCATAAAATTTCAACTGAACTGAAGTGTTGCCCCACAGTGCCTCCGGAAGCATATTCCACCTGAGTACCTGAGAAACTGGCACACTTCTCCAGGCTACACCTCAGCATTTGAGGCACAGGATCTAACAGTCCTCTTCTAGTTTAAATGGGAGGAACCTACTTGCATGACATTCTCAAGGAAGTGCCCTCTGTGACGTTATTGACACAATCTGCAACTGTATAGATCACTGTTGCGACCACTGTTATATATTTGCAGCAAATATTGTATAAAGGTTGTTGTGTAAGGGGTCTATGGAGAGGTTATGGTTTTCTGGTTATGATTATGCTGTCTATATGTGTGTATCATTTTTGTAGTTAAAGTTATGAATATTGGCTCTATACTGTCTCTATTTCAAACTTATGCTGCTTCTGGGTGACACCCCAGACAAGTTGGTGTCAGCTCTGCCTAGCCTGCTTGATGGCCCATTAAGGACCATCAGCTATACAGTAGACCCATTGAGAGAAGGCAGATACACCTTGTGACTCAGCAAGGCATGCAGGGACATGCCTATGAACAGAAGTCTGAGGTTTTTCCATGCCATGAGATGTATAGCTTATCTTTGGGACAAGCTGCAGCATTCAATTATTTTGTTTCTGATGCTATCTCCATGTAAGAAAATATAGCCCAGCTCAGATGATTTCTGAGTGCTTTTCTGTTTTGCTCTTCACTGCAAGGGATGTAAAAGAAAAACAAGAGTCACAGAGGATTAAGAAATTATCACACTGCCAAAATAAGCAGTGAACTGCCAAAATAAGTAGTGAAAATTGTTTCCTAGATGTGTTTGTCCTTTTATTGGAACTGATTTTTAGAATATATGTTTGCTGGAGGAAATCTTGCTAGTTAAGGATGTCAGGCTGACACCCAGTGGGAGAGTTTCAAAATGTGGCATGGGGATATAGCCATCTAGTTCCTGTTGAATTGGAGTCTCACAGATAAAATTATATACCATGTGTAGGAAACTTATCCCCTGATGGGCTAATTGCTTTGATATAATTAAAATTGCCTATTTGTAAAAAATGCAGAGCACCCTGGAGATGCTTGGATGATAGACATCAAAACTGAGAACGCAGAGAAACACAGATTTTCTGCTGTGATGCATGAAATGGAGAAAAATTGTGTCCCCTGATGTGAAAACTAAAGGATAGAGAACAAAGCAGCTCTCCTAATTTGGTAGTATCCATTTCTGTGGCATCTAAAACTTAGTGGTATCAAAACTGAGTCCACCAAATCAGGTTCTTGTGCAATGGAATCCTAAATGAAAATAATCAGTTTCTCAAGAAGGGAAAGTCATGTGAAGAATTGGACGTGTATTTGTAATTTGTCTTGTTTATAGGACTGCTGTAGGCATGAGTTTTTCATCTTACATCGGTGTTGTTTGTTTTTGTTTGTTTGTTTGTTGGGTTTTTGTACTTCCAGATCTGGTTGGCTGGGAGCTCTGAAAAGGAAAGATTCATTCCTCTAAGATGGAAAGTTAGCATTGTTATGGTGGCGCCTTCCTGACAACAACAGTGTGATCTTAGAACAGCTTCAGAGTTGTTGTGAAGGAAGAGCTCCTGGGTAGCAGTTACAGTGCCCATCAGCTAAAGCCCTTTTTTTTATTTGCAAGCTGGCTGAAAGCAGGCCTCAGACTGGGCTGGTACACAATAAGACAGACCAACACTTGCCTGAAGTTGCTGTCTTTTTCTCCGAAAATCTCACCTTTCATTAAAAAAAATTAAAAGGGGGAATGGAGTGTAAGCAATAAAGAGGTACAGATGAATCTGCAGAGAGCCTGCAACAGTAGCTGTGAGAGGTGTGCACTGCCCTGTTCATCTCTGTTAAATATTGTCAGATGCCCCAAATGATCATATAAATGCCAACAATGCTAACTATTTCATTGCTCCAGTAACAAAGGAGGAGGAATCACAGATCTGCACAATACACTATGAGCGACATCTCATTTTGACTGCCACAAAGGGTGGCATTTGGTAGTTGCCACCACTTTTTTCCCCCTCCAATCAGAAAGGAACCAAGCAAAGCCAATGGGCATATTGAAGCCTGCAGGAGGGGGAGCCAAGCTCCAGGACTCCAGAGGAACTCAGATGGTAGCACACAATGCTATTTTAAACATCAACCCAACTTACTGCAACCACCACCATCTGCTCTGCTCACATGGGCAGAACTGATATTGTGGGTGAAGCTTAGACTAGTACCATCACCTTTTTCCCTCCTTTCAATTCAACCCCTCACTGAAAGATGATACTGAAAAATCAGACCACTGGCTTTCTCATGAGTTAGTAGGACAGCATCCGTAAACAGCGGAAGGAAAATGGCAACCAGCTCTATGGAGAACATTTTACATTTTTGGAAGGTGTTAACATTAATTTTTAAATTTGGGTGTGTGCGGCAATGGGGGGGTTAGACACTTCTGGGGGTGTTTAACCTTTAAATGCAATTGCCATTTATACATGTTTCTATGACTGGAGAATCCCTGAAAGTGGAAATAAAATAACATGGAATAATAAGGAAGTGTTATTTACTCCATCTCATAACACAAGGACTAGGGGTCTCCACATGAAATTAATAGGCAGCAGGTTAAAAACAAACAAAAGGAAGTTTTTTTCCCCACACAATGCACAGTCAGTCTGTGGAACTCTTTGCCAGAGGATACTGTGAAGGCCAAGATTATAACAGGGTTCAAAAAAGAACTAGATAAGTTCATGGAGGATAGGTCCATCAATGGCTATTAGCCAGGATGGACAGTGATGGTGTCCTTAGCCTCTGTTTGCCAGAAGCTGGGAATGGGCAACAGGGGATGGATCACTTGATGATTACCTGTTCTGTTCATTCCCTTTGGGGCACCTGGAATTGGCCACTGTTGGAAGACAGGATACTGGGCTGGATGGACCTTTGGTCTGACCCAGTATGGCCGTTCTTATGTAACGCATGCCTGCTGATTCTTTTTCTGAATAGGACAGTGTATTTAGGAAGCTCTTAAGTGACTTGGATTTTTATTTCTTCTTATGATTATTATTTTATTTATCATTATTATTGGGGCATAAAACGAGACTAGACAAGCACTAGACAATGAATGGCCAGGAACAGTCCTGTATTGTCATGAAGATAGACTCATAATGACCTAACATTTTCCATCTCCAATAACTTTCGATGTCTGACTTTTATAGGTTTTGTAGATACACCCTTGAAAACCCGTCAGAATCTTCTATATGGGGGAGCAAGCAGGTGTCCCTTGATTGTTTTGAAGATCCAGATAAATCCCGATGTCACCCTTCATGAGGTCTGAAATCTTCTACACATACTTCCTTTCCCACACCCTGTGATGCTGCACCCCATATTCTTCATAAAAATATTGTTATGATATGAATATGGTATAACTATGCTATGTTTTATGCAAGGTGGATCATGTGAGATATCATTGGAAAGGTTATGGTTTACTGAATGTGATTATCTAATTTGTATGCATGTATCATTTCTGTATCTGAAATTAGGAATATTGACTATGTAACAATTACAACTGTGTGTGTACTTGGAAAAACGCCCACCAGACAGTAGGCAATCAGCCTGGATGGGCCATTAAAAAGGACAATAGAACTTTGAAGATACTAATCTTCCACCTTCCTGAGAAGCTTCCTGGGATGCTGCTTTGACACTACAAGGTCATGTGATCATGTCACCTGGTACACGGTCCCATCTTGAGCTCATATTTTTCCACTGGAAGGGGGTGCGCTAGGAAAGAAAAGATTCCCGCCATATATAAATCCTATTTAAGGCTGGGAAGCGAGGTAATCAGGGCTCTTCTCCACTGCCCAAGAAGGAAGACTGCTGAAAACACCTGAAGAAACAAAGAAACTGAGCTGGGGAGGCAGGGGCTGCATCCAGGTGAAAAGGACAGCCTGTAAAAGGAATCCCTGAAGATTTAAGCTGCAAGCACTGCAGTTTACCTTCAAGAAACTCTGCAACCTGCTTGAAACAACATTTAGGGTGAGAAATTATTATTTGTAGCCAGTATTCCTTAGTGTATTAAGCTTATTAAGTGTTTTGTTTTATTTGCTCAATAATCTGCTTTGTTCTGTTTGCTATCCCTTATAATCACTTAAAATTTATTGTAGTTAATAAACTTGTTTCATATTTATTCCAAAACCCAGTTTGTGCAATTCATAACTGGGGACGGGGAGGCAAAAAGCTATGTATATCTTAAGAACAGCCATACTGGGTCAGACCAAAGGTCCATCAAGCCCAGCATCCTGTCCTCTGACAGTGACCAATGGCAGGTGCCCCAAAGGGAATGAACAGAACAGGTAATCATCAAGTGATCCATGCCCTGTCACCCAATCCCAGCTTCTGGCAAACAGGCTAGGGACACCATTCCTGCCAAGCGTGGCTAATAGCCATTGATGGACCTTTCTTCCATGAATCTATCTAGCTCCCTTTTGAACCCCGTTATAATATTGGCCTTCACAACACCCTCTGGCAAGGAGTTCCAGAGGTTGACAGTACGTTGCGTGAAAAAATACTTTCTTGTGTTTGTTTTAAACCTGCTACCTATTAATTTCATTTGGTGGCCCCTTATTCTTGTATTATGAGAAGGAGTAAATAACACTTCCTTATTTACTTTCTTTATGCCACTCATGATTTTATAGATCTCTATCATATCCCCCCTTTTCCAAGCTGAAAAGTCCCAGTCTTATTAATCTCTCCTCATATGGAAGCCGTTCTATACCCCTAATAATTTTGTTGCCCTTTTCTGAACCTTTTCCAATTCCAGTATATCTTTTTGGAGATGGGGCGACCATATCTGCACACAGTACTCAAGATGGGGGCATACCATGGATTTATGTAGAGGCAATATGATATTTTCTGTCTTATTATCGATCCCTTTCTTGATGATTCCCAACATTCTGTTTGTTTTTTTGACTGCCGCTGCACACTGAGTGGATGATTTCAGAGAACTATCCACAATGACTCCAAGATCTCTTTCTTGTGTGGTAACAGCTAATTTAGACCCCATCATTGTATATGTATAGTTAGGATTATGTTTTCCAATGTGCATTACTTTGCATTTATCAACACTGGGCAACAAAATGGCAGATGAAATTTAGTCACCCAGTTTTGTGAGAGAGGAGGGTGATTAGTTCACACTAGATCTCCATACAATGCAAGACAGTGTAATTTTGGGTTTACTCTCTAGAGGGTGTTTTCACAGGAGTCATGGGCAATCCTCTAGCTGAGTCCTCCCACAGAGAGCTGAATGTAGACCAGTGGTGGGCTAATCCACTGGCAGGCCGTGAGGCAGTTTGTTTACACTGACCATCCACAGGCACGGCTGCGCGCAACTCCCAGTGGCTACGGTTCGCCGTTCCCGGCCAATGGGAGCTGCAGCAAGCAGTGGCCAGCAGGTCCCTGCAGCCCGCGTTGCTTCCCGCAGCTCCCATTGGCCAGGAATGGTGAATCACGGCCACTGGGAGCTGCGGGGAGCTGTGCCTGTGGACAGTCAATGTAAACAAACTGTCTTCTGGCCCAGCAGCGGATGATCCTGACTGGCCGCATGTGGCCCGCAGGTTGCCCACCACAGTTGTAGACTCTGTGCGATTCTACAGCTGGGTGTGCCCCCTACCTGTGTGTGTCCTGGAAAGGGGCTTGAGAGCCTGCCACAGTAGCACTGGGGGAGGGGGGGACCCAGGCTGATGCGACAGGAGGGCTCAATAGGATCCCCGCACCTCAGGTGGCACCCTGGAAAGGGGGGGGGATCCAACCTGTCACACACCCCACTTTCTATTTTCTTGCTCGCACCTGGCGGCAGCAGCAGCTACAACGGGGATTAAATGCTTCTCCTCTCCAAAGCGGCCCCCGCGCGTGCTCTGGTAGACGTGGCTACCTGCGGCGGTGAGGGGCTCACCTGCCATAGTGTGGTGTCCACTGTCCCGCGCGGGGAGAGCCCCAGCCAAACGTGCTCGCAGTCCAAGCGCCGGAAGGGGGTCTCCGCTGGAGGGAAGAGACGCACGCTTCCCTTTGCCGTAGGGAGCAGGCTGAACCCCGCCCCAAAACATGGGTTTACACGAGCGGAGGCAGAAAGCGCGTTGCCGTGGCCTCAGCACAAAGCCGACTTCATCCCGGGCAGGGCTGAGCTCCTGCCCTCGTGAGGCGGTTTGCCATTGTCCTCAATGGGGCCGGAATCTCCCCCCCCCCCCGGGAGTTATAAGCCATGAAGTGAACAGTCCGTGGAGCAGTCAGGGGGGGTCCCACCGCCTCCCCGGGCCAGCGGGCTGCCTCGCCCCTTCGGGACCGCCCGCTCGCGTCTCCCCTCTGTCCCGCCCGGCGCCCAGCGCCCGGTCTTGCCCCGCCCCGCTCGGCAGGGGGCCGCGGCGCGGTGCCTCGGGGCAAGGGGCGCGCCGGGCTGGCAGCCGCACAAAGCCGCGCTCGCTCTGCGCTCACGTGCCGCCGCCCCGCTCCCGGCGCCCATTGAGCGTGGCCAGAGGCCGGGCTGAGCCCCACGCACCCCGGGCTTGCACCGCGCCGTGGGGGAGGCTGCCCAGCCCAGCCCAGCCCGGGTCCCGGCGGCTGAAGATGGAGCAACCGCCTCCGCCGCGCCCTGGCGCCCAGACGGTCACCACCATCACCAGCAGCTCCTTCACCGCCAGCTTCTCCCCGGCCGGCGCCAGCACCCTCGCCTACGACAGGGAGTTCCTGCGAACCGCGCCCGGCATCCTCATGCTGACCGAGATCGTGAGTAACCCGCCCGCCGCCGCCGCGTCCCCTTGGCTTGTGGGGAGGGAGAGCCGCCGGGGCTGACTGCGGCTCCCAGTCTCTCTCAGCCGGGCAGGATTCCCGGACACTTTTAGCCTCTTCCTCCCACGCTTTGTGGCTTCTCTCCAGCAGCGTGGGGACGGGGGCTTTGCACAAGGACCTGCCTTTGCGGTGACTTTGCTTTTAATGGTAAAGCCCCTCGCGAGCCCGCTGCCTGTTGGGGAGAAACGCAGTTGCCAGAGTAACAGGTTACATGTGAGCTGATGATTTTTTTAAGTAGCAGGTCACTCTGGGCTGCGTTGTGAGCTCCGGTGTGGAGTGACTCCGGAGTGGCTCCAATCCACCCCATGCACCTTTAGCGCAGCCTTCCAAAGTAGTGAGCTGCCTGGGTGGAGCTCCTTGCAGGACATTCAATGTAATGCCAAATGTTTTAAAATGTCCTGCATTGAAGACTTGTAAATGCTGAGTCATATTTGCAATTAACTATATTTTAATTCTAATTATTATATTAGAATCTCTTGTGGGTATCTTACTGAAATGTAACATCATGGTGGTGTCAGCATCAGAGGTTGTAAATCAGTTTCCATCCAGCTTTAAAGTTGAATAATCCCCAAAGAAGAACTTTAATGTTTTAGTCTCTGACCCTGCAAACAGATCCATAGGTGCAGACAACTATGCCCCCCCCCCCCCCCATGTAGGTTTATCCACCCAGATCAGCTGGTGGGGTCTAAATGAGTAATCAAGAAACAATAAATTTTCTATTCTATCAGGGTTTGCTTAAATTACACATTTTACAGACAGACCATGGGACTGTTGAGAGGTTGGTCCCCAAAATCTACTCTTTAGGATCATCACAGAGAAGCTCATTTTATATGGCTTTAACCTCCACCTAACATTTCCCCCCAGTTCATTGTCTGCAACAACTGCAATGTTTCCTGCACTACAATCAAAACTCCGGCAGGCCAGTGGTTTGGGTGCTTCTAGAGTACAATGCTTGTAATATTCTGTTTGAAATCTCATCAGTAACAGAGCACTTGATTTAGATAACAAAATAAATGCAGTTTTAAATGATAAATGTCAAGTTCTTGTCTTGTAAAGACCCATAAAACTTGATGACATAAACATCTACACAGAGCGGGGGATGTGTTCTTTTGTCTGTTTTAGCATTTGTAATGTCAACAACTCTTGCAGGGGAAAAACCATCTTGGCCGATCAGGATCAGATTTTCAAATATTTTGTTTTATGTGTTTATACGCTGCATTGGTAATATTAATAAATTAACTCTCACAACACCCTTATAAGAAACTAAGTAACACATCATCCCTATTTTACAGCTGGATAAGGGATTGATTAATCATTTCATTGCACTTTGTATAGTCAGTTGCCCCTGCGCAGAGTTGTTCTGGTAGGGGGTTTAATGCTTTGTTGCTTCTGTAGATCAAGCTCATTGCACACACTCGCGATTCCTTATATTCCTTCATTTGCCTCCGCCCCAGGCTCCTGCATGCCACCCTCCCATCCCCCTCAATTTCAGAGACTCCCTGGAAACCTCTACACCCCCACTTCATGTCAGGTGTGCCCCCACCCCCATTTCCCCCCATGCCAGGGTTGGTTGTTCCTCATTTTCCCAGTCAAAGGTCTCCTATTCTGCCCCCATGGCAGGAGTTCTGTGTGCACCCCACGCTCCTCTGCCCTGCTCCCCAGAGGCTCTGTTCACACTCCCATTCTGCCCCCTTCACTCTTTTACCAGGGACCTCCATTTCACACCTTGCCAAGGCTCTGTGTGTCCCCTATTCTGCTTGATGCCAGTCTCCCACTCTCTCCTCGATGCCAGTGCTGTGTATGCCTCCACTTCTGCCCCATTCTGCTTTCCCCTCCCATACCCCCATTTTCCCCTTTACCAGGGTCACCTGTTCTCCCCTATTATAACCCATGCCAAGGGTTCTGCATATGCTCCTATTCTCCCACCATTATTTCTCTGTTTTCTGGGAGACAAGTCATTCAGGGTGTCAAGAACTTGCCTCAAACATTCCCTGAACTTTTGGAATTGATTGGATGCTGTGTTCAAAAGTTATCACATTATATCTAAATATCAAACATCCAAACAGGAACACCATCAAGTGCAGGATAAATCTTGCAAGCTCAGCCAAAAATGATAACAGATTTAGTCTTTTGTTGTTACTTTGCGCAGATGTAAATTATTATACAAGCTGCCAGTCAAAATGAGATTGTTGCTTGCTTAAGGCCAAGTAATAAATTGATGGTAGAGCAGGGATTAGAATGTGGGAGTTCCTAGTTGTTGGTCCTGTGCGCTGAACGATTAGACACACTTCCTCTCTGTTAAATTTTTAATTTTTTTAAATCAATTCAATTAATGATTAGAGATCTTAAACATTTTTTTAAGCGTTTCAATCCACCATGTAAGTTTTTCTGCTTGACTGTTTTGCTTTGATGGTTTGTGGAAAGGTCACTTATTTGACCACATCCACTTTCAAGGGCTGAGAATGTAACTATTATAAACTTCCAAAAGACTGACCCAGCAGTGGAGTAATTACCTTATCCATTATCATTAAAGCAAACCAGCCAAATGGAACTCCAGGCTTATGTGCAGTATGGATCCTTAGTGGACCTCTGGCAGAAACAGCCAGAGAAGAATCATGTTACAAGATACTTTCTACTACTTCCTCATACGAGGTAGTAACTTCTACTACTAACCAAAATACTTGCTTGGAGCTGTAATTATTAGATATTGTCAAACAATCCGGAGTGCTTAGGTACCTGAAATGTAAACAAATTCAAGTTTTGGGAACATTCCAGTATCAACATTAGGGCAATTAAAAAAAAAAATCAAGCTATAGTCACTGTAATTGTATTCAAAAGAAATGCCACATTCCTTCTTCCACTTCTTATTGCCTTTCCACTCCTTATTGCAACAAGGTTCTCAAGACCACTCACGCTTTCTCTGATAAGAGAAATCTGAATAGGTTAATTGGAACCTTCGTAAAGTGTGATACAGAACCCATGGAAGTACTGTATGAAGAGTCTCTAGCATAGGTACAATGGCATGAATTCCATTTGAGACTGAGATTATAGTTCAATTTAGCTGCTTGAACACTCCACACATACAAGCTCTTGTGTAGACTTCTGGATGGGAGTGTGCTTCTTAGTCTTTGCTAGCCTTACAGACTGAGAATGGTTTCCATAGTCTTTCTGTCTAAATAGAGTCTTGAGATACCTGTTTTGTCCTTACATTAAATTTAGCAATTTATGACCTTTGGAAAAGAAGTTCAAAATTATTTTAGTGCCACTCTTATCAGGTCTGACTTTCTTCATATGAAACTTTAAAACAATGTTTGGTATGTGCTTAAGTGCTGTTCTGCATCGGGGTCTAAGATTGTGGTCATGTGTGCTGCAGTAAGAAATTATGCATCAGCCTGAAAAATAGTACTTAAAGACCACTACAAGTGAGTTCTGAGTTGTACCAGCTAGTACTGCTGGTTCTTAACTCCACCAATTATGTCAAAGCTACTGAAACAGAGGTTCTTCTAGGTTTGTTTTTGCTTTCCCCCCTAACTTTACAGAAGACATCCAGTTGAAATAGGGATTATGACATTGAAACCAAAATAGAGCTTAGTGTGAAAAATAAGTACTGTCCCCAGACTTTGGTCAAACCCTGCCCTTCTTTTCCCTCCTCCCAAGAAGAAAAGCCTCCCAAGGCATTGTGCCTGGGCATGACTATTTTTATACAGGATCCATACATCAAAAATGGCACCAAATCACCGGTCAGCTTCTACCTGTCCTGCTCATCCTATGTACCAAACTCACTGAAAGTCAACTTTAAAACTAATCCAAATCCCCTAATCAGGAATTCTAAAAGTTCTGTTTTACTGTGTTGCTGCATAATTTATCAGTCAACCACATATGCATAATGGTGAGAATATCATTAATGACTTCTAGTTCTAAAAATACAGATCTCTTACCTGGTGTGAGGTAAAGGAAGAATTCCACAGGTTCAAATAGCAAACAGAATGGATACGCGCTTGACAATATATCAAAATTGTACCAGTTAGGAATATGTCTTCACTGCAGAGTTAGGCCACGTGGTTGGTTAGGTATTGTCCCTAACCTCCGCCTCCCATTCACACACACAACCCTCTCCTCTCAGTTTAGTGGTGCTTTAAACCTTGGCTCGCTGGCACTGCTAGGGTATAAGCTGAAGCTCAGATAACCTGGACACAGGCTAAATCCCTCCAGTGATGAAAGTTCTCCAGTGCGGCCATAAATATAAAGGGAAGGGTAACAACCTTTATGTATTCAGTAATATAAAATCCCTCTTGGCCAGAGGTACAGAATCCCCTTACCGGTAAGGGGTTAATCAGTTCAATTAACCTAATTGTCACCTGACCGGAAGGACCAATGGGGAAAGAAGATACTTTCAAATCTGGGGCGGGAGGCTTTGTTTTTGTGCTCTGTGTGTGTTCTCTCCGGAGACAAAGAGAGAGACCAAGCAAGTAATCCAGCTCCTACTGAATGATAAATCTAAATTTACAGAAATAGTAAGTAATAGCAACGAAATGCGTTAGATTATCTTTTTTGTTTTAGCTTGTGAATTTTCCCTGTGCTAAGAGAGGTTTATCTCTGTTTTTTTGTAACTTTGAAGTTTTGCCTAGGGGGGGAATCCTCTGTGTTTTTTAAGTCTTATTACCTTGTAAAATTAGCTTCCATCTTGCTTTTACAGAGGTGCTTCTTTTACTTTTTTTCTTTATAATACAGTTCTGTTTTTTAATAATCTGATTGGTTTTTAGTGTCCTAAAAACCCAAGGGTCTGGTCTGTGCTCACCTTGTTTACCTGTCTGGTTGGTAGATTATTCTCAAGGCTCCCCAGGAAAGGGGGTAAAGGGACTTAGGGGAATATTTAGGGGAAACAGGAATTCCAAGTGGTCCTTTTCCTGAATCTTTGTCTAACTCACTTGGTGGTGGCAGCAATACTCATCCAAGGACAAGGAAGGATTTGTGCCTTGGGGAAGTTTTTAACCTAAGCTGGTAGAAATGAGCTTAGGGGGTATTTCATGCGGGTCCCCACATCTGTACCCTAGAGTTCAGAGTGGGGAGGGAACCCTGACAAGTGCCTTCCCACAGTTCTCTCATTCGTGGCCAGAACAGATGGGTTCTCCCACAATTCACTGGGGAAGAATCATAGAGCAGCTTGGCTTATTGGAGAACAAAGAACTGTGGGATAGCACCCCCTCTGGAAGTCTAGCAACACACACAGATGGCTACAGACAGCGAAGACAAGAGTAACTTCAGTGTGGCTTTTTCGCGCAGGTACTCAGACCCAAGATAAGCTATACCTAGTGCTCAAACTCAGCTGCCAATTACCCAGACTCACTCTGCGGTGAAGCCATACCCTAGTAAAAGGTAGTGACAGATATTCCTTTAGTATACCCCCTCCAAGGTGTCATGTTGCATTTTCAAAGAAGCAAGAATAACAACTTCCAGAGTTGTCCAGAACAGAAATATCCTCTCAAAAGACAAGATGATGGCTTAGAAAGACATGTTTGTCTTCTCAGGAATTTTATGGATCTGTGAAACAATGACTAGAAGTGCCCCCTCAGAGTATTAAATCAGCTTTTCAAGCCAACTCTTATGGAACATTTTGCAGGAGTGGAGAATTTTCTGGTTGCTAAGCATATAGTTATATAAATATTTACTTTGAATAATGACAGTGATTCCTCCAAGTTGTTGCTGCTCAGAAACATGTTGCTGGCTACAGTATTCTTTTAAAAAAATTATGTTAGTGCATTTAGTCTTTGTGCTGGATATTTATTTTAAACAAGTACAGCTTAAAGTATTTAGAAGACTGCTGTGCTACTGCAAGTGGATCAATGGGTTGGCATTCTTTTTAGCTGTGACCAGGCCGATCGTTCAGTTTTTCACCTATATATCACTCCCAGACACTCTTCAGGATTATGTAGTTCTTATGAATCTACATCCTTATTCTGGGTTTTTCATTAACGTGATCATTCTTGCAGTTCTGCAGCTATACAGGATTTTGTTTCTAGATTGCATTTCTGGGCAATACATCATGGTTTTGTCATTAAGTCACTAGGTATTTTTTTTTACCCTGTCCAAATTTAAGATGTCTGACTCTGGGGTATAATCCAGAAAGATTCCCAATGAATCATCTCTCGTTCTGATAGTATAGTGAGTCTCAGATTAAGTTGGTATCACATGTATTTGGTTCTCTTGATAAAACTGGAGGCTCACCGCAGTACTAGAACAAAAAGATCCAGAGTTGTGGGAAAGCATTTTTATAACACGCATCCCTGAAACATCTCTTCAGTTTAATAGAATTCATCCTAAAAGGCACACTGCCTTACCAAATTCTAGCACTGTTCTGGTGAATTAGCTAGTACTAGGAGGGATGAAATAAATAAAATAGGAACAACTCAGTGAGGGCCTTTATTTGGGCAAGTGTAAAACAAAAGTTTTACTCCATTTTATTGAGTGCAGCATCTCCTCATTGGCCCTATGCTTTGCACATCACATAAAATGAATTATCAGGGCTTGATTAAGCCAATGGCCCTATCCCCACAACTTTGGAATGCCCCTTCAGAGAGGCAGAGACAGCAGCATTAGCCTCCTTCCTTTCTCCCAGGAGTAGGAGGAATCCTGCCCTCCAGCTTCTGGAATGGCAGGACTCTCAATACTTCCCCCAGTAACTGGGCGCATCTGCTTGCTTGAAGTCAATGAAACTCAAGCACATTCTTAAAATTAAGCAAGTGCTTTGCTGAATAGGGATGGACTTAAGCATATGCTTAAAATTAATCACTTATTACTGGGTGTAACAAATTACCTCTGCAGCAGTCAATAACTTCAGAGATTCTTTTTATACACACTGAATGTGAAAATGCATGGCATGAATTCTAGGCCCAGTCCTGCACTCCTTAATCAGGCAAAACTCCCACTGAAGTCAGGTTTCAGACCTCACTGCATTTTAGACTGTTATTCTATCACCCCACTAACCACCTCTGCTTCAGCAGATATATACATATAGTTTCCATCTTCCTTTGGGATCACATAATTGTTTAACGCTCCATTTCCTGAAAGGTCTATAGCTTCCTGGACTAGATCAGTGTATTTCCTTGGAACAAGAGGACTATGTGGGTGAAATACAAGAAAACAAAGTTTGAAAGGTGATGTGTGGAATGTGCCCCAAGCATGAACAGAAACAAAAGTGGGATTGACAGGAGGCTTGTTAGATAACAGAACTTGAAATGAATGGAGACACTTCACAAAAGTTTAGGAATGTGAGAAATTCCCAATACCTCAACATTTAAGGTAGAATTTGTCTCCTGTGCTATTACTTTGTCATGAGAAAAATGCATTTAAAAATATTCATAAACATAAATTCAGTCATTGGATGGGCAGTGAGTCTAATCAAAATTCCTATGCCTCTTAGTGTCAGTTTTGAAATGGTTCTTGCTGGCATTTATTCTAGAGATGAGCAGTAAAACCTCTGCAGTAATCTTTGAATGCTTTAATTCTAATTAAAGTACAGAGCTGGATTAGGGGTCTTTTATAGCTCACTCAGAAGCCCAAAAGAAGGCTCTATGGTATACAGGAGACAGCTGGACTCTTGTTCTTTTCTGGAGTGCTGATACCAGTGTGCTTCTCTGCTAGGGAAGAAGTAATTTGTAGCCCTCCCAGGCTCTCCACAATTCCTGTGGAGTAGATCCAGTCCCATGCATCCCTAGTTCAAGGATGGTGCAGTGGCTGGGTGTACAAGACACCATCCGATAGTCCAGGGACATCTACACCGAACACATCACTGGCCACTGACAGTACCAGGAGGGGTGAGTTGGAGTGACATTGTGCATTGACTACGAGAAAGGGACCGAGAGACTTTTTTCCATTGGACCATATGAACTGGAACCATAAACTCACTGAACATTAAATCTCACCAAATGAGGATCAGTCCATCCTCATCATCGTATCCACTCATTATACTCCACACCTGAACATAGCCATTATATGAGCAGTATACCCTCATATTTCAGTGTCTGTACTTTGACCCATCAACATTTTACCCCCAAGCGGGGATATTCCTTATGCCATCCGATCTTAAACGGAACTTCACACACCTTGATGATCTGTATGTTATTCCATGATAACCAGAAACTTCTACTTAAACTCTGTACCTTTCACTTTTCTTAAACATCATCTTAATAAAATTTTTAATTATATGTGAGGAGGGTGACGTCGGAGGCTGTTGAGGAGTCCTCTGTTGCTGGGTGGTGTGAAGGCTTTTCCGGAGGAGTTGAGCTTTTTTTAAAATCCACCACTGAAACTAGGCTGCTAGTGAAGAGACTGGGTAGCAGTATTGGTAAAATTACAACACAAGGGATGCAGATTCCTTACCCTGCTATTATGTAAATATAGGGCTAAGACAATAGTACAAAGTCCTGGACTTCCCTTCCTATTGGTGCTTCCTCTTCCATGCCCCCCCCATCGCTGCCTTTCCCCTTTATCACTGAAATTTTTTCCTTCTTCCCCCATCGCCAAATTAAAAATCTCCGAGTGTTTTACACACATGAATGAATTAGCCTTACAGCACCTTGTGAAGTAGGGAAGCATCATTACCCTACTTCACACCTGGGGAAACTGAGGCACAGACAGGTTAAATTGCTTGCTTCAGATCACATGTAACTCTGGCAAAACTGGGAATGGAACCCACATCCTATGACTCCTAGCCTTGTGTATTAACCACAAGACAACTCTTTGACCCCAACACACAGGTGCATTGCACTGCTGGTGAACGTCCCTTCCTGCCCTGCAATTGTGGGAATTCTCCTTCACTACTGAAGTCATAGTTCACACACACCACTCACATGCAAAGTGGATAGCAAAAGGTTGAGTTAAAAGCAGCACTTGCAAGAGCTCTCACTACTGGAATAGGGGATTCTTCTTAAAGATTAAAGTTTCAAAACAAACACACATTCCTCTCAAAGGAGTACTTGTGTACTAACACGGCTGTTACTCTGAAACCTGACATTCCTCACAGGAATTCTGAGACCTTCAGAACTGAAAAGGTACCAAGCATTGTCCTTATCTGTCCCTTGGCATGTCTTCCTCTGCTGGTGGGCATGCATTCTTATTCAGCATGTTGTTCTCTGCTGGGAGTAACCCTGCCATAAATTCAGGTACCAGGTTGTTTTTGTTTTTGTTTTTTCTTTTAGCTTTATCCAAAAGTATAAGAAAAACAGGGGACAAAGCGTTGCAATGTGATTCTCCCACACTCATTCCTATTCTAATTCCAATAAAGCAGTAGAAATTGTGCCTCTGAAGGAGCACCAAGCCCTCTTTCCTACGGTCAAACAACAAATAAATTGTATAACCTATCACGTATTCTAAGGAGCAGCACTGTTCAGTAAGAGTAGGAGCCAATTCCTGCTGGAGTCATAGAAGTGATTCTTCTATCACTTAATGGAGTGACACAGGTGTAAGTGATGCAATTTCAGGGGAGCAACTCCTGGTTTACACAGAGTGATAGGAGAATTAGGTCACTGCTTTCAACAGGAGTTGGATCACGTCCTAAGAGGGATTGGTGTTAGTCCCTTTCACTTTCATAGTTTAAGTCTAAGAGATCCAGTTAACTTGGTATTATTAAAACTAACAATGACATCAGGGGACTAGATTAACAATCCGTTTACACATGCCAGTCAAATACAATATATATAAATCCTATAGAACTATTGGGAGTGAAATGTCTATTTGGGGAGAATAGCATCTACAGCCATAACTGGGGCTGTTTGTGTTTTAGCTGATGACTTGACACACTCAACTTAAAAGGACCCTTATCAAGGACCTCCGCTTCATACCAAATGCCTGAACACAAGACTTACGTTGTTAGTCAACATCCCTTTCCATGACTGCTTTGTCTAGGCCAGGATTTAAGGAGACTCCTGGTGACACTCTGCAGCACAGACTGTGTTTATATATTTGTTTAGTCAGGGAGCTAGGCAGCCAGAGAATACACAGGTGTGTGGTGTATGTGTGCATGTGTTGTACAGAAATTTCAATAACGAATCCCCTTTATATTTATTTTCTTCTCTACTGTGAGTGACATTCCCAAGATTGCAGTGCTGCAAACAGTAAACTGCAAGCTCTGAGCTGTGTGTGTCATGCTGCAGAGTAGCTGTGACTTGAGTATGGGAAAGAGTAGAGGAGATCTGACTGGACAAAATGTTGCATCCAGGAATTAAGGAGTTGGTAAAACCCCATGATACTGTTTGATCCGTCTTGGACTTCTGAGTTACTGTCTGACTGGTGAGGACCATGGTAGCACAGACTCTAGCAAGGGTCAGGTGAGGTGAGGGTGAATTCATGCTTGGATGCCCATGACCAGGGCTGTAGAAATAGAATGTAAAAACAAATGCACTATTGTCCTGTGTGTGCTCAGAATCCAACTGTTAAAAGACATCAGTATTTTTTTCAGAGTAACAGCCGTGTTAGGCTGTATTCGCAAAAAGAAAAGGAGTACTTGTGGCACCTTAGAGACTAACCAATTTATTTGAGCATAAGCTTTCGTGAGCTACAGCTCACTTCATCGGATGCAACATCGGATGCATCCGATGAAGTGAGCTGTAGCTCACGAAAGCTTATGCTCAAATAAATTGGTTAGTCTCTAAGGTGCCACAAGTACTCCTTTTTCTTTTTGCAGTATTTTTTTGTTTCAAATATTTTACTGAATACAGTACATCTAGATCTGCAGTTGGTCTAATGTTTAAAGATCATGTAAGCATAATGCAGCTTAGTACAAGTAATTTAATCACTTGCATCAAGATCATATACATATATTATACATGCAACTATGTTTAAAGAAATTATTAAAGTTGGAAAGTCAAAGATTCAAAAGTTAACAGGTGCCAGAATTAAGGTTTCTTGTACAAACTTTGTTCAGCCCCCTTGTACATGTATATTATGATGCAATTTTTAATTATATGATCATGAGGTCCCTTCCAGTCCTAGACTTTTATGAGTCTGTCTTATGCATTTGGCAGACAGGATAGGCTCATTTTGTAAAATCTGCCGCTAGCTGGGAGTGAAGTCAGCCAGGAACTGTAGTTTTATTACAATGGCACCTTATTTAATCTCCAAACTGCAAGGGATTTATGCTATTAAAGAACTCCTGTGGAAAAAGGCAAAAAAGTTCGTAGCCATCTTAATCACCAGCAGGTTCTTTGATGGAATTCCAAACATTTTATGTATCTGGGTGTATAGTGCATTCATTAGGTGCAGGTGTAGAAGAGTGATTATCTACCATTGCTGAAGCAAGAGAGTCTGGTATTTTTAAAATGTTGGGTTTTGAATTACAAACGTTGTCAATCCTTTTGTGTCAGTGAATAAACTGACCACCAATTGACCTTCAAGAAAAATATCTCTTCTTCCCTATGGGATTGTATTGAAGTATATTACAGTACAAGTAAGCGCATAATAGGTGTTGTACATCTTCCTCTAATGTAAGGGGAATTGGCCATTGTCAGGAACAGAATACCAGGCTAGACAGAGTATTTTTTTTTGTTCTGGTATATGCTGTGGCTGTTTCTTTATTCCTGTAAAGTTTCCAAGTGGGAAATACTCCTTTTAAAAATAAATACTGTAGTTACACAAACCACACCAATTCCAGTAAAGCTGACCTTTGTGTTTGGGATTGATTCTTGCATTGACAGGGTTTTACTCGAGAGGGTGATGAGTGGGAGGAGATGATCCAGTTTAATTTATACATGAGGAGATAATAGAGAATGGAAAGTCCCTTTATGTATTTTTATCTATTTAAGTCCTGCTAACCGATGCTTGGGGAGTTAATGTACAATGTGAATGTATACATCTGAAACAGTAAATTTGTAAAACAGATACCTCTTTGTGTTAGGTCTTATTTTATGGCAAAAAGTTAACCTTTTAAAAGACTGTGCAAAACTAGTATTAAGCATGCTACATGAACACATAAAAATCTATAGTTGTCATGAGACTGGAATAATAAAACAACTTTTTAAGTCAAATTGGTAATTCATCTATGTTAATACAAAGCAGAGGGTATCTATACTTTTTTTTTTTTTTTTTTTTTTTTTAATGAACCGTTCCTGAAAATCTCTCTCTCCTTATTTAGCATGTTACAGCTGGGCAGCAATCTGTCTTAAGCACACGCTTAACTTTATGCATCTGAGAAATCCCAGTGAATTCATTTAGACTACTCAGGTGGACACGGGTAAATACATGCATAAGTGTTTGTTTGCAGAATTCAGGGCCTTACTCTGAAGATATTATGCTTATGCCGTGTTATTCTTCAGAAGGTAAAGTAGTCTTACCAGGAGGAAATGTCATTCAGCATATTTAAAAGATTTTTCCACCTTTGAAACAAAATTTGTTTCAAAGGCAAGAATCATTGAGTCTACACACATTAGAGTAATCTATCCAGACTTCATTTAGAATGTTCTATATAATGTTTTAATAAGCTCTTTGGAGATTTCTTTCCAGAATTTGGTAATCATAAAACATGACCAGACACATTGTACAAAAGACAGTCTTTTGTACAACGTGTCTGGTCAAGCAGACACTTTGGCCTGCCTTTTCATGCGATAAGACTTTTCTGGCAAATATTTGCCTTGGGTAAGCAGGGCAAGATAATCTGTTAAAGGTGAGTGAAGGGCGTTCTTAGAAAGTCTCCCTTCAGGCTGAGTTAAAATTCAGTAGACCACACAAGCAATAAATGAAACAGAATTCTTTAAGCTTGGTTACATTTATTTTTCACGTTTTTATCAATCTAGATAATGGAATGTCAGCCTCAGAGTTGATCTGGCTAGATAAATAACTTTCATTTTAAAGGCTAAAAACCTGCATTTTCTGTTGATTTAGGGGGATGCTGTCAACTTTAATTTAGATCTCCAAAATAAACATTTTACAAATCATTATGTAAACAGAAAATAAGTATGAGAGAGAGAATTCTCCTTTAACATGGTGCTTTTTTATGATAACACTATACAAATGGTGCATGCAAACAAGATTACCAAATAACTGAAGGTACAGAGAGCATCCAAATCAGTTATTGAAAACAAATCCAGTCTAAGATAAATTGTACGTACATTGCATTCATTACAAAGATCGGCTCTTGATTCCCAGGAAATGCATAGCAAATCTCCAGTTGACTTCAGTGGGCCCAGGATTCGCCTGTAGTCACCACGTACAAAATAAAACAAATGCATTTTGAGAAATAAGAACATGAAAGAGTAGTTGGAGAGGAATTTGAGTTTAGTGATCAACACTTGTATTGTTTGTCTGGCTTTTATGAATCAACAGTTTCTTACCAATAAATATTTCTGGTTGTTTCTGATGTGTTTGCCCCTAAGTATTTGGTAGAAGAGATCAGAATGGTGAGGAAAGACTGATGTTTTCAGTGGTTGGCATGAATGTTACATGTGTTTTGGTGTGACTTGGCTGCGCACAAATAATGTCATAGCTCAAAATCCCAGGCTGAGTTTTCAAGGTTTGGGGTTAGAAAAATACAGCTTGTAAACAGCACATTTGACATGGGAATGGTTGATAGGCTGAGGGTCGAACCCTACAAATGCCATTTTTTATATTCAGAGCTAAACTTACTACTGGGGGAATTCTGTGCCAAAAATTTTTGCACACAATATTTTAAAATTCTGCATATTTTATTTTGTCAAAGTAACAAAATATAATCACGCCGGTTTCAATTATTTTGGTAATTTATTTCAAAATACCTGTCAGCAAGTATGTCTATAATACAGACAAAAAAGATTCAGGATTTTTTATTTTTTTTTTAACAAATAGATTCCTTACTATGCAAATAAATACAGAACGTTGAGTAAGTCATTTAAACTACAGTACAGAAACTTACTTGCTGCACTCCTCAGAAGCAGTGCGAATACTTGGGGGAGTCGGGGTAACAGAGGAGCTGAGGAAGGGGGAAGGAGCCTGGGAGTGAACCTGGAAGGTTGCTGGGTGTGGGTGGGAAAAGTATGGAACAGGGTTTTTTGGAAGGGGGAGGGATCGTTGGGGAGCTGTGGAGCCTCCCCCATGCAGACCCTGACTGACCCCTAGTCTATCCCATTCAGTCAGGCACGTGCGGCCCCACAGCCTTCCTCCCATTCAATCACTGGCACAGTGCTGTCACCCCACTAGCTCCTGAGCCCCCGCCCCAGTCTGTGATCCACTGTAAGGTACAACAAGGACTCCTTGTTGTTTTTTACTCTGTCTGTGTCTCACGTCCTCACCCACATATCCTGTGCCTCCTAACCTGGTTCTGTGAGCAGGGTGCTGTGATGAACGCATCTGACTGCTGGCTATTACTGCCAGTCAGCCACTGGCATGGCGCTGCTGTCCTAGTGCCACAGCAGCCTCTGGTGTGCAAAAGGGGGAACTGCAGCACTTCTCAGGCAGAATGTATTTTCTGTGCAGGAAAAAAAATTCTGCGCTGCGAATTATGCATGTGTTCAGTGGTGCAGAAGTCTCTGAGGAGTATAAACTGCACTTTAGGGAAATGTTATCTGAAGTTAATTCACTTTAGTAAAATTTTATTATTTGGTGGTATTAATAGATTACATGAAGCAAACACAAGCTACCTGTAATAACATTCCTTAATTGAAAATGTACAAGAATACTGGTTAGACATCTGTTGGACTTGAACGTCTCTTGAGTTCTGGTGTTTCCATTCAATGGATAAGAGTGAGTCCTGAATGAGACTTAAGTAGTTGAAATAACCAAATGGGGAAAAAACAAAAACTTTTAACACCAGTTGTATCTGTAACTGTTTAACTTTTATTTCAAGAAAGAAAAAAATAAATAAGAAGCAATCTTTGGATCAAATCCTGAGATGTGCTGAGAACCTACAAGTTCTGTTGGCTACAGCTCCCATTGAAGTCATGTGTAACACTTAAGGATGTTGCTTTTTATTGGACTTGAATATCCTGGAATTTTGACACAAGATTTGCTGTGTTGAACTGTGGGTTTGTGAGAAACACTCAGCATTGTTACCACATTATTTAAGGCTGCTTTTTATATATCACAGTACTGGCAACCGCAAGTGTTCAAAAATCATGAGTCAGGCCTCCAGAAATAATCATATTTATTTAAAGAGAATGACTTTTTTTAAAAAAAAAATACGCATTGAGTTCTTATTTGCCTTGTAGTTTTTGAGCCTTTAAGGGTCACACTCTCAAGCTATTCTCTGCAGTCATGAAGGCTAGAAATGTGTTTTTGTTTGTTTGTTTTTTGAATGAAAGCTGAGTTTCATGAAATCATGTGACTCCAGGAGCTAGGGCCTAAAGAAAATAATCAAATACTCATAATTTTATTGTGAATCGTTCAGAGTTGGCATCACTGCCATTGCAGACTGGAGGAGCTGAAAAGTGCAGTCAAACAGCAGGCATAAGAAAAGGATTGAGCATAGAATCCCAGGACTGGAAGGAATCTGGAGAGGTCATCTAGTCCAGTCCCCTGCACTCATGGCAGGGTTAAGTAGTAGACAAATACCTGTCGGGGGTGATTTAACCTGCATGGATGTTCTAGTAGGACAATAGGGTCACACTTGGACCTCTGGGACTCGGGACATAGTTGCCCTGGGATGTAGGAGGTGTTGGTTTGATAAGGTATTATCTTTTATCTTTTTCTGATAAACATATCCCCATTTAACGCTTTGGACTAGGAGTTGTACTTGACTTCTTGGAGCTCTGTATGTACTGTTTATTGAAATTGTGCTTGGAGACAGCTGTAGTGGCACAGGAGTCAGCAAACAGAGCTGTAAACAGGGGAGTTTCAGTGGGAGTTCTATTGGAGGAGAAGGTGGGAAGGCTATGACAGATACAGAGGCAGCAGTGGGAGTGACCCATGTAGCGGAAGACACAATGAAGATGACTGGCTGTGGAAGCTGCGGTATGTACATGATCCTGGAGGGGGTACCTGGTAAGAGCTTTGTCTGCATGAAATGCCATCCGATAGAGCTGATGGAGGAAAAGATCCGAGGTTTGGAGATGCAGGTGGAAAATCTGGTTGAGTTTAGGGAGGGGTTCGAGCAGATTATGGAGCAAAGACATGAGGTATCTGAAGGGAAAAGCTCAGACTTGCAGATGGAAGCAGGAATGAGGTGAAGAAAGTGGTCAGTGGAAGCATGTGACTAAAAGAACCAGGCAGAGGAAAAGACGGGCTAGTGAAGGAGAAATAGAGCTCAAGAATAGGTTTGTAGAGTTGGAAAATAAGAAGGGGCTCAGCAGGTAGTCGCTGAAGGTGGAAGGGCAAGGAAGAAGAGAAGAGCGGGTAGTTCTACAGGAAAAGGAGAAGTCAATGGAGACTACACCAAATATGAGCCCCAGGAGGATACAGGATGGGTTGAAGAGGATTACAAGGGAGAATAGGAATGGAAAGAACTTACAGCCAGAGGGAACAGGGAATAGACTGGAGAATAGCACGGTCACCAGGAAAAGGCAGGTCTATGTGATCGGGGGCTCCTTACTGAGAAGAATAGACAGGCCTGTAACCAGAGCTGATCCAGAGAATAGAAGGGTGTGCCGTCTTCCAGGTGCTAAGATATGGGACGTAGACCTGAGGTTGAAAAGGATCCTAAAGGGAGCAGGAAAGAATCCCCTAATTATCCTTCATGTGGGAACAAATGATATGGCTAGATTCTTGCTGGAAAGTATTAAGGGAGACTATGCTAGGCTGGGGAAGATGCGTAAGGAAATTGAGGCGATCAGGTGATCTTTAGTGGGATTCTGCCTGTTCCTAGAGAAGGGCAACAAAGGTGTGACAAGATTATGACTATCAACAGATGGCTTCGGCAGTGGTGCTATAAGGAGGGCTTTGGGATATATGGCCACTGGGAGGCATTCATGGACAGAGGACAGTTCTCTCTGGATGGACTTCATCTGTGTAGGGAAGGAAATAGACTTCTAGGATGGAGGCTGGCACAACTGATTGAGAGCTTTAAACTAGGAATTTGGGGGAGATGGTTGGGAGATGTCCAGGTAATCTCCACGCTGGATTTTAGCATTGAGAGGGAAGAAAACAAAGTAAGAAAGGATACAGCCGTAGGTAGGAGAATGGACATAAGGAGGAAGGGCAGTGTGGATACCAGTCTAATAGGTTATACTGGCTGTAGAATGACCGTGCCTAATCGGGTACAGAATGTGAGCGAGGCCAAACAACAAAAATTAAGATGTTTGTACACCAATGTGAGGAGCCTAGGTAACAAAATGGAGGAACTAGAGCTACTGGTGCAGGAAGTGAAACCAGATATTATAGGGATAACAGAAACATGGTATTGAAGGGTATGTGCTGTTTAGGAAAGACAGAAATGAAGGTAAAGGTGGTGGAGTAGCATTGTATATCAATGATGAGGTAGAATGTAAAGAAATAAGAAGCGATGGAATGGATAAGACAGAGTCCATCTGGGCAAAAATCACATTGGGGAAGAAAACTATTAGAGCCTCCCCTGGGATAGTGCTTGGGGTGTGCTATAGACCACCGGGATCTAATATGGATATGGATAGAGCCCTCTTTAATGTTTTGAATGAAGTAAATACTAATGGAAACTGCGTGATCATGGGAGACTTTAACTTCCCAGATATAGACTGGAGGACGAGTGCTAGTAGTAAAATAGGGCTCAGATTTTCCTAGATGCGATAGCTGTTGGATTCCTTCATCAAGTAGTTTCCGAACCGACTAGAGGGGATGCCATTTTAGATTTGGTTTTGGTGAGTAGTGAGGACCTCATAGAAGAAATGGTTGTAGGGGATAATCTTGGGTCAAGTGATCATGAGCTAATTCAGTTCAAACTGAACGGAAGGACAAACAAAAATAAATCTGCAACTAGGGTTTTTGATTTCAAAAGGGCTGACTTTCAAAAATTAAGGAAATTAGTTAGGGAAGTGGATTGGACTGAAGAACTTATGGATCTAAAGGCAGAGGAGGCTTGGGATTACTTTAAATCAAAGCTGCAGAAGCTATCGGAAGCCTGCATCCCAAGAAAGGGGAAAAAATTCATAGGCAGGAGTTGTAGACCAAGCTGGATGAGCAAGCATCTCAGAGAGGTGATTAAGAAAAAGCAGAAAGCATAGGGGGAGTGGAAGATGGGAGGGATTAGCAAGGAAAGCTACCTTATTGAGGTCAGAACATGTAGGGATAAAGTGAGACAGGCTAAAAGTGAAGTAGAGTTGGACCTTGCAAAGGGAATTAAAACCAATAGTAAAAGGTTCTATAGCCATATAAATAAGAAGAAAACAAAGAGAGAAAAAGTGGGACCGCTAAACACTGAGGATGGAGTGGAGGTCAAGGATAATCTAGGCATGGCCCAATATCTAAACAAATACTTTGCCTCTAATCTTTAATAAGGCTAAAGAGGATCTTGGGGATAATGGTAGCATGACAAGTGGGAATGAGGATATGGAGGTAGATATTACCATATCTGAGGTAGAAGCGAAACTCAAACAGCTTAATGGGACTAAATTGGGGGCCCCAGATAATCTTCATCCAGGAATATTAAAGGAATTGGCACATGAAATTGCAAGCCCATTAGCAAGAATTTTAATGAATCTGTAAACTCAAGGGTTGTACTGTATGATTGGAGAATTGCTAACATAGTTCCTATTTTTAAGAAAGGGGAAAAATGTGATCTGGGTAACACCAGGCCTATTAGTTTGACATCTGTAGTATGCAAGGTCTTGGAAAAAATTTTGAAGGAGAAAGTAGTTAAGGACATTGAGGCCAATGGTAAATGGGACAAAATACAACATGGTTTTACAAAAGGTAGATCGTGCCAAACCAACCTGATCTCCTGCTTTGAGAAAGTAACAGATTTTTTAGAGAAAGGAAACGCAGTGGATCTAATTTACCTAGATTTCAGTAAGGCGTTTGATACCGTGCCACATGGGGAATTATTAGTTAAATTGGAAAAGATGAGGATCAATATGAACATTGAAAGGTGGATAAGGAATTGGTTAAAGGGGAGACTACAACGGGTCCTACTGAAAGGTGAACTGTCAGGCTGGAGGGAGGTTACCAGTGGAGTTCCTCAGAGATCAGTTTTGGGACCAATCTTATTTAATCTTTTTATTACTGACCTCGGCACAAAAAGTGGGAGTGTGCTAATAAAGTTTGCAGATGATACAAAGCTGGGAGGTATTGCCAATTTAGAGAGAGACCGGGATATCGTACACAAAGATTTGGATGACCTTGTAAACTGGAGTAATAGTAATAGGATGAAATTTAATAGTGAGAAGTGTAAGGTTATACATTTAGGGATAAATAACAACAAGAATTTTAGTTATAAGCTGGGGACAGATCAATTAGAAGTAACGGAGGAGGAGAAGGACCTTGGAGTATTGGTTGGTCATAGGATGACTATGAGCCGCCAGTGTGATATGGCTGTGAAAAAAGCTAATGCGGGGTCTTGGAATGCATTAGGCGAGGTATTTCCAGTCGAGATAAGGAGGTTTTAGTACCATTATACAAGGCACTGGTGAGACCTCACCTGGAATACTGTGTGCAGTTCTGGTCTCCCATGTTTAAGAAGGATGAATTCAAACTGGAACAGCTACAGAGAAGGGCTACAAGGATGATCCGAGGAATGGAAAACCTGCCTTATGAAAGGAGACTCAAGGAGCTTGGCTTGTTTAGCCTAACTAAAAGAAGGTTGAGGGGAGATATGATTGCTCTCTATAAATATATCAGAGGGATAAATACCAGAGAGGGGGAGGAGTTATTTAAGCTGAGTACCAATGTGGACACAAGAACAAATGGATATAAACTGGTCATTGGGAAGTTTAGACTTGAAATTAGACAAAGGTTTCTAACCATCAGAGGAGTGAAGTTTTGGAATAGCCTTCCAAGGGAAGCAGTGGGGGCAAAAGATCTATCTGGCTTTAAGATTAAACTCGATAAGTTTATGGAGGAGATGGTATGATGGGACAATATGATTTTGGCAATTAATTGATCTTTAAATATTCATGGTAAATAGGCCCAATGGCCTGTGATGGGATGTTAGATGGGGTGGGATCTGAGTTACTACAGAAAATTCTTTCCTGGGTATCTGGCTGGTGAATCTTGCCCATATGCTCAGGGTTTAGCTGATCGCCATATTTGGGGTTGGGAAGGAATTTTCCTCCAGGGCAGATTGGAAGAGGCCCTGGAGCTTTTTCGCCTTCCTCTGTAGCATGGGGCACTGGTCACTTGCTGGAGGATTCTCTGCTCCTTGAAGTCTTGAAACCATGATTTGAGGACTTCAATAGCTCAGACATAGGTGAGAGGTTTTTCGCAGGAGTGGGTGGGGGAGATTCTGTGGCCTGCGTTGTGCAGGAGGTCAGACTAGATGATCATAATGGTTCCTTCTGACCGTAATATCTATGAAATCCAATGCATATACCTCCTCACGAGAGCTGGGGACATCACAAGTTGATTAATAACAACTGGATTTCAAGTAAACTGAGACTGCCACTGACAAGGTCAATGCTGTGTGTGATGGAGGAACTGGAGGAAGAGGGTCAGATTTCAGGAGGGACCTAGTTTGGTGTGACAGCAAAAAGGCTCAAGGTGGGTCAAGCTACCACCAGACAAATATAACAGTGGCCTCAATACATGCTCAGTAAAGATCTCTTTCCTACAAATGCCTATCTGCCTGCCACATCACTTATTTCTAATAAAACATGGTGACAGTGATTTGTCTGTAAGAAGCTGTGGAGCACAGCAGGTAGCAGCGTGAATCATGGCACACACCGCCCACAGGTGCCCTTGATTATTGCAGACAAGAACCTAGCCCAGGTGTGGACCTGAAGGAAGCAGGTATTTGAGCTATACACAGATCTAGCCATCCAAGATGAGGAGTAAAGGAAGAAATTAATCTTATGTTATCTCATGTGAGAGCATGGTAGAGAACTATAAGCCAGTCTCAAGCTCACCACTGCCTCAGCAGTAGCAACTGTGTTCGGAGCTGTAGAGACCATTGTTCTCCCAAGTGCAATGAAACTGTGGGGGTGCATAAGTTCTTCACAAAGGACAAATATGAGGGGGAAGGAATAGATCCCTATATGACAGCATTATGGACATCCGTGACTTGGGACTGAATGGGTTGTGGCACAAGGGACCACTGCCTGCCTGAGCTGTTGCCCCAAGAGGGGATCTCATCTCCAATAGATCTCTGGACATGGCCTGTGCAGTAGAAGCCTCAACACAGGATAGAAAACCGTAGGAGTCCAAGCACCCACAGTGGTGCATGCTATGAGATGGAAGAAAGGAAGAGCAGGGCAGTCAGGGGTCTGTACCCATAATGAGTTGTATTTACTGTGGTAGATAGCCCAAGGGGGAAAACAAAAGTGCCCTGTGCTCAGACAGCATCAGTGTGGGGAGACGGAACAATTTTTTAGCTGCATGTGCAAGAACAGAGTTGGGCACTGGAGGGATTACAGTAGAGTCAAACAGAAAATAGAAAATGGCAGAATGGAAATGATGACCTGTCCGAGGAAGCAAGTGACACAATACAACTGCTCAGCCAAAGAATTTCCAGCTCTGGAACAGGGCACTCCAGAATGGATCCAACCTTTGGAAAGAAACAGGAAAAGGTGAACTAATGGAGTTGTAAGTAGTTTAGTGGCTCCCAGATCACATGAGGTGAACACTCAGTAGGGACAAGTTTTATGATAAACTGCAAGCGTCTACAAACCAACAGAGTGGGGAAGCGCAGGAAATCACTGCATGTGAATCATTGAAATGCCAAAAGTACCAGAGAGCATAGACACTGAGAATAATTCTGTGGCCAATCCTTCAGAGTAGGAGGAGAATCGAGAGAACCAGGCTGTCAGATTTGGAAAAGGGTAAAAGAGGCAGAAGTTGTGTGGTCCAGGTCTGGTCACCTTCGAAGAAACTAAATTTATCTTTGGAAGTACAGGCCTAATTGAGTCCATGGTAAAGATGTGACTCATCTAGGCTAAGTACAGTAACCTGTGGCCTAGAGGTGTTTTGTGGAAACAGAAGTTCATTAGTTAGTGTGATGGTTTATAAAATGGGGGAAAATGTTGTATGAGTAGAATTGGGAAAAGAGGCTCGTGTTGCTTAAGATCACACAGGAGTTTGGTGGGACACCAGGGACTAAAGAGTGCAAGATGGGGCAAGCTGATACTAAACAAACACAGGCCTCTATACATGCTTAATAAAGATCTCCTTCCTACAAATACCTGCTTGTTGGGTCACGTACTGCTAATGAAACAAGTTCCAACCTGTGCTAGGAATATAGTCACATTAGCTAGTACTGCTTAGTATATTTGGAGTTACATACTCTAGGATCACCCTGCAGAAGAATAACAAATTAATTGCCAAGGTATGCCATTGTTCCTGGAGATGACATACTAGGAGTAATGTTTTTGAGAATGATAGTGTGACATGCCACTGTAATGTGTCATTGCCATAAATGCCTCTTTTCCTAAGACATTAATGAATTCAGAGTGGATCAGTTCAAGTATCCATAGATGTATAGGAGGAAAAGAAGAGTATGGGTAAATGGCTGCATTTCGGTGTTGTTTTCCAGTCCTGGTTTTCCAATGCAATTTGTTTAATCTGTATTTGCCTGGGGAAAAAACCAAACAAACGGTGTGCTAGCTGGCGTTGATTCTGCTGGGAAAAGGTGAAATGGACTCTAACACATTGAGGTGGGTGTCTCATGTCCTCACCCAGATTTAGAGAGAGAGAGGACCTGTAGCAGCAAAAACCAAAAAGGAAGGTCTGGGCTGAACTTTGTGTTTGTAATTTCTGGGTTAATAAAACCAAACCCTGAAAGGGGGTGAATGTTAGGAGAGCAAGTTAGGAATGTTAACTCTTTGCATCTTCACTTACCTGTGTTTGAATGCCTGAGAAGGCATATCTAGAAGACCGTTGAAAATTGACTTTTAGGGTACGTCTACACAGCAATTAAACACCCACAGTTGGCCCAGGTCAGCTGACTCAGGCTGCCTGGCTGTAAAATTGCTGTGTAGATGTTCAGGCTCGGGCTGATGCCTGAGCACTGGGACCCCAGAAGGTGGGAAGGTCCCAGAGCCCTGGCTCCAGCCCGAGCCCAAACATCTACACTACAAGTTTCTAGCCTTGCACCCGAGCCCCACGAGCCTGAGTAAATTGCCCAGACCAGTCACAGCCATGCCATAGGTCTCTTATTCCAGGGTAGACATTCCCTCAGTATCCTTATTTATTTGATTTGCGTTCTCATGACTGAAGTTTCTTCTTTGCACTAGAAGCATGTTTTTACAAGCTAAGTGTTTAGTTCTTCATTGACACAAGGCCCACTGAAGCTGTTGCAGAGCATTTCACACACACATTACTGATTTATGACTTCGCTGGTTGCATCTTCAGTTTCAAGTATCCCATTGAGCTTTTCTTTGTTCTCCCATGCTAGATTGACCACTCTTGTATTTATCACAAAAAGCAGGCTGGTTAGGGGAAGGGGATGCTTTAAGCTTCCCATTTTGCTTTTCTTCTTTGCAACTATTTTGGTATAAAAATCAAATTATGGGGCACTGAATCAAGAAGGTCCTTAAAAGCATTATCGAGCTGCTATGCCTGGAGTTTATTTATATGCCTGTCAAGTCTGTCTAACTAGTTTTAACTCCTCTGCATTAACATTTTGCACTTACATAGAACCTTTTATCCCAGAGGATCCCAAAATTCTTTCCAAACATAAATTATGGAACGGTGGTGGTAGTTCTTAATAGCTTTCCACTAAAAGCTCAATTCCAGTCTTATCCTACCTGTCCTTTCTCAAAGTATGCCCTTTTCTCTCAAAATTCCACTTTTATGGTCTGTCAGAAGCTCATATTTTAATCAAAACTGAAGGTGAATGAGGGGGGGAAAAAGGGTTTCTGAGATATGAGACTTTGAAAAATGAGGTGTAATTATTCAGTAGTTCCTAAAAGCTCCAAGCACTACACACTCTATAAACACATAGGGAGAGATGGTGTCTGCCCCATCTAAATAAGGCTTCTAACACTCACTGGTTAATCCATATATAAAAAACTTTTGTCTCGATTATTTTAAATTTATTTTAGTTTGGATAAGATCATAAGACTACTTCAGAAAAGATTGGATACTTATTTTAGGAGTTACTTACTAGCACTATAATTGTTGGTGCAGTTTTTCTTTTGTTATGCTGTCAAATAAAAATAAATGAATACTATTACCCTTATTTTATAGATGAG
Organism: Natator depressus; assembly: GCF_965152275.1. Classification (NCBI taxonomy): domain Eukaryota; kingdom Metazoa; phylum Chordata; order Testudines; family Cheloniidae; genus Natator; species Natator depressus. The sequence goes on along the minus strand of NC_134235.1, from coordinate 189,939,381 downwards.
GAAACTGAGGCACAGACAGATTAGGTGATTTGCTTAAGGTCATGCAGAAAGTCTGTGGCAGAGTTTGGTATAGAACCCATGTTCTATGAGGCTAGTCCTGTGCTTCAACCTAGTTCTGTGCTTCATTCCCTTTGAGAATGAAGGCCAATTCAGAGCTGGTCAAAAACTTTATTGCTGGTTGCATCTTCAGTTTCAAATATCCCATTGAGCTTTTTTCTCTCTGACTGACTCTGACTCTATCTAAAAAGAGAGAGATTCATTAGCCTCTCCCCCACTATAAATATAATTACCAGTTTGAGTCCATTTGTGTCTTGTTAGCTGTTCTAACCAGGCCTGTCCTTGGTACAAAGTAATCTACTCTCTAATTAGTCTTAATCTACCAGAAAAAGACATGTTGGCAAAAAGGTCTGATTAGAAGATAAACCTAGACAAATTCAGACAAGAAATACATCTCAGATTTTTTTTAAATCAGAGTACTTTATCATTGGAACAATTTATCTGAGGATGCGGTAGGTTTTCTACCATTTGCACTCTTTAATTCGAGACTGGGATATCTTTCTAAAAGACATGCTATATCTTAAACAAAATTTATGGGTTTGATGCAGAAAGTACTGGGTGAGGTTCTTTGGACAGTGTAATATAGGAGGCCGGACTAATTATTAAAATGGCCCTTTCTGTCTTTAAAATGTATTCATCCAAATTACTCCAGGAAAACAAGTACAAAAAAAGAGCAATTATTCCTATAAAATATTTGTAAAGATTTTCCTATATTAAGAACAGTTGAGATCCATGAAACAATACTGGTTTCCGCTAAATATAGGCATCTCTATTTACATGGCCTAACAGGAAGGTGGAGATTTAAAAATAACAAAGGATCAGTAACTTTATTAATAAAGCAGCTGTATACAGCATTGTTCTCTTGAAGAAAGTTTTAAATATTGTTTAAACAATGTTGATTGCATAAATAAAGCTCAGGTCTTCAGTCACCAACAACCATTGTTAGGAATTCTTTTAAAAAGAACTGTGCTAATGTATATACAAACACTTAATGGCAAAACTACGGCAAAGAGATACCCAAAATAACTATTTCTGGAAGACTATGGGGGGCGGAGGATTGGAGAGGGGAAGAAGTATTATTGCTGTAGTTATTTCTCAATTTATCATCAGAATAAGTGGAGTGGGGAGCCAGCTTTTGTTGTAGTAAATACAAAATCTTTAAAATAATCTAAACCAATTTCCACCACCTAATTAAAAATGCAGTTGTGATTTACATCCCATGGGAATTCAGAATCCTGAATATGCATATGGGGCAGGGAAAGGAAAGATAAGTTTTATAGGATAAAGAAACGGAGCACTTGTGGCACATTAGAGACTAACCAATTTATTTGAGCATAAGCTTTTGTGAGCTATAGCTCACTTCATCGGATGCATAAAGTGGAAAATGCAGTGAGGATGTTTTATACACACAGACCATGAAAAATGGGTGTTTATCACTTCAAAAGGTTTTCTCTCCCCCCCACCCCACTCTTCTGCTGGTAATAGCTTATCTAAAGTGATCACTCTCCTTACAGTGTGTATGATAAACGCCCATTTTTTCATGGTCTGTGTGTATAAAACATCCTCACTGCATTTTCCACTTTATGCATCCGATGAAGTGAGCTGTAGCTCACGAAAGCTTATGCTCAAATAAATTGGTTAGTCTCTAAGGTGCCACAAGTACTCCTTTTTCTTTTTGCGAATACAGACTAACACGGCTGCTACTCTGAAACCTTTTATAGCATAGGCTCTTAACAAGGAAGAGGGGTGTGGGGACAACTGCCAACAGTCAGATGTAATTAGGAGGGACAAGATCAAGGAAAAAGAACACATCTAGGTAACCGTTTCACCTAAGTGTCAGGAAAATGTAGCTATGCTAAAAGCTGAACTCTAAATCAATAAGATTACTTAACAAGGAGAAGGAGCTTAAACTGCAAATGTGAGATTGGGGGGATGGGGGTTGTAATTCCCATAGCGACCCACCATAGAGGTGGAAGGAAAAGGGAGGAGGCACTGTTCCTTTTATTCACATCTGTCATGATCATTGTCTGATCCATTCCCTAACCTCCTTGTAATAAGGTCAGGTTTAGAGATTAATGGGGATGGAGGCCACAGCATTCTAAATGTTCTACCACCAAGTGCCCTTCCAGAGGGAGCATGGGGAAGGATAGTGCTTTTCCCTATGAAGTTGACAGTTATTCATCAGCAACATTCCACCCCATCCCTCTTGGTTTTTGCATTCAAACGTATCATAGATGAGTGTGATGGCAATAACAATAAACTTGTAATCAGTCAGCTGCAGTTTATCTTTCTATATTAGAAAATGAACTGCTGTCAAATCTAAATGATCTGTGAGGACCCATTCTTTATGCACCCCGACTGAAAAAATATTTTGCTGGATATTGAGCTCTTTGGGGTAGAGACCATGCCTTATTCTTTATTTTGAAAAGGGGCATGAGTGTCCTATCTAAATATTTAATAATACCGCAGTGTTATCCAAGGTCCCCACAGTGTGATCTGCAGAGCTCACCAAAGTGGAGCACACTAACTGCCCTGTGTGAATGCTGCTGGAGGGAGCTAAAAGGTAGCTAGTTCACATTAATGTAGCCCTCTTTCAAACGGTCCAGGGTTCTGGGAAACAGGGAGTCTGGTCTGGGAGGTCTCTCTGGTGGGAGGGGAAGGGGGGAAAAGAGTCCCACCCAGTCTCTCAGCCCAGGCCAGCCATTGGAGATGGGTAAAAAGCAGTAACTGAAGCTGTCCGGGACCAGCCAGATTAGAGGCAGCAGCTCCTCCTGGGGCTCCAGCCCCTGGGCCCCCTCCCTGCCATACTCAGCTCTCTATTTCCCAGAACCCTGGGCTGCCATCTCCTCCTTTTCTGAGGCTGCTCTGGAAGGAGAGACGGTGACTTGGCAAGGACAGTCAAGTGAATTTATATTAGTGTCTATGACTGGGGTGGGAGGCTGATGCGCGCGCGCACACACACACACACACCCGATGCAGAGGTGCAATAAGACCTTTCTGAAGTAGCTGGGACATGTCATGCCCTGACGCAAAGCTTGAGCCTCATGAGGAAGACAAGGTCCCGGTCTCCAAAAAAGCTTATAATCTAAGGCAAGTGACTTTTTATGGCCCTTTGGGTGGATGCTTACAATACTATGTATGATTGGGAGTGACTTTCTGTGTTGTGTGTAGAATTATTAATTTTCTGAAAGGGGCTGTTACACCAAGAGGACATCCAGCCAATCAAGAGACCCCCATTGCAGAAAGCTCTGAGGCACCCCCAGCCCCTAGCAAAAATAGTTGCTTCAGGATTTTGATGCATACTGAATGCTGATTGGCTGGTGAGGAGGGACTGACTTACAATAATTTTTGTACTGTGAAGTACTTGTGTTAAATTTCACATTTAACACTAGACGGATTTGTATGAGACTTAGAGCAGAAGATGGATAGGCTGAGCAATTGCATCACTGTAGCTGATTAGGAAAATATCTCAATGTCATATATTTGACTCTGGAACTCTCTGACACTGCTCCAAAAGAAGTGTAAATTAAATGTATCCTTCAAATTCCACAAGGAAAATGTATTAAATCTATTTTATCACCTGGTTTTTACTGTACTTAGTTTAATTCCTGAAAACTCTTTTCTCCAAGATTATGACTTCATCAAGCTCTAGACCAGGGGTGGCCAACCTGTGGCTTCGGAGCCACATGCGGCTCTTCAGAAGTTAATATGCGACTCCTTGTATAGGCACCGACTCTGGGGCTGAAGCTACAGGCGCCAACTTTCCAATGTGCCAGGGTGTGTTCGCTGCTCAACTCTTGGCTCTGCCACAGGCTCTGCCCCCACTCCACCCCTTTCCACCCCCTCCCCTTGAGCCTGAAGTGCCCTCGCTCCTCTTCTCTCCCCCCCCCCCGCCCCCGAGCCTCCTGCGTGCCACAAAACAGCTGATCAGGAGGTGGGAGGGGGAGGCACGATCGGTGGGGCTGCCAGTGGGCAGGAGACACTGGGAGCCGGGGCAGGGAGCTGATGGGTGGGGGGGAGGGAAGGCTGCTGACTGATTACTGTGGCTCTTTGGCAATGTACATTGGTAAATTCTGGGTCAGGTTGGCCACCCCTTCTCTAGACTGATCTCTGGTTCATTTATCCAGTATGGGCAGTCTTCCATCCACATTTTCTCATGGAAGATTATATATAATCTCATACTCCCATGAGAAAATGTGGATGAAAGACTGCCCATACTAGAGAGATCCAGTTCCACAAAGGGACTTAGGCATTTCAGTGCTTAGCGTCATAGCACCTAACTTTCCGGCACCTAGAAAATCACAGGAAGAAAACTGTGATGCACAAAGCCTGAGTTAGGCACGTAGGCTCCCTATACACTGAATGGGGCAAGATAGGGTGCCTTAAAATGCAATCCCCCAAAACCAGCACTGTAGTTGGGGAGCCATCTAAGCTACCCAATCGAAGATGCCAGCCAGCGGGGTGTATCCTAAGCCCTGATCCTCTCATGAAATCACCTAAGGGCTGTGGGAGGTGCTTGTTCCTGCTTAGCGATCCACAGACAGGAACCTGTCTCCTGGAGTCAGGTGGCTTAGGCGCTTAAGATTGTGGGAATGTGGCCTTACTCTGTTGTATCTAGTTTGTTTTTTGTTTTTTTATCTACATACAGTAAGAGTCATATATACATGTAAACTGCCACTTGTATATTACACATATTCTAAGAATTGGCTCTGAATTTGTTATAAAAAGAATTCCAGCGTTTAAAGGAATGTTTTCTTTTAACAGAGGAATGAAAAACTGTCACTCTTTCACGGCTATACTAAAATGTTCTAAAATCTTTTTTAAGAGCAGTGATTGTGCTCCCTCTAGTGGCCAAACATGAAGTTGTTTTTATGTTACATACAATACCAATAGGATAGTGAAAAGAAAAGGAGTACTTGTGGCACCTTAGAGACTAACCAATTTGTTTGAGCATAAGCTTTCGTGAGCTACAGCTCACTTCATCGGATGCATTGGATTCAAAAACTCTTCTTGGAGAAGCTATTTAAATAGTGTTTCTGAGGAGAAAACACATCTGACTTTTATATTATGGCTTTGCAGGAAAAAAAAAGTTATACAATATCTGGCACACCTAACACACACCTGCCTCTCCCCACCACCCAAATGTCACAAGTGCCCTTTAAATACAGGACAAAGGTGTTTTGTTTTGGGGGGGATGGGGCTTAGAGGCAACATCCTACAAAATTGTATTTGGGGTAAAGGATGGTGTGTATCAATGTCTGACCCATTATGTTAACACTGATAGGAAATCTACTCTTAAATCAGATCAAAAGCTCCCTATTGGATACAGGTTGTGTGGGATGTTTAGCACCAAATAAGGGAAGTCCCTGAAAATACAGAATTGGTGGTCACCCTGGCCTACAGGGATTTTTCCTCACCACGTAGTGGCCCAATGGACTTCAGACTCTCTAGTCCGCCCTCCCCAAAGGCCAGAAACATGGATTGAGGGTGCCACAGGGCAACCAAGATGACCTGTCATGCTCTCTCCCCAAGGGGAAGAGGAGGAGTTACCAGGACTTCCCTCTTCCCCAGGCTCCTTCCCCAGGGCTGCAGGAAGGGGAGTTGGAGAGGCAGATTAGCTTCAGCTGATGAGGTGGTATCAGGCCCCTGCTCTGTCTCAGTTGGCAGATTTCATCTCAGGAAAGAGATCTGGTGCCTCATTTCCTCCCTGCTAGATTCAGGCCATGTCTAGGTTTCCTGCATGTGTGCAGCTACAGGAAATCACTCCTCCACCAAATGATCAGACCGGCTGGTACCACTTTCAGGTTCTTTCCATTGTCCCCCCTGTCCATATTAGTGCCAACCCTGTATGTATCCCCCAATGCACCTGCACATGGGAGCCCTTAAAGGAGCCCGTGGATGCACTTCTGGGATGGAAAAATGTGATTAGTTTCAGGCAAATGTGCCACGCTTTTCATTTTATGAAACTGGGTGAAACCTGGACTTTCCCCCATTAGTTCTGCTATGATGAATGTGGGGGTTTTTTGGGGTGGGGAGGGGTTTTTGGGGTTGTGTGTGTGTGTTTTTTGTTTTTTAGGGGTGTTTGAACAGCAATTTTAAATTCTATTGCTGAGCCAACAAGTGAATGCAAAAGGGAAATGACATCTGTTTTAGTGAGGCAGACAAGGTGGGTGAGATACCTTTTACTGGACCAACTTCTGTTGATGGAAAAAAGAAGCTTTTGAGCTTCACAGAGGTATTCTTCAGGACTCTTCCACCAACAGAACTTTGGTCCAGTAAATGATATTACCTCTCCTACTTTGTCTGTCTTTCTCATATCTTGTGACCAACATGGCTACAACACTACAAACAATGGAAGATATATCAGTTTTAAAGAGGAGCATTACAGCTTTTGTAACGTGGACCTCATAGGGTAGTTCAAGGGTGGTACATTCACGTAATCCACTTCTTGCTTTTTAGTAACAATTTGCTGTTGTGACTGAGGAATCGCATGCGCGCGCGCTCACTTTCTCTCTCACAAATTCAGTCTCATGTTTCCTGTATAGCTGTAAACAGCCAGATTTAGCCATCCAAGTTCTAACTCATACATACTTTTGTCCTTGATGGCACCCATGACACATGACTAGCTGCTTGTTACACCAACAGTGCTACAAAACTTTCATTTAAAAAGTGGGTCAAAATCTTCATACTGAGGTGCCTAAAGTGGTCTGATTTATTGAGGTGCTGAGCACCTCAACTCTTGTTGACTTCAGCAGGCACTGCAGGTACAGAAAATCAGCGCACTTATTTAGGGATAGGTACATAAGTGCCTAATTTTAGGGACCCAAGTTTGAAAATGTTGGCCTTGTTACAAAGTCATTTCCTCCTTATGGTGTCTGCCTGCTACTTAAACATACAGTAGTAATATATTTTATGTGTTTAATGCATGCAAGTAATGGAGGTACCTAATCAGGGAACAGTCAAACTATCACAACATTGAGATCCTAGGTCAAATCCTAGACCTGAATGCACACTGAGGAAAAATTACCTACCCATGTGATGTATTGCAGAGCAAAATCACTACACCTTATTAGAACTGGCAAAACAAGACCAAACTCAAAGGACTTACCCTTTACAGCCCATAGCCTCTCTCGCTAGCTCACACATGCATTGATTTCTTCTGTTCTTCTCTTGCGAACTTTTTTTTCAGAATTCTTTTTGCTGCAGGATCCCAGAGTTATCGTATAATTATAAAAAAAGCCTGTTATTCTGTATTCTTAACTTCTAAATTTAAAGCAAATATTTAGCCAATATTACACTCAAGAGTATCTGGTCATAATTTGCTGTGCTCTCAAGTAGAGAGCTTTCAGCCCCCTGTGTCACAGTGCATCTGAAGTAGTTCAGACAGTCATATATTATTGCATACACACTGGATTAAGCAACATGAAAAGGCCCGATAGATGCCTTCGTTGCTATCGTCTTCTTTATGATATTATGCACCTATCAGTTGTTGGTGAAATTCTGTACCCTTGACATCTGAGAGAGCATTTGAGGATAGTCCAGCTCTCCCCAGCTGAGATTTGTTATCTAGTCAGCAGGAGGAACTACAAAAGCAAAGCATTCTGTGCTTTAGCAGATGCATGAGTGCAGCTAGTTTCTAACCAATCGACTGAAAGAACAAGTGCCCCAATGTCAGGGACAAACAGAATATTCGATGAGACACGCTTGCATCATTGCGGAAACTCTTAACTACTTAGCATGTTGAGCTCAATATGAAGATGGGTAACAATGAAAGGGCTTGTTCTAGTCTCTATCCTAGATGTCTATGTTGTTTTGACTTCTTAGATGTTTTGCTAGATACTGACTGCCACTATGAACTCAACCAATCTACATCTGCAGTAAACCCATTTGCTGCATCACTTAACTAAATAGAGTTATGGTTCCCAGTGTGAATCGGTGACCACTAAATGGTTTGACCTTTTCAGTTCTAATCTAGATATCTGAAATAGTATTTCAGTCTGTCAGCTCCTATAATAGACAGTAACCGTCTCCTGATCCAACTAAAGATGTCAAATATACTGTAATACATTAATTATTGTCTTTCTGATTAATATGAACAAATAACCTTTTAGAGTGTATATCTTACAAGTTTCTAGGAATAATATCTGTTCTGCATCTTAATTACTACTTTAAAAAATTGCTTTACTGCTGATGTGGACTAGCAAAAGAATAACAATAAAATAAAAATTCAAAATCCATTCTTTAAAATGCATGTCAAACAAGTATTAAAATGCAGGTGTTCCTGAGAGAAGTGAGTAATATCTATTAAAAATACTGCTGGAAAAACAGTGATCAGCCAAAAAAGAATACAAACTAGCTAATATGATTTGCTAGGTGCATTTTGTGATTGTACAAGGTTAACATCCTCCATAACCTGAAAAGTTCTTTTTAAATAATTTATTGTATGTTTGGTTTTTTTGTTTTGTTTTTAACAATAGCACAAATGATTTTATGTAGAAAATGGGGGTCCCATTATTGGTCATCCTGTGTATGTTGGATTAGGCCTTAGGAAAATTTTTCCTAAGAAACAAAAATATGCAAAAAGCAGTAGAACCCAGATCCATAAAGGGACGTAGACATTAAGATGCTGAGCATCATGGTGCCTAGAAAATCACAAGAACACGGTGATCCACAAAGCCAGAGTTAGATGCCTAGGCTGCTGTACAATGAATCAAGAGAGGTAAGCACCCGAGAACAAGATCTGTAAAACCAGCACGTTTGTCAGAGAGCTGCCTAAACTAGCCAATAAAGATGCTGATGAGAGCAGGATGTGCTAAGTTTCATCCCTCTCAGAGATAGAAGCTCGTTGGCCGGGGCCCCGGGCACGGAGATGGGTGCCACTCCCTCCCTCCCTCCCCCTGTGGGGGCTGTCCCGGGCAGCAGTGCGCATGCCCAGAGGCAAAAGCACAGGCATCTACAGGGTTAGGCAGCTGCTGAGGTGGCATTTTGCAGATCTTGGTTTTTTGTTCTTGGTATGTTGCCAGTAATTAGGCCCATGTTAAAATGGGATTCAGACAATTGCTTTTTAAACCTATATCCCAATTATTTATTGATATAACTTTTATAGGTAATAAATTTGGAATAAAGTGATGACTAGACAAAATAAAAATAAATTTTGTATCCCAAGAAAGAAGCTTATAATTCAAAATTAATTGACTAAACAAATTTTTAAAGTGGTTGCTGTATTAGCGTTTGATTGTTGGTATTAATGTAATCAACCGGTAGTTTGTCCAACTTGAGGCATCAGATAACTGAGTTGTTGCGGCTTGTAGAATATTGTCAGAACTAAAAGTAGAATGAACTACCTGAAACCTTGATATTCAGCTGGTAACGTTTATAAAAGGAAATAGATACAGATCTAGAACGATTCGTTAGTGTTGCTTGAAATGCTTGTTGGGCAATGCTGAACTCCAGTGGTAGGTGAGGCTAATCACAGGTTGTTATATCTTTCTTAGAGATATATTCCCAGGACTGAGTACAGTACTTATTTAAAAGTGACAGTGAGAATTCAACTGTTATTAATCAAGCATGTTTCCTTCTATCTTTTCAAATAGTAAGTATAAAAAATTTATATAAAACACAGTAAGAATACATGGTGCATATAGATTAGACTACCGTACAAAGAAACAAGATGGCAGACTGCAGGGGTGAGTTTAGCTTGGATGATAATTTGGAGGATAAACTGAAGTCATCTAATGTTTTCAGAACTAGTAAAATTAAACCCCATGTTTTGAGGGTCAATAGGGCAATGTAAATTATAGTGGCCTTTTGTTCGATTTTATTCTTTTTTACCTTATGACCCTACAGGATGTTGAGAAATTTAATACAAGTGATTTTTATGGACTCAATCCTGCACCACTGAAGTCAGTGGGAGTGTGGCCACTTAACTGCACTGGAGCAGGAACAAACCTGATGGAAGTGAAACTGTGGCAAAACTATCTGATTCTTCTGCATTTTTCCCAATTGTATAAACATGCAGTAGGCAGGAGAACCATCATCTTGTTCCGTTTCTCCCTATTAGGTGACTTGCACTGGTGTCTGAGTGGTGTGGAACAGGGAAGAAATCAAAATTCTTTTAAATATAAGAAATTTAGGTCCAGATTCTGGCCCTGCTGAAATCAATTATTTACCATTGTGAAGAACTTAAAATTATATTCTTCTCTATAATTGACGTTTTATAATTTCATGGACAACTTGCAAAAATGTTTAAATGGAAAAAATCTCAATACGAGAAATTTCGCTGATAATGCTACTGTAACAAAACTTACATTGGTGCGCTATAGCTAATAAGCTAGTGTTCAAACACATTTACTAACATTCACGGTAATGCTGTCTCCCATTATTTCTGTGCAGGAATGTCTGTCTGTCTGTCTCTCCTTTTCCCTATTCTGGCAAATATCATACAACAGCCTACTTAGGTTTTAGTCTCTTTACTTACATAAAATATCTGAGGATTTTATTCCTTTCCATTATTTTAATTATTGCCAGGAGTGACTTCAATTACGTTCCATTTCTCTGCCTCCTCCACTCTCTCCTCTCCCCATCCCCCAATTTTATTGAAAGGAGCAATTCAGAAAGAAATGAACCATCTCTTCAATAACTACAAAATCACATTAACTCATGCTTTCTTTAAAGGATGTTTTGCCCATATTTCTATTACACAACATCCAGTTCAATACATCTCTTAATTAGAACTTTTTATTGTTGCGTAAAAGAGAAAGTCAATGCCTTTTTCACTGTACCATGTTGACTCAATGGTCCTTAGGGATGTTTGCTTGAAAACTACATTTCTAAAAGTGGATGGGGCGTGTGTGTGTGTGTGTGTGTGTGTGTTCCTGTTCTAAATCTGTATGACATTTTTTTCCCTCTACAATCTTTACAGGTGCTAGGGCTGCTGGTATGGACACTGATTGCTGGAACAGAATATTTCCTGTATCCTGCCTTCGGCTGGGTGATGTTTGTGGCCGTATTTTACTGGGTTCTTACTGTCTTCTTTTTAATCATCTACATGACAATGACCTACACTAGGATTCCCCAGGTGCCATGGACCACGGTGGTAAGTATGCACAATCTTTGTTGTTGCTGCATTTTTGTGTGTGTTTGTTTTTTTTTTTGTTGTATACTGGAGGGAGGAAGACATTGGTATACTCCATAATTATAGTTAAGGAACTATAATGTGCTTTAACACCTCCTATTTTATTTATAATTCACATCTATCCATGTTCCTGACACTGGCTGTTGTCACATAATTCATCTAAAGCTTGGTCTACTGCAAAACCCCTTTTTCCCACACCCAGACTAGGTAGGGTGTACCCTGGAGATTCTTCTGTCTTAATTTTCATTTCTTCTTTCATTTTCATTTTCATTTCCATTCCTAGAGTGCAACACCACTTTCTCACTCAAAAGACCAGGGAGCAAATTCACTCTGAAGTTATTGCTACTCTTATTATGTGGACTAACCAGCAGGAATATCAATATTCTGTAGTGCAGTGTCAGGCTTTATTTGCCTAACCATCATGGTTCCTTTAACTCATTTCCTTTGGACTTTCATTTTGGTCATTGGTCTATCCAATGTCTTATTTTCCAATAATGGAAATGTGTACCTGTTACACATGCTAATACAATATAGCTCTTTGTCGCCCTGTAGTGGTTAGACCGCATATGGAGTTTTGACTCTTATGGCCTCTGAGCTAATGGACCCGGTTCTGTAGGTAAGCAATGAAGGACCCTTGTTGAATCATCTATAGGGCTTGAACCTAGAACCTCTGGATCTGAAAGCCTGAGTCTCTACTTCTTGAGCTAAAGACCAAGTGATGGACTCAGAGGTAGCAGCAGACTCATAAACATGTATATGGACTAGCCACTAGAGGGGGACATAGTGCTGCAGTGTATTTGTGTGAGCTATTTTAAATTGCATGCCAGTCCAACCTTCTCTCACGAAATCCTTTCTATTAGTAGTTTATCCTGGTCACAGTAAATCTTGGGCCGGTAGCAATTAAAAATCTGAACACTGCTGAAATTCCTGGGTAACTGAAATCCAGATCCTACTTTGTGCTATCCCTAGTAGAAATGGGAGTATATTTGTTACAGTCAAGACTTCTATGACAAAGACACTTACTTTAAGGAAAACAAAAAAACCTAGAAGCCTTTGTTACCTCAACCAGCCTGCTACTCACTATGGCTCCTTCATGAAGTATTATAAATTTATTGTAGTATGTGTCTAATGTATCATTTTTATACTTAAAAATCATTAAACGGTTTAAAACCATTTTATTGTAATATAAAGGATATTTTACTTTCACATGACAAACAACTTGCTATTAATTAAAATATTGTGTGCCATGACTATGAAAATTTGAAGAGTCAGAGTATTACTTTTTGCCATGACTAGCCATGAGAAATAGCTTGCTGTAGCAATACTGGTCTGTACAACTAGGATTATGTACAAATATCTTTTATATTGTCAAGCTTCATGAGCAGCGCTTGCCTTTACAATTATAACACCGTTACAGTACTGCTGTAAAATAATCCAACATTTTAGTATCTTGATGTGTTTAGAGGTTTTATTTTTATTTTTTAAATTACATTTGGCATGAATTTAGTCAAAGATAAGACAGCTGCCATCTACTTGGATCGTTTTGGTCACTGCCTCCATTAGTTTTATCTATTAGCAACAGAATCAGGCAAGGTAGCAGCTTGCAGATCAGCAGAACTGATCTCACATATGTCAAGTTGTCTACCACCTAGATGTCTTCACTTGTTTATAGAGCCAAGTGTTTCTTGAGAACCTGTGAGACATTTTCAACCTGCTTTACAGATAAGATTGTTTAGATGCAGACCAAAATGGCAGCCTACCTCCATGACAGAAGAGCTTTAGAGGGAAGAAGGAGGGGCGGGGGGCAAATGCTTGGATTCCAACTTGTTTTGCACAGTGGTACTAAAGAGCTTTGTGATATGACCTATGAATTAATTGGACCCGTGCCACTTGTGGTTGGTCAGAAGGAATACAGTACTGGGTCTGCTTCCAGTATAAATTGTTAATGCCTCCCTTTGGGAGTGCAAGATGCCAGCATATCTCAAATTAGGTGGGTTTTTGTTTTTCCCTATACTTCAGAAATGGTCTCCTGAGGGGATTGTTAGCCCAAAGATGCATTTATTGTATGCAGTGTCCAAACTTCAATATTGATTCCTATTTCATAAATTAATTCATTGTAGGGTAAGTACATCACCTAACCATATAAGATGCAGTTACTTTACTGCAAATTAACCTAGACACCTGCTCCAAAATTGTCTGTTGTGCATGCATGCGTGCGTTCGTTCGTTCTTCACCAAGAATAATGAATAGAAGATTTTAAACTATGGTAAATTTGGAGTTAAGAAGCAGGTGGTAATTTTAAAATGGAACCCTTTGTTTTGGATAATACTTTGGCAATGGGGTAAAGTAAACTAAACTTGCATTCAGCTCCATTCTTCCCCATAATGTTATCTCCCAAAGCAACACTTTACAAAAATAATGTTCTTCCTTCCTTTATACATGACAAGATATTTCAGGAATTTGCAGCTTTCGAGGATAATAGTTTTTTTTGTTTGTTTGTTTGTTTTTCCTCCAAAGAGAGACAAACACACCAGCTTTGAAGACTTGGAAATAAAGGGCCACTTCATGAAATTCCACCTGAGCCCGATGACTCATGGGATCCAGTCATTAATACCATCTGGTACCATGAAAGCATCTGGATAAGACAAGCACTAAAACAAAGAAGATTAAATGTTTTACACATTTTAATTATATCCTGACTAATTACACTCTTTTAATCCTAAATCCTGGGCTCTCTGCTTAAGTGTGTGGATAAGGGCTTCTTCCCCATCACCCCATGGAATGGCCGCAGACATTCTGCAGCTGTGACTTGTACTGCAATTCTGAGGCTGCAGTAGCTTTTGTGAATTCTGCCAGGGTCAATGACTGGTGAATTCAGTAGCCTCTGCCCTCTCCCCAGCCCCTATGACAACATACAGGAAGCTGCAATATATCTGGGGACATCCATGGCTGTGGCTGAGGGGACAGGATGTTCACAATAACATCTTAAAATGCAAATGTACAGCCTAAAAGTCAATGGGAGTTGGGTGCACTTAGGATTGGTTCTGAAAAGACTGATTGGAACTCCTGCTGCTGTGAATGTACATAGACTACATCGTAAGAATTCCAATCCAATGTATAATCAGTTAATTAGAAGGACAGTATATATATTTTAAAAGGGCAGGTTCATTAGCCTTGTGTAAGGTAGTGTTTTCTTACAGAGCTTAACTTCCTGTAGTAGTGATCTTGAAATACTGAGTCCTTAAATGATGACAAATTTAAAACCACCCCCTCTTTGTTTCTTTTTCCTCTCGATCTGGAGTAACTTCCCCTGCTTAGTTTTCAGAGTAGCAGCTGTGTTAGTCTGTATCCGCAAAAAGAAAAGGAGTACTTGTGGCACGTCTCTTGCTCTGTGAATCGGGAGTTTCTGTGGGTAGAGCAAAGTAGTACACTTTGTTTTTAGGACGAGGAAGTGCCTAGGCTGCTACCTTTCTAAAACCTAGCTAGCCAGTCTAGGAGCATGAGGAGTACAGCCCAAAAGGGATCTCCCTTCTGTCACAGGAAATGGGGCCAGAGTGCATGATAGGAAACTTCATCTTGGAAGAGTGAGTCCCTTCCCCTCTTGACCTCCCCAAAAATGGAAGAGCATAAAACTGCAAGCATTCTAACTGTGGTTAATTCATATGCAGAACTTTCTTCATGTTTAGAAACTTAATCAAGTGGCTTTTCTTTAATGTTTTTCATTTTTTTGTGTGTGTATTGGTATTTGTATTTCCGTTGCCTAAAATATTGATATAATAAGGCCTAATTCTGCCTTCATTTTCACTCTTGGAAGTCCACGGACTACACTGTCTTTAATGGTGTTACTCTGGATATATTATGAAAAGCAAAGCAGAATTTGGCTCAATAGTTGTATTAAAGTACATAAAACTTGGCTGTGTTCTTACTAATATCCAGTGTTACAAGGTGAAACAATTAAGATTACATTCATATGTCTTTTATATTAAGTTTCATGAGCAGTACTTGCCATTATAGTTATAACACTGTTGGATTATTTTAATTACAGCAGTAGTAAGGATAATTGGGAATGTGAATTGTATTTCAGTTACATGGTGTGGGGGTGCTCACAGAAGAGGCCAACTTCTCCTCACAATTGCATCAGTGCATCCCCCCCTGAATTCAGTAGGGTTTTCAGATATAACTGAGAGGAGTTTTCCCTGTAGTTGTCAAGCATGGCAAGTAGAAGTATGTACTCAATATCAAATGGTTTTTAATCTTTTTTTTTTTTTTTTTTTCCCCCCCGTCCTGGCCTAGGGTCTATGCTTTAATGGAAGTGCCTTTATTTTGTACCTCATTGCTGCCATTGTAGATGCATCTTCAGTTACCAACGAGCAGAATAGCCACAATTACAACAGCTGGGCAGCTTCTTCAGTGAGTTACTTTAAAAAATTAATTGAACACTGATATATTCTATGTATGAAAATGGTACACCGAGAATGGAATTTTCAAAAGTGTGAGCTGAAATGGGAATATCCTATTTTAGGTTTTGTAAATCTACAGAATGGTGATGGTGCATTGTGCACAGTAATTCAGAGGAAGATCATATGAAAATTTACACCATTAGTTAACTTACATAAATGACTAGTGATTTTGAGTGCCTCCGTTTTTTGGGTACCTAACTTAAAGATGCCTTCAAGTGGCCTGGTTTTTAGAGAGGGTGTTCAGCATGTTCTGAAAATCAGATCTCTTCAAAGTAATCTAAGGCAGGTGCCCAAAATCACTGGTCATTTCTGAAATTGTCGGCCATTGTTTTCCTATCTATGTTTGCAAATCCAAAACAGTCAGTGGATTTGGAAGGTCTCCTTGGGCCTGATCCTACTGAAGTCAGTGAGAAGACTACCAATGATTTGGTGAGACTTAGGTCAGGACCCTTTGGCTGCTATGATGCCCCTAACCCAATTCTTTTATATGGAGCAGCTCCAAATTACAACTACTTTGTAGGTTATTCGTGCAACTTCAGGTGCCTCTCTAATCTGCTCTGTTATCAGGCAGTCACAATTCCTGTCTTCTGTGTGTGAAGTGTGTGTGTTTTTCTTTAAATGCAGTGATCAAAATAGAGACTTTGACACCAGCTCTACTATGCTCTTGCAACTGGAGGACCATGGGCAGTACATAATGGAGGCCGGGGGAGGCTAAGCTTCCCTAAACCTCGCACCACCGGAGAGGGAGGACTGTGACGGATTATCACACGCAGGGCTTGCCCAGGGGCCCCTGACAATTTGGAGCCTCTGGAAAAATTCCACACATACACACCCCCACCAGTTGCCCTGGGGCACAGAGCTTTTCCAGTCTTGGTGCCAAAGTGGAGGGGGCAAGGGGTGGAAAGGAGTGAGCAGGGCCTCAGGGGAAAGAGGCGGAGTGGGGCAGATTAGGGGCGGGGTCCCAGGGAAAGGGTGAAATGGGGTGGGCCTTGGGTGGAAGGGGCAGAATGAGGGAGGGGCTCAGGGCTCTGGCCAGTGCTGAGAGCTTGACCCAGCTGGGGCTGAGCTCTCAGCCCCCACCAGAGCCATGAGGGGGCTCAGAGCAGCGAGCGGCGACGGGGTTTCAGCCAAAAGAGGCAGGGCCATGGCCAGAAGAGACTAGGCGGGGCTAGCCTCCACAAGGGGAAACTTCACCTGCCACCCATGTGGAGGACCTCTTCTCTCTCTCCCTGGTGTTTAGTTTTTTATTTCCCTCTTGGCACCTCGTAACTAAAGGCCTGTCACTCAATGGGTGTTGCTTTTGGCAGGAACTTGTTTGCTGCTATACAAGTTTCTGTGCTGATTTGGGTTTTTAAGCAGAATGCATTAATGCTCCGCAGATCATCTGAGATGTCCTAGGACCTCTTCTGATAGCTTTTAGTACTACTTGCATATAGTGCTGTTTAAATTAACTGTTAAACCTGGATTATTACTCTGAGAGCTTGTTAAACACCCCTCCTTTCCCTGCTTATTCCTAAAAAGAGATTTTAAAGAATTCAGTAATAACAAAATCATCTCCACCCAACGTGCTCTCTTAACTAAAAGAAAGCTTTCAGGTTTTTGTTCAGAAGAGACTCAAAACTTCCCAAAATTAAGAATGCAACAACATTCTCACAGTGTTATATATTAACCATATTTTACACCAATTCCTACAATTTGTTTGGTGCTTCTGATTAAACAAAGTCACCAACAGAAGTTATGGACCTTTTAGCATCATTATACAGGTGTCTAATCTGAGCCCTAATTCTTCTACCCTTATACATGTTCAGTGGTACTTCACTCCAGTAATAAGAGTGACTGAATCAGGCCCATGACAACATATAGAACCGGATACATTGTAGGTGTTAACCCTGTTTGGTCCTAAATTTTCATCATTGCTTAACTTAAGCTGTCTAGTTTAAATAACTTGCAGTGATAACAGAAGCCTTACCATTGGCACTGGGTGGTATTAAAATATTTAGAATAGCTGATGTGCAGCTAGTCGAGTAATACATAAAAAGTTTAAAGGAGGAGGGGGAAAGAAGTATACAATGTAAGAAATTGGGAAAAGAACAGTAAAAGCTTGCAAAAATTAGGTACTGTATTTACAGTAATGGTCTGACTCTGTCACCATATTCACTTTGAGTAGTGCCTTCCTCCATCAATGTGGTCCTATTGGAAAATAAAATAAGGTGCTTCTCTTTGTGAGTTAAGTTGGCAGGATCAGATCCTAAATGAGCACCATTTTTATTAATATAACTATTTCTCTTCTATCGAATCCTTTTCATAAAATTAAAATGCTCTAAAAAGATGCTATTTTTTTCTAATATGTTTGTTTTTTCTCTTCCCTCTCTCTATAGTTCTTCGCCTTTGTGGTTACCTTCTGCTATGCAGGAAATACCTATTTTAGTTTTATATCTTGGAGATCACGGACCTCACAGTAAATACTTTGTTTAAAAAAAAAAAAATTGTGGATATAAAATCTCAGGAGAGTTGTACTATGTGACCGAAAGGTTGGGGTTTTGTATACTATTTTTCATTAGAATTGATGAGAAAATTATTTAAGCTGTAATTAAAATGGATACTTATTTATAATATACTATTGCCTTTAGTGATGACTAACAGATTTTCTCTGTATTGTATGATAAAGTAGTACAAGTAGCAAAATTTCATACTGTCTTTTATCTTTTAAAATTAATATGGTATTTTCCTAGAAATTATATAGCTATAGTAATTAAGCTGTTAATGAAACCTACTCAGATGATGTGCCAATTTTCCAAATTTAACTATTTTTAAATGTCACGGCTGTAATTTCTGATTAAATGCCACAAAATAAAAAATGAGATTTCGATATTGTCTAATTTTTTGTGTGCATGAAAAACTAAGCACAAGAATGCTTTAAAATAAATGTCTTGATTTTGCATGTATTGAACTTTTTTGTTGGGGAGGGGACACAATTTTTTTCGTTTAGATGCTATGCAAAACCCTGATCTTCCCAATTTGTGTATTCCATTCCGTCTACAATCACCTTTCTGCTCTCCAGCGAGGAGGGCTGCAATAGAGCCTATTAACTGAGCTCCAAAATTAGCCAGAGAGACTGTTACCTCCAGAAGCTGAGCACATTACCTTTGACAGTGTTCTTGGACCCAACAGGCCTAAGGATCACAAGATGTGAAGCCAAGAACTGAGCCCAGGTCTCTTGTTTTTCACTTGGCTAAAGGTTAAACATATTGAGTATATCATCAAACACCTACTGAAGATGTTGCCTCTTGTTTGCCAATGGGCACTGAATAGAACATAAATCTATCCCATCTGCCACAGGGTCACCTAAATGCTAATAAATAATATTAATGTGTTTTCTTTAGGGTAACCACCAGAGTGGAGGTGGTAAGCATGAAGAATTCCCTCCAGCCTTCCTCTGCCTACCACCAACATCTCCAAGATGTTAATTTGTAAATTAACCTTTTTTACTTTGTATCTCTCATTTTTTACATATCTTTTATATTGGTGAAGTAGAATTGCAAGCGAGTGACTCATAACTGACAAAGCTCTGCTACCATAGCCCCCCGGAGTGCTTTTTGTCAACGTAGCTAACGTTTGTTCAAGGAGGTGGTATTCCTACACTGACAGAAAAACCTCTGCCAGCATAACTATGCGAGTGCAGTCTTCATAATATAGACACACCCTCTATCCTGATTCATGCCTCCTTAAAGAGCTAGGTTTCCCCAATCCTGTACATCTAGTACTATAATAACGGGTAAATCCCTTCTCCTGCACTTCAGAAATTTTGGATCCTTCCAGCCTTTGAAAATCTAGTTGGCTCAATATTAAGGTTTATTTTTGTCATTGGTATTTTTAGTAAAAATCACAGACAGGACATGGGCAATAAACAGAAATTCACGGAAGCCTGCAACCTGTCCATGACGTTTACTAAAAATATGAGAAGGAGGGGGACTAATAGGTGAAGCTCCAACGCTACCCCAGGCAGCAGCTCCAGACAACAGTCATGGAGGTCCATGAAAGTCATGGAATCTGTGACAAAATCATATCTTTACTCATTATAATTTGTATTAGGGAAATCTGAGGATTAAAGGAACAGAACCTGCTTGCATATTTCTCCCCTTTAAATAAGATAACCTCTTACATGTTTTGAGACCCTGTACCCTGCAGTTGGGAAGAATTATCTGCACTCCAATAATTCTGTTCTTGATCACAGAGCTGATGTATCTGTTGAGTGGCATAATCCTTCAACATAAGAGAAGCAAATACTTGCATTTATTACATGTCTGTTTGCACAGTAAAGATCAAATGCTGGACTGCACCCTGTGGTGACAATGAAGACAAATGTATAGTTGCTGGCTTATCTACACAAGTCAAAGGTTTTTGTCATTAACATTTTATACAGTCTTCTGGTGGTCGAATAAGTATCAAACATGTAAAAAATGGTCCAAATGATAAAACCTGTAGATATGCCTTCAAGTGTAGCTAAAATCAAAACCTTGTAAGTGATTTTCCCATCAACAGCAATTGCTATAGAAATCTAATAGAAATTCACACTCAGGTGTATGTGTGCTCTTTCCCCCCCAATTAAATATGGATGAGAAAATTAGTTTGGACTCTGTCATACAAGTGCTAAAACAGACGTGTTGTGGCTTTAGGTACATCTGTGCACTCCTAAAGATAGAAATTTTAAAAAAAACCAAAAACCTCCCTTCAACCATTATGTAATTAGCTTGTTAGTAAAATACTTGATGAAGTAGATAAAAATTAATATTTTTCTCCACTTAGTTTTATATTGCAGATTTTAAAAACATTCTATTAACGTGTAACAAATTCTCACTGTAAAATATCTAGACTTCTACTCAAGTTAGGTGCTTGTATATTGTGGGATACAGATGTCTATAGTCACTAGGACTCACTTTACAAAAAGCTGTTTCAATACTACTTGTTATCATATGTAAAGCATGTGACAAGATGCAAGTAAATCAAATAAAGAAAATTATAATCAGATGTTAAACCTAAAACTCAGGACAGTGAGGTTCCACTACCTATGTTCTAAAGTGGGGGATTTGTACTAATCTTCATTGTAAACTGTTGCCTCTATTCCTGTGCATGCAAAATATGACTACATGCATTACTCAACCAGCCTTACTGTGGTGGTGATACTGTTCTACATGGACTGAGCTCATGATGGTGGTGCACCAATCACATGTGTACTCCCCAGACACTTATGGAAAATAGGGGGAAACTATATGAAAAGTGAGCCAGTGGTATAGAAATCTCCAGATTCCATAACAGGAAGAGGAGAAAAGACTCTACTAGAATCTTCTTCCAAAGGAGAGGAGAGAAACCCACACCCAAGAGTACTGAACTTGCACTCCAGAGAGAGATGGAGAAGGAAGAAATCCTCTTACAAGTCAGTGAAGAGTGGAAGGGATATTTTCCTCCTGTGTAAACTCTTGACTTTAAACCAGTGATCCATATTGAAGCCCTGTTAATGTTGTGAGGTTCTTTCTTCCTTCCTACAGCCATTCAAATCTCTCCAACTAGCCAAGGAAATATCTTGAGTGATAGATGTCTTACAGAATGAGAAACAGAGGGCCAGTGCTATAGTTGTAGTAATTCTTTACATGAGTACTAACAGCATATGCCAGGAGTGGCCAACCTGAGCCTGAAAAGGAGCCAGAATTTACCAATGTACATTGCCAAAGAACCACAGTAATACATCAGCGGCCTCCCAGCACCTTCCACCTACTGGCAGCCTTGCTGTTCAGCGCCTCCCCTTCCTTCCCCATCAGCTGTTTTGTGGCATGCAGGAGGCTCTGGGGGAGAGGGGAAGGAGTGAGGGCATAGCAGGCTCAGGGGAGGGGGCGGGAAGGGGTGGAGTGGGGGCAGGGCCTGCGGCAGAGCCAGGGGTTGAGCAGTGAGCACCCTCTGGCATATTGGAAAGTTGGCACCTGTAGCTCCAGCTCTGGAGTTGGTGCCTATACAAGAAGCCGCATGTTAACTTCTGAAGAGCTGCATGTGGCTCCGGAGCCACAGGTTGGCCACCCGTGGCATATGCCATGCAGAGAGACTGGCTGTTTCCTTTTCTGGGGTATGTCTGTCTTTCCAAACCAGATAACATATTGTGATGAATCACACAGAAAATGTATTCAAAAAAGAAAAACAAGCATGTATTTTTAAACATGAGGAAATGTATAGTTTCCTCTTTTGAGCTTTGCTAGACTTTCTGCATGAATTCATTCCAGCTGTGTGAGTGTTACAATCATTTGAGCATTTTATTGGTTTCTGTGACCATTTAACACTAATGCCTCCATTTTCCAAACTCATTTGTTCTGTGAATAACAATACATGAATCAGAAAGTGTGCTTTTTTGTTAGCATTAGTCTTCCATGAGAAGTTACAGTATTACCGGAAACTAAGTTTCAAGTAAAATATTGAGAGCACCCTCACTGCAAGAATATAATTTCAACATATAACACAGTGTGCCATGTGCACTTGGTGATCCATCCGAAACTTGCCAGTGTCCAGTGCACTGTCTTTTGGGAAGTTTTGGCTATGTATGCTGGGACAGAAAAGAGTCATGTAGGGGTAACTGGGGGTAAGGGGTCAACTTCCTAGCAGGCAACTTTCTCCATCCCATAATGTCATCCATATCCCATAATTGTTGCACCTTTTACAAAAACACAAAACCCTGTGCTGCCCTCCTTGCTGTCCACCATCTCTGACGCTATTGTCAGGAGTGTTGCAAGCACAGGACATGCTCTCCTCCAGTATTTTCAGAGCTGCAAGAAGAACCAAATCAGCGGGGAACATGCTGATTTCATGGAGGTCAGATGTCTGTGGGACATAGCAAAAACCAATTCAAGGTTAGTGGGGGTGTTCATGGAGCAGCTGCAGAGGGTGGAGCACCACTTCTGCACCTGAGAAACAATCACTGACTGGTGGGATCACATCATAGTGCAGGTTTGGGATGACAAGCAATGGCTGCAGAACTTCTGGATGTGCAAGGCCACATACTGAGCTTGCCACAGCTCTCCAGCACAGGGACATCAAACTGAAAGCTGCACTAACAGTGGAGAAGCAAGGGGGGATTGCACTGTGGAAACTTGCAACACTGGATTGCTACCGGTCAGTGAGAAATCATTTTGGAGTTGGAAAATCCACTGTGGTGGCTGTTGTCATGCATGTATGCAAGGTCATTAATCATCTCCTGCTAGGCAGAACTGTGATTCTTGGCAATGTGCAGGACATAGTGGATGGATTTGCAGCAATGGGGTTCCTGAACTGTGGTGGGGCAATAGACCACCTTGCCTAAGAGTATATCAACAGAAAGGGCTACTATTCTGTGGTTATGCAAGCGTTGGTCGATCGCTGGGGGTGCTTCACCAACATCAGTCTTGGCTGGCGAGGGAAAGTGCTTGACTCGTGCATCTTTAAGAATCCATGATGGTTCAGAAAGCTACAAGCAAGGACTTTCTTGACTGGCAGATTGCCATTGTCTATGTTGAAATGCCACTCGTGATCCTGGGGACGCAACCTACCCCTTGCTCTCCTGGCTCTGGAAGACATAAGCCGGAGACCTTGATAGCGCCAACGAAAGATTCAATGACCAGCTCAGCAGGTGCAGAAAGACAGTTGAATGGTAAAGTGAAGGAATGCTGGTGGTGGTTACTCACAAGACTGGACCTCAGTGGAAAAAACATCCTAACGGTTACAGCTGTCTGCTGTGTCCTGCCTAATATCTGTGAAGCAAAGAGGGGAAATCTGCGACCTTGGTGGCTTTCTATTGAGTATGAGCAGCCAGACATAAGGCTGTTAGAAGAGCTCAGTGCAGTGTCATGTGCCTCAAGGAGGCTTTAATCGTGAGCCACAGTAATGGATTGTGGTGGACTGTGGCCCTGCAGTTTTGGGACCTGTTAAGAAAGGTGTGGTACTTGGTGTACATCTATGAATGTAACACTGTTAATGCACCTACCAATTTTGTGGTGCTTGTTGTATGTTTATGATTATTATACTGTTTGTCACTGATCCTGTTAATTGTGTCACACTGTACAATAACAAGTCAGTGGGTGATTTCAGTCCACTAAGTACTCTGCAGCATATAGTGGGAACTAATAAAGATTAATTATTTTCCAAATAGAATTTTATTGAGTGACAAAAACACTGCAAAAAAATAAGTCTGTGCAAGTTAAAAGCAAATACATTAGAAACTTAATAAATCAGTAGAACAGAACTTAACAAGGGGACAGAACACTCGTACATTTTAGTGACACGTACAGCAACGTGGCTCTCACAGGTCAGTGTATGTGAAGCTGTGGTTGTCCTTACTGTCCCCCTGCTGTGGGGTGGCAGGTGTAGGGATGTGGCCCCTAATGCCACATGGAATGTTGAGAGGGGGGTGTAGGGAAGTTCTGTAGGGGAGTTATCCTTAGACTGCAAAGGGAGATGAGCCTGTGATAGTTGAACCTGTAGGTCCACAAGATCCTGCAGCCTCTGTGTTTGCTGCTGGAGAAGCCCCATTATGTCCTGTGCATCTCCCTCGCCTCTTCCTGCTGAGACTCCTGTGCCTTTCTCTTCTCTGCTCTTTCCTTCTCTATGTAGGCTGCAATATTCAGGCCCTCTGCTCCTAGTCTGATGCACCCCTGGCTTGCAGGATCTCCCTGAACATGTCATCCTGAATCTACTCTTCTTCTTTTGTAACTGACTCAGGCATTCTGCAGCCATATAGGGGAAATCCCTCAAGGCCATAATGGCAGCAGCTACAGCTAAAGCATGCAGAGGTACCATTGTTTGTATAGTCACAATGAAAAGTGAAAGTTAAGGTTCAGAACTCCCTTCCCTTGCTCCCCTACAGTTTTAAACAAGACATGCTTATTGACACTTCTGCTTCAGCGTGCTTGTGCACAGCACCGCTCACAGCACCAGCTATGGTGAGTATCGGCTGCCAGGAGTGAGGGAAATGAGGAGGGAATTGCCTTGTTGCCCTGTACTCATAGTTTCATGCAATGGCACACAATACTGGCACCATTTTCCACAGGTGGTGGTGATTTTAGCTGATATCTCACTCCTGAGGATAACAAAGGCACAAGAGAGCACAGCTGCTGTCCTGAAGCTGCCCAGGAGGCCCGTATTATGACACTAGGCTGTTTATTCCAATTGTGTCTGATAAAGTTCTCACTAACTAGCATGGAAAAGTGTCCTTCCACTCAAGAAGAAACAAAGTTGCTATCCATAGAAACCTTCTGGGAGAGGATTGCTGAGTACCTCCATGAAAGTTTCTTTGAGATTTCTCAGGGGGGTTCAAGAGACATCCCTGTGTACATAAACAAACTGCTCCACATGCCCCCCACCCCACCTAACTGTACAGAGGAATGAAAAGCAGATAACAACTCTACCTTTTTTTGCTGTACCGCTACCTCTTCTAGTATGAGTAAATTAATGAAAAGTCAATAGCTGTGTCCTGTTAAGTTGCGGGTGCCATCAGTATATTCTTGTAGTAGAAAATACATTTACGCCCTTACTCAAGGCTCCTTCCCCTGCATCAGGTTCACCTGTGATTGACTGCCCCAATGGACTGTACTGTAGTGGAGACTCAAACAGGCAGACCTGGACCCTCCCGAGTCACATGTTCCCCATCCTCCTCCTCCTCTTCTCATTGTTCTCGCTGTTCACGGCAGGTGTCTGTGTGTCATGATCCTGGGAGGTATCCATAGTGGTCTACAGGGTGTTGATGGGGTCTCCACCAAGTATGGCAGGCAGCTCTTTGTAAAATAGGCAGGTCGTTGATTTGGTACTAGCTGGACTGTTCACCTTTCTGGCTTTCTGATATGCCTGATATGTTCCTTCACTTTCATGTGACACTGCTGCTGATCCCTGTCATGCCCCTTCTCCTGCATGCCCCCTACAATCTGTTTATAAACATGCACATTTCTACATCTGGTCCATAGCTGTGCCTGCACAGCCTCTTCTTCCCACAAGTCCACATCCAATAGCTCCTGTCTACTCCAGGCCAGAGTGCATCTGGAGCACGTAGCTGGCATGGTTGGCACGGCAGTTGCAGTCAACCATGGAGTAGTGCTAGGTGTGCTCACCAAGCTGGACAACCAAGAATAGGCATTAAAAAAATTAGTGGGTGCTGTGGGGGGGAGCTTCCAGCCTCCGTGACCTCTGGGCAGTGGAGTTCACAATTGTAACCAGACCAATCAGTGTCAAACTTTGTGGGACAGCTGCTGAAGCACTGTTAGGGTTGACACAGGTTCCACAATGTCTGCACTCTTGCTGTGTTGACCTTGGAACATCGCCCATGGCTCAACACTACTCCAGGACGTGGTGTTACTGTATTGCTGTAAAGGGGCCTGGGAGACAAATGTAAGTGTAGACACAGGCACAACTAGGTTGATGCCAGGCAGCTAAGGTTGAGCTAACTTTCTGGTGGAGAGCAGGCCTTAGTTTCCCAATCTGGAAAATGGCAATGATAAAACCCCTCCCAGTGCTCATGTCAATTGCAAAGTGCTTTGAGTGGCCGGCAAGAAGTACTGGTAGGATGAGGATTATAAATAACAGAGAGACACAACAAGGGATCCTCTTTTATTGTATCCTATTGTCCATCCCCCACTCATGTATCTGGGGCTCAGCCCGCTGTATCTCAGCCGTGGCACACACCCATGGGCCTCTCCCAAGAGACTCAAGTCCTGGGTTTGGGGGGGCGGGGGTTCCTGCTGTGGTAATTGTCACATGAGGGGCCTGCCGGCAGGTGGGTGGGGACGCCGCAGGGTCTCCCCTTCCCTCCCCCCTTTCTGAGGGCTGGGGAGGGGAGTTCATTTTGAAAGCCAAGCAAATGTCCCGTCCATGTGTCTGTCTCTGCCCGACTCCTGTTTAGGGCTGGAACCTTCGTGTCGTTGGAATATCCCAGCTCCCAGCCAGCTCTCCCGCCTTCAGCCTTGCGCGCCCTGCCCCGCTCGGGCGCTGTCTGCGCGGCTGCTGCGCCCGCCCCCTTAACCCAAAGCCCCCGCACCCCCGGCTGAGGGCGGGGCGCGCTGCTCTGCCTCCTGCCCTCCCGCCCCGCCCTCTTGGGGCTGACCGGCCCCGGAGCCAGCCGCCAGGAGGACTGAGCCGCCGCCGCTTGAGCGCGGAGCGGGGCGCGATGTCTCATGGGGCCCGGGTGATCCGCACCGGCGCCAGCAGCGGGGCCCCCGGCAGCTCCTCTTGCCCGCCGCCCCCGGCGCCGGAGCCCGGGCTGCTGGACGGCGGCTACGCCCGCTCCTGCTCGGCCATGCTGAAGGTCGCCCAGATGGTAAGAAGGGGCCCGGCCAGGGGAGCAGCAGCCCCCGGGAGGGACCCAGCCAGCAAGCTCGGTCCCCGCGGAGCATCCCGAGGGAGGCGCCATGTTCCCCCCTCTCGCCTCCTGCGGGCCGGGCGGCCCCTGCTGTCCCCGTGCCGAGCCCCTGCGACTGCAGCTCCGCTCTGGCTGGGCTCAGCTGGGGCCCCTCGCCTCCCCCGCCTGCGTGGTTTCTAGTTCCCTGGCCTCTCCCTGGCCACAGCCTCCGAGGCGAGGGCAAGAAACCCGGAACGAGCAGCCGCTGGGGGAAGTTTCTTCCTGAGCCCGGGGACTGACTTTTACTGTGGGCTGGAGAGTATAAATGCAGTAAGTCACATCCCTAGCTACCCTACAATTGCCAACGTGCAAAATGGGAACTGACTGCTTAGGCAGGAGTACTACGGAAAGGGATCTGGGGTTACAGGGGATCACAAGCTAAATATGAATCAACAGTGTAACACTGTTGCAAAAAACAAAACAAAACAAAAAAGTCAACATAGTTCTGGAATGTATCGGCAGGAGTGTTGTCAGCGAGGTGCAAAGTAATTCTTCTGCTCCACTCCGGGCTGATAATGTCTCAGCTGACATATTGCATCCACTTTTGGGGGCCACCTTTCAGGAAAAATGTGAAAAAATTGGAGAAAGTGGAGAAGAGAGTAACAAAAATGTTTAAAGGTTTAGAAAACATGATCTATGAGGAAAAATTGAAATTCCTGTGTTTGTTTAGTCTGGAAAAGAGGAGAATGGGGAGGGGGGGACATGATAACAGTTTTCAGGTACATAAAAGTTTGCTGCAAGGAGGAGGATGAAAAATTGTTCTTGTTAATCTCTGAAGGTAGGACAAAAAGAAATGTGCTTAAATTCCAGCAAGGGAGGTTTAGGTTGGACATTAGGAATTTTCCTATTCCTGTCAGGGTGGTTAAGCACTGGAAAAATTGCCTGGGGAAGTTGTGCAGTCTCCATCATTGGAGACTTTTAAGAACAGGTTAAACAAACACCCAGTAGTCCTGCGTTTACCTAGTCCTGCTTTACCTAGTGGAGTGCATGGGACTGGACTAAATGACCTCTTGAGGTCTCTTCCAGTCCTACACTTCTATAATTCTATGTAGCAGGAGAAGCATCTCTTGGCCACATAGCTGGCTGCTCCTTCTCTGACCCCTTAATTGCCTCCTTTGGATGGTCACTAGAAATGTTCTGTTGCATTTAAAAATCCGAAGCCTCTCAAATTACATACTGCTGTGTGGTTCACACACTCTGCAGGGTAGTCCTGTTTGGGTCTGGATTCTGAGCACCACAGGATGGGTTCTGGAATCCTGTGCCTCATTCCATAGATCCTCAACCTCCCTTGGACATGGAGAAAACCATTTGGGGCACTTACTGTTACTGTTCTTAAGTTGCATTTTTGTGGCACCTAGAAACCCAGTCATGAACCAGGACCCCACTGTGGCCAACCCTTTTACAGAATTCTTGTTCCTAGGCATTCAGCTGTAAATTTAGCTCAGATGATGAGGGATTTTTTTTAGTTACTCTTTTACATATTTGGAAATAAATTTGTGTTTGTTATTGATTCGCCTGGGTTATTACTTAAACTACAGGATATTTTGTGAATTTTTATTCTTGGTTTTATAAAGGACAGAAAGACATCTTGTTCTTGTGAAACTCAAATTTACTGTCAGTTAAAACAGTCTTTTCGATTTTTCTAAAGTATATGATACAAAGTCGTATTCAGATTATGTACCTAGAATAGCAACATGTATGAACAGTGTTTTATGTTCCACCTAACAACTTGGCTAGAATAAGTTTTTAGGAGATGAAGTGACTTGCTGAAAAACACAGTGCTGAATTCAAAGTAAAAGCTAAGAACTGTAATGTCCCATGTCACGACAGAATGAAGTCAAACCAGTGACTTTGATTTTCAGAAGTAATTTGAGAATTTAACATCACAACTCCCATTAATTTCAGTGGGAGTTATGTAGCTTACTCCATCAGTTGCCTTTGAAAATTGCAACCTGTAACTCAGGTTAAACAAACTCCTATCAGGGATGCTTCAGTGCAGGGGGATGGACTAGATGACCTCTTGAAGCCCCTTCCAGTCCTAGTTTCTATTTTCTATGATTCTATTTTGAGACAGGTAACTGAACATTAGTGGGCATATATGAATTCAGTGAGTATCATACCTTGTTCACTAAACTCCAAAGTCCTCTCCCACAATGATTTGGGGTCACTGTTTAAGATGTATAAAATGCATCTGATGAAGTGGATTCTAACCCATGAAAGCTTATGCCCAAATAAATTTGTTAGTCTCTAAGGTGCCACAAGGACTCCTCCTCATTTTTGCTGATACAGACTAACACGGCTACCACTCTGAAACCTGGATAATATCTGTTCTCTAGTGCACTCTTTTCTTTGGCTTGTTTTTCCCAAACACTGATAGTGGGGGTTATTCACAGGACATGACATTCTTTGAGTATTATCATAGTGTATAGTGGCTGAGACTATCAGAATTAAAGCAGTCAGTTTGCTGCAGTGACTTTAACAATAAGCAGCAAACCTTCTTGGACTGAAAGTGGTGTCATTTATTACTCTTGGACTCTTAAAGAAATATTGGTTGGCTTCTGGGCAAATCGTGAGGATGAGCTGTTTCCATTTCCTTCAGACTATTTGCTTGTCAGCTTCACTGTTAGTGTGAGCAGTAGAGGTAACCTCAGGAATCCACTGAGCTTTGGATAATTGAGTCTCTTTCTGAAGTGGTGTCTTGGTGCTAAATAAACTTGAATCAGTTCCGTAAAAAGTTGAAAGATTACTTACTAGGGCTGGGGTCAGCAACTTTCGGCACATGGCCCATCAGGGTAATCCGCTGGCGGGCTGCAAGACAGGTTCTTTACGTTGACCGTCTGCAGGCATGGCCCCCTGCAGCTCCCAGTGGCTGTGGTTTGCTGTTTCCGGTCAATGGAAGCTGCAAGAAGCGTCAGCCAGCACGTCCTCGCGCTGCTTCCTGCAGCTCCCATTGGCTAGGGATGGTGAACCATGGCCAGTGGGAACTGCAGGGGGCTGTGCCTGCAGACAGTCAATGTAAACAAAATGTCTCGCAGCCCACCGGCAGATTACCCTGATGGGCCATGTGCCGAAGGTTGCCAACCCCTGTACTAGGGTTAGAAATAACCAGAACAATCTGGTTCTGAATGAGCAACTGCAGCCGATGAAATATTCTCTCTGCTAAATTTTTTTTAAGTCCTATTATCTCATCTCATAAAATAGTCCCATTGTGTCCATGAAATTATTCATCATGCCAATTAATTCACGCTATAGTAAATTTTTACAGGATTGGGACCTGAGTTTGTAAAGTACTGTAGACAGTGGAGAGCGATATACATTTCTTAATTAATTATACAGGTATAAATTACAATGCTGGTAGAGTAGCAGTCTGTCAGTGATAGAACTGTTATGCCAGTGGAGGCCAAAGATGGGTGTAATGCCCTCTGGGAGCACCAGGCTTACTAGCAGCACTTGCTGTATCCTTTTTGAAGGTATACGATGTGTACTCCCACTGACTGGCCCTCTGAATGCTCACATTTATGTAGTGAAAACACAGCCCTGGCCATGTCCCTGCTTGCCCAGTCACTCTTTTCTCTCCTTTTCATTTTGTTTACTTTTTATCCACAGAAATGTTTACTTTCATTTTTAATATACAGTAACCTTAGATGCTCCTTGTAACACTAGCAAGGAAAAATTCAGAGAGAAGTAGTTTTTTTTAAGATGATAGTGTCTCTTTAATATATATACATAAAATAATTAGAAATAATTCTAGTACATCAACTGAATGTGCTGAAAGTCATCACGCACAGGAAAGAGAAGAGGGACCTCTTTATGGCATCCTTCTGCCACGTATACTTTTTTCAGCTGTTGCTTTCTGTCAAAGATTTTAAAACAAACCAAGATTAGGTTTAATAGAGGTTTGAAAGCCTGATTGGCGATCTGAATATTATTACATTGTTGTGACTGGTGGCTTGCAGTCAATTTGAAGATAAAGGATTATTCTGCTAGGGGTCTCAAAGCACTCATGGTCATCTGTGGTGGTTAACCTGGACTGAAATAGGAAGTAACAAAAGTGTGTTTCCCGTCTATAAGA
Organism: Natator depressus; assembly: GCF_965152275.1. Classification (NCBI taxonomy): domain Eukaryota; kingdom Metazoa; phylum Chordata; order Testudines; family Cheloniidae; genus Natator; species Natator depressus. The sequence goes on along the minus strand of NC_134235.1, from coordinate 189,908,260 downwards.
TTACTGGAAATTGTGATACTTTTCCACTGTATAATTTCTCTAACCTTGCAAAAGAATTACAACTCCAAAGAGGGAACAAACATTGTATAGTGGGGTCCTAGATTTTTGTTGTTTAAAGGGACATTCAACAGAAATATACTTCTTGAAAATGTTTTACCTTATGAGTATTACATGTAACATTTTAGGCCCTGATCCTGTAAGTTTATATTCATGGGTGGCCCTTGTGTCTGCATGGGGTCCCTGGGATCTGCCCATGTGTCTGATCTTTCAGGATCAGGGTTTAAAATTGCTATAAATGAAAGAGAGTAAGGGGGGAAATATTTCTCTATTTTTCAGTTTGTTTACTTAGTGCACTTGACAGTGTTTTCTTTATAGTCAGTTTCACAGTTTATAGTCAGTTTCACGGTTTCTCATATATGGTAAACTAGTCAGTTTCCTCTGTCATTTTTTGTGACGGGCCTTTTACATATCAACCGGAAAGAGAGAAACCCTTTTTTTTTAAATATGAGCATGTGATTGTAAAACCAGAAGTGTTGAGAAGGGGACTCTATTCTTTTAAAAGTGACCAAATTCCATACTGATGATGTCCCTTTCGTAGAAGTTTATATCCAAAAGTTAATCATGAAAAAAGCAGCTTATAACTTGATTGTGGGGAAATAGCTCACATTCTAAATCGCTGGATTTTATTTTTTTTTACAGCTCAAAATTGCCAAGACATCTTTTAAAAAAGTGACTATGTTCAATTCACACACACAACACTGTTGTGTTCCCCAGCTGGTTCTGTAGCAGCAGTACGCTCACAGTGTGTCTCTACACTAGAGAGATGAACCGTTTGTAACTGAATCAGCTTGGCAAAACCGTTTTGAGTGTAAACTCTTCAGCGCTCCATGCTAACCATGATGGTTTTTATTGAAGAACCCTGAACGTTTGCCCCATGTCCGTGCTAGTGCTGCTCTGTTTCATTTGCAATAATCTCAAGGCACCTATCCCGCATTTCCTGTCATTTGTCTAAAGGAGGCTACAGACACGGGGCCAGATTTTGGCCTCCGTGGCAGCCCATGTATGCCAGCTTGGTGGGCAGCAAAGCTAGTATAAAACCAGCGTAAGGGGATTCCTCAGTTGTGTAGGCCCAGTAGAATGGCTCTGATTGCACTACCATCACAAAGCTCCATGGTGCAGGGGTATGCTAGAGTGTGGTGCACCAAGGGAGGAAGAAAGGCCATAGTAACATAGCATAAATTAGTGTAGTCCTTGGGGCCACTCTGGTTTACTCCAGGGACAGCTCTGTTCCCAAGCTGCCTATAGAGCAGGGGTCAGCAACCTTTCAGAAGTGGTGTGCCGAGTCTGCATTTATTCACTTTAAGGTTTCGCATGCCAGTAATACATTTTAATGTTTTTTAGAAGGTCTCTCTATATATGTCTGTATATTATATAACTAAGCTATTGTCGTATGTAAAGTAAACAAGGTTTTCAAAATGTTTAAGAAGCTTCATTTAAAATTAAATTAAAATGTTGATCTTACACTGCTGGCCCGCTCAGCCCACTGCCAGCCTGGGGTTCCGTTCACCTAGGCCGGCAGCAGGCTGAGAGGCCGGCAGCAGGCTGAGGGGCCTGCGGCTGGGACAGTGGCTGGCAAGGGGCTGGCACCCAGAACCCCAGACCGGCAGTGGGCTGAGCGGGGCTGGCAGCCGGGACCCTAGACTGGCAGTGGGATGAGCGGCTCAGCCCACTGCCGGTCTGGGGTTCAGTCCTCTGGCTCCTGCCAGCCAGGGTTCCGGCTGCCGGCCCCGTTCAGCCCGCTGCTAGTCTGGGATCCCGGCCCTTCTCCCTGGTTCTAGCCCATTCTCTTCCTCTCTCTGCACTGAGTTAAGGGTGGGAGTGCACTGAGCACAGGGCTGGGGGTGAAGGAGCAGGCTGGCGGGTTGGGGTGTAGGGTCTGGCCAGGAGCTAGAATGAGGGAGGGGGCTCAGGGTTGGGTTTTGAGTATGGAGTGCTTACCTGGGCAGCTCCCATTTGGTGAAGGTGGGGGGGAGGGGTGCAGGAGCTCCCGTTTGATGCTCAGGGTGAGGGTGGGAATGTGGGGGGTGCAAGAGTCAGGACATGGGGTGTGAGGGGCCTGGGTATGCGTGGGGGGTGCAGGAGTCAGGGCAGGGGGCTGGGTATGTGAGGGGGGTGCAGGAGTCAGGGCATAGGGTGTGGGGGGACTGGGTAAATGTGGGTGGTACTGGAGTCAGGGCTGGGGTCGGGGGGGTGCAGGGGTCAGGGAAGGAGGCTGGGTGTGTGAGAGCGGGGTGCAGGGCTCAGGGCAGAGGGCTGGGTGTGTGTGGGGGGGGGTGTAAGGGTCAGGGCAGAGGGCTGGGTGTGTGTGTGGGGGGGGGTGTAAGGGTCAGGGCAGAGGGCTGGGTGTGTGTGTGGGGGGGTGTAAGGGTCAGGGCAGAGGGCTGGGTGTGTGTGTGGGGGGGGTGCAGGGCTCAGGGCAGAGGGTGTGTGTGTGTGGGGGGGTACAGGGCTCAGGGCAGAGGGCTGGGTGTGTGTGTGATGGGGGTGCAGGGCTCAGGGCAGAGGGCTGGGTGTGTGTGATGGGGGTGCAGGGCTCAGGGCAGAGGGCTGGGTGTGTGTGTGGGGGGTGCAGGGCTCAGGGCAGAGGGCTGGGTGTGTGTGGGGGGGTGCAGGGCTCAGGGCAGAGGGATGGGTGTGTGTCTGGGGGGGAGCAGGGCTCAGGGCAGAGGGATGGGTGTGTGTCTGGGGGGGAGCAGGGCTCAGGGCAGAGGGCTGTGTTGGGGGGGTGTAAGGGTCAGGGCAGAGGGCTGGGTGTGTGTGTGTGTAGGGGGTGTAAGGGTCAGGGCAGAGGGCTGGGTGTGTGTGTCTGGGGGGGTGCAGGTCTCAGGGCAGAGGGCTGGGTGTGTGTGTGGGGGGGCAGGGCTCAGGGCAGAGGGCTGGGTGTGTGTGTGGGGGGGCAGGGCTCAGGGCAGAGGGCTGGGTGTGTGTGTGGGGGGGTGCAGGGCTCAGGGCAGAGGGCTGGGTGTGTGTGTGTGGGGGGGTGCAGGGCTCAGGGCAGAGGGCTGGGTGTGTGTGTGGGGGGGGTGCAGGGCTCAGGGCAGAGGGATGGGTGTGTGTCTGGGGGGGTGCAGGGCTCAGGGCAGAGGGCTGGGTGTGTTTGGGGGGGGGCAGGGCTCAGGGCAGAGGGCTGGGTGTGTGTGGGGGGGGGCAGGGCTCAGGGCAGAGGGCTGGGCATGTGTGTGTGGGGGGGCAGGGCTCAGGGCAGAGGGCTGGGCATGTGTGTGTGGGGGGGTGCAAGGGTCAGGGCAGAGGGCTGGGCGTGTGTGTGTGTGGGGGTGCAAGGGTCAGGGCAGAGGGCTGGGCGTGTGTGTGTGGGGGGGTGTAAGGGTCAGGGCAGAGGGCTGGGCGTGTGTGTGTGGGGGGGTGTAAGGGTCAGGGCAGAGGGCTGGGGGTGTGTGTGTGTGGGGGGGTGTAAGGGTCAGGGCAGAGGGCTGGGGGTGTGTGTGTGGGGGGGTGTAAGGGTCAGGGCAGAGGGCTGGGTGTGTGTGGGGGGGGGTGTGAGGGTCAGGGCAGAGGGCTGGGTGTATGTGTGCGGGGGGGGTGCAGGGCTCAGGGCAGAGGGCTGGGTGTGTGTGTGTGGGGGGGTGCAGGGCTCAGGGCAGGGGGCTGGGGGTGTGGGTTGGGGTCGTGGGGGTGCTCCCAGCCCCCTGCCCAGAGCAGCTCGTGGCAGGGGGCTGGAGGGGATATGCCCTGATTCCACCCCCCTTCCCCAAGGCCCCTCCCCACTTCTTCTCTGCTTCTCCCCCTCCCTCGCAAGGGCCATCAGCTGATCGGCCAGGGAGGGAGAGGAGGAGGGGCAGGAACTTCAAGGGGAAGAGGTGGGGGAGGGGGGAGCTTGCCTGCTCTGCAGCAGCGAGGGGTTGAGGGGGGGGATTTTTAATGGCACACTGCTGCCTGCTGCGGTCCCGGCCTGGGTTTAGCAGCGGGCTGAGCGGGGCTGGTGGCTGGGACTTGGCTGCCAGCAGCGTGCCATTAAAAATTGGCTCATGTGCCATCTTTGGCACGCATGCCATCAGTTGCCGACCCCTGCTATAGAGTCTGGGATATAGTGTAAAGGTGGCAGACAGCACTCCCCTCTGAGCAAAGTCAAACTGAACTTGGCCCCAACCCAGAATCAAGGCTGTTATTCCCATGACAGTGGTGATGTTCCTGAGCAGACCAAACCTGTTGTAGAATGATAAGAGACACTAAACCGAAGTTGTGCTTAAGCTAAAAACATTGATGATATTTTCAGCTCAGTCTGAACCAGGAAAAAAAAATCAATGTGTTTACTAGATGGAAAAGAACAAAATGGACAGGGAACATAATTATCTTTTCAAGGTTCTGGAAGAGTTTTACAAACAATCCTGAGGTAAAAAATAATAAAACCAATAAAAAAAGTGGCCTGACAGCTTCCTTTTTAACTACTTGGAAAAGCACTAATGCAATAACAAAAGACTTAGCTTTCCTGTTGTGTAGACACGTAGTTTCCAAGTTTTGTCTTGACAAAAGCAATTATGTGCTTGATATTTGAACTGTGAACAAGGCACCCTCTAATTCTAATAAAAGTAATCTTAGTTTGGTTTATAACTTTACTATAACGTGTTCTGAAAATTGTAGGGGGTGTGTATGTGTAATTTACACACACACACAAAAGCTATGTTAAGAGAACATTAAGTTTGCAAAGTCAAGCACTCAAAAGTTAGGAAATGCCAGAGTTAAGGAAGTTTGTACAATGTTGATTCAGCCCCCTTCTGTGTGTCCACTGACAGTCTTTAATTATGTGATCACATTCTATTTTTCTCATAGGACTGCTGTCTCATTCAGTGCACAGGATGGATGATGCTTACTTGATGAGCAACTATTAAATATTTTGTTTTCTCCTCATTCAGTGTATGGTCCTCTGGCCTTAATAACTGCACACTATTCAGGACTTCTGCAAATCAGACCCCACTGTCTTAAGCAGGGCCGGCCTTAGGGAAAATGGCACCCTGGGCGAACTTGTATTTTGGCGCCCCCCCATCGCTTCTGGCCCCCATAGACTCCCTGGGATTTTCCGCCCCCATCACCTTTTGGCCCCACTGCCTCCCCCAGTGTTTAATTTGTATTGAAAGAGATACCAGAGACTAGAGTTCAGCCCTGGCACAAATTAAGCACTGGCAGGGCAGCCTGATGCTGGCGGGTGCTAGCCAGGCACCAAGCTCTGAAGGCAACACCACCGCAAAAGTAAGGGTGGCATGGTATATGGTGTATTGCCACCCTTCTGTGCTGCTGCTGTGGCTTGTGGTGCCTGGTGCTTGGCATGTGGCTTAAGGGGGGCTTTGCACTATCACACCCGGGCACCATTTCAGATTTTGGGGGGCTGGGAGGAAACTTTAGCCATGATTCTAGGGACTACTTAGGCACCTGAACACTCTAGAGTTTTTGCAGATAATAACTTAGGAATTAGCTGACAGAAGCACTGTATCTAATTGTTATATAAAGAAAGAAAAATATATACAAACTCCAGTTAAAGCCACATTTAAAGTTTATATGTAAATTTAAAACAATCAGGAAATAATACAGCAAGATATTCCTAATCCCAAACCTTGAGGTATCAGTTCTGGAGCTTTAACGCAGATATCAGAAAGACACATCTGATACTTTGTATACTATCTTTAGTAGAGATAAATAAAAATTAATAAAATCTGCTTACTTTCTCTAACAGACCCACTGTATTACTGCCATTATCTACTCTATATGTTATGTTTACCAATCACAATCATGTATGTGACTCACTAATATTTGACTCCATAATTGCTATTGGTATCATAGTTGGAACTGCATTTATTTTCGTGCAAATTTGAAGTTATTTTACCAATGTAACTAAAAATACATTTGAAAATAAGCAACCTTCATCTGTCCAGTGTCTAAAGCTGTGCGTTTAGCTAATGATTTTTTAAACTGGCACCACTAAGGTTAGCACAAGCTAAAGTTACATTCTAGGAGGATGCTATTATTTGATTGTATTATCACAATATGATGATAAAAGTAATAATGATAATTACTCCAGCCAGGACAGGTTAGGCATTTTAGAACTCACTACTCAAAGAATTAAATGTAAGCAGTCAAAAAACTAAAATAACAGCACTTGGAAAGAATAAAATTATATAGAATATATGTGCATTGCAGGAAGTAACAACAACAGTATAAGTATATGTTGGGATGTGTATGTGAAAGAGACTGTGTGTGTGGTCTGGGGGAGTGTGTGAGCTGTGCCCCTTTAAGAGAGTGACACTCACCAGTCTGAATGAAAGCTCCTTCAGACACAGCAACAGCATCTGCCAGCAGCTCCGTCCCTCTCTTGATGAGCCCTGGCCCCGCATGCCCCCCTCGCTCTGTGGAGATGGGGTACATGAGGGCAGGGGACACCCTGACATCAGAGCCCCCACTCCCCCCTCCTTCTGTTCCTCCTTACAGCAGACAGGAAGCTCCCAGAAGCAGCTGGCCAGGGGTGGCTCCAAGGCAGCAGGCAGGAGCTGCAGGGGGGAGGGGCATCCCTCCTCCAGAGGCGCCTGTTTATAATGATGCCCTGGGCTTTCGCCCAGTTTGCCCATGCCTAAGGCTGGTCCTGGAGTCAGGCAATCAGAAAATGAGGCACTCACAATTAGTAACCATCTGTGAAAAGTTTGGCATAAGCAACATGTCTAGCATCACACAGGAACTTTATGGCAGAAGGAGGGATAGAATCCAGTTCCTCAGACAGCGTCCAACATCATTAACCATGAGGCTATCCTTTCTCTTTCTGCAGTGCCCTGCCTAATTCATTATCAAGCACCACACAGGATCAGGCCTTTTGCTTCTGGGTGCTAGATATCATGAAAATCCTCATTTGAAATTTCCATCCTGGTTCAAGAGTTATTAATCATAAAAATAACTTCAGTGATTGAAAATTAAACAAGTTAGATTATAAGTTCCTCTGGACAGAGACCTTGTGTCTATATTTTTGTCAATAAAGTGTGAAAGTTTTCTGTATCTGAACCCAGTGACCATTTATTTGCAGGCTGTCTATTACACACACAGCTTTCTATGCAGAGCTACTTGCTTTTAAAGGGGGTAGGAGATGCTGAAGCTAGCAGGCTGATCTGCACAGAAGAGGGTGTGTGTGTGTGAGAGAGAGTGAGAGAGAGAGAGTGTGTTTACTCATGTAATAAAAAGAGATGTCAGAAAACTCTTCTTGTTTAGTTATCTGTACTGTGAGGAGCATGGTATCTGAGCACTTCATTTATTTATTTTATTTTTTAAAAGGCAAACAAGTTCAAAAGAGAGAGGACTGTAGAATTCCCTTTGGGGTTCTCCTATTAGGTTCATTTTTCTTCGTTCCATCAGTATGGTTTATGATTTTGTTGTTGTTTCTGGTTACACAGGGATGTCAAAAAGGGAAAGCTAGCAATAACAGATAGAAAAGCACCTAAATGAAGAGAGAGAAAGGGAGGGCCTTCTGGTTAAGGCACAGATTTGGGAGGTTAGGAGATCTGGATTCTACTCCTGCTTTTGCTGCTAACTGTAGCATTGTTCAAGTCCCTTACTGTTCCTGTTCCCAGTATGATTTCTTTCTTTGTCTCTTCTGAAATAATTAGCTGTAGTATTGTATGTACTCACACAAGTGGAACTGCTAAAATGAGTAACTAATTACAAAATATTCTCATGAGCTTTGCATGCACTTCTGATGCTCCCTATATTATCTTGGTTAGGCCTCCTGAAATCTTAAGCTGTAATCAGGCATAGCTTCTTTTGAAGGGAAAGGTCAGCAGGAAATACTGCTTTTCCATCCATGTAGTAAAAGGAAATCCTAATCACTCAATCACACAGAACTAAACATTGCTGTGTTGAACAACTTGCTTAGAGCCACTCAATCTATAATTTAAACCTTGGCCTTGAGATGTACATGTTTTTTTCTATTCTTGGAGGTGATTGAAATAAATCTTCTAATTCTTTCCAACAAAATATAAGTGACTTTGCCGCACAGCAGGTAGTTCTGTTCCCTGTACTCTACAGGGGGGTAGAGGGATTTGAAGGTGTGCCAAAATGTTGAGACATTAAACCTGTCTTTTGATCCTTGGTACATAACGTGTTTCTAACTTTGCTTATGCTGCTGTCATGTCCATCTATAGTTCTTCTCCAAGGCAATAATAAGTTTACAGGTTTTGCCAGAAGGACTATGTACCTACATGTATCATTATGCTTATACTTAAATTAACTTTTGAATAAAATAACTTTTTGATATAGCCAATATCAGAAAACATGGAAAATGTTACCTGTAGAATTAATAGTCATCAGAGGTTTGAAATTGTAAACTATATATAAAGAGTCTGAGCTGGGTGGTGGGGGCAGCAAAAGTCACAAGTTATAGAGTAAACATAAGAAAACTCCAAGTGCAGGTGACCTCACCCCATGACTGTGTGACAAACCATTAGCCTTGACAATAACCGAGAGAGAGAATGGGTTTGTCAACAATACCATTACATTTTCAGATCAAGACTAAATATACACGTTGAAGTAGCTAACTGATTTCAGTTCTGTTTGAGGTTGGGCTAGGCCACTCTTATACTCACTGCACTGAACAGGGAGAGTCAAATCCTTCACCATGCTTGAAACTTTGGCCCTTTTAAAGCCGGCTAATGTTCTGTTCTCTGAGGTCCAGGATGGGCAACCAGAGCACAGACCTGCTGATTGGAACCTGGATGGCATCTGCTGAACGACAACAGCCAGGATTAATGTTGAGGCATTCCTGCACACCTTTATACTCATCATTGACCTCCAGGGATGGGGACCCAGAAAATGTAGGAGGACTTGAGGAAGGAATAACAAATTCAGTAACTAAAAACAAACAATTTCCCGAAGTTGTGGGTTTTTTATCTCTGGCCTAGTCATCAGTGTTTTCATGTGTATCTGCTGTACAAGAATCCCCATATGGACCCTTGCATTTAAACTTCTTAGCCAAGTCGCACACCATCAAGTGTTTGATGGCAGGACAAAGAAAAGTTTTGATCCACTCTGCTCCTTGTGTAGACTGGAAGTCTTGTACACTTACTGTTTCTAATTTTTTTCCTCAGTTCTGATCTACTTTTTGTAAAAGGAGACTAGTAATTACGCTACTGCAGAGGTTGAGGTATTGACTCCAATACATTTTGTAGGCTGCTATTAAATTATTGGAATTACCTTTAGGGTTAAAATTTAAATAAATTAAAGTTGCATTTCATAATCTCTGTTATAAATGTGTGTGGTGGGTAATCTCTACATACCCAAAGAGAGTAGTGTGAATTAAAGCCAGCTGGCATTGTGCAGCTGATCCACCCAGTAACACCTGTAGTATTGCTGCTAATTGGCAGCCTCATTGCATGCTAGTGTACAGGAAACCATATTAGAAATGATCAGACAAAGGCTAAAGAGTGCATTTAAAAAAAAAAGGAAAGGAAACCAAGCCTTGAAAGTCAATACATCACCTGGGCCATTTGTTTTGCATGATTGAAGAGGCAGTGGGATATATTGGTAGTGGTTTCCTTAACACCTTTAAATTACCGGAAGTTAGCTTTACAATCACCATTTTAAAATAGAAGTAAGCAAAGTTGCTGTGAATACTGGATGTGGCAGAATGTGCATGGTTCTTGGTAGTGTTTAACTCTCGTGTAACCAGTCCCAAAGCAGTGCATTCACTCTCCTCTTTTTGGTATCCCTTCATTTATCAGTCACTGCCATAGATTCATCACTTCAGATAAAGACTAGGAAATCAGATCTCAATAAATGTGCTCTTTATCAGTGTGTATCCTTTCTATAAAATAAAGCCCATCCTTTCAGACACATTCTTTACTATGTTCCGTGGCTGCTGCACTCTTGAAAATAGCCCTCAGGTCTAATCATGATCCAAAAGGAATTTAGTGTAAAGTAACAGTAGGTGTGAAAGAAAGATTTCTGAATACACTAAGCTACATGATGGGCAAATGAGAAAGTGACCACACTACACTTGAGATGAGACTGTATTCACTGAGAGCTTATCTGTGTTTAAAAAAAAATGATCAGAATATGACTAAGCATTCTAGCTAGATGTGATACTGACCATGGCTTTCGACAGTGTAGATCAAGACACATCCTATTCACCATTATCTAGTTGTGATTAAACCTTGGTCCCAATCTTACCAGAACTAGATGATATAATACCCAACGTGACTTGCTATAGTTGTTGCCATACTCTGCCACATCACCTCTACTCTAGTGCTTCCAGTCACATTCATACGTGGTAAGATTTTCTAATGTAGACAGCCCCTAAGAGTAGATCGTGATTTATGTGACATGGCTTACACATGTTACAGAGCCCCCTTGTAGTCATGGTGCACTCCGCTTCACTAATACCCTTAGATGGGGATGTTCTGCCAAACAAAATGGGTGCGGTTTTTAATTAAATCCCTGCAAGGGCTTTCAGAGTTGGTCAGGGAGGCACTCCTAGGCCTTGCGTACACTACACAGTTTTGTCGACAAAAATCAGCTTTCATCAACAAAACAGTGGAGATATTCACGCTGCAATGTTCCTCCTGCCAATTTAACTCTCCTGCTACACCAACATCATAAAATCACCTGGATGAGAGGCATAGAGCTTTTTGCTACAAAGTTAGAGCAATACAGTGTTGGTGTAGACATTGCACTTGCTTATGTCACACTAAGTGGTCTCCAGGAGGTGTCCCACAATGCCCATTGTGACCACTCTGGTCAGCAGTTTGAACTCCGCTGCCCTGCGGCCAGGTACACAGGCATGCTCCCTTTAATGGCCCAGGAATTTTTGAAATTCCACTTCCTGTTTGCTCGGCCTGAACAGCTCACATCGCATCTTCCCAGCCTACCATGCTGACTCCCAAACATGCTTCTGCCTGGGGTACACTGGAGTTGTTGGATCTCCTGGGTCTGGGGGGAGAGGAGGCTCTGCAGTTGCAGCTCTGCTCCAGCTGTAGGAACTTTGATACCTACGGGCAGATTGCTCATGGCACGTTGGAGAAGGGGTATAAAAGGGACATGCAGCAGTGCCATGCTAAGATCAAGGAGCTGAGGCAGTCATATAAGAATGCAAGAAGGGCCAACCGTCACTCTGGTGTAGCACCAAAAACATACCATTTCGACAAGGAGCTGTACGCCATCCTCGGCAACAACCCCAACTCCACCACCAAGAGCCCTGTGGATACTTTGGCGGGGCTGGAGGCAGTGGCCAGCGGAGTCAACCCTCAGGATGAAGTGTTGGATGAGGAAGTAGAGTTGGAGGAGGATGTGTTCAGTAACGTGGCAAGTCAGGACTTCTTTTTGACTCTGGAGGGGTCTAGCCAGTCACAGTAGTCCGTGCCTGATGCAGGAGAGGGGAGCTCTGGTAAGTATTCATTTTGATATAATATTGCATGGTGCCATGAGGTAGAGCTTTCCTTTATTTTGTTATATGTTAGAAGTGGGATAAGGGATAGAATTAATAAGCCTGGCACTGTTTGTGTTTGCTTCCCATTCCCTTATGCAGCTATGCAGTGGAGGCCCTGTGGAAAAGTTGATTAATGCAGACCGGAATTTCACAGAAGTGCTCCATAGAGATCTCTAGGAAACTTTCCTGGAGGTACTCTACAATCCTCTGCTGACCGTTCCTTGGCAGAGTTGCTTTGTTTCTTCCCTCACTGTAGGCAATTTTACTCCTCTAATCAGCAATTACTGCTGCAGGAACTTCTGAAGCCGCATGCATACAGGAAATGCACCCTGGCATCCTCAGTTACCCTCAGGAGTGAGACATCGGCTTTGATCACCCCCGCCTATGGAAAATGGTGCCTGAATTTATAATAGGGCCCCATGGCGCTTGTTGTGATTCCCTTTGTTAACCACCCAGACCCTTCGCCCCATCTTGCCCGTTTCTCCACCCTGGGGTGAACTCACCATGTTTAGGGCATTTGCCAAGCTGTGTGCTTGCCAAGGGACAGTGAGAAAGAAGTGTATTTCGCTGTTATGATTCAAGGCTGTGAGTGCACTCAATACTGCTTCTGTTTGTTGTTTCTCGTGCTTCTGCAGATGTGCCTTTGAGGGACATCTCCTACACACTGGTGGAGTGCCTCCAGCAGATAAGGAGGTGAACCAGGAGGAGTAAGACGGACATGTTTAAAGAGGTGCTGCAATCATCTGATGCTGCAGATCGCAATCACAGAGCATGCAGAGAGACAATAAATTAAAAATTAAAAATGGATAACCAGGAGAGGAAACGGGCAGAAGTTTATGATAGAGGGGCAGGAGCAGATGATAAAGCTGATGGAGGACCAAACGGATGTGCTAAGGTCCCTGATTGTGTTGTAGTCAGAACACATTCGTGCTCAATTCCCCCTGCACCCCAAACAGAACTGCATTCCGTGCTTTCCTCAAACTCCTCACACACATTCGTTGTAAGTTCCCGGTCTGTCACAGTACCCCTTGCGCTCCACCCCTAGGGACAGGTTTCAGAATGAAAGCTGGACTTACACACAGCTTTGAGAACCTCCTCAGTGTCATGTCCCTTGTAAGAAATGGAAATCTATGTGTTGCTGTGTAATAAAAGTATACTCTTTCAAATAAAATGAATCTTTATTTGTGTCCTACACACGGTGGTTGTTGCTGGAATTCATACACGGTGGCAATCGGCACTTTTTCAGACTACAATGAATGCTCTGGCACCAAGCATTACAAGGGTCATTCAAAGAGGCAAGTAAACAATGCCTGGCTGGATGCATTACAGAAACACACATCACTGGGGGTCATTGTCAAAATGCTGCTTTAGAGCCTCCCTGATTCGCATAGCTCCCCATTGAGTCCCTCTAATAGCCCTGGTATCTGGCTGCTCAAAATCAGCCACCAGGTGATCTGCCTTGACGCTCCACCCCATGAATACTTTTCCCCCTTGGCTTCACAAATGTTATGCAGAGCACAGCAAGCTGCTATGACCATGGGAGTATTGTCCTCACTGAGGTCTAACCTGCCAAAAAGGCAGTGCCAGCGACTCTTTAATCTGCCAAATGCGAAACGACCCCGGTGATCTACCAGTGCCTGCATTACCATGGAGAAGTAGTCGCAAGATGGTCTGGGGCCAAAATTGGGATATGTATGCCATTTATTCCCCCGCCTAAGTTATGGAATCCCTTTGCTGCAAAGCTATCCACTATTTCCCACACGTTGCCAAGAGTCACAGTCCTTCGTACCAGGATGAGATTAATGGCTCTGCATGCTTGTGTGACTGCACCCCCTCGTGGACTTTCCAACTTCAAACTGATTCGTGACTGACCGGTAGCAGTCTGGAGTTACCAGCTTCCACACAGCAATCTTTGCTCACTTCTCCGCCAGGAGGGCAGCTCTCATTTTGGCGTCCTTGTGCCAGAGGGCAGGGGTCAGCTCTTCACACAGTTCCAGGAAGGTGGCTTTGGGCATCTGAAAGTTCTGAATCTACTGCTCTTCATTCCATACCTGCATAACGATGTGATTCCACCACTCTGCTTGTTTCCTAAGCCCAATAGCCATGGTTCACCATCTGCAGCTGCTCCATGAATGCCAAAAGCAATCTGGAATTGTTTCTTTCCATGGCACACAGCAGAGCAGGCACTGCACATTCCTGTTCATATTCGCAGCTCATGAAATACTGCAGGATCAGCTGCGTTGTGTTCATAACGCTTATTGCAAGATTGGAGAGCACTGAACAGGATCCATGCTTTCAGACGGAGATGGCAGGTGCACAGTTTACAGGGTCTGTTGAAAAATGGTGTGAAACAGCATAGCCGGAAGCCCATGGAATGATGGGATGGAGAAGACTACATCATGAGCCCACACCCATGATACACCGTGATCCGTTCCCAGAACTCCTAGCTGCAGGAGGTGGAGAGATGCTCAGTGGGATAGCTACCCACAGTGCACTGCTCTCTTTCAGTGCTAAAGCACCAACTATGGATGTGCTCCACCGATACAAGGATCATTGTGTGAACATGCACAAACGATGTACTTATAGCAGTTTATGATCATTGGCATAACTTGTCGACTTAACTCTTTAGTGTAGACATGGCCCTCGTTAATTAGGCTCTGCTATACCTTTTTAGGCAGATAATCTGAGGGCCATTCTACACTTAAAATGCTGCATTGGCACAGCTGTAGCGCTTTAACAAAGATGCTCTAAGCCGATGGGAGAGAACTCTCCCGTCGGCTAAATCCACCTCCCTGACCCATGGTAGTTATGTCAGCAGAAGAAGCCCTCCCACCGACATAGCGCTGTCTGCACAGGGGGTTAGGTTGGTATAACTGTGCTCAGGGATGTGGATTTTTCACACCCCTGAGCAATGTAGTTTTATCAATATAGGTCTGTAGTGTAGAACAGACCTTAGGGACTAGACTACTTTTGGGGAAAAAACAGGTTGCTGGTCGGAGCCAGAACAGAGAAGGAGCTATCTTGTTTATATTCTGTTTGTATTTCACCAGAATCCTGTAAAATAGCTAGAAATCTCCCAGAGGGTTCACTTCCACCCCTCAGCCCTGCCTGTTAACCTTGGCTTCCTGTGAAGTTTCTCTCCAGATGCACAGACTCTGACCATGCCATAGTTTACAGAAGTGATGGTAGATGTTTCTTTCTCTTTGACGTTTTATACAAAAGTTTTTTTAAAATTAAATGTAATTCAATTTAGTGTTTTGAAACTCATGGGGAAATATCAAAACTGTTTACTCCAGTTACAGGATGTTTTAATTGATGTATTACTGCTTTCTAGTATGTATGATTGTCATCTTATCTGAATTTTAAAAGATAGAAAAAAAACTGAATGGATGTTATTCATAACACCTTTATCTTCAATAATTACTTTCGGAAAGGAGGTGAGACACACACATCCCTTATCCACTGCCTAATCTCCTTATTTTAGAAATGCAGGCAGGAAACAAGGGAATCTGTCTAGATGAAATGGTTGAGAGATTAATATGCAAATAAAGATTTACCGCTTCATAGAATCATAAACTCTAAGGCAACTGATTCCATACTTCATTCCTGAAGTTGTAAATTGGTTGGGCTCTTTCTCTTTCTTTCTAATGGAAGCTCAGCTGTTACATCTCTGGTTTCCAGTTTTACAGTGAAGTAAAAGGAAATACTGATCATACAGAAATCAGCTTTGTTGTTTAGAATAACTGAGCCAGTCTCTCACAACCAACATTTGTATCCTTGGCCTTGAGCCCTGCACGCTTTTCTGGTTTGGGAAGCCATCCAAACAGGTACTTTAATTCTTTCCAGCAGAGTGTAATTTAAAATGTACTAGTGTCACCTTTGCTGTGTTAGGTCTGTCTACACTGTAACTGGGAACATGCCTCCCAACCCAGGCAGACAAACTCTCACCCACTAGCTTCACTTGACCTAACATGTTAAAAATAGCAGCATAGATACTATAGTACAGGTGGTGGCTCAGGCTAGTCGGAGGGCTTGGACTCAGGCAGCTAGCTCAAGCTGCCACCCATGTCACAATGTCCACACTGCTATTTTTAGAGCACAAATCTGTCTACCTAGCCTGGGAGACCCGTTCACAGCTGCAATGTAGACATACCATTAGGGTATAATGTTTGGAAATGCACAGGTACTATTAGGTAGGTTTCATCTCGGCATGAGGCACCAAGCCTGTTGATGGTAACGTGTCCTGGTTGGTGGGAGGTTGGTTTCTCACCTGGAGATTGCCTGTTGGTAATGTCAGCTCCCCCACACACCTTTTTAAATTATTCTTTGGCTAGTAGGGTTAGTCCTCAGTTGGAAACTTTAGCAGCCAGCTATGCCTTGTGTTTAAACTGGTGAATTGGAGAGTGAGGAGATACATTTTTAAAAAGAGAAGTATGGGGTGTGTGTGCATATGTATATATCAAGAAAGATTTGGAGAGGGATGAAATGAGAGACAGCAGACGTAAGGGAAGGAGTACAGAACACCAGACAGGGAAAGAAAGAGCAAGGAATGTAATGGGTTGGAGGAAGAGGAAACAGACAACACAGGAAAAGATACACCATTATCTATTCTGAGAAAGAAAAGCAGGAAGAAGTGGAGTGAAGCCAGGAAGGGAAAGAAGGTCTAACAAAAGCAAGACAGAAGTAGTATAGTAACATCTTTTAAAAAAATAATTAAATAGAAAGTGGACTGATAATTTCACAACTAAATACAGCACCCAGCAGATGATATACAAGTGCTTTAAATTGCATGGGGGATGACAACAAATGTATTTTTCACCCTAACTAATAGGCTAAATCTGCGAGATATTAGGGATCAAGTACATTTTTCTGGCATAAAGTGAGATGGTGACAGATGGAACTCTTAACCACAGAACTAATCCATTGTGGTTAATTCATGAAACCCAGTTTCTAAAGTTCAGAAAAACTAGATGTGGGACCTACCTTTAGAGCAGAACAGTCAATATTAGTGACCCCAGGCCATGCAAGGTTTGTATTGCTGCAAGTGGCTATGTCAGCAGAAAGCTGAATTCCCTCCAGATGTTCTAATGGAGTAAAATGTCAGTGTTCTTTATTACTTGAGCCATAGCTTTATTTATTACATCAAATATGGCAGAACATTGAAGAAAGATCATTGTAAGCACTTACACAGATTTATTCTTGGATTATAAAATTGTTTCTCGCTGTGGTCAAAAGAATTGTAGTCCTTCAGCAGGTGATAAGAGAATGCTTAATGGGGCTGCTAGCTGAATGAAAGCTAATTTATTTTTTTCCAAATGAGGAATCTTACAGCCCAATACTACAGGGGAAGTTACTGTTCTTTGGGATTTGTTCTATGGCAACCCAGATCTAATGAAGTTCAGGACTATCTACAGATGTCCAGTTTCTAGCATAAAAATCAAATACAAATTTTGTCCTGCGCATGTAACAGATTCATGCCAGAGTTAGGCAAATTGCTAATGTGAAATCTAACCTCGGACTCGGTGGTTCCTGTTAGGCACAGACTTTTCTTGCGGGTGGTGTGGAGCAGCATGACCTGCAGGAGAGCATTGGAGGATGCCACTTTGCTCAAAATGGTGTCCGCTGCAGTGTGAACGTGCACGCACCATACATGCGAGGTCTTGCTGTGTGGGGCAAAATGGCGTCCTCCGCACACTAGGGATTTCTGTGACCGCAGCTGCTGATGTGACACCATTTGGGAGTCGTGACCCACTGTTTGGGGACCACTGACATACTGTGTCAAATACAGTTACAGCTTTATGTAGGGTGCCTGATCCCTTCCCTTATACTTCCTGTAGAGTAGGCAGGGAAATAGTGCACTTATGATTTACAGATCTCCCATTAGGAAATCTGTTAGAAATCCAGTTTAAATCTCTTCTGGCATTAAACTGATAGGCACTAAAAAAAAAAAAAATCCATCCTTGAAATATATCCAGCCCTGCAGCAACTGCCTCCCAGCTATCAGGGACACTGCGGCGCACCTCCAGAATGAAAGAATTTCCATGAATTGTTTCTTATATTCTGTTCTAATCTGGGAGGACATTGGGAAGAGAGAGTTGATTGTCTTCAAATCCCAATTCCACCCACTCTGAAGAACTGTAGCAGATGGTTCTGAGCCTGACTCTCTACTGCCTTACAGCTATGAGATAAGTGGGCTGTGTGGAGACACATCAGAGATGGATTTTGCTGTCCTGGTCTTTGAAGTGCTCACTCTTCTCCTTCTGCTTGTTCAACAGTTTTTTATGCCTCAGTTTTGGAGACAAAATTGTTGTAGTGGACCCTCTACTCCATGGGGGTAGAGCACTGCTAAATCAGTAGTTTCTTCCAGGGCCTCTCATTATTTGTATTGTGGTAGTGTCTAAAGACCTCGGCCCTCTTGTGCTAGGCGCTGTGTATGCACAAAAAAGACAGTCCCTGCCCAACGAGCTTACAATCTAAGTAAAAGATGAGACAATATGGGGTTGATCCCGGTTAGCTCTTCTTTCTTGATTTGTACAGTAAGACGGAGACTGAGGGTGAAGTATTGTTTGACACTTGAATAAAGGATTTCTTTTGCAGCTTTGGGTGATAACAGGAATTTTGTCCTTATCATGGTTTAGCTGCAAGATTCAGATTCATAGCTTCCCCTGCCTTACTGCCTCCAGAATTTCTCATTAAGTCTCAGTCTCCTAAGTCTTACTATGTAACTAGATTCCTCCTGCAAATCTGTGTTTAAGCGTAAGCCCCCTTTTTCCTAACGGAACCTCAGTCAGCCTTGCACACGTGTTGCATTGGCTGCTTGGAAACCTTAGTAGAGAGCATCGTCGTTGTTTTCAGAAGTTCTTTGCTAATATTTTCAGACTACAGGTAGTTCCATGTCTTTTCCCCTCTCTCTTCTGCCTCCAGTTTCTCAGTTTTATTCTCCAGTTCTTCCAGATGTCTGTCCCACTTGGCTATCTCAAAGACCTTACACTCAATTTGATGGCATTTATCATTATGTAAGTAATGCAATAACTTTTGAATGGCACATTTGATCAATTCCAAAATTTCATAGACTATTCTAGACATCAGTGGCCAGAATCTTATTGAGCTGGGGGGATGAGGGGGGAGAGAGCAGGGAATCAGAGGACCAAAAGGAGGTATATTGGGGGGATGACAACTCATGGAGCCCCTGACATCTGATTAGCACAGCCACAGCCTCAAGCACCTCTTCAATTGTCTACAGGCCAAACAACTGGCTGATGGTACCAATTAATGCTGTCCAACATAACAATACTCGATCTCATGTCTGCTTATCCTCCCAAAAGAGTTTAACTTGCAGACACCCTACCAGGTAAATAATGGTGGGGAAGATAAGGAGGAATGTGAGGGCATGGGGGAGGAGGGAGAAGGGCATGTACACATACCCCCTGGAATGGGGGAGGAGGGAATAGGGAGCAAACAGAACCCCTGGCATGGGGACAGAATGGGGATCCTTGGTATAGGGCAAGGGAGAAATGGGGGTCATATAATCCCTGGTGTGTGTATGGGGAAATTACAGTGTCTGGTTTGGGGAAAGGGGGGAAAGTAAGGGATGGGGTGCACACAGAGCCCCTGCCATGGGGGAGACTGGGGGGCCCTGAAATGGGGGCTGGAGATAATGGGGGTGCACACAGAGTCCTTGGCTTTGGAGGGGGAGACTGAGGGACCCTGGAGTGGGGGCAGGGAAGAAGAGGGCACACAGAGCCCCTGGTAGTAAGGTGGGAATGCAGGGGTGAGAATGGCTGTACACAGAGCCCCTGGCATGGGCAGGAGAGGTGCAATGGAGGACATGGGGTGAAGTAGAAATGGTGGGCCTGCACAGAGCTGCTGACAGGGACAGATTGAGGGGAGTTGCAGGGATGATGGGAGAATGGTACACAAGGAGCTTGTGGGGGAGAATGGATGGATGTGAGAAGCCCCTGGTGTGTGCAGTGAGCTCGGTTTATCCCGGTATGAAGTATGCAACCCCCTAAAGAAGCATAACTTGAATTAAGTCTGCCCACTTAGGCCAGCATTGAATTTGGCTCAAAGACTCTAACCCTCCATTGCAGAGACTGTTTTTTCTTTGCAGTTTGTCAATTTTATCTTGCAGGAAGTCTGGCAACTTGTGAAGCTTTGCTGGGCACAGGACTCTGCAAGCTTCTTAAATCAAGTGAATGCAGTGCTGATGAAAGGCGCTCGCTTGTCAGCAGGGGCGGCTGGAAAGCGATAGTTCCATTTCGCAAAATATCCTGAGGTTTTTTAATTTTGTTTTTGTTCCGCACTGGAACAGAAACAAGAGTCGAGATCTTTCAAAATGTGGAGAGAGAGAGAGAGAGACTCTATCCCAGTGGTTAGGGCCGTCTGCCTGATGTGGAGCAGAGACTTAAACTGAGGCCTCCCACTGTGGTGTAGCAGAGGGAGAACACGCCAGAGCAGAGTTCCGGTTCCGCTACACCGTTCTGCCCCACCCCCTGCAGCCTGGGGAGGGGTGAGAGGGCCATGCTGGTGCGGGGACACTGCAGGTTGGGACCACGCTGCCCACAGTCCAGGTGACTGCCCTAACCACTGGGCTAGGGAGTGTCTCTCTTTCTCTCTCTATCTTGGTTTTGACAGAAATTCTATTTTGGATGTGAGAAACCTTCCTGTCTAAAGGTTTGCTGAAACGGATACATTTCTGTGAAGTTTTGGTTTTGACGAATTGGCGTTTTTCAGTTGAAACATTTTGTCAAAAAATGCCTCATCTGCTCTAGTTTTTAGCCCTAGGCTGAAGTCCACAGGACAGGTACAGCACAGGCAGAAACAATGTAAGCTTTCCACAGGGTTCCACCAATATGCCACAGCCCTGCAGCAGAGGGCAGGAACATAGCCGACTTCATTTTTTGGATGGGGGTTTGGAGAGAGACTTCGTCTCTTAGCAGCCCCCATGTTCCCCAGCAATTGTGTCTGTGTTCTGAATCTTTTACTGCCGATAGCTCCTCATGGGGTCTCATCTTGCAGGGAAGTAAGTAGTTATCTGCTCCTTCAACTGGAAATCTGTATGCACAATGTACTGGTTGTTTGTTCTTCAAAGTCCAACCCCCTCTGCTAGGCATTTGCCTGTAGAGGTGTAGGGCAGCTGTCATGCCATGGGTCCGTACAAGATATCCCAGTGAGAATATCAACTACCACTTTGGTTGCCACAAGAAGAAACTGGGCCACCCCATGTCTAGTGCACTAGTATAAGTTAGACCAGTGGTTCTCAACCTTTCCGGACTATTGTACCCCTTTCAGGAGTCTGACTTGTCTTGCATACCCCAAGTTCCCCCTCACTTAAAAACTCTCTGGCCACCAAGCTCTGAGGCAGCACCACCACCACCAGCAGCGCAGAATAAGGGTGACAATGCCAGACCATGTCACCCTTACTTCTGCACTGCTGCTGGCAGTGGCGCTGCCTTCAGAGCTGGGTAGCTGGAGAGCGGAGGCTGCTGGCTGGGGCATTCATGTTGTTTGCGGTGCAGGAGGACTATTCTTTAAATTTCACTTCTGTCCTGCCCCACCCTGCCTTACCCACTCCCACTCCTGCATTGTTTGTTTGAATTTTTATCCCACTGCTGCTATTATGGCAGTGGGTTCTGCAGGATCCCAGTCCTACTGCAGGGCTCTAGAGCCTCTTGTAAAACTAAGCAAATAAGATGACTTGACATACCTCCTGGAAGACCTCTGAATACCCGCACAGTACACATACCCCTGGTTGAGAACCACTGAGTTAGATGATAGGATGGACTGACATTCTGTTCAATAGAGGGCAGTAGTATTCATACATATTCACCTTTTATGTGAGTATGTCCTCTGTCTGTAGAGATGTCTAAAGGGATAATTTAGTTTCACATTCAAACTCACATAGATTTTGGTTGCACTTGGTGAGAAGTTGAGGTCTTAGCCCCCTCTTCCCTCCAAAATACAGATGTCTCCTTTGGATGAGAATATGAACTACAATTTTCTCTTGAGCATGTTTAAATTATTCTGATAAAGGATTCGTTCAATAGAAATTTGAGGGATTACAGTGCAACAATGTAAAGAGTAATATCTAGTGTTAAATAGAAAACTTTTGAACATTTTGCGGAATCGTGTTTTACTGCACTTAACTGACTTAAGAGGAACTGAAACAGTGAAAAGGCCTTAAAAAAATGAACGCTAACAAAGTTTATAATAAGAATATGCTGGCGTATGTCATGGTTAGAATTGTTTTGACAGATTGGTCTAAATTCTGCTCTCCCATGCGACTCAATGGGATTCCGGGGGTACAGTGGGGGCAAAATTTTGTGCATTAAGTATAAATATTTAATAAATTCAGCCCGTTTTGAGCTTTGGGGATTTTTAAGGCTGTTTTATCTATCAAGATTGTGATTTCTCAGATGAACAAATGTTCTTAGAAAACAAAATGAAAAACTGCCATTTAAAAATAATCAATATTTGTAATACTGCCACCTCAAGGTGTATGTTGTTTTTTCATGAGAATTTTAATGATAAAACAAAAAATTTTTTAGGTGAGTGAACCTATATTAGATGTTCTTATTATGATACTTTTTATGTAAATGGTAGTGAA
Source organism: Natator depressus (assembly GCF_965152275.1). Classification (NCBI taxonomy): domain Eukaryota; kingdom Metazoa; phylum Chordata; order Testudines; family Cheloniidae; genus Natator; species Natator depressus. The sequence goes on along the minus strand of NC_134235.1, from coordinate 189,886,184 downwards.
TTCTTGCATATTAATTGTATTAAATTCACTTCTGATCTTTGGAAAACAACAATTTCTAGGTGGTTTTCAGCTAGGAGCAAGGTGGGTTGATTTAAATCAAAGCAACTGAAATCACTGATTTGAATCATGATTTAAATAATTGATTTTAATTGAGTTTTGCATTTGTATTTTAGTTATTTTCCTGAAGAAAGGTTGATTGTCATTGGTTAAAAACTATTAAAACATGTTGATTTGCAACTAAATATTGCCTTTACACTAAATTTGGTGCATCTTTTTGCTAACCAGCAATATATATAAGCGGTGATAGAGCTTAATTTACATTTATTCAGCTTCTTAATTTTTACATTTTTACTATGTTAGTAAATGGTGAATGATACATTTCTTATTTACTTGATGACTAATTTTTTACTTGCAATTTATATCAAATTCTGTTTGGATGGAAATTCAAATTCAATTGAAATGCACAAAAATGCATTTACTTTTTTTTTTATTATTATTAAATAAATCTGCCTAAATGTGCTGGATGCATAAGAAGAAAAAAGTTAATCAAAAATGTTATCAAAACATTTTTTTCATTTAAAAATAACTGATTTATTAAACAAAGGCAATATTATCTGTAGTTAGTGAATTGAACTGATTGTTTCTGATCACTATGTCCTTCAAGATTTTAGAATTAGTGGATCTCATCTTCTCACATTTAGTTTTTATTCATAGATTGAAAGAGGAAAACAGGCTCTCCTGCTTCTTCGATTCCCAATTGGTTTCTTAACTTTGAATGGACTAATCATTGAATTGAACTAGCTGAATAAACTGAAATAAGAAAATATTCTGTCTGCATATGCAGAAGAGGCTGCTGCTGTCAAAAGCTGGTTTAGCACTTCAGCAAACTCTGGTTCCAGGTGCTTAGCCAGTGACTTCCACCAGTCCGCTGCCATGATTTTCTTTAAAACTTGGCAGCAAACATGTACTGCTTAATGTTATTTTATATTTAATTTAAATAATTTCATAGATGATAGTAAGTTTAGGCCTTGATATGTGTTGTCAATTTCAAATTTAATCATAAATAGGTGTATTTTGAAAAATAAATCTGTATTTAATTAAATTAAAAAATCAATATTTTAAAATTATTTTTAACTCATAGATTTTTATCTACTATGGCTAGAAGCAGCGATAGGCATAAGTAGGCAAATGACCGTAGCTGCTGCTGCTTTTTTTTTTTTTTTTTTTTTTTAAAAGTCAAGTCCTTTGTAAGTCTGCACATGAGAGCTGTAGACAGGGGAGTTTGAGTGGAAGTTCTGTTGGAGGAGAAGGTATGTGTATTTGGTTTTGTATTTGTATGTGTAGAGGCTTGTAGGGGCTTTGTGCTGGGAGAGAAGCTGAGCCCTGATTAGGGGGCGGGGCTTCACTGACTAAGGGGTCCTATAAAGGTAGCAGCCAGTCAGGCAGCAGGACAGACAGCTGCAGTGGCACAGGAGCCAGCAAACAGAGCTGTAAACGGGAGTTTCAGTGGGAGTTTGGAAGGGGAGTTTGTGTTGTGGTGCTTGTTTGGGATTTGGTTTTTGCTGTGGTTGGTGGTGCTTTGGTGTGGTTTGTGTTTCCCAGATTAACAGGATTGAGGTGGGAAGGCTATGACAGATACAGAGGCAGCAGTGGGAGTGACCCATGTAGCGGAAGACACAATGAAGATGACTGGATGTGGAAGCTGCGGTATGTACATGATCCTGGAGGGGGTATCTGGTAAGAGTTTTGTCTGCATGAAATGCCATCCGATAGAGCTGATGGAGGAAAAGATCTGAGGTTTGGAGATGCAGGTGGAAAATCTGGTTGAGTTTAGGGAGGGGTTCGAGCAGATTATGGAGCAAAGACATGAGGTATCTGAAGGGAAAAGCTCAGACTTGCAGGTGGAAGCAGGGCTGGGGAATTCTGAGGGGAGACTGGGTGAGGATAGTGGTCAGTGGAAGCATGTGACTAAAAGAACTAGGCAGAGGAAAAGATGGGCTAGTGAAGGAGAAATAGAGCTCAAGAACAGGTTTGCAGAGTTGGAAAATGGAGAAGGGGCTCAGCAGGTAGTCGCTGAAGGTGGAAGGGCAAGGAAGAAGAGAAGAGCAGCTAGTCCTACAGGAAAAGGGGAAGAGTCAATGGAGACTATACCAAATATGAGCCCCAGGAGGATATAGGATGGGTTGAAGAGGATTACAAGGGAGAATAGGAATGGAAAGAACTTGCAGCCAGAGGGAAAAGGGGATAGACTGGAGAATAGCACAGTCACCAGGAAAAGGCAGGTCTATGTGATCGGGGGCTCCTTACTGAGAAGAATAGACAGGCCTGTAACCAGAGCTGATCCAGAGAATAGAAGGGTGTGCCGTCTTCCAGGTGCTAAGATATGGGACGTAGACCTGAGGTTGAAAAGGATCCTAAAGGGAGCAGGAAAGAATCCCCTAATTATCCTTCATGTGGGAACAAATGATACGGCTAGATTCTTGCTGGAAAGTATTAAGGGAGACTATGCCAGGCTGGGGAAGACGCTTACGGAAATCGAGGCTCAGGTAATCTTTAGTGGGATTCTGCCTGTTCCTAGAGAGGGGCAACAAAGAAGGTGTGACAAGATTATGACTATCAACAGATGGCTTCGGCAGTGGTGCTATGAGGAGGGCTTTGGGATGTATGGCCACTGGGAGGTATTCATGGACGGAGGACAGTTCTCTCAGGATGGACTTCATCTGAGTAGGGAAGGAAATAGACTTCTAGGATGGAGGCTGGCACAACTGATTGAGAGCTTTAAACTAGGAATTTGGGGGAGATGGTTGGGAGATGTCCAGGTAATCTCCATGCCGGATTTTAGCATTGAGTGGGAAGAAAACAAAGTAAGAAAGGATACAGCCGTAGGTAGGAGAATGGACATAAGGAGGAAGGGCAGTGTGGATACCAGTCTAATAGGTTATACTGGCTGTAGAATGACCGTGCCTAATCGGGTACAGAATGTGAGCGAGGCCAAACAGCAAAAATTAAGATGTTTGTACACAAATGCGAGGAGCCTAGGTAACAAAATGGAGGAACTCGAGCTACTGGTGCAGGAAGTGAAACCAGGTATTATAGGGATAACAGAAACATGGTGGAATAGTAGTCATGACTGGACTACAGGTATTGAAGGGTATGTGCTGTTTAGGAAAGACAGAAATGAAGGTAAAGGTGGTGGAGTAGCATTGTATATCAGTGATGAGGTAGAATGTAAAGAAATAAGAAGCGATGGAATGGATAAGACAGAGTCCGTCTGGGCAAAAATCACATTGGGGAAGAAAACTATTAGAGCCTCCCCTGGGATAGTGCTTGGGGTGTGCTATAGACCACCGGGATCTAATATGGATAGAGCCCTCTTTAATGTTTTGAATGAAGTAAATACTAATGGAAACTGCGTGATCATGGGAGACTTTAACGTCCCAGATATAGACTGGAGGACGAGTGCTAGTAATAATAATAGGGCTCAGATTTTCCTAGATGCGATAGCTGATGGATTCCTTCATCAAGTAGTTGCTGAACTGACTAGAGGGGATGCCATTTTAGATTTGGTTTTGGTGAGTAGTGAGGACCTCATAGAAGAAATGGTTGTAGGGGATAATCTTGGTTCAAGTGATCATGAGCTAATTCAGTTCAAACTGAATGGAAGCATTAACAAAAATAAATCTGCAACTAGGGTTTTTGATTTCCAAAGGGCTGACCTTCAAAAATTAAGGAAATTAGTTAGGGAAGTGGATTGGACTGAAGAATTTATGGATCTAAAGGCAGAGGAGGCTTGGGATTACTTTAAATCAAAGCTGCAGAAGCTATCAGAAGCCTGCATCCCAAGAAAGGGGAAAAAATTCATAGGCAGGAGTTGTAGACCAAGCTGGATGAGCAAGCATCTCAGAGAGGTGATTAAGGAAAAGCAGAAAGCATAGAGGGAGTGGAAGATGGGAGGGATCAGCAAGGAAAGCTACCTTAATGAGGTCAGAACATGTAGGGATAAAGTGAGACAGGCTAAAAGTGAAGTAGAGTTGGACCATGGAAAGGGAATTAAAACCAATAGTAAAAGGTTCTATAGCCATATAAATAAGAAGAAAACAAAGAAAGAAAGAAAAAGTGGGACCGCTAAATACTGAGGATGGAGTGGAGGTTAAGGATAATCTAGGCATGGCCCAATATCTAAACAAATACTTTGCCTCAGTCTTAAATAAGGCTAAAGCGGATCTTAGGGATAATGGTAGCATGACAAATGGGAATGAGGCTATGGAGGTAGATATTACCATATCTGAGATAGAAGCGAAACTCGAACAGCTTAATGGGACTAAATTGGGGGGCCCAGATAATCTTCATCCAAGAATATTAAAGGAATTGGCACATGAAATTGCAAGCCCATTAGCAAGAATTTTTAATGAATCTGTAAACTCAGGAGTTGTACCATATGATGGGAGAATTGCTAACATAGTTCCTATTTTTAAGAAAGGGGAAAAAAGTGATCCGGGTATCTACAGGTCTGTTAGTTTGACATCTGTAATATGCAAGGTCTTGGACAAAATTTTGAAGGAGAAAGTAGTTAAGGACATTGAGGTCAATGGTAAATGGGACAAAATACAACATGGTTTTACAAAAGGTAGATCGTGCCAAACCAACCTGATCTCCTGCTTTGAGAAAGTAATAGATTTTTTAGAGAAAGGAAACGCAGTGGATCTAATTTACCTAGATTTCAGTAAGGCGTTTGATACCGTGCCACATGGGGAATTATTAGTTAAATTGGAAAAGATGAGGATCAATATGAACATTGAAAGGTGGATAAGGAATTGGTTAAAGGGGAGACTACAACGGGTCCTACTGAAAGGTGAACTGTCAGGCTGGAGGGAGGTTACCAGTGGAGTTCCTCAGAGATCAGTTTTGGGACCAATCTTATTTAATCTTTTTATTACTGACCTCGGCACAAAAAGTGGGAGTGTGCTAATAAAGTTTGCAGATGATACAAAGCTGGGAGGTATTGCCAATTTAGAGAAGGACCGGGATATCATACAGGAGGATCTGGATGACCTTGAAACTGGAGTAATAGTAATAGGATGAAATTTAATAGTGAGAAGTGTAAGGTTATGCATTTAGGAATTAATAACAAGAATTTTAGTTATAAACTGGGGATGCATCAATTAGAAGTAACGGAGGAGGAGAAGGACCTTGGAGTATTGGTTGGTCATAGGATGACTATGAGCCGCCAATGTGAAATAGCTGTACAAAAAGCTAATGCAGTCTTGGGATGCATCAGGAGAGGTATTTCCCGTAGGGATAAGGAGGTTTTAGTACCGTTATACAAGGCACTGGTGAGACCTCACCTGGAATACTGTGTGCAGTTCTGGTCTCCCATGTTTAAGAAGGATGAATTCAAACTGGAACAGGTACAGAGAAGGGCTACTAGGATGATCCGAGGAATGAAAAACCTGTCTTATGAAAGGAGACTCAAGGACCTTGGCTTGTTTAGCCTAACTAAAAGAAGGTTGAGGGAAGATATGATTGCTCTCTATAAATATATCGGAGGGATAAATACCGGTGAGGGAGAGGAATTATTTAGGCTGAGTACCAATGTGGACACAAGAACAAATGGTTGTAAACTGGCCACCAGGAAGTTTAGACTTGAAATTAGATGAAGGTTTCTAACCATCAGAGGAGTGAAGTTTTGGAATAGCCTTCCAAGGGAAGCAGTGGGGGCAAAAGATCTATCTGGCTTTAAGATTAAACTCGATAAGTTTATGGAGGAGATGGTATGATGGGATAACATGATTTTGGTAATTAATTGATCTTTAAATATTCACGGTAAATAGGCCTAATAGCCTGTGATGGGATGTTAGATGGGGTGGGATCTGAGTTACCCAGGAAAGCATTTTCTGTAGTATCTGGCTGGTGAATCTTGCCCATATGCTCAGGGTTTAGCTGATGGCCATATTTGGGGTCAGGAAGGAATTTTCCTCCAGGGCAGATTGGAACAGGCCCTGGAGCTTTTTCGCCTTCCTCTGTAGCATGGGGCACTGGTCACTTGCTGGAGGATTCTCTGCTCCTTGAAGTCTTGAAATCACGATTTGAGGACTTCAATAGCTCAGACATAGGTGAGGTTTTTCGCAGGAGTGGGTGGGTGAGATTCTGTGGCCTGCGTTGTGCAGGAGGTCAGACTAGATGATCATAGTATCTATGAAAAACCACAGTGAGTACAAGCTACTTGATGTTAATATTGTAATGTGACAATTATATGTAGTTCATAGGTGATTTGTCAGGTGTGACAATCATAGGGACAAGCTATAAAATTCCTCTACTTTTTTATATATTTTTCATATTATGCACATCCTACATTCTTTCCTTTGGCTAGTGGTAAAGAGGTAAATTGATTTTAGTTTGGCCCTATTGGAGGCAGATCCTCAGATTATGTATATGAGAAGTCCCAATGAATGCAATCACATGAATAAGAGTACGCATATGAGTACTTGCAAGCTCCGGGCCTCGGTTTTTACAGCCTTTAACAGTTTAGGCCCTGATTAACATTTTCAAAAGAACTTACATGCCTAAAACCCTGTGAAAGCTAATGGGATTTAGGCACCCTAGTCACTGAGAGCCTTTTGAAAATGTGACAGCCTGTCTGTATTTGAGATCTTTCTGGTTATTCACTACACTCTGAGACCTCTCCACCTCTTAGGGATCCCACTGTTGCATTTCAGGTTGGCCGGTGGCAGTGCTCTTACTAGCGGTGGGGTGTTGCGGTGTGGAACTTGCTCACTTCTGACATTTGTGTCTCTATGCTTTTAAAAATTATCTCAAGATATTTATTTCAAAGGGGTTTTTATTATCCTCACTGGTTCTGTGCTCATTACTTTCTCCTTCTGTCTGTACTGGGCTCATCTAAAGTGCTTTTTACCTGCTTGATTTTTAAATGATGTATGTATTTGAATTGTTCTTCATATTTTGTATGAAGCACTCTGAGCACCTGGGGGTTGCTCAATAAAATGTATTATTCTGTCTTTCAGATATCACTGCTGATTGGATTCATCTGTGTAAAGAATTCAGCGTGGACAAATTACAGTGCATCCGTCTACTTTGAAACTGTCACCATGTGTGACTTGATTATGATTCTTGTCTTTTATTTTGTCTACCTTTTCAGAGCATACAGAATGCTCACCTGTATTAGTTGGCCACTTGCGGTAAGTGACACTGGTGGGATTGCTACCCTGCACCTCTCATGCACTAACCTCTTTAGTTGCTCTGTCTGGTTATTTGTGGTGCCACTGCTTTTTTCTCTGTTTTCCTCTCTTCTTGTCCTTCATGAATCCTTTGACCAGTCACTTCATCTTTCATACTGCCTGCTGAACTGGAGCGTGCTGGCACTCTCCCACATTCTTTGAGCCTGATTCTACTCTGCCTTACACCAGTATAAACTGGAACTAACTTATTTGAAGGCAACAGAGTTACTTTGATGCAGATGAAAGAAAATGAGAGATCTTCATGTCCAGTGCTCTTCTTAAGTTAGCATTGAGCAGATGGGCCCTGAGTCAAGAAACATTTTAAAGTTAAGGATGAGTGTAAGTTAACATATGCATAATTGCTGTCCTGTATACAGATGCTGTGGAGCCCATCTCATGGGATAAGGAAACTTTACTTCCTTGAGGGCAGAGTAATGGACATGCTATAGATGGCCCATTTTAAGACATGCTGAAAAAAAAAATCTGTGTGTGTATGTGAGTGAGAGAGTTTGTGTTTGTTTGTTTTTTTTTACTATGCATTTGTTTCCGATTTTAAAACTTCTTCTAAACTATGTCGTGTTTTTGGAGCTGATCTCCAGTTCTTCCTTGTTCCTTGGCAAGATTTATTTCAGCAACTTTTATAGTTACTGTCCTGTTACTTGTGCTTCCAACTGCTGAGTTGCATTGCTTTTTCTGCTGTTGATCTCCTCCACTGGAGGGACTGATGACATTCGCAGAAGACAGGGTGAGGGGGACAAGTGCACCATAATCATCATCATAATAATACACTTCTATACCAGTCTTCATCCACAGACCTCTGCAAAGGTGGGTGAGCCTCATTATCTCTATTATAGAGGAAGAAGATCTGAGGTCCAGACTGGTTATGTGATTTGCCCCAGATCTCTCACACACTAGTATCAGAGCTGAACCCAGATCTGACCATTTTGCCACATGGATTGCGTGCCAATTACAAACTTTTCTGTTTGCTCAACTTACTCTGAAAAGTGGTAGCATCTCCTTCTCTGCAGAGCTGTCTGACAATTGTGGTGTAGTTTCAGGAAAATCTTTCAACTTTTTGCATCAAAACTTGAAATTACGATGAAAAATTCCATCAGATTATGGGTTGTGACAGCGTCTGACCAGCTCTACTGACCATGCCTGCAGCTATGGGAGAAGGAAAGCTTCACATCAGAAATACAGCTATTCCATGGGATTATTTCCTATGCCATCATTCCCTTTCACTAGTTATTTTCTTCTATTTTCCTCTTTGCTTTATTTCCCTCTAACCATTCTCTTTTTCCTTCAAAATCCTCCATACTACTGATGTGTTATGTTACACTCTTTTCCTCCCCCAAAGTAATGTACTCTTGGGTGTCGGTGCAGATTCATTATTATTTGTTGTTGTTTTATCAGGAATTGCTGTGTTTATGAAATGTAGCATAACAAATGAATGGGTCACCAGTCTGTAGCAATCACGAGCCACATCCAAAACCTCAGGTCTGCAGATCCTCATGTTTACAAGATGTTTGAAATCTGAATTTTCCAGATGGACACAACCTTAATAACTGATCAAATCTTGGATCCATATGCCTGCATATTATAAGATAGCCAAAATTCAGATCTGAATTTTGTAGCTGGGGCTCATGTTGAACTCTGATTATAACCTGATATTTTGTACTTGGTTAACGCAAACAGGAAAAAGCTGTAAGCTTGTATTACAAATAGTGGCAGACAGTGAATAGCTGGTGAAATTGAAATCAGTGGCAATTTTTCCACTGACTTCAGTGGAGCCAGGATTTCACCCATTATATAGTGGAGTCTACAGTCAATGTTATACATCACTTTGGTTTTCAAACTCCACAATTGCAGATAAATGCAAACGAAACACAAAGCTAAATACCACAGTTGTGATTATTTGGTGACTTCATATAATAACATAACACTTATGTGAAAACAATCCTATTAGGAATTCTTAGATCTATTGTTAAATATAGGCAAGGCTTCTGGGAGATTGTTGGGTATCCATTGAAATGCTAAGTTAAATGTATATCTGCTGTTACCCCACATGAGAATTTGGCCCTTTGAGTCTGTATAATAAGAATTACAAATTTCAGAGTAACAGCCGTGTTAGTCTGTATTCGCAAAAAGAAAAGGAGTACTTGTGGCACCTTAGAGACTAACCAATTTATTTGAGCATAGGCTTTCGTGAGCTACAGCTCACTTCATCGGATGCATACTGTGGAAAGTGTAGAAGATCTTATTATATACACACAAAGCATGAAAAAATACCTCCTCCCACCCCACTCTCCTGCTGGTAATAGCTTATCTAAAGTGACCACTCTCCTTACAATGTGTATGATAATCAAGGTGGGCCATTTCCAGCACAAATCCAGGGTTTAACAAGAACGTCTTGGGGGGGTGGGGGGGGTAGGAAAAAACAAGGGGAAATAGGCTACCTTGCATAATGACTAAGCCACTCCCAGTCTCTATTCAAGCCTAAGTTAATTGTATCCAATTTGCAAATGAATTCCAATTCAGCAGTTTCTCGCTGGAGTCTGGATTTGAAGTTTTTTTGTTGTAAAATAGCGACTTTCATGTCTGTAATCGCGTGACCAGAGAGATTGAAGTGTATGCATCCGATGAAGTGAGCTGTAGCTCACGAAAGTTTATGCTCAAATAAATTGGTTAGTCTCTAAGAATTACAAAGGGATCTTGCATTCTTATAATGTTAATTTCTGGAGAAAATCTAGACAAGACTTCAAGTTTCTTTCAAAGTATTTAGCCTGTTTCTACTTTGATATAACTTTTATTAGGGTATGTCTTCACTACCCGCCGGATCAGCGGGCAGCGATCCCTGAGCACTCTCCCGTTGACTCCTGTACTCCAGCTCTGCGAGAGGTGCAGGCAGAGTTGACGGGGGAGCAGCAGCAGTCGACTTACCGTGGTGAAGGCACCACAGTGAGTCGATCTAAGTACGTCGACTTCAGCTACATTATTCACGTAGCTGAAGTTGCGTAACTTAGATCGATCCCCCCACTAGTGTAGACCAGGGCTAAGTCTTCGTAGATGTGGCAATTGCATCTTTCCTCTCATGTTCATTACATTGGACAGTTACAGGCCTGATTCTTCACTGCTGATCCGATTGTGAAAAATTGGTGCAAAATACCATCAGATCAGAATGGTAGCATTTTCCATCCACTTTGCACAGGTGTTAGCAACTGGAGAAGATACAGAGTAATGGGGATTTGGGGAAGTTATGTTACAACTGCATGACTAGGAACTAGTTACACTATCTCATCGTTGAATTAGAATTCATGTACTCCACCATGTTCCAAAGAGTCTACCATGCTGTACCAAGTCAAATATAGCCCTCAACTTTCCATCCCACCCCACCCCATCCCAGTGTCTGACCGTTCCTAGGATTTCCTGTAGGATGTTCCTGTCTCATCTCTTGGTTTCCCATGGCAGAGGGTCATGTCCTCCTCTTATATCCTTGTGGAATTAACACACTGTACAAACTGCAGTGAGTCAGCAGAACGTACTTAGCAGCTTTACACAGGGCTCTAACTCTCACTAGCAGGTCAATCAACAGATGAGTCCCGCATCCTTGTGTGAGATCCTAGATCTTGCCACTCTGTTACAACATGCTTTCATTATGCCTAATGACATATTAATCTGTCTCAGAATGAATTAAAAGGGGGAAGGTCCTGCCAGGAAATTTTGAAATTAAAGAAGGCGTTAGACTGTTTTTAATGCAAACTGTATACGTAATTCACTGGATTGATGTCAGATTAAGGAATGTGCACATACTCCTTTCTTACTGTAGATCAGCATTAATTTTACATCTTCCCCCCTTTTTATTAAAGAATATATTTACAATTGCAATCCCCCCCCCCCCCAAAAAAAAAAAAAAAAGTGCACCTCCCAACTATTCAGGCCTCTTCTGATTTTGCCTAAAGATAAATGTTAGAGATGTGGATTGTATGAGAGACCAGTTCAACCTAAATGTTCAAAAGTGACTTTGGGTGACCCAATTTGTGGGTGACCAATTTAAGACACCTTAAAGGAGCCTGATTCCCTTGAAAGTGCTGAGAACTCCTTTTCTGAAAACCAGCTGCGTCAGTCACCAGTTGAGTACCCAGAACTGACTGGTAAAAGTTTTGACTGGTAAAAAATAAAAAGAATTTTGAAAGCGTAGGCTGAAGTTCATGTTTAATTTCTCTGTCTCTCAGTATTGATTACAGAAAGACCTGAACCTAAATTCTGGATCTGTATAGCCCCCAAACTTCATGGGGATTTAAAATCCAGATCGACATCCAAATCTTGCAAGAGGCCCAAGGTTTTTACAATGAACCGAACCAAACCAAACTCCTGGATTGAAACCCTTCATACATGGGAAGTGCTTAAAATCCTGATCCAAATATTGTCACTTTGGCTTATCTCTCATTATAACCAGTGTCCTCTCAAGATATCATGTTCTGTTGCACATAAATCACCTGATTAAAAGACTGTATGAATTTTCATATCTTAGCCTTTTGTTTAAAAAATTGTGTGTGGGGGGAAGCATATTAGATTTTGTTGGCTGCAGTTTCCCAAACATGATTTAGTTCCTTCAGCCAGGAAGGGAGAGACTCCTAAACCAGAAGAATTTCCCTCCAAAATACAGTTATACATGTTCCAATCACCAAAAAGAATCCACTTCTGCGCCACAGAACTCATAAATAGTCATCGGGAGTTCAGAGAAGCAAAGATATAATTGAAGAAGGAAGAAAAGGCACAAATAGCAGCATGACAGTTTGCAGTACTGATATAGAGAGCAGAGCTGGGAGGAGAGTGTGTTTGTGAAGTGAATGAGATTTCACATATGTTCAGGGCTTGAGAAGAGTGTAAAGAGAAACTGGAACTTCCGTTCTATGGAAAATTCTAACATTTCTTAAATGTTGTTTTTGTTCTGAATTTGAATGAAAAGCTGAAATTTCCAGCAAAAAAATAATTCTGATAAATATAGGTTCAAAATTATCACAACATTTTGTTTTGATCATGTCTAATTGTTTAGATAATGTCAAAACATTATAATATAAACCATAAGTATATATATGATAAAATATATTGTCTTTATATTATTATAAAATGAATATTTAATATAATATAAAAGCCCAAACGAAATTAATTGAAACAGTAGAGTTAAAACAAATCATTGTACCTTACCAAAATGAAATGTTTTGACGTTATTCATAGTGAGAAAGGTGAAACAATTTGTTTTAACTTTTCTCCATCTAAAATGCCATAAAAATTTTCCTGCAAAATGCTTCAATTCTGACAAAACTGAGTTTTGGGGGGAGAAAGACGGTCATAAAAAATGTTTCAACTAGCTCTCTCATTTAGCTGCTCTTCTGCCACATACAATGTACACTCTGCTTGAGAGGTTCTTTGGAAACTTGACATTAGATATGAGGAAACTTGTTTGTTTGTGGGGTGGGTGTCTGGTTTTGTGGGTCCTGTCCTATGTCCTGTTGTGTTTGTGCTAAGTTGCTAGTAGATCAAGCAAAATTTAGCTCTGTTAAAGACCTTACTGTCATGGGGGGGTGAAGCATGTTCTTCTGTTTACCCCTACACACCTGACCAACCACATCCTGAAATCTAATTCTGTTTCCTTCCCCCCACTGAGCTGCTCTGAAACATGCTACCACAGCCAGCCGGCCGGCCTTTTGTCTACCTGCTTGTCGGTTTGTTTAAATGCTTTTCTGATATGTTTCCCTACTAAACAGTGCTATGTTTGTATTTTCAGGAACTTCTCCATTATTTAATTGGTACACTCCTGCTTCTCATTGCCTCTATTGTGGCAACGTCAAAGAGCTATAGTTCAGCAGGACTCGTAGCTGGAGCGGTAAGGCTGTTCGTTAGATAAGTGTTTACTAGTCCTGACACTTTGTTACTCTACATTAGGAATTTACTGCTTTCAGCTTTATTTTCTTTACAATCCTGTCTTGTTTGGTCTCCATGGGTGTACTATCATTTGGCTTGTTTCAATTAACATACCATAACTACACAAAAGAAAATTGATTACTGTGGGATTCCAGTTCCCTACATTGGGGGAGATTAGACATGTTAAAGAGGTAAAACACAAGGCTCTAGTTGCTGCAAAACACAAAGAACTAATGGGTTTTGGTGAAGGATTAAGTAACTTTACTTCACTACAAAACACGGCAGTTTGTCAGTTTAGCAACAAAACTTATCATGAGCACAGCATCCCAGTGCTCTGCTCTTTGCATTTGCTCCCTACTTAACAGAGTCCAGTTCAAGGTCTGTGTCATGAGAACTAAAGCCCACCATGGGATTGGCCCTAGCTACCTCTGAAGTCACCTCTGCCTCCCCAGTCATGAACTTCCATAGGGACTGATTGGGGGAGGCTCCTATATATGGGAAATTGAATTTTGATGGGAACGGGATTTAGACTGTGAAACTCACTCCACCAAGGCCCAGATCCTCAGAGGTATTTAGGTTCTTAAATATTTTTGAGGCTCTGGGTCTAACTGTACAACTCATCTCTTTGACTCAGCTTTCCCTTGAGTAAATTATTTACATTTACACACATTTAAGAAATCTTAAAAACGAATCAAGCTACAAGCAGCAAAGAAAAAAAGAGGGAGATTGTTGTTTGTTTCTGTTTTTAAATACTTGGGAGGTATTAGCATTCAGCACACTTTTGGGTGCACAGGGTGAAAGTCGCCCATGTACAGAGATCCTGCATGAGATCTATGTACCATTTAAAGCCTTCGTAAACTCTAATTTGTGGGCTTAAATGATTCAGATGCTTCATGCAGGCACAGTGGGGGGAATTTCCCCATCAATGAATAAATTATTATGGAATTTGAATGCATGGGATGCTCTACAGTGTAGATAAGTGAACACGCTTTCTTTTTACGTATACCGTTTCTTTTAACAGACGTTTGGTTTCTTAGCTACATTCCTTTGCGCTTTGAGCATTTGGTTATCCTACAAGATCTCATGTATTACTCAGTCAACAGGTAAGAATCAAATGTTAATACTAGGCAGAATACTTCACAAATGGAATATTTACATTTTCCATGGCAGAGTTTGTATGAAAGAATTTATTAATATTCTGTATGATGTAGCTCAGTATATTTACAACACAGTACTTTAGCATGGTCAATTGACACAGTAACTTATTAACAGCTAACAATAACAACAACATAACCTACATGTAATAATCAGTGAATACTCCATGTCCTCATACCCCCCCCCCCCAAAAGAGTTCATAGTGGCTTCCTGCATATTTTTTAATCAAATAAATTAATTTGCTTGTGGCAAACCAAACTGACTCTGACTTCCTTTTTAAAGATGCAGCTGTATGACTGTTTGGCCACTGCAAGATGTTTGTGCCTTTCTAAAAGGGATATCAAAGAAGAGGGTCCACCATGTGCCAGGAGGAGAGAGTTGACATTTGTGTGATTGGATTACATACAGTAGATTTGAAGATTTACTTGAACATCTTATGCAAGGAGAGAAACAACCAATGTTGGAACCAAAGAATTTGGTGTCAGAACAGTTTGATGGCAAAATCGTTTTTTTCTGAGCTTTAGAGAAGTGCTCTTTCTGTCTCGTAAGCTGATCTTTGGCTCCCAGTTACATGCAATGAGAATATTCAGACCTCCTTTAGAGAGTTGTTTAATTAGGATCTGTATGATTTTAAAGATGGAAAGATTAATTCTGATTCCCTCCATGCATTTGCAGAAGGGAAATTCTGCAAATTCACCTCTGATTATTAATCTTCAAGGATAATTCCTTTAACAAAGCAACTCTTTCATACCAGTCTATGCCTGGGAAACCTGCCTTAAGTTCTCTTTTACTTTCTCTTTTGTTGTCACTGATATTTTTTACATCTGTTCGGCCAGCATCAAAAAATCCTTTTTCAGGAACCATGTCTTGGACAACTCGCTGTGAATGCTCCCTTCTAATCTCAAATGTAAACTGAGTTTTCTAGATGCCAAAATAATTAATTCTGTTCCTACATTTTTAATATACAGTCATTCATAACCCCCCAAAAAACTCTTTTCTCTGTACTGTACAATAGGTATGCAAGAACATATGCTTAGTGGTGCACTAAGTCTGTTGCTTTCCTCCTCATATATATGTATTTGCATATTTCCATTCTCCCCTCCACAGAAATAATCCATGGAGAGGGTAACTGTGAGTTTCCCAGAAATTACTCTCTCGGGGGGGAGGAGGGGGGAAAAGAAGGGGGGGCGAGGAAGAGTGTGTGTGTGTGTGGGGGGGTGCATGCATGCATTTCTCCTAGAGTAAACCATCTTGCTCCTCCTACGTAACCTTCAATCTGTATGGATACCCCTTACCTCTGCTCTGTTAGAGCTGTTCTTTCAGGGACACTGTGTCTAGTGTGGCTGTTCCTGGATTCCTCCTAAAGTGGGGTTTCAGAGGAGGAAGAGGGAAACAGTGCCAGTTAATGCAACCTGATTCTGCACTTACCTTCCTCTGTCGTCCCCCTCGTCCGTCTGTTCTCTCTCCCACCCCCCCACCCCCCCGCAGTTCTGGAGATGAGCAAATCCTGAGCTCCCCCGCCCTACCCTTTCCCTAGTCCATCTCCAAAGAGCCAGAAACTCCCAGAGCCCTTTGCAAAAAAAGGGGAAGTGTGGCAGAGCTCTCCTCTTCCTGAGTTTGTAAATGAAATTGTAACTGACCTAATTTTTACGTTTGTATTAGAAAATTATTCCAGTGTAAATCTGGCTCATGAAACAGCCAGGGGTAAATGTGCCTTAAATGTTACAGATTTTTAACAACATCCCACTCTGGCCTGGTTTTGTGCCTTACAGCTGTGTCTGGTATTTGTTCTGTTCACTGCAGATAGGATGTCTAAATTCACAAAATTAAAAAAAAGTGCTTAGGAATAGTGTTGCTGCTCAGGAGAACATAGTCCCCTATCTATCTACAGCCCACATGCAGTAGGGTGCATGCTTCCTGGCTGTGCCCTGCCAGTACACCTCAGCCAGGACCGGGCAAGTCTGAGAAGAGTTAATTCTCTATGCCTCTCTTTGCCTGCTCTGCTGAAAATGCCAACATCAGGGCTGATGCTGTGTGTGATGATACTCGCTCACTGACTAAGCCTCCCTGAGTAATTTTACCTAACTTTTGGTGACTGGTCACTGGCCATGATTTAGACTCGGGCCCTAGAGGTTTAAGGACAGATTTCTTCCAGGGCCAGAAGGTGAGTATGTATTAGTGCTATACTACTTCTCTTCCCCTCCTGTGAGGGGAATGCTCACAGTTACTGACATTCCCTAGGCCCTCTTCTCCCACCCAGCCCCGTGGAAATGGACTTCTGACACAGCAAAGGCAACTACACACTGTCCTACATATGCAGCTTCCACATCCTCACTGACTATAGTAGCCATGCAGAATAGCCTGTAGGCAAGCAGCGATGAGCCGAGAATTCTAACAAAAAGCTGAGATCTCTCAGAACAACGCTAGTTCCCACAGCTCGCAGTCCATTCATCTTTCCTAGGCTTTCTTCCATACTGCAGTGGTGTCTCTGACCCCTGTGCTGCACTGCCATTGGTGGGCCATCCCCACCCCACCAGACACCCCTCCTCCCCCCCCCCCCACCCCAGGTTGGAAAAATCCTCAACTAGGAGTTCAGTGCACCCTAAAGGTCATAGCATTTCTGGATATCATTCTGTGATGGCCTGAAATGTGTTTTCTGAAGAACTAATGGAAACTCCCCCTTTGGCTTGCATCTGTATGCAGAACAAAATGCTGTGAATTTGCTCTATAATATCAAATACAAGCGTTTAAAAATGAATGATACATTTGTCTTACAGAAGATATTGGCTTGAAAATGAGCCTTTGTGGTTAGAGGATGCCTATGCAGTTTGTGACAGCTTAATTCTCCTTTTAATTGCTTTAAAATTGTTCAGTTTTTCATTGCGCACCTTTCAAATAGCGGTTGCATATGTTCTGCAAAAGCAGTTGAGATAGATTCTTCAGAAAAGGGCTGAGAGGAGGAGCAGCAGATTACTGTGTCATGCATGCACCCTCGAAGAGCAAATCACTATGCGAGTGTAGTTGGCATGCTGCCTGTGGCAAAGAAGGCTAGGAGAATTCCAGCGATTACCAAACAATGGTACCTGATACAAATACTGTGAGTGAAGGATTTTCAGTGAGTACTGAAACACATTGCTCACTACAGAATTCCAAAATGAGCACAGGAGGGGCGTCTCATTTAACTGTCACCTGTCATAACTACCATAATGAAGAAGCTAGCAAATATTAACAGCCTTCAAGTTGTTGCACACCTGAAGGAGCAACAAGATAGAGCTGGAGAAGTGCTTCCTTTTAGCCTCTCTTGTCCATTATTTTCATATTTCACATCCTCTTTCCTTCTGAGTATACATTCTGCGCCAGCCAAAGGAAAATGTTATAAATCATAACCTGAGCCTGAGGAAGGTGGCATCAATTTGCAGGTGAATCACATAGCTTAAGATGAAGTATTTAATGCTCGGATCTGTAGTCTCCATAGCCCATACAGGAAGAAACCTGCAGCCTGGTTCATTTATACTTAAGGAGCTTCAGGCCTTGTGCTCTGTCAAGGTGATAATGCAACTCTCAGCTGGATAAAGTAGGGGCATCCTGCTCTAAGATGTGTATACCATCATTTGAGGTGACAATCACCCCCACCCCCACCCCAATATGCATGGCTTATACACACTGCTGTCAATGTTCTTCTGGTTAGAGCTTAGCACGCTCTTTTGGTGCCTGTCTCCTGTTGTCCCTCTTAGGCATATCAGGGTGCTGGGCTTTATTTCCACTTAGAACTATCAGGAACTCTCATCAAGTGGAGGTCCCCTCATCACACTTTGCTGTAGGTCCCACCTCAGAGCCTGTGTTGGCTCCCAGTCCCCCCAAGCTCAATGGTGGCCCATGGAGTGCAGTAACTGAAGCCAGGGTCGGGAGGAGGAAGTGAAGGAAACTGCTCCACACAAGATCAAAGTAGACACCAACCGCAGGTAGGGCATGGAGTTCAAGCCAGTACTTCCCCTTCTTATGCAGCCGGGGTAATTGTGAACTGCCGTCTACCTCCTGCCTGCAGCCCAAGGGAGGAGCAGCAGAGCTGGAGCCTGATTCTACATCAACCTGCCAGCAGGAGAAGGAGAGGTCAGAGAGGAATGATTGCCCCCACACTCTTTGCTGGTGGCTGTAAGTGGGTCCCTATAATTTTGTTTAGGGGTGGAAAAAGAGCATCTGCATCCCTGACTCTGGAAGACAGGGACAGACAAGGCCTAAGTGCAAGAGGAAGCGTGCAGGGGGTCAGGAATGAGCAAAGGGGCTGGTTTTGAGGAGGGACAGAGGGCCTCAAATCAGTTTTGCGATTTGAGTCTCAACGCTGAGAAAACACTTATCTATGAACATGTTGTGTAGCTAAAAGCCATTAGTGTGTCAATTGTGACAGGACACACAACAAAACATGTTGCACACTAGGTGACTGAGAGGCATAGGAAGTGGTATAATGAATTGTAAAAAGCAGAATGTGATGAGAGCATTGCTCTTTGTTGTTGATATGGGTTTTTCCCCCGTGTAAAGAAGCAGAGATCCTAAAGTCCATGGGTAATTCAGAGGACACTGTACTTCATTTCCTTAGTGTCTTAGAACAATGCAGTTACTTTAATTTCAATTCAGGAAGTGGTATATGCAGGAAGTAAACTACAGCGGCATCTTACAACCCATAGATATTAACAGTTACTATGGGTTGTCTGCAGTGGGAACTTACATTGCATAGCTATGTGTCTCAAGGGTGAAAAAAGAATCTACTCCCCTGAGGCCAGCCTAACCTCTGGTGTAGCCAGCGCTCTGTTGATGGAAGAATTTTTCAGCTTACCTAGCTCCTGCCTCTTGGGGAGGTGGATTACCTATCTCAGCAACAGAACTTCACCTGTTGGCATAGGTAGTGTCTACCCTGACGCGCTGCAGGTGCCCTGTAACAGTTTAAGTGGAGACAGAGCCTTAGGGACTGACCATTGCCAAGAAGCATAAAGTGCATTTCCTTTATTTCCATGAGTGTCAGACTTTTGGTGTGGAAAATCAGTGCTTCACCTTTTCCCTGACACCACTTTATCTGCTAACATGACCCTGGAGGCTTATTTTCAGCATCCCAATGCAGCTTCTCATGAGACAAATACTAACTTGAGCCAAAGCCAAGATTGTTTGAGCATAGCACGTTAGTGATGAGTGCTCCTTGCTTTCAAATGTCTTTTCCTTAGAGGAGAAATGGCTAGGGAGAATCAGTTCAGTTAAAATGCATTAGTGGGCTTCTGCTTTCAACCTCTTTAGGTGAGCTCAGATAAATAGTTGACTTTTGGACTTTAACAAAACAAAACAAAATAGGCCCCAAGTGCTCTGAGTGTACAGAACTGTTATGTGGTTAAGCTGGTCTATCAATAAGAACAGGTGTACTTGTGGCATCTTAGAGACTAACAAATTTATTAGAGGATAACCTTTCGTGGGCTACAGCCCACTTCATTGGATGCATAGAAGGGAACATATAGTAAGAAGATATATCTATACATACAGAGAAGGTGGAAGTAGCCATACAGACGGAAAGAGGCTAATTAATTAAGAGGAGCTATTATTATCAGCAGGAGAAGAAAAACACTGTTGCAATGATAATCAAGATGGCCCATTTAGACAGTTGACAAGAAGGTAAGAGGATACTTAACATAGGGAAATAGATTCAATATGTGCAATGACCCAAGTGGTGGGCCTTTCACCCCAGCAATGAAGTTCAAAAAGGGTCTGGTGGTTCTGTACACCTGCTCTTCTTTAGGATGTGCAATAAATCACTTTTTTTGGGGGGGGAGGGGCACAAAACCTGTGCCGTGGGCTGGTTCACTGCCTTTTTTCCTACTGTTATTGTGCCAGTAATTGTTTCTTTGGCTGCAACAGCCGAACCACTGAAGGCCCAAATTGCCTCTTTACTTTTCTGTGTTTTGTACAGCTTTATCTGCCTTCACACAGCACTTCACTCAGGTCTCATAGCCTGGCACCATTGAAGCTAACAAGCCTGTAGGCCTTTCATGGAGAGGGGCCTATTTGAGCCTTGAGTTCCCATAACCAACTGCTGTTAGCAGTATATCAATGATCCAGAACATCTTAGCATAGTGGAACAGAAGCTGACTATTGTATGCCTAGCCAAAGGCTCTGGCTACCAGCAAGAGACATTCTAAGGCTATGTCTACACTTAAAATGCTACAGCATGGCAGCTGTGCACCGGTAGTGCAGGCACTTACTACAGCTCCGCATGTTCATCCACCCCCCGAAGAGGTGGTAGCTAGGTTGGCAGATGAATTCTTCTATCCACCTCGTGCTGTCTACAGCAGGGGTTAGGCTGACATAGCTACATGCTCTCAGGCATGTGGCTTTTTCACACCGAGATGTAGCTATGCCAATGTGAGTTTAGACCAGCTCCGGTCCTCTACTCATGCATGGCTTTCTTCTTCATGAACCATGACCAACATAAGTGCACAGTGCTAAAGTTGTGGCAATTAAAGCTGTAGGGATGCCAAAGAACTCCATTCATACCTGCTGTTCAGTAGGTTGTCAGACATGAGAGCTTTACAGTTAGGTCCAAACCCTATTAAGCTAGGAGCATCCTTTTGTTGACTCAAACTTTACTGAATAAGAATCCTACTGCCCGGAATATAAATTGACCTAAATTAGCTAAGTTTGTTGTTTTTAATCGCAGTATTATGTCCTCTGCTCAGCTACATGAATCTTACAGGCCCTGAAGCCAAATCTCTGCGTCCACTTTATCCTAGTAGTCAAAGCTTTATTAAAATTTGGTATTGTCATAAAGTGTAATGACAATGAGGTTTAATATAGCAGGCAGGGAGGGTAAAGGGGGCTTACCTCAAACTGAGGATCACTCAGTGTCTTCTGGCCTGTGTATATAATTCCACCTGCTTCTTTGCTGCTGTATTACTATAAATAAAAATGGACAAAATACACTTCTGGCTTCCGTGTGGAGGGTATGGCCTCAAACCCAGTTAAGCTGCCCAGGAAGTCAAACCCCTGCTCCCTCACTTCCTTGAGGTCCCCAAAGACTTGCTAAAATTTCCCATACTCCCCTGCTTCAGGAACTGTGGGCCTGATAGCCAATGGAAGTGTTCACTGTGCTGCCCTCCCACCTCACAAAGCATACCTACATCCAAACAGACTGGGAAGTGCAGACACACAGCTGCGTTGCTCGTTACACCGGTGCAACGTCACTGGTTTGGTTCCCAGCCTGAAGCAAATAAGAGAGCAGGTGCTTAACTGCAGCTCAGAAACAAACATGCAGGTGTCTGCATTGAGAATTTTGGGCCATCTTCCCACTGTTGTTCTACCACAAGTGAAGCGACAAAGGAGGCTGGAGTGCATAGGGTTACCATACGTCCGTATTTCCCTGGACATGTCCGGCTTTTTGGTTCTTAAATCGCCGTCCAGGAGGAATTTTTAAATATCTAAAAACTTCTGGGATTTTGCCTTTATTCTTCTTCCCCAAAGAAGAGTTGATCATTCAAGAAAGAGTGAATGTTGATCACTCAAGAAAGTGCCCGCTTTTTCCCCCTAGCTCCCAGTGCTTGCTCCACGAAACAACTGTTTCGTGCAGCTTGGGGGTGGGGGGGAACACAGCATGCTCAGGGGAGGAGGTGGGGCTGGGGCAGGGATTTGGGGAAGGGGTCCCAATGGGGCATGGAGGGGGCAGAGTTGGGGCTGGAATGGGGGCAGGGCTGGGGGGGGCAAATCCCTCCCTGTGGAGTGACCTCTTTTTTGAATGTTCAAATATGGTAACCCTAGGAGTGCAGACAGGAGGCAGGTGTTTTTAGCAACCAACCCCCTATTCTGAATGGGGCTAGAAAACACAGAGGTAAAGTACACCTGGGTCCTATCTGCACAGTGGGCACTGAGTGAACTGCACACAATGGTGACTTTCGTGACCTGCCTGTGCTTGTATAAACAGTTCAGGAAAGCATGAGTGCACATGCATAGATGCTAAAAAGACAAACAATGGGAAGTAACTGGCCACAGATTCTGGCTGCTGACTAGCCAGTTATTAAATACTCGGTGAGAAACCTGAGTGCCAGACCCAGCTGTCTATACTGCTGAGCCATCTGCAGAACACATTATGAACCAGGTACTCTACTTAAGGTAAGTTTGAGAGAGGGGCTTCATGGCAGTTATTAAGCATACCCCAGCTGCAACAATGCACATATATTTGATACAACACAGGAGTCATTGTTGAGTAATGCCCTCTCCCATCTTGTAATAAATACCCAAAAGAATTGGATCTGATTTGCTATTTACTATGCATTACTCTAGCTGGGAGGGTGACGGGAAGCAAGCTAAAGGAGTGCTATAGCACTAGGCCTTGCCTGCCAAAGAGGAAGTTCCTCTCCCTCCTCCAGCCCTCAAACTGGGACTTTGATTTTAATAATTAAAAAAATGTGTTTTCTGTTGCAGAACAAGTCCTGTTTCCCTCCTACAGTCAACTAATTTACTAGTTCATATGACCTCATCATCCCTGTGATTAGGGCTGCTGTATGGTCATGGCAATTTTTCTGAGTCACAAGGTGAAAAGGGCAAAAGCTATATCACTGTACCAAACAAAAGTCAGATAGTGCATTGTGACTCTGCCAACCTCTGTGTTTCTACTGAAGTGTGGGGAATGAAACCACTGAAGGTGCAGTAACAGTTACAGACATCAGAGGTCTTATCCCCAAGTTGATCCAATCCAATTCTGGCAGAAGATAAAAACCCTCCCTGGAAAATCATTGATCTGATCCTTTCTTTTTAAAAAGGCCTAGAGGCCATACTGGGAAATTAGTTGCAGGTTAGAAATCAGTTTGCACTAGTAAAATATCGAGTAAGCTCATTTAGCAACACTCACCAAGAGAAGGACTGTGAGGTTAAACCAAAACTAATGTAAAACTAGAAGGGGGCAGGGGAGGACTTTGAAAGTTAATACCAAGCAATTCTCATTGATGGAGTTCTTTTGCCCTCTTGTGGGCAAACTTTTCTGCTGCAGCTTTCTCTGCTGGCTTATTAATGTAACCTACGAGAACAGTGGCCTGGGCTGACAGTACACAGATATAACACAACATACATGCTGCCTCTAACATTTGGAGGGTGGGTAATCACACACAAAGCAGAAGGCTCCTTTGTGCCAACAGAAGAAGAATCCAGGAATATAGGGCACTTAAAACTACCTCGCTTTCTCAACACCAAATGGTAATTGCTTTAACTGACAATCTTTACCAGCAAAATAGAGGCAGCCGCATAGACTACAAAAAAGGCCTAAAGCCAACGTCCTTTTCCAATGGGAGAGCCCAAGCTATTCTGGTTGCTTGGAGCACACACACAACTGCCCAGCTCCTTTGAGGAGGAAGAAAGAAGATTCTTATTAGTATATTGACTGAATTAGAGTATACATGGGACTATTCTAAATAAGCTGGTCTGAGAAAGCCTGGCTTGCTCAGGGGACAGGCAGCTGAAGAGGGAAGAATTTCAAACATCCACATGATTTAGGAGTACAAGTCCTATCGAAAGTCTGTGGGATTTGTGCCCCTAATTCCCATAGGCTCCTTCAGAAATCTCACGTAAGGATTCTTCCAAAGCACATTTTTGAAAATTAATGGAAGACAAAACATTAAAGGCCATAGACTTTACAAGAGATGGATTTAGTCAAAAGGGGGAGAAGTAATTTTATAGGTACGGTATATTGAGGGCTTTAGGCCTCTATGACCCAACAACCAACTTCTCTTTCACAGACACACACACACTCCTTATCCACCAAGGTTGGTCACCAGCATCATTTCTTCATCTTTGGTATCATCTCACTCGAACACCCGTGGGCCTCAGCTGACAGGGAATCCCTAGCCACCATCACCAGAAGCCGCTCTTCATCTCCTGGCCTGACTTACTTTGCGTGTGTGTGGCCATGACAGTCTCATACCAAGAGTCTCAAGCTGGTGGGCGAGAAAGTAAGGATAGCCTAATTGCAGAAGTGGGGAAGATCTCATACAGACAAAAATAGTGAAAAGTGGGATGTGCTGTGTCTCTCGTGTCTAAAAGATTAAGAGAAATTGCTCCTTTGAATTCAATAGGAATAAAACCCATGTGATTGATCTGCTTGGTGTCCACTCTTCAGTGTTAAAGGAAGCACAGGCTGCATTGCATGAGAGTGTAGGTGGCATGTCATGCTCCTTGCTCTAAAGAGGAAGCTCTTCCTCCTACCCTAAACTAAAGAAACTGACCTCTGCAATGAACTGCAGACGGATGAACCGTAGCATACAGGTGCTACCTGCATATTATCTAGTGAGCCCACAGATTAGATATTCTGCTTTGTTATACTGGTATAACTCCACTCACTGTATAGGAGTTACTCAGGGACAAAGCCCTGCTGTGTCTCACTATGTCAGTAGTAATATGGACTTTGTACTTGTGAACAAGCTGCACTGCCCTGCCCATTACTTGAGTTACATTCATTTTCTATAAATCCACAGGTGTTACTCTTCCGTTACATTATTGTGCCTTGTTTCTTGTGTTTGTGGCTAATTGGTCCAGTCACACTTTTCTCAAGTTAAACCCTTTTCAAATTTACAAGACATTTTTTTGTCCCAGAAATCCCTAACAGAATTCTGATTGGTATGTTCATCTGGAAACCCAGGCCACATTGACTTGAGTGGAGACAGGTTTCACCCCTCCAGTCCTGATACAAAAACTGAGGTACACTTCACCCTTTATACCAATTTCAATGCATATGGTGAACAAAAAGGTGTGTCGTTATACCATGCTCACATGGTTTGCAAAAAAATAAGTAAAAAAGCCTGAGAGAGAAAGGTGCCTCTCTGTCACCATTACATGGGAGCAATAATATAACACGCTTGGTGGAGTGGAAGGAACTTACAGAACAATGAAAACAGAAATAGGAGAAAAATGTAAAAAGCTATTTCCCCCAAAACCTGCATGTTTGACTGAGAATTTTTTAGCACTTAGAGAAACATTTTCAAAACAGACATCTAATTTCAATTCTTACCCAGCTGAGTAGTTTGATCATTCTTCTCTAAGCTAGGATAAATGCACTATCCCTACAGCTACCTTTTCGTTTGTGAGCCTTCTTAACACAAGCCTACCATTTGTTTTTTTAAATGCCCCAAGAAATAATCCAGTCCATTGAAAAGCAGTACTTGGAACTGTACATCCCAAGTAACTTACAGCAAACTGTATGTGTAAAGTCTATAGTGGAAGGACCATTTTAGCACAGTATTTTTCAGTGTCACAATATTGAGCAGATTTCAGAAGATAATTTGTGGGAAGTTTCACTGAAAATGTCCAACTTCATAAGACTGTAAGATGAATACTTCTCCCCAGTCTAAGCACAATGGAAGCCCTCTCCATCAAACAGGAGAAATGGCCCTAACGAGAAACAAAGGAGGAAGCAATTTCCTTCATTTTCCTCTAGCAGAAGTGGATATTAATGCCAAATTGTTAGTAGATGAGATGAGAAAGATTGGAAGCAAGTTACTAATATTTTATTTAAAATTTTTAAAATTATTAAAATATTTTAGAAATCCAGTAAAAAACCATAGCACATTTAAAAGGCCACAGGTTTAGAATGGAACATTCTTGAAGTATTTTGGAATACTTCAACTGGAATTTCAAGGCATTTGCAGTACAAGCCAAAGAACTGTACATAGTTATACAACCATTATATTTTCCTAACCCAGTAAACATAAAAAAAACCCCTCCTTAAATCTCAAAGTAATGAAAATACAAATTAAATTTGCCAGTTAAAAGTTATCTAGATATACATTACACATGTACAGCAATAAATGAACATATTCAAAGGTGTTTTTATACATAAATTTTATATCTTAAATAGGGCACTATCAAGCTAATTTGCTGTGGCAATCAGTTATACATACTCTATAAAGAACCTCACAAAATGTTTCCCTTTACTGGAAGTTTTGTATTTCTCTTGTACGAGTTGGTTTCTGTGCTTTCAATGGAACTGAAATCAACACGATGGCAAGTGGTGTTATGTCAAAACATCTTTGGCAGAATTCTGGGAATAGTGCAAGATAGTTCACTGCTTTCCAGGTGTGGAGGGTGAAATTGGGAAAGGGGTGGAGGTTGGGGAGGGAACCAAATACAATTGTGGAAGCCTACAGTAACTCAATATCCTTAACAATGGAGTTGACACAGTAACATACAGTAACAACTTTTGATATCTAGTATCCAAGGGATACTGCTTGCTTTTCTCTTCTGTTGATATAGTAATTTTAAGGTACGTTAAATATGGAGTCTAAAAATAAGATTAACAATTTCCTGGAAAGCATAAATAGGATAAAAGCTTTGTCACCACGGAATCTGGTATAAAGACTCATCAGGTGCTTCTGGTGTCTGAGAAGGATCCATTGCAATAGGCTTAAGTCTCGCAACAGGGATGGGAGCAGGCCCATAACCCCATAGGCAACTACTGATGACCCTCTCTTGGAGATAGGACACAATGCACAGGTAGGCTGCCAATAGCCATTACTCTCTTCCACAGGTTTTATTACTGATGAAGCAAGAATTTTTTCAGGAACGTTTAATCCTGCTTAAAACTGCCCCTCTCCACTTTTGAGACCAAGCCTAATTTAAAAAAAAAAAAAAAAAGCAAAGAGCGGAGTCTGACAAAAAAAAACATCAAATAGGATATTTTTTTAGAGTGTGAAAAAAATTCCAAACCATTTTTACAGAAATAAAGTCTCTCACTCCAGCCAACGTACAAGTGTGGCTGGGCTCTGAAGGACTTACGTTCAGCTCTCTTCTATTTATATGGTTTCTATGGTTGTTTGTAAAAACTGCTTCCAAATATCTATGAGAAAGTTACATGCTCAGTCTTCATAGGTTCACTTAAAGAAACTCAAATAAGAGTTGTAATCCCAAAAAGTCTTTTTAAACAAAAAATGAAGAGTTTTAGACCAACATCATGCTCATAAAACTTATGCCAACACCACTACACACACACACACCCCATTTAAGTCAGTAATTCCAGTTCTGTACATCCACGACAACGTGCATCAACTCACTTGAACCCAAGTCCAGGCTGGTCTAGTGGCAGCACTCTATTGCCACATGAGAGAGACTGCAAGTCTGACAAAAACTGGGTGTGCTTTTGAGGGTCGTGGGCCTGCGACCTCCCAGAGACCGCCCATAGCGGATTAGAAAGTAGAGCTAACTAGTTTCCAAACGTTATCCATTCCCCTTTCATGACATAGTTGATCACAAATGTTTTTCATCCCTTTCTATTGGAAAAAGGCATTTTTGGTCTCTTATTTCAGAAAGAAATAAGTTGATACTCAAATCTAGATGAGGGTCACCCATTTGTTGTTGAGAGTGGTGGAAGCCCCATTGCTGGACAACACACTAGGAACACACGCTGCAGGGAACAGTCCCGACATAGCAAGAGGGTGGACTGAATGCTACTTTCTACTTATATCAAGGTCTCAAAGTGCTCTGCAAAGGTGCACAAGTATCTCCATTTTTGCATGGTTTAGTGGTAAGATCATAGGACTGTAAGTCAGGAGACTTGAGTTCTAGTCACTCTTCTGGCACTGACTCCCTATAACAGAAAATCACTTGGCCTCTCTGTACTTCAGTCTCTTCATCTGTAAAATGAACTTAGTAGTTATTCCCTCTTTGTAAAGCATTTTGAGATCATGGGATGTATCTAGGTTCTTCTATTGGTGCTTATAACTTTACTATGTGAGTACCAAATGCACTTTATTATTACAGAGATAAGAAACCATGGCAGAGAGATGACTTAACACACCTCTTCCAACACAAATTTATCTAATTCTATAAAGGGCATTGGAGAGTTAATTGACTCTGCTCTGTCCAAGAGCAGAGTGCTGCAGAGGAAGCACAAATATTGGTTTTTTGACAACGGGGAGTCTCCTCACATACTTTCATGCGGGGGAAAGCATGGCCAACCCCCACACTGGGAAAATAAAATTTAACAAAACAACAAAGGGTTCTTGGTGGAAGTCATTCTAGAGATCATTGCAACAAGCTTATTTTTACATTTATATTTAAAATCAAGACTTATAGCCACTTTTGATGCAAAAAGTAAAAAAATTTAGTAAAAACCATGCACAGAGAAATTAACAAAACAGGATGGAGCCAAAGATTGATGATATTCAGCAAAATGTAGTGTTAGTGTCAGATTTCCTTCACAAACAGGTTCAAATATTCAGGAGCTGACACATTTAACAAAGGGACACCATTACAACCATGTTATGTTTGATCATCAGAAAGTAGCAGCCTTAGAAAAAGCCTCTGATTTCACTTACAATACTTTAACTCCCTAACTACTACTCCTCGGTCCTCAAAATAGGGCGAGAGTAGAAGACAACCCGTTCCTAGAGGGTTTAGTCTCAGTGCTGCCTCAATGATTTAAAGGGCTGTAGGTTTGACATAATACATTTTGGGAAACTGATGTTAATAGTCTCAAATCATGGAAGACATGGCAAGTGTCATGAAAAGTCAGACAACAAACTACTTTTACATAACAAGGCCTCTAAGATACCAGAGTTCTGGGGGTTTTTTTGGTTAAATATCTACTTTGGGGCACCTCATGCTCTCTTGGAAGTTTACTACAATTTATCCTGCTTACATAGCCCACCCTTGCAGGTGTAAGAATCTCATTTTCCCCTTCCACAGAAAAAAACCCCAATCTGCAAAAAAAGACCACTCTTCAACCATCTGAAGAATGCCTTTTCACCACTGCCTTGCATATGTGACTCAACCTGTCTGGTCTTTTGCATCCTTGCGCTGCTTGTGCCTAACCCACTGCTCACTAATAGCTTCCCTTTTCATCTCATGGGCTGCTGTCTTAAGTCTAGAAGTTTATACAACTGCTTGCTTACTTATTTATCCATTCACCAACTGAGTTGCACGTAGGTGCAAGGACAAACAATAATCAACTTTCATGACCATTCCACTTCAATTTTACATGGACAAACTGTACATGTTATTAACAGTATGTGTGATGTGCACTGGGACAGTGCCAAAGTTTTATTATTTCATTTTTAAGTTAAAACTTTCCCTGGCAAAGCTTAAGCTAATTACTTTTTGTGCTGCCCTCGTGAACTGAAAGGATTAATTGGTCCCTGCCCCCTTTTTTAAAAATATATCCCTTTAGCTGTTTACAGGCAGTTAGTTTCCTCTCAGTTTTCTTTCCTCTAGGCTGAAAATATTGGCCTCTTAACCTTTCCTCTTAATTTTCAAATTTCTTCTTTCTTTAATGGGTTTAACGATATTTTTAAAGAACGCATCACTTACAGCTTTAAACTTCCACAAATATGGAGTGCAAAAGTCACTCTATGATACACCACTTGACTATCAAACACACACAAGCTAGCTGTATCTGTTTTACTGACTGCCTTTAAAAAAGAGCAGTGACTTTCAGAGACACAAAACAAAACAGAATCTAGAAGTACGGAGTAAGACACACAAGATAAAATCAAAGTAAAGAATGACTCGTTTGGGGACAGAAACCTTGATGAGATTGCAAAATTTAGTTTCCCTTTTACATTCACAGTTTAACCGATAAAACAAGGAAAGAGTTTTATTGTACTAATTCATTCTTAGTATCAGAGGCAAGAAGCTGGATATCACATACATAGGTATGTGTGAATTAATGCAACAGATTTCTAATTCTGGCCTGCTGTATTTACATAAAATTTAAATATTTTTAAAACAACTCAGAATTTAAGCCTGATGAGTTCCCCTGTACTACAGTCATTCTTCTCAGAAGTCTCAGTGCTTTCAGATACTGATGTCTATTTTATGTTTAAATTAAAAAAAAAAATCTATTTGGAGGCAATTTCTTCCTTTTAGAATGTCCCTCTGACAATTATTAGTCAGGACAAGTTAGATGGAGAATTGTACAAACCCTGATGCTCCACATACTATTGTTAAAAAACGTAAGGAGTCTATAAAAGCTTATGATAGGGTCAGACTCGTACAAAGCTGGATAGATGCAAAAGAGAGAGAAGACAAAGTTACCCTCAATGCAGTGGAATAAGTAGGGAAATTAAAGTATTTCACCTTGATTAATTTAACTCATAGAAATTAAAGGACTTTTTTAAAGTTTAGCTTTAGTTATTCAGCGGCTGATTTTCTGGTGTGTTCTGTGTGTTGCCAGTGTTCTCCACTTTATTTTCCTTCACTTTACGATTCTCCATAAAAAAGTGAATACCATCAGCTAGAAATCCTATACTTGCCAAAAAGCCAAACACCTGTGAATGTGAAAAAAACAGTTATTTAAAATGCATACATAAACATTAATATTATTCCAACTTTGATTGAGAACCTGAAGCAAGAGAACAAGCAATCTTCTTCCTGCAACCCCTCCCCACCCCAGCTTTACTGTAGTATTTCTATATGCAGCCAGTCTCCAGTCTTTTGAAGTCAATGGTTCAGTTCTTAACAAAAACAGATCAGAAATCATAAGTGTGACATATTTTTTACTTATATAGTTTTTATTTCTTGGATCAGGTGTGCATGGTACAGGACCTTACTGTTTGATTGCAAGGAATTCAGAGTAAAAACTTTTTACATACTAGCTTAGAAGCAGACATTAATGCTATTTTTTTTTTTAAAGTGTTAGGTGAGGTAGCAGCACAGTAGAGATATAGTCAAGGCCAACTAAAAATGAGTCAAACTGGTGCCTGAGCATTAACGGGATTCTGTGAAGTTTGAGAAAGTTAAGTTTTATACAGTTGATTTGAGCCAACACAATAGAATATAAACAATTAGATCTAAGAGTGAAAGAATTCTTCCATCTCCCTGTTCTGGGGGCGGGGAGGGAGGGAGGGAGGAGCCATGAAAGTGTCTGAGTTAATGTTTGTGACACAAATGAATATTACAGAAGATAAACATATTCTTCCTGTAAATTCTAAGATCATTCTGATTATAGGATAAGAGTTCTTTACTTTTCTAATGAATCTTTATTCAAGAAGAATGTTCTTTCCTTTTGATGCTTTATAATTTAGCACAGCAATAATATGGAGACTCTTTAAAAAGTGTGCTGGAGAAGCGAGACACTATGACTTCTCCACATGAATCCCAGAACTGCCGAACATCCAGTGTTCCTTGTGAGCTACATGCCCTGCTGCTCGTCTAACTATTTCTGGTACCATATTGCTTCCTAGATGCTCTGAATATTCTGCACACTTGAACTCTGCAAGTGCCCTC
The DNA here is from genome assembly GCF_965152275.1 of Natator depressus. Classification (NCBI taxonomy): domain Eukaryota; kingdom Metazoa; phylum Chordata; order Testudines; family Cheloniidae; genus Natator; species Natator depressus. Next base: position 189,854,634 of record NC_134235.1, on the reverse strand, counting down.
CCTGCTATAACTGACTCCCCAGCTGTATGTCTGTTACCACTACCCACTCATCCTTTATGAGAATGTTCTAGAGTCCCTAGGACAGTGGTCCCCAAACTGTGGTGTGCGGTGTGGAGGAACATTCGGGGGGCGGGAAGGAGGGAACACCGCCCAGCCCTGCTCAGCCCTCAGACCAGCTCTGATTTCCGCCGCAGCTCCGCTCCAACCCCTGCTCTGCCTCCAGCCCAGCCTCATTCCCTCTCCACCTCTAGCCTCAGCTCGTAGGGTCCCAAAACCATGGGCTCCAGCCCGAGTCCAGACATCTAAAACGGCAGTGAAACAGCATCGCAGCCCAAGCCCTGCGAGCCTGAGTCAGCTGGCATGGGCCAGTCACAGATGTCTCTTTGTTGTGGAGAAAGCAAGAACAAAACTGGCGAGTCTGAGAGAAAAGGTGTAGAACCTTGAGGGCCAAGGTCAGAAGGAAGGGTGAAATGAGGATAGTGACCCAAGGAGGGTCAGAAAACATAGGGCCAAGGTTGCAAAGCTAACCGAGGGGACTAAGAGCTTTTCCCAGCATCCACAATATTATGGAGCTCCTAGGGGGCACCGAGCTTCCAGCAAAGCTTATGAAGACCACAGCTAGAGAATGTGCCCATCATGTGGATCTCCCACACTCTGTTGTAGCAGAGGTTTATGTACCAGGTCTTAGGAGCCCTAAGGTAGCCACCTCTTCCTGCATCCTTACCTCAACAAATGCATTGCCTTCTGTTTTCTGCCCACAACCTGGCCAGAGCTTCCCTTCCTCTAAACCATGAGCTGAAGGTTTAACACAGTATGGAGTCTGGGGTGTTTTCACATACTTACAATTGCAACAGTTTCAACAGATGACTTGTCACTGGTTGCAGCAAACACAATGGAAGCTACAAAAAAGAGAACTCCCACTACTGTAGTGACCCAGAAATCCTGCAATCGTTAAAAAAAAAAGAGAAAATTACAAACTAGCGGAGGCACTGGTTAGTAAAGGAACCAGAAAGGGAGGCAGAACGAGTTTCAGATGGGTATGTGTATTCATGTGTGGTGGAGACTACTCATTTATATTTTAATTGAAAAGGACACAGTCACTTTTTAAAAAAATCTCATTAAACACACGTTACTCATGCCACTAGCACAAGAGATTATAAAAATTCCCAGTTTTAATAATCTAATTTACTTTTCACTACAGGTTCTCAGTGTTGCCATGTTTGGGTTGCAGAAGAATGTTTGGTTTTTGGAAAAAAAAAAAAAAAAAGTTTCCACTGAAATTTAAAAACAAAAAACAAACAAAAAAAACCCACATGGAAATATTTCTCCTGGTCTTACATTTTGTGAGTTCTGACTTGTTCTTCCCTGTAGCAGGTGGTCACCCACTCCTGCCTCAAAAAAGCCCAGGGAGAGGGCTGTGGCAGAGAAGGAAAAGTGGGGCTGATTGGGAGAAACAGCCTCAGCTGGGGCCACGCCCAGCTTAATCAGGGCCCAGCTGGCCCTTATAAGAGGGCAGTGGGCCAAGAGCACACAGAGTCTCCTCTAGCTGTGGAGGGAGATGGGCCTGGCTGCTGGGGAGCATACCAGGGTACCTGAGGTGAAGTAGAGCTGGGAGGCTCCAGACTGGAAAAACTGCAGGCCTGGCAGACGGCCTAAGACAGGGTACTGGGGTTGCAACAGGGCATCCCAAGGTGAGGCAGAGGCAGCGGCAGCAGGTCCAAACCCCCCTTGCCCATGATGACTGGTTTATACGGACTGCAGTTGGCCCCAGTGAAAGGGGACTAGATGGTGACTGGCAGTAGCCCATAGGTTGAGGCAAGGTGGGGATAGAGGGTGGGGGGTTCCCCAGGGAGGGGAGACCCAGATCTGTGGGGTACTGCCTGGAGGGGCAACACTCCAGGTAAAAGGGCACTGGGATCTGGGAGGGACACAGGGGCCAGCAACAGTGAAACACCAGCAGAGGGTGCTCTGGAGCTGATAAAAAGAGCTAATTCCCAGGCGGTCAGCAGGAGGCGCCACTGGGTAAGTCTGTACCCTGTTACATTCCCCTTTACTCATTTTTACTTAATGCAATACCAGGGGAAAAACCTGCACTTCTTGTTTTAGATATCAGAGATTGATTCTATCTATAGCCTTTCATATCAAAGGAATCCCAACTTGCTTTACAAAAATGATCTTGAAACAGACATGACAATCACCTGCAGAGTCAGAAACGCAAACATGGGAATTACAGGGTGAAATCATGTGGCCTGTGTTATGCAGGAGGTCAGATTAGTTGTTCATAATGGTTCCTTGCAGACTTAAAAATGTATTAAACTTAGCTGTAACAAAAGAGATGCACACACATGCTCAAGAGAACTTGTGTTAAATAAAACATGCTTATTGATCCTTAACTAAACCTATTATCACACATAAGAATCTTCACTGTATGTCCGGATAGATAACATTGGAAAATACTGAAATGCACTGTGCCTTCCCTCACCCACAGTAATATGCAGGGAGGAGATTCACTGGTATAGGACTCATTTTGTCAAGTGATTTTTTCAAGCAGTTTTAACCCCTTTCTTCACGCTCTTTTATGCCACTCAGCTAGTTAAGGGGCACACAGAGGAGAAACACCTGCTTTGGTCTGAACCCTGGGTCTTTTATCCCAGGTTTAGAACCAGCAGTCAGCTTTCCTGGAAAACAAGCGGTCATCTTTCCAGTTCCACAGCCCAGAGCTGAAACTCTGTATCTCACCATAGCCAATGTGAAAATGTGTCAATAGTTGCTAATATAAAGAAGGTAACTCAGTTAACATTGTGTAGTCTTGTTAACAAATAACGGTTCTGTCCAGACAAGATACACTATGTAATTTAAATTGCTTTAACAAAAAACACCTTAAAATTTAGAAGTGAAAATAACTAAAAATAAAGCAGTTCCTTACCAATTTGATTAATTTATCCTTCTCAACTTTTTCATACGCAGAGGTGCAATATACAGTCAGTATCAGGATACTCAGAAAGGTGGCACTGAAACTTATAAACTCGAAGAAGTAAAGCCCACCACACAGGATACAACTCTCCACAATTTCTTCAAGGATGAAGGCCAAAAGGGAAAGCAGCTGTGGAAAAAAAAGATTATTCAAATTATCTAATCCATTTTCCAATGTCTGTATCAGGCAGTCAGCTGATATTAAAGCAGTGAAAATAATTATCTCTGATAAAAGAAAAGTTTAAATGTCAAAGCCAAAACAATTTTGTATTTGTGGTTTGTGACCTGACAGACCACTAGACAAGTACAAAAATGTCACAAATTAAACACTTGATATGTAGAGGAAAAATGCAAGCTTGCTGTTAAAATTAATTAATACAGTAGAGGCAGCTGAACAGAACACACTACACCAGACACACACTTGTTGACTATACAATATACATTACCAGTTCATGGTTTCATGCATGAGAGTGAAGGGAGCAGACTAGGAAGACAGGTTTTTGGTAGTCAGATGCTCACTCAGGACAAGCAAAATTGTATTTCTTTCTGCCTATTGGGAATGCTGCAAGACCTGAATGTAGTCTCAGGTGCATTGGCTGGTATGTACAGCCCAGAGCTGAAAATGAAAACTAGTGCCCCAGCTTCCTTATAATAAATGGCAGAAGCAGCTCATCCAACTCAGCTGCTACTTGAAATTCTACTTTGATGCTGATGAACCATTTGTGCCCCCGCCATATTTCAGAGAAAGTACACCTAGCTAATTATGCACACACTCCCCACCCCAGTGCAGAATGGGGAAATAGCTCTTTTCCAAAGCAGCCAGCAAGTTTTTTGCTGAGACTAAGGTCAGATACACCAATTGGTCAATCTACCCAGAAGTTCTACACTCACCTCAGACCATCTTATTTTCGAGGGAAGGACACGAGTTATTTTTTTAAAAGAGACCTCATTTGAGCTACTAAAACAAACAAACAAAAAGTTATGATAACTAGGCTGTCCACAGGACAAGTCACATTAAAGAAATGTTTCTCTAGCTTGAAGAAAGTAGTACATAGTTGTATTGTTATCCTCTCAAGCGTGTTTGCATAACATTTTGTTTGCAGTTCTCTCATTTTGGCCAGTTCCCTATGGCTAGGTTTCCCCATACTATATTACTGACCTAGGAGACAAACCCCAACAGTAAAGATTCAATGGAGGAGGACATTCCAGGAAGGGAGAACCTGACTGGGTCATAAAATTAAGGGTAACTCTATGAAGGCTTTGTTTCCATGCCAACCATTCACTTTTTTACAAATACAACTTGCATCATGCAAGCCTTCCTGGGTAGAGGGCTTAACTTCAGGACTCTATTAATGTTGATCTTAACCTTCAGGTATCACTCTTAACAAGACTTTGCTCATCTCCACACCCATCCCCCTCATAGCCTGTATCTACACTGGCAAATGCATGATTTGCAATTCATTACTGTTGCAGCAGCTGCAAAGGTTGCAGTGTAGACAGGCCTTCAGCACTTTTACCAGCACATCATCTAACCAACGTGCCAGTCTACCCTGAACAGGTTTAGGCAACATGGAGGTGAAAATAAGAGACCTGTCTCAACTACATCTAGTGGTGCTACCAAAGGCAGAATGCAACAGTAGGAAATTTTGACCCTGTAATTGAATTGCAGAGGAATGGTTGGGTTTTTTTGTTTGTTTGTTTTTGGGGGGAGGGAGGGTTTCCACTGAAATTTCAAACCAAAACCAAAACACATGGAAATATTTCTCCTAGTCTTACATTTTGTATAGACCAGGCCACAGAGAGCTAATGACATCACCTTTGCAGTACTACCTATCTCTACCAACTTTATGGTCAGAATCTATGATTTGACTACGCAGATAGCATGCTCATCTCTAGACAAAATGTTATTAGTTTTAATACCTTTAAATTTACAAAGCAAAATTAACCTATAAAAGTTTATGCGACTGTAAGCAGAGTCAGAATGAGTTCTTCCCTGACATCTGGTGGTGAGCTGTGGAAAAGGATTTCAGGGGCTGATCTTGTTTTCATGGGCACTCTTGTTTGCATGGGCACACCCACCCTGCCTAGCATGATGGACTGCTTGCCCAAATGGTCACTTTGGCTGCTGTGGGATCAGTCTCTCTGTTATTGGGGCAGGAGTAATAAAGTGTTGTTATCCTGGTTATGTGAATCAAGGACAGGAGAACTGTACTTGGCATTTTATGACGGAGGGACTCGCCCTCAACTATGTAGCACTCGCTAGGCAAGGGACAAGAGGTTCCAAAACCTAGGGAATTGAAAGAGGCTGGGGACAAGTATGTGTACCTGGTAGTATGGGCCCCTTCTGAGGGCCCTAAACACTACTTTGATCCCTCCTCTCTCCATGGTGTAATAACAGAGCTAATTTTGGCTCCATTAGGAGTCTTGTTACATGCTGCAGAGCTGAAATCACTGACACCTAGGTCTAAGCATTAGACCTACTTTGGGCTAGTGGTGCACCAGCACTGAGGCTCCCTCTACTACCAGCTAAAAATCACTGAGAGCTGAAATTGGTGAAGTTGCTGAGAGCTGTGTTAAGTGGGAGGGACCTGAAGACAAGTTGGTCAGCGGACAGCAGGACGGCTAGCGCAGAGAGCGGAGCGGATAGCTGGGCGGCTGGCGGAGAGGAGCGGACAGCCAGTGGAGAGGCACGGAGTGGAGTGGCTAGCAGGGCAGCTGATGGACAGGCGCGGCTGGTGGTGAAGACTGCAGCAGAACCCCATGGAGAGGCGTGGCACTTGGCCATCGACCCGAGCAGCGGAGCATGTAAGATGGCCCCATACCTCCCTCCACTTCCACCCAGGCTGGGAGGTAACCTCTGCAGATGAATTTCTGAACTCTGGGGGGGCTGCACTGACCAAGGACAGTGGGGGGGGGGTGACTAGTGGGTTGCTGGATTTAAGAGCCTGAGGGGAAAAGGACACTGCTAAACTTACTTGGGGGTGGGTCTTTTGCTCATGGTTGGTGTTATGAATCCTGTTTGTGGTGTTTCCCCAACATAATGCTGCACTGTTTCCCTCCTTTATTAAAAGGTTTTTGCTACTCTCATAGAATCATAGAATATCAGGGTTGGAAGGGACCCCAGAAGGTCATCAAGTCCAACCCCCTGCTCGAAGCAGGACCAATTCCCAGTTAAATCATCCCAGCCAGGGCTTTGTCAAGCCTGACCTTAAAAACCTCTAAGGAAGGAGATTCTACCACCTCCCTAGGTAACGCATTCCAGTGTTTCACCACCCTCTTAGTGAAAAAGTTTTTCCTAATATCCAATCTAAACCTCCCCCATTGCAACTTGAGACCATTACTCCTCGTTCTGTCATCTGCTACCATTGAGAACAGTCTAGAGCCATCCTCTTTGGAACCCCCTTTCAGGTAGTTGAAAGCAGCTATCAAATCCCCCCTCATTCTTCTCTTCTGCAGACTAAACAATCCCAGCTCCCTCAGCCTCTCTTCATAAGTCATGTGCTCTAGACCCCTAATCATTTTTGTTGCCCTTCGCTGGACTCTCTCCAATTTATCCACATCCTTCTTGTAGTGTGGGGCCCAAAACTGGACACAGTACTCCAGATGAGGCCTCACCAGTGTCGAATAGAGGGGAACGATCACGTCCCTCGATCTGCTCGCTATGCCCCTACTTATACATCCCAAAATGCCATTGGCCTTCTTGGCAACAAGGGCACACTGTTGACTCATATCCAGCTTCTCGTCCACTGTCACCCCTAGGTCCTTTTCTGCAGAACTGCTGCCTAGCCATTCGGTCCCTAGTCTGTAGCGGTGCATTGGGTTCTTCCATCCTAAGTGCAGGACCCTGCACTTATCCTTATTGAACCTCATCAGATTTCTTTTGGCCCAATCCTCCAATTTGTCTAGGTCCTTCTGTATCCTATCCCTCCCCTCCAGCGTATCTACCACTCCTCCCAGTTTAGTATCATCTGCAAATTTGCTAAGAGTGCAATCCACACCATCCTCCAGATCATTTATGAAGATATTGAACAAAACCGGCCCCAGGACCGACCCCTGGGGCACTCCACTTGACACCGGCTGCCAACTAGACATGGAGCCATTGATCACTACCCATTGAGCCCGACAATCTAGCCAGCTTTCTACCCACCTTATAGTGCATTCATCTAGCCCATACTTCCTTAACTTGCTGACAAGAATACTGTGGGAGACCGTGTCAAAAGCTTTGCTAAAGTCAAGAAACAATACATCCACTGCTTTCCCTTCATCCACAGAACCAGTAATCTCATCATAAAAGGTGATTAGATTAGTCAGGCATGACCTTCCCTTGGTGAATCCATGCTGACTGTTCCTGATCACTTTCCTCTCATGTAAGTGCTTCAGGATTGATTCTTTGAGGACCTGCTCCATGATTTTTCCAGGGACTGAGGTGAGGCTGACTGGCCTGTAGTTCCCAGGATCCTCCTTCTTCCCTTTTTTAAAGATTGGCACTACATTAGCCTTTTTCCAGTCATCCGGGACTTCCCCCGTTCACCACGAGTTTTCAAAGATAATGGCCAAGGGCTCTGCAATCACAGCCGCCAATTCCTTCAGCACTCTCGGATGTAACTCGTCCGGCCCCATGGACTTGTGCACGTCCAGCTTTTCTAAATAGTCCCTAACCACCTCTATCTCCACAGAGGGCTGGCCATCTCTTCCCCATTCTGTGATGCCCAGCGCAGCAGTCTGGGAGCTGACCTTGTTAGTGAAAACAGAGGCAAAAAAAGCATTGAGTACATTAGCTTTTTCCACATCCTCTGTCACTAGGTTGCCTCCCTCATTCAGTAAGGGGCCCACACTTTCCTTGGCTTTCTTCTTGTTGCCAACATACCTGAAGAAACCCTTCTTGTTACTCTTGACATCTCTTGCTAGCTGACTAGTCTCAGACTCTGTGCTTGCGAGAGAGGAAGTACTGCCGCTTAGTATTGCCTGGGGGGTGGTATGTAATTGTCCCAGGTCACTGGGTGGGGGCTCAAGCCGGTTTTGCATTGTGTTATTGAAACGGAACCCCTATATACTGAACCCGGCCCTTGTTGCTGCCAATTCTGACGGGCAGAAGGGTTACACAACATTGCTATAGTTTTACAACTCTATGTCCTGCCACTTTAGATAGATTTGTTACATATCTTAGAAATCCTTATTAATTACATTGTTGCTACGCCTGTATAATAGAACTAGATGGGTCAATTTCACTTGTAAGCCCAAGTATCAGTCCTACTAGACACAGAAAACCTTGGGAAAACCAGTACTCTCCAAAGCCTTCTCTACACTTAAGTTTTGACACTACCTATGCTGGCATAGTTAGAAAAACCCCACCCCCAGTGTACCAGCAGTTAAACCCATAGGAAAGTGCTTAGACTGATATAGTTTAGGCTATGTCTACACTAGGATTACTTTACCAATACAATATACCGGTATTCCTATACTGGCAAAGCACACCTAGTGTGAATGCAGCTACATCAACAAAGTTATGTTTGTACTGGTATAGTACAACGATCTCCCATCTGTACAATCTATATCAGGAAAATCTCATTTTTTTCCTAGTACAGGTGGTGTCTACACTACAGACTTCTGGGGGCAGAGCTATGTCAGTCAGGGATTACACCTTTTCACACACCTGACTGTAAAGCTATTCCAGCACAAGTCTGTAGCGCAGACATGGCCCTATTCCAGTTCAGCAAAGCAAAAGAAGTTATACCGGTATAACTACATCCACACCAACGCTTTTACTGGCATAACTATATTGGTAAAATATCACACCAGCATAGTTACACCAGTAAAACTTTTTAAGTATAGACCAAGCCTAAGAATCAGGGTTGTCATCTTCCCTGTTTATCCAAAGATTTTGATAATATCTCCATCTCCCCCTTTACATCTTTAAATAATCACTCTAACTAGGTTCCACTGTCTGATTTTCATATAATAGCACAATAATATGTATTTGGACTCACTAAAAGGCAGAAAAATATTTTAATTAAAAACACTTATTTTGGACAATTAGTTGCCAGTGTCCATTTAAAGAGTTGGAATTCAAAACAGCTACTTTTGACTGATATTTTCTAGTTAATAACTTGCACCAAGCTGCTGCACATGCTACATAGTGGATCCTAGTCAAGGAAAATAATGTACAGCCTGAGTTTTTCTTTTAATATGAATATTATTAGCAGGTCAGCACATGTGAACTGTAAATTTCCCAATCTAAACCATGCCCAGAGGGCAACATTTCAGACTAATATTCTATATTGAATACTCAACAGTATTAAATAGGATGCATCTTAAAGAGTGAAAAGAACTACAGCTAAGAAACAAAAACAATAAGGCCATTTCTCAGCGTACTTCCTTTTTCTCCTGTAGTTGCTATTAGGCAGATTGCTTAGAAATCAACTTCTGCATAAAATAATGATTACTATAGATTTCTCCAAAATATTTCAAATCCATTTTTTGAGGATGTATGGGGGATGTCCTTTTTTGCACTTGCTTTTTAATTTAAAAAGCAAAGATAGCCATTACAGGTATTTTCCATTTCCTCATTACAGTGTTTATCACAAGCACACTGAAAATGTGAGTCACATGTTTTCATTTTCATTCATAATTTGTGCTCTTTATCAGCAGTGAAGAGTTTCAGTATGAATCACCTTCACCGCCCAGTGAAAAAGTAGAGCAGAAAAGAAGCAACATAATTGCTAGAAACCCACTTTGAACAGAGCTCAGAAACCCAAATAACCATGACGCTGGAGCAATGGTGCTCCTCCGCTTGATCCAAAACCAAATGGCTCATGAATATTTACTAACAGCCATCCTTTTTTCCCTGAAAGTCATTCAGCTGCTTGCATGTTAATGAACGTGCCACAGTTAAATTTAAAATCAGTGATGAAGAGGAAAGGTATCACCATTTAAACGACTTCCTTCAGGTAAAGAGGTTTTTCCTACATGCAGGATTTGACAGCATATGTCAACCATGCTTTTCCTATTATGTAAATTAGCAGCTGTGGGTTTTTTTGTAACTACTCCTTCAAGCTCAATTTCTTATTATAAGCTTTAGAGGGAATTTATTTAAAAGGAAATGTACTGTCCTTTTCTCCCTACAACTGAGTTCTTTATCTGGAATTATGAAGACTTAATTGCTCTATTCTTAATTGGTATTTTCTTCCGCATTTCTGTTAACTGTACTCATCTGTAGAAGGGGCAGTTAACTGCTTACTATGCTCTTTTGAGTGCTCTCCTTAAACTGTTGCAAGGGGAAAAACAAAAACACAGGAGTTGACTAGCAAGATGAGGAAGGAAAAACTGATTTTAAATAGTTCTTTTTTAATTGTATATCTAACTTCACTTTATATATTCATAGTATTCTGTTAAAGCTATTTAACACATCAAATAATTATTTCTCATATTAACAAAGGGCCATCATCCGTCCTATATTATTATTTGTAGTGTGGTAGAGCCTAAAAATCTCAGTCAGAGTCCAAGACCCCAGGGTGCTAGATGCTGTACAAAGACATGGATTTTCCTCAATAGGGCACAGGAGATTCCACGTTTCAGAGTTTCCTCAGAATCACTGTTGAGGGTCCCCTACCTTTAAAACCTGCAGAGGTCCTGACAGCCACACAGCTCTTTAGAGGCTAACTGGAGCTGAAGTACCTGTGGAGGACACATGCCTCTGCACTATACTTCCCTAATTATCCACTCTCCATGAGAGCACAGTTCCTTAGAAAAAAGTGCTACCATGAGGTCCCTCCCAGAAAAGCACAGAAAATCATCCTAAGGACTTTCAACCAGCAGTAATTTTTGTTAGAATTAGCACTCTGAAAACTCTTAGACCCATGGGTAAACCACCTGTAGAGAATGGCTGCTCCCTCGCTTCTCTTCCTTTCCAGAATTGCAGAGCCTTTACTGTGCAGAGTCTTCTATACCAGAGGTTCTCAAACACGGTGGATTGGAGAGGCTTGAGAAGGTGCTTGCAGCGGCACTGCCTTCAGAGCTGGGTGCCCAGCCAGCAGCCACCATGCTCCGGCCACCCAGCTCTGAAGGCAATGCCGCCGCCAGCAGCAGCGCATAAGTAAGGGTGTCATGATACGGTATTGCCTATATACTTAAATGGCTGTTTGAATCAATGCCTTACTGTTTTAGATACTTACTGAGAGCTGCATGTTGATTTAAAAGTAAATAAATCAGTATATATATTTGTGTGGCAGTAGGAAGGGCATAAACTACTACAGATATTAAAAAAAAGGGGGGCGTGATCAAATAAGTTTGAGAACCTCTGTTCTACACTGTCTGAAGACCACTAGGGAGAATGTACCCAAGTTCTGTCTCTCCTCTACAATGTCAGTTTACCCTCTGCTATGCAGTGCACAGGGTAGCAATGTGGCCAAAAAAATATTACAGCTCACTTTTAATACATTATCCCCATGTTGCGCATCCTCACCCATCCACCCGATATTAATACCCTCCTTTATCACTTGAATGATAGTCACTTATTGATACTAACATTATATACACTCTTAGTAGTTATGTATAATTCTGTCAAGCCTTAACGTTAGATAGGTCTGAACATACAAACTAAAGTTGTGAAAACAAAGGAAAGTTAAAGAAAGTGAAATACTTGCCTATGAAATTGTAACTGTTTAACCACTGTTGTTTAGAGCCTCAATTGTACCATTTCCCCAGTGAAATCTTCTGGTTTAAAATTACATACAAAGGTTGCTATTCAAAGGATTCTGCTGATTTCACAAGTCTTTAAAAGCAGGGTTTGTGCAGTGAATGAATAGTTCAGAAGCAAGAGCAGATCTTTAAGCTTAAATTATAACTTTCCTTTTCAGTCTAGCGTTATGCACTGAGGTTTCTGCATTCAATACTTTTTCTTTTTAAATCCGCCACTTAAATGACAAATTTTATTGCTTTAGTTATCAATTCAGAATCCTAGGTCTTGGCACAATGTGCCTTCTCCGATACAACTTTCTACAGAATTTGAACCAGTTTTGGATTGAAACTAAATTCCTTTTGTATTAACCAAAATTAAAAGAACTCCATGCAAAACTCAAAGTTCTGAATACCAAATGCCAAAGTTAATACTTAATACCAAAGTTCTTTGGCAGGTACATTTTTATGTGATACACAAAAGTGGTTTCAAAAAGAGGCTTCAGCAGTCAGCAATATCTTATTATTTATCTCTAACAACTATGAGTCATAAGTAGAGAGTCCCCTCCATTGAGGATATCATGCCATGATCTTAAAAAGTGGAAAGTCGTTCTCTGCAGTTGGCTTTACAGTATATTAGGGAATACTGTACCATACATATAATGGAATCACAGATGATCTGCTGTATGTAACATCCTATTTAAAAAGCACCCTAGAAAAGTGGTAGTTAGTTTGCAATTTTAAGATTGCAGTACTCAGTTTTAATCACTGTTCTGCATATTATCTGTATGACATTAGTTTCTAGCACCCCAACGTGCTATTTACTGTAAAAAATATAGTGAGAGACAGTTGCTACCCCAAAGAGCTGAATAGACAACACAGACAAAAGAGTGGGAGGGGAATAAGAGACCTATGACCTTCCCAATGCCACACAGTAGGTCAAGGGTAAAGCCAAGATTGGAACTCACTTCTGCTAACTCCCATTGCGCTATCCATTAGACCACATTACTACACAACAGATTGCAGAGATTACACTAACATATTACCTGGATTTCTTACTTTCTCTTTCATATTACTTACCTGGATTTCCAAAACAAGTAAAACTATTTCACAAATAATTTTTAAGTAAACTGAAGCATTTATACGCTTTCATTCGACAAGGGCATGTCACTCATAGAAAGCTACCTGAATTTCACCCACAGTAATGTACAAGATTTATTTTTGAATGTGTGTCTGGACCAAGAACCAGGGTAGATAAAAATCAATGATTTTTTTTTAAAAAAAATCAAAAAAAGTAGGTTTTTTTTTAAAAAATGCTTTTTGAGAAAAACACCTATCTAAAGATAGTTTTAATTAAGATACATTATAGCTCAAAGATCTCTCATCATGGAATAGGGATTACAAATTCTAATTCTATAGTATGAGACAATATATTCATGTAATGCTTAAGAAAAGTTTTGTAAATGAGTTCCAATAGTTCATGGATTAAGGACCCAATCTTATGGTGTTCCAGGGGCTTCTGTATAGATTATTTAGGTTTATCTTTCTATCTACCCAATGGGACACAGTGCTCAGTGTAGAACAGGGGTGGTCAAACTTTTTGGCCTGAGGGCTGCAACGGGTTTCTGAAATTGTATGAAGGGCCAGTTAGAATCATAGAATCAGAATATCAGGGTTGGAAGGGACCTCAGGAGGCCATCTAGTCCAACCCCCTGCTCAAAGCAGGACCAATCCCCAATTAAAGCATCCCAGCCAGGGCTTTGTCAAGCCTGACCTTAAAAACTTCTAAGGAAAGAGATTCTACCACCTCCCTAGGTAACGCATTCCAGTGTTTCACCACCCTCCTAGTGAAAAAGTTTTTCCTAATGTCCAACCTAAACCTCCCCCACTGCAACTTGAGACCATTCCTCCTTGTCCTGTCCTCTTCTACCACTGAGAATAGTCTAGAACCATCCTCTCTGGAACCACCTCTCAGGTAGTTGAAAGCAGCTATCAAATCCCCCCTCATTCTTCTCTTCTGCAGACTAAACAATCCCAGTTCCCTCAGCCTCTCCTCATAAGTCATGTGTTCCAGACCCCTAATCATTTTTCAAAAAAGAAAAGGAGTACTTGTGGCACCTTAGAGACTAACCAATTTATTTGAACATAAGCTTTTGTGAGCTACAGCTCACATCCGATGAAGTGAGCTGTAGCTCATGAAAGCTTATGCTCAAATAAATTGGTTAGTCTCTAAGGTGCCACAAGTACTCCTTTTCTTTTTGCGAATACAGACTAACACGGCTGTTACTCTGAAACTAATCATTTTTGTTGCCCTTCGCTGGACTCTCTCCAATTTATCCACATCCTTCTTGTAGTGTGGGGCCCAAAACTGGGCACAGTACTCCAGATGAGGCCTCACCAATGTCGAATAGAGGGGGACGATCACGTCCCTCGATCTGCTCGCTATGCTCCTACTTATACATCCCAAAATGCCATTGGCCTTCTTGGCAACAAGGGCACATTGCTGACTCATATCCAGCTTCTCATCCACTGTCACCCCTAAGTCCTTTTCCGCAGAACTGCTGCCTAGCCATTCGGTCCCTAGTCTGTAGCGGTGCATTGGGTTCTTCCATCCTAAGTGCAGGACCCTGCACTTATCCTTATTGAACCTCATCAGATTTCTTTTGGCCCAATCCTCCAATTTGTCTAGGTCCCCCTGTATCCTATCCCTGCCCTCCAGCGTATCTACCATTCCTCCTAGTTTAGTATCATCCGCAAATTTGCTGAGAGTGCAATCCACACCATCCTCCAGATCATTTATGAAGATACTGAACAAAACCGGCCCCAGGACCGACCCCTGGGGCACTCCACTTGACATCGGCTGCCAACTAGCCATGGAGCCATTGATCACTACCCGTTGAGCCCGACAATCTAGCCAACTTTCTACCCACCTTATAGTGCATTCATCCAGCCCATACTTCTTTAACTTGCTGACAAGAATACTGTGGGAGCTGAGCCTCCCCAAACAACCAGGCGTGGGCTGGCCCTGCCCCCTGCCTGAACCCCCCTGCTTCTTGCTCCCTAACAGCCCCCCCAAGACTCCTGCCCCATCCAACCCCTCTTCTCATTCCTGACTGCCCTCCGGGGACCCCTGCCCCATCCAACCCATCCCTTCTCCCTGACCACCCCCGGAACCCCTGCCCCTGACTATTCCCCGCCGCTGCATCCAACCCCCCTGACCGCTGCCCCCATTCAACCCCGCTGTTCCCCACCTTCTGACCGCCCCGCCCCCTATCCACACCCCTGCCCCCCCTCCCCGAACTCTCCTGCCCTCTATCCAACCCCCCCTCCCCTGGCTCTTACTGCGCTGCCTGGAACACCGGTGGCTGGTGGTGCGAAAGCCGCACGGCCCAGAGCATCAAGACAGGCAGCTGCAGCTCTGCAGCCTCACCACCTAGAGCATTGCGCCGGCGGCGCAGTGAGCCGAGGCTGTGGGGGAGGGGCCAGGGGCTAGCCTCCTGGGCCGGGCAGGAGAGTCCTGCAGGCTGGATGTGGCCCGCAGTCTGTAGTTTGCCCACCTCTGGTCTAGAAGATACCATCAGAAATTATTAGTTTTGCAGTTCTCAAACTGTGGATTTGTGTCTCCAGAGATAACATACTTGTTAACAGCAAAAATGTTTTTAAATAAAGAAATAAATAATATATAGAGGTGAGTAATAACAGACCTCAACCCTATTGTCCCTCTGCAAATTTGTGTACACAGAGCCAATTCCTACCTCTCTCTAAAAGTGCAACATTTCAAAAAGTTCAATAAATAGAAGATTGTTGGGGGCGGAACAGATCTGGAAAAGAAGTAGTCTGGAGATAAATGTGAGAAGGGAGGGACAGGCAGTAGAAACAAAAGTGAAACCGTTTGAGCAGCATATTCCAGAAGTCTTGAGGTCTTTCTGGATGTAGCCTTCATTGATTTGAGATCTACCATACCATTCTCTCACTAGAAGGGAAAACCTATAATGGCAACAGACCGTAAAAGAGACCCAGTTGGGGTCTCATTTATCTCTGAGTTGTGAAGAATACCTATTAAGGTTATAACAACCAACAAGAATGCACTTTTATGTACAAATCCATGATTAAATCGAGCCTGACTAGTGATTTAAATCAATTTGATTTAAATCAAATCCACCCTGCCAAGAACTCAAAGATTTGTGCATTTTGGGAGAGAAAGAAGCAAGGTAGAGCCCCGCGCAGATAAAAAATTTGTATCCACATTCAATCCACAAACATGGTCCGCAAATATCCGCATCCGTGGATATCCACACATTTGCAGGGCTCTAAAGATTAAAGAAGAAGTATCTCTCCGATGAGCTAAAGAGAAATCTGGCTTTGGTTACCTACCCTTCTGGTGTCCCTACAGTGACGAGATAAGGCCATAAACTGCCAAAGCTTTAAGAACTGTTGAGTTTGTGCTCACATGGGCCCAGCATTCTCTTGTCTTGTTTTTGCTTATGAATGGTTCTAGCAATTTCCCTCTCCCCCCTAACCGGAAAGGCTGTTGCCAGAGGGATGCACCTGTAGTTGTCTATGAAGACACACGAGTAGTCTATATAAATTACCGGGACTGTTTATATGAGCAAAGTGTTTGCATGGCAGTAATACCCACCAGGCTCATTTTATCTAACAGTAAATGTTTTATCATTAAAAAATAAAACAAATCAAAGAACAAATTTACCCTCAAAAATATTTATATAAAGCACTTTAGGGCTTTGAGAATTGTTTAAATATAAATTTAAACCATAACTTTCTGAAATTTTGTGTGTTACCTTACCATTACCTGGCATATTCTTTTTTTTTTAAATGACTGTCATATGTTTTCAAATGTTACGGTCCTCTTTTTGGCAGTGCCTGATTAATGACCAATGGCAGAAATCACCTGATGCTCTTGTGAGTATGACATTGCAGACCTAAAACCCACTCAGCTTTCAGGAAAACTGATACTGACATTTTATTGTTGAGTCTTGTTCCCATTTAGGTTTCACTATCTTCCCTAAAGCCAAACCATGCTGTGCTGTTTTCATTTTTGTATATATTAACCAGAAATTTGAGAGAGATCATTTATGACCTCCCACATTTATGAATAAGGAGCAAAACATTACACAAAATACACATAAAAAGCCAGCAGAAGAGGATTCCTTCCTTTTGAAGACTTAGGATTCTTTTGACTTAGAGTGATCCACTATGTAACACTCCAACCCTACTACAGTGAGCCTCATTATACTGTGGTGAGCTAATCAAGATTTTCTACCACCTATATTAATGGAATGGAGCCCCTGGTACAGAACGTTAAGGCCTTCACATAAGTTCAGACCAGTTTAATTTTAAGTTCAAATGCTAAGACCACAAAGTGGACTGCGTGCTCTGGATCCTGCTTATTATTTGAACCTACAAAACCAATTGAAATCACTTGCTAAATATAGCACAAACTTCTAAACAGTCAGTGTCTGTGACTGTACTGTCCAAATAGATGTGCCATACTGGTTCTGTGAAGATGCCTCCACAGTAATAATAGTTTGAGTCTGCAGAAGCGATATTACAATCGCAATGCCAGTTCACCAATATACTGGCCTTTAAAAGTTGAAAGTGTTCTATTTAATATTACCAGGAGTTATACATTTGCCATTTGATTTAGACTATTGTTTTAACTTTTTAAATTCAGTTAAGACTTTTTATATCAAGCTAAATTCTCTGACTGAAGTAAATGGTGGCTCTGTGTCTACATTTAAAAGAAGAAGTATCTGTACTAACTTCTATTTTGGTTAGGAGTCTAGGATATTATTTTTAAGATTTGTTTTTGTTAGAGTAAGGTTTTGTCTTAACATGTTATTGGTCATTTTTATATGCCACCTGATATTTTGTGCAATGATAGATATAGCCTACAAAATGGAAATCAAAAGAGGCAGTAAAAGATTGCAGACAGAAAAAACACAGAAAACTCACTAATGAAAAAGGAAAAACATTAAATTTACACAGTAACAACTACATTTACAACTTCATACTTACAGCAACAGTATTCATTGCCAAATAAAACACATGCAACAAAACCAAGGGACAGCTGGAAACATTCTTTTTTGTTGTATTCAATTTTGTCCTCTTTTTATGTAGACAGCTTAGTTTATAACAGAGAATTATAAACTTAACACAATAGCCAGGATTTCTATGGCTCTAACATGAAGCAGATTTATATCAACATCCAAATAAATAAAAGGCACCATAAAAATAAAGTTTTCTTTTTAGTGGACTTGAAACAAGTGATTTTTTGAAAATCTACTAATCTAGTTGAGCATTCACGTCCAAGTACAAAGGGAGAATGGTGTCAAGACAGGAACAACAAAGAGCAGGGGAGTGGTGTGGAAAGAAGGAAGGCTGTAAATGGGGAGGGGGAAAGTGACATTGTGCAAGACAACAGGTTAAGAAATATTAATTAAGGTTGTATGCAGTGTTGGTGTAGCCTCTTGGTCTCCGGATATTAGAGAGAGAAGGTGGGTGCAGGGATATATTTTATTAGACCAATTTCCACTGGTGAGAGACCGGCTTTCGAGCTTACACGGCTCCTCTTTTCACTTCAGAGACCTGAAGAAGAGCTCAGTGTAAGCTCGAAAGCTGCCCTCTCACCAGCAGAAGCTGGCCTAATAAAAGAGATTAATGAACCAAAGATGGGTGAGGTAATTAATGTTTGTTAACCCCTTATTTGCTTTGTGACCCTGCACTGTATGGTCAAGTCAACAAAAGCGTCAACCCTACTGCACACAGCATACCACCCTCTACTCCAAAGCCAGCCGTGCCAGAGCACAGGGCAGGGTCCCAGGTAACTGCAGGGACAACAGCAAGGGGGCAGAGGACCCACAGAAATGCAGGGCTAAGAAGGACCAGGGCAGCCCCCTGCGCTGGGGCAGCGCCAAGCGTTTCTACAGGCCCCCGACATTTCCCCAGAGCACACGGAGCTGCTGTCTGGTTTCACCAGAGAAAGAGGCAACCCCCGCGCCGGGGCGCACGAGTCACAGCGCTGCGCTCCGCCGCACCCCGGCCCTGCCTGGCGTGAGCGATAAACAGGGCCACGTCCGGGACCAGAGCGGGGCCACACCTCGCACCCCCACGGGCTGGGCGCGCTTGCAGCGGGGCGGGCAGGCGCGGGCGCTCAGCTCCGGGCCGCAAGACCAGCGAGGGGCTCGAGCCGCCCGGGACCAGCCCGGCAAGGCTGCGACACACCGAGTTTCTCGGCGCCCCGCCGCGCCCCGCGTCCCCCCGCCCCAGATAGGCCCGCGAGGCCGGGGCTCACTCACCGCTTGCGCCGCTTTGAGCAGCAGGCGCCGCGGGGTGAGCCGGTGGAGGGTGCAGGCGCAGGCGCAGGGCTTGCTCTGCGGCTCGCGCTGCAGCTCGGTGGTCTGGTTGTACACGGCGCCGTTGTCCATAGCAGGCGGGGCGGGCTCCGGCAGCCCAAGCTGCGGCCAAACGAAACCCAAAGGCCGGGCTGCGGCGCCCGCGGGCCACCAGGGCGCAGGAACGTCCCTCCGCCGCCGGGGGAAAAGCGCGAATCCGGCAGCGGCCCCCTCGCGCCGCCTCCCTGGACTCCCCGCCCGGCGCTTCGGGGAAATCCCGCCCAGTGTTGAAGTCCCCGTCACGTCCCCTGTGCCCGCCCCGGGGTGCCCGCGGCGCCTGCGCGCCCTGACCTGTGCTGGGGGGCGTTTTCCCCAGTGACATGCGTTTTAGATAAAAAGAAAAGGAGTACTTGTGGCACCTTAGAGACTAACCAATTTATTTGAGCATAAGCTGTAGCTCACGAAAGCTTACGTTCAAATAAATTGGTTAGTCTCTAAGGTGCCACAAGTCCTCCTGTTCTTTTTGCGAATACAGACTAACACGGCTGCTACTCTGAAACGAGTTGTAGATAGTGAGTCATCGGTAACTTTCCTTGCGGCTTGTACAGGAGCGCGGCTGCAGTCCGGGACTGCCCTCGGCTCGTCACTAGGCCCACGCCAAGCTGGAGGAGCTTCCCCAACCCCCCCGGGAATACCCAGGGTAATTCCAGTTCCTTCCCTGGGCAGAGTCCGGCCCCATATCCCCCTGTGACGACTCCCTCTTCTCCCTCTCCTACCGCTCTACTCATTCCTTGAGGGGGACCCCCATTGTCCCCGTCCACTTTCAGGGAGGAGTTACAGGGCTCTGTCCTTGGTCCTCCTGATCCTCCCCACCCTTACCTTACCTGTGGTTAATCTCATCCACAAATTCAACTACCATCTCTAGGTGGGTGAATGAGATCTCTACTCCAACCTGGCTCCGGTCCAAACAAATCTCAACTAGCTGTTTGATACCTTCCTCCTGACATCTACCCCTCAGCTCAAGTTCTACAAAGCTAAAACAGACACCCCCCAATCCAAGCTCTCCCTGCTATCTCCTTCCCTTGATCACTGTGAGCAACACTAGTATCTTGGCTGTCACTTAAGTCAATAGCCTGGGTATCATCTTGGCCTCAGACCTCGCTCTAGGTTTTCACAACTAGGCTATAGCAAAGTTCTGCAGCTTCTTTCTCTAGAACATCTCTGGAATATAGCCTTTCCTATCCACCCACATCAGAAACTCTCATCCAGGTTCTCATCATCTCAGTCCTCCATCTTTTTCTCTGGCTTTGACAAATGCAGTCTTATCCCATTCACATCCATTTGCATGCTGCTGCAAAAATCATTTTCCTAGCCCATCACTTTCACCACATTTCCCCTCTTTGCACCCCTCCACTGGCTCCCTCATCCGTTGTATCAAATATGTAAGCTACGTTTTCACTTTCAAAGCCCACCTCTTATTCAGTAAACAAAAGTCAGCTCCCACCTTCACTTAGCCCATCATAGCAGCTTGTCCACTTATTAAATTTTCAGACAAGCACCTTCATGCTTTCTCCGATGCTGCCTCTCACGTTTGGGAGGTACACCCTGCAAACATTTGCCAACCCCCTTCATTGTTCTCCTTCAAATTTCACCTAAAAACCTCTCCTTTGCTGCGATGCCTACAAAAAACTTGACAATGGTTAGGCTGCTGGTGTGCTACGACCACTGCCCATTGGACGGATCAATGTTGTCTCAATGTTTCCTTGTACTTCTCTGTCTATATCCAGCTGTTGTCTCTTGCCTTATACTTAGATCGTAAGTTATTTGGGGCAGGGACCATCTTTTTGTTCTATGTTTGTACAGCATGTAGCCAAGTGGGGTCCTGATCCATGACTGGGACTCCTATGCACTACAATACAAATAAGTATTAGGTGCTACCCAAACAGAAAAGAAGGAATGACCCTTGCTCCAAGGAGCAAAACACACTAAAGCCATAAAAGTGGAGGGGAAGACAAATGAGGAAACACGTCTAGAGAGAGAAAGCAAGCTGGAGACTGTCCCCATATTGGTTATATGAGGGCATATTAGGATAAACCACCCCACTTGGGCTAACTGTGGAATTTTAAAGCACATGCTGCTACGAAGGGCCTGCTCCAGTAAATGCTGATGCACTTATGTTTACATGCAAACATAGTTCTACCTAGAAGTCAATGGGACTGGCAAACATTAAACAATAGTGCTCATCTCTTACATGGTGCTTTTCATCAGTAGATCTCAAAGCACGTTACAAAAGAGATAGGTATCATTACCCCCATTTTACAAATAGGGAAACAGACAGAGAGAGGTAAAGTGACTCACCCAAGGTCACCTAGCAGTCCAGCAGAGCCAGGACTAGAATCCAAGTCTCCTGAGTCCCAGTCCAATAAACTGTCTTCTAACTCATTTATATAGTTACTTCTGAACTTAAGTAGCTGCAGGATGAGTGCCTAACTCCTGCAGCTAGCAGCTGTGGCAGATTTGTTAAGCTAATTTGTTGACCAGGCACTAGAAAGAAACAAAGAACCATATTCTCCCTTTGCAAGCTATAATAAACATGATTCCCTGCCCCCCAGTAAATTGGGTATATAATTATTATATCAAGCACCTGCTCAGGAGATGGATCCACAGTGTGCTGGATCGTTTATTTGTTCCTTTGTATATTTCAAATTTGGTGGTAGGTTGCTATAGAGAATGACACACTGTTCTTTTTTTCCTTCCCCCCCCCCGGGGCGATGAACGGTTTTTCTTCCTTGCTTTTTTATAGAAAATCTTTTCCAGTAATTAGAACAAGCCTGTCTCTCACTCTTCTGGGTACGTTGGACAGTGAAATAGAAAAGATCTCTGTTTCAATCTCTTCTCTTATAGTTGGATGTGTAGTAGTAGGATTTTATGTTTGTATTTTGTATAATTTAGAATGAAGGATAAAGAATAATAAGATAAGTAGAATGTATTAAATGCATTAATGTATGATTTGACCATATCCTGCCAGCCACCCTTTTTGAATAGCAGAAAGGAATGGTCTAATGTGCCATTGGTAGAGATGCATCAGCCAGAATCTGTGTCGGGGCAGATTTCAGTAACAGACCTTTTAGGGTCACCACTTTGTTGTAAGTTTAGCATTTAAAATAAGTAAAGTAACAGACCTTTTAGGGTCACCACTTTGTTGTAAGTTTAGCATTTAAAATAAGTAAAAGAATGCAATGATTGTTTTTCTTTTGCATTGCAACTTGATGTTCCTGTTCAAATGTTTTGTGTAAATCAATTCTGTTTTGTGTATAAATGGGAAATGTGTGTGTTAAAAGATAAGTTTGAAGGCCATCACCGAATCATATGTTCTAGGGAGGAACCAAAAACAGATGCAAGGGCATTGATGGCAGTGGCACCAATTTAGCCCCATAATGAAGACAAGCCCTTAGAAGGAGGGGCCGATTGAGTAGAAGTATGGGTGGTTGATCCCGTTTTTTCCTGTTTGGCTTCTCTTCTGAATAATTCATGGAGTTTAGAGAAGAAGTGATGATGGTACTGGAATGGCCTGGAACTTTGAGCAGTTTGGGTTCTACTAAACTGTCTTTTCGTTGCAGGCATGTAAATCCCCAGTTACCACAATGTTGCCCTGGAATCCTTGAGTGTGTGTAGAGAGGACTCCGTATATTCACTGAAGAGCTTGGATCCTTCAAGCACCTCTCTGGGAAGACCAGAGAACTTGAGCCAGGACACACTCATGATCACAGCTGCGGCAATGTACCTGGAGGCTGTGTTGATGGCATCTAGGGCAGCTTGGAGGGAGCTTTTTGAGATTAACTGCCCATACAAGATGGGCTAAAATTGCTCTCTTTGGACTTGTGGGAGGTGGTAAATAAAATGTGTAAATTTTGAGTAGGTGGTAAAGTTGTA
The DNA here is from genome assembly GCF_965152275.1 of Natator depressus. NCBI lineage: Eukaryota > Metazoa > Chordata > Testudines > Cheloniidae > Natator > Natator depressus. The sequence goes on along the minus strand of NC_134235.1, from coordinate 189,831,703 downwards.
TTTTGCCATCAAGGCCTTATAGTTGGCAATATGAAATTGAAGAACAGCTGACAAGTATCTTGTTCTGCCCAGTAAGTCCAGCCACTTGGATTCCTTGTTCATTGGATGTGTAGAGAGAGCCTGATGGCTTCTTTTGTTGGTTACCTTCACCACTAGAGAATTAGGGCTGGTGTGGGAAAAGAAGTCTTACATTCTTTTTGGTGGGATGTAGTACTTCTTGCCTGACCTTTTACAGGTGAGTAGAACTGGAACTGGTGTTTGCCACACTGTACGTGCGGGAGCTAGCAATGCCTCATTAACAGAGCAATCTTCCCTTGTGGATCAATATTCAAAATATCCACCAAGGAGAGTTGTGACTCTTGGATTTCTTCTAGTGGAGAGAGCTTACCAACTGCTTCATGATGTCCTCGAAGGTCGTGAAATCATCAGCACAGGAGGGCATTGGTGGCATTACCCCCTTATCCGGGGAAGAAGAGGACCTGGCTGAAGGATGTAAGATCTCCTTGAGCTGAAGTTCTTGTTTCTCTTGTGTATCATCTGGTACCGAAGAAGTGTGCAGTAATGGGAGATGGTCAGTTGGTATCCATGAATGGTACAGTACCAGTTGGTGCCAGTAGTCCTTTCTTGGCATCCTGTAGAACTGATCGCTGGAATGGCCCCAAGGGTCCCAGTAACCTCACTGAGGAGACTAGGGGAAAGGTCATACTATCTGGGCCTACGATGTTTGGTAAGTCCCCTTCATTAGAGGGACTCATGGGAGTTTGGTGGTACAGTACCAGGAGGGATTTGTGTACCAAGATCTTCAAGTCTGATAAATCATCTCCTGTGCTAAGCTGGGGGGAGGAGGAAGAGGGGCGCTCAGGTATCATGGTCAGTACCAAAGGTTGAAGACTTATATATAAGTTTCAACTTGTAACTGTCTGGATGGTACTGGTGAGTGAGCTCTGATAGATCTCTGTAACAGTGGAGACTCAGGATAATCAGAAACAAGATCCTCTGAAGACAGAAATCTAGGAGGCAGCAGAGGGTTTTGATAGCCTAAGGTTGAGGCTTGAGTTGGTACTGGAAGTGGAAATGTTGACTGGTGGGATGGAGACTGCTGCAGTACTGAGGAGCTGCAGGGTCTTGTCTCACTTCAGAGAGGAGGTAAGAGACCAGTACTGAGGCACATGGTAGCCTATGTGTACCACAGTGCAGCAAGGGATCAGATAGTTCTGCTGAGATAGATGGCTCTGGTGGCAGACGGCTTGTTCATATGGGGCTTCTTACTTGGTACCAACACCTGTATTAGACTCAGTTGGGGCGCTAATTCTCCTGAGTCTTATGGACCTATCCCATTTCTTAGGTTTGGGAGATGTACTACTTTTTCTCTGAAGTTTGTCTCAGTGGCTACAGACAAAGCTGAAACAGTGATCAAAGGTGCCTGCAATGTTGAGGCCAACTTACATGGGTGAGGGGGGAGGAAGCAGACCCCTCTGGAACACAAGCACATTTATTTAAATAGGAGTTTTAGTCTAGGCTCCCTATCTTTGACCTTCTGACAAGACTTTTCACCTTGAGGGGATGAGAGTCTCTGAAACAGTGCAGGCAACTAGTGTTCCATCACTGTGGGGAAAAGACCTGTGGCAAGTCTAGCAGAGATTAAATCCCGAGGTTTTAGGCATAACAGATTGTGCTCCAGCACTAATAAAGGTCCAAGAATAGGAGCCACCAAGCCTCAGGGGCACAATCATACTAAACTAAATAAAATAAACAACAAAATAGATAAAGGGCTTTCACAAGGTGAAAGGAGGAAGCTGAATACAGCTAACAGCAGAAGATGCGGTCTCGAGCCATCCCGTGGCTGAGAAGGAATAAGCGGTGGCAAGCTTGTGCCTTCCTTTATCCCCTTATTCAGAGCATAAGGCATTGCTTTGTTCAGGCACAGGTCCACGGATATTACTTTTCAGTCTCTGCTCTTCCAAAATATGTGCATGTGACAATGCGTGCTAAAGCACTCACAGGGACATGTACTCAAAGAACAGTGCAGTAAGAATTAACACGGATACTTGCCTGTGGCTCAGAGGTCATCCACAAGCAAAACTAGGGGCTGTCTCTGAACCATACCTAGGTCCAAAACCCTCGTTGGGAAGATCTAGGATATCTGTTTGGGTAAGTGTTGCTTGGAAATAAAGTGACCCTTTAGCTATATCCCAGAATACACAAGCAGCTTGTGAAACTTTCAGAAAAACATTGTGCCGACGAATCCTGCAAGAGACTTGGAAAAGGCTGATTCACTAGTTAATCCATTTGCCTGTTGCTGCAGTAATATTCCTAGGGAGGAATTTGACTGATAGAGTTCATGGTATACATTTGTAAATGCTTGTACTGTGCTTAGAGCAATGAAAAAGTACATTTTTTAAAAGTGCTATTTAAAACTTTCTAATTTTCTCCCTTCCACTAAAGATCCACTTTTTCCTATGAATCCTTCAGGGGGTCTAGTCCTCAACCTATACTCTCTCCACATCTTTCCTTACCTAGTACATATTCTTGTCTGGTGGACTGGAGACTTTTCAGGGTTGGGAATGTGTTGTAGCATTATATAATTAATGGCTTTATTCATTCACTCACGTTTAGTTGACTTTCTTCTGTATTAGATCAGTTTCCCCATTTATTATAGACAAATTGGAAATCATTTTATTTTATTACAGGTCTACAACTTATTGCAGTTACTATATTTTTGCAATTTCTAATAAATTATACAATAATTCCCTCCCCCATAGTTTTCTCCATTCTCCTCCCCCAAACTGTTTTGATCCCTGCCTTACAGAGTTGATGGGTTCGTTGTTTGTGTACCAATATGTTTAACTGATAGTACATTTGTGGTGACAGGTTTGTAAATTCATATTAAAACTATTCCAGAAAAAAGTGGTTTGGCTAAGATCTTTTTGACAGCTGAAATAGCAAGAGGAAATTAGACTCAAGGCAACATTTTACTCCCATTAATAGAATGAAAAAATAGATTACTTTGAGTGGCAATTGAGAGTGTTTAATCCCAGTTAGAGGGCAATAGCCTCCAGTCTCTTTTTTGTTATAGCTGCTTTATTTTGTTTTTAGTTATAGGAGTTTTGTCATGATTTTATTGTATGTTTAAACAGATGGGTACTGTACAACAGATACAGTTTAAAGGGATTTGGCAACAGCCACTTTAAAAAACCAAGTGTTTAAACTACTTATTTGCAATAGATTTTGATGCATTTTTCCACAGAACATGGTATTTATTTTCTCTAAAAGATGAGGCACAGCACACAGCTTCCTTCTACTGCCTTTTCTTTTGTAGCGGATTTGTCCTTGATAAAGAGAGGCTAAGGAATCCTTCAATGCGTATTATTCAAAAGCTTCAAATATGCAGAAATGTGGTTTTAGATTTTCATGCACTTTAGTACTGAGATTCCATTACAATTTCTTTTTCTAAAATAAAGCCCAAAAAATAAACTGTGTAATGGATGTTTATTGAACTCTTTTGAGACATTTGTCCAACTTCACAAAGGGCCTTTACTTTGATATCAGATACGCTCAAATGAACAGAACTGAAAAGTTTAGAAACCGAAAGTCTCTTCCTTGCAAAAACTAAAACAGTACAAAAATAGTTCTGCAATTTAAACATGCTAAAATCTTAAGTTTCTGCCTTTTAATGAGAGTATGGTGTACCACTAGAATTTAGATAGGAAACACACTGGTGATCTCATCAGCAGTATAAGAGCTGTCATGCACATTTTAAATGACTATGTTAAAAAAATTACTGTACATGTGTAAGCACAGTAGTGAAGTGTTCAAGGAACAGTGATGCATGCAATGCATCCGTGATTAGAAACCATTTCCTTCTTGATGTATATATTCTATACAGTTATTCCTCAGCAGTTCACATAGTTGGTCAGGAGAGTTGGACCATTATTATGCGTTGCACGGGCAAAATTTTACCATTATTGTACTTTAGATTTATTCCTGATCAGATTATTCAAATGAGATCCCATGTTTAAAATAATTCAATAGATTTGTTCAGAGAAGACAGCTAGTCTCAGATTTTTAGCATTGATAAGCAGCCAATATTTTAAAAAGTTCCCTGAAGAGCAAGCAATAAAATCAAAGCTAACAAAGCAAAACATTCTAGTATGTTAGTCTCAAGAAAATGAATTTTTGGGGAAATCAGAAAAAAAATCTGTATCAAAAGTAGGAACTTAAACAGCAATATCAAGTATAATACCATACCCAGAATAAAAATTATGGATATTAATGTTTTCTCCTAACACTTTTTAGCAGATTTCCAATTAGTAAATTAGGGAAATTGTGTACATTATACCCACTGTTTTAGTAAAAAAAAAATTGTACACCTATTTAAGAATTGTTAATAAAAATACTCAGGATAATCTTTGAAAGTTGTTCTAATCTCAGTATACCATGAGCTTCAGTGGAAGACTTCTCACATTATGTTTATGATCTCAAGTGTTTCTCAAATACTGTGTATTGAAAGCTGAAATAACCAATAAAATGCTAACTTTTGTCACATGATTCCACAGAGTGCATTAAAAAATCATCAGTGGGATGCTTAGTATATCTGGTGGGCTTTTAAACTAAAGACTAAATCCCCGAAATCTGATGATCGAAGTTTTGCAGGTAGGAAGATTAGTACAATGCTGTATTGTATGAGTAGCAGATTCATATTTGTTTCTTCCAGAACTATATCACGTTTTAGGGAAGCTTAAAGCTGGGCCATACTATTATTCACAGAAGGGTGAAAGATAAGAGGGAGGGACGTTTAAGTACCTAGTCTTCAAGAGTGAAACACTAAACACTTTGATTAGCTAATATACATTTTAATACAAGAAAATGCAATGAATTTATTTATATCTGAATGCAGATAATACTTTATTAACTGATCACAGTTTTAATGTCTGATTTAAAACCATAACTAATTTGGGAAACAAAAAGAGGGGATGTTAAGGCTGAGCCATATATACACAGAAAAAAATCTGGATACTGATAATCTGTACATTTTTTTATTAGTTACCTCTGCTTTTTTCTTTACACAAATAGTCTATTCAGTGTCTGAAGTTATCAAATTGGCCAATATTTTAAAGTCTTACGCTGGAATGAAAGTTTAGCGCAAGTTTTTGATGCAGTGTAAATCTCAAATGAGATCAGACAGGTTTGCTGTCATATTCCACATGAAGTGTTGAATTTTATGCAGGTTAGTTTATTGTTGGCGCACAAAGTTATAACAACCGATTATCCTCTCTTCCAGCAAAACTAGTAGTTCTATCCCTCAAAGGTTAACCTGTATTAAATTCAACTATAATAGATTGGGAGATCAATATACATTAAGTGCCCATGCTACATGTCATTTTCCAACTCTTTAAGCAGCCTTTAACATTATATGATTAAGTGGACATATGTGCCATTTTACACAATTACACCAACTTTTCAACAAAATCCAGGAATTAGTTAATTCTTTAAATTCCACCGTGAACAGTAGTCCTATATGGTGTGGTATAGTTTTCCATCTGTATTAGCTCCCTTTTGTAAAGCTGGGCAACACATGAAATAAAGACATCAATTGTTTGTCCTTCTCTGAAAAAGTGTTTCAGCTGTCTAGTTCCAGTCACTGAAGGAAGAGGCAGAGGCAAGTTTAAATTATCCCAGAAAACTGAATAAATTGCTTTATTTGGTGTCTTCAAGATGCTTCACCTTCTGTGGGGGAAGTAGGTGTTGTGGGAGAGACCATTTCAGGTTTTCGTGAAATTCTATCCAATTCTGCCTGAACATCGGTCAAGACTGGCTTCTGGCCTGTACAAAAAAAAAAAAAACACACAACACTTGGTCATGCTTAAAAATGAAAGGACTTGTTTTCCCACAACTATGTTATATCTTAAAAACATCCATAAAAAAAAAAAAGAGTTAAGTTTTCCTGCTTTAATACAATACTAAATAAGTTGTTTCATGCAATCACATTTACAAACTGCAGATACACTAGAGTAAAGATATAGTAAAACGAGAACATATTTAGTCCGTAGCAATTTTAGACATGTGGGTTACCCTACTGTTTGGCTAACAAGCCATTTTTACAATAGTTCTCTCAAGGTCTTACACTGTATCTGGAAAGCAAATCCTATGAAATCCTAACATAAATGATATACATTCCATCTCCTAAAATTTCTAGAAAGTGTTGACCAATAAATGCTGGGCTCACATTATAAGTATGTATTATTCACACCACATGTTAATGTGTTAAGCACACAATAATACACAGATTTATATTTCAAACAGTTACATGGCCCGAATTGGCCTATGTCTTTCTATAAACCTGTTCACTTATTCTAAGTACCCTTTAACACTTTGCAAAGCTGAAATCAACTTTAGCATTAGAAAATAATGAACTTGACTGATACTGATTTGATCTCTTGAGTATATTTTATAATGAACCAAAGTGCTCTCAAGTAACTAACTGTACAATTTACCAACAGAAAAAATAAACCCTCTTCACATTCCCAATCGCCTTACCTCCTTCCACACAGGCATGGGGGAAACAGGATTATTTTATCTAGGTTTACATGAAAATTCTTATTTAAAAAGGACCACAGATCCTTAATAGGTCTTAGCCGACTGAGCTTAAAAAGCAGACCAGACCTTTTAAGCTACTGAAGATCTGTGAAATTTCCTGCCCAGAGGAAGCCTATGACCAGTCTTTGCATATGAATCGGCATACACCCCCCACATGGATACTGCCCCCCTCTTCAAATAGGGGCTGGAGATCTTTTGTGCCCCTATTCACCAGTTTTCTTGATTGGGTTGAAGACTCTCTGAATTCCCATCCACCCTCCCGAAGTGGGTATCACAAAGTTGTACTGTAATGCATATGCATAAGATGGCCCAAATGCATATGCATACAGTAGAATTAAGGTCAGTGTGGCAATCCTCCTTGTATCTAGTGCTGGGTAATGGAGTTTGCAGTCCATAGAATCACAGAATATCAGGGTTGGAAGGGACCTCAGGAGATCTAGTCCAACTCCCTGCTCAAAGCAGGACCAATCCCCAATTTTTGCCCCAGATACCTAAATGGCCCCCTCAAGGATTGAACTCACAACCCTGGGTTTAGCAGGCCAATGCTCAAACCACTGAGCTGTCCCTCCCCCCAAATTGATAGGTTTAGCTAGGCTCTCATTCTATATTCAGCAATAAAGGTTTCTGCTTCAGCTTTTCAAAAGTAGTTGTGAGGCAGCTGCAGTGATTAGATGGAGGGTGTTCTGGCATATCTGAAGGCCAGAGTATAAGACCAACAGCTGACAAATTATGCTGCAATCATCATGTACCTCCCACCCCTGAAGATTCTGTCTCTGTGTAGTTCTTTAAGATGTATACCAGTAGGAGCAACACTTCGGGGGCTGTACTATTACCAGACAAGTGTGATTGTTAGATATAGGATCAGCATGTCTCTGTCGCTCTGTAACTTAAGACTGAGGAAAAAATTCTGTAACTATGATGTGCTCACCTTAATTAGGACAAAAGTATCACTCCATGGAAGAGAAAGCATCTCTAGGGAAGCTGGCTACTCCAGATAATTCCTGATCAATATGGCCCCAGACTGGAGTCAGGAGGACCAAGATGTCCTGTAGATATGCACTACAATACTTCGTAGTGAGGGTTGTGTGATCAAGACAGCCAATATTCAGAGATCACTGAGGGATTTAAATAACTAGGATTCCCAATCTATGCAGAAGCTACTGATGAAATCTCTGTGCTCATTCTGAATCTTTCCCCTACACTCTCTGCAATCAGCCCAAGAAGAGTAGGACTATTACAAGCAGGAGGACCTCCATTTAGTGCTGTACAAACATAAAAAGAGCCCATGCTCCAAAAAGCTTAGACTCTTAAAGGACAACAGGTGGATGAAAAGAATCAAAGTACAGTAGTAAGAGCCTGTTTAACACCACTGAGGAGCACTTGTGTGTGCATGCTAAGTGGGGATGAATGTAGCTAGCATGCTTCCTTTATTTTCTAACACCACAGGCTCATGCAGCAATTACCCAGAAGGGCCTTTTTGCTCTCTTCACCTTCCCTAATAGAAGGGAGAAATCCAGGTGATGAGGAACAAAAGAGGGGACTCAATAGATGAGCATTCATATTACTTATCCTCATTATTCCCCTGCAGGAATGCAAGAGAGTCTCTTGGTCTGTGTTTGTTCTCCCCACAAAAGCTCTGATTCTAGCACACAAACATTGGAAAGCAGCAGATAGAAAGAAGACTAAAAACCTCGGAGCCTCACAGTACTAAGGGCTAGCAGATAGCGAACAGGATATTATTCATAAATTTCAATTAGATATAATACAATATGATTTTTCCCCCAAAAAAGCTCAGAGGCTCACAATACAGCCATGACACCCTCCCACATTAAAATCTACTATGATCTCATCTTGGTTTACCATTGTCAGCCTCTCAGGTTTTACCATGTCGTTGAGCCATGGATAACGCTGTATATATTGAAGTTGTATTACTTATCTTGCCACATTTCTAACTGCATTTTAACAAATATTGCATGCTAGATTAAAGATATTCCTTGCACAAATGAAAATTCCCATGATGCTTTAGGATTATTCATACCTGACTTTTTTGCTGATGGTGGTAAATTGCTGCCACCACCTCCACCGCCCCCTCCTCCAGGGCTGCCACCACCAACACCAGGACCGCCTGGGGAACCAGTTTTTTTACTCAGCAAACTATTGAAGAAGTTAGCTAGGACGCCTTCGCTTGTGGCTCCAGCTACATCAAAAAAGTAGAAAGGTATTTTATATATGAAGAACAACATTTTCCAAACAAATGCTGACTACACAGTTGTTTTGCAGTGTTGTAGTACTGGGTTTATCCCAGGATATGAGAGACAAAGGTGGGTGAGGTAATATTTTCTATTGAACCAACTTCCGTTGGTGGAAGGTACAAGGTTTCAAGCTTCACCGAGCTCTTCTTCAGGTCTGGAGAAGGAAACCCAAGCATTCAAGCTAAACACGAGGTGAGATAGATTGTCTTACAGATATTTGAGACAGGCTGCAAGCAATGGACAAAGTCCAGTTACCCATCCCAAACACATTGACAATCTCATTTTTATCCTCACCCATCATAACTTTATATTCAACAACACTTTGTCCAAACCATGTGAACAGCCATGGGTACTAAAATGCCTCCCCAGTATGCCAACCTCCTCGTGGACCACCTCGAGGAAAATTTCTGTAAAAATGCATCACAAAACCAACAATATACAATGATATTTTCATCTTCTGGACAGATGACCTAAAAACTCCCTCAAAAATTTCCACCACTACTTCAGCTAACACACCCATCCATCAAACTCTCTCTAGTACATCCCCACACCAGCATCAACTTCCTGGACACCACAATCAACAATGGATTCCTACAGACAACTATATACAATATACATTCAGATCACCCCTGCAAATCCAGCAACCAGCTTTGATACACCCAGAAATCTGGTATCTACAGCCAGGCACTTAGATACCAAAGAATATGCACCGAAGAGAAGCTCTAGGATTCACATTTTAACACACCTTCACCAAACGAGGATGCGCCACTAGAGAAAAGTAGATTGCATCATGGAACAGGCCATACAAATACCCCAGGAGAACCTGCTTCAATGCAGGAAAACAAAGCCCACTGACTGCATACCCCTGGTTGTCACTTATCCCACGACAGAACACACACTCCTTGGGATATCATACAGCAATTAAAAGCTATACTTCATGGGGACCACAGTCTGAAATAAATCTTTCCCGAACCCCACTTCTGGCATTCAGATAACTCCCCAACCTCGCTAAGCTCATCAGAAGCAAGACAAGGACACGCCAACTCAAAGCAGCATCAGAGACTGCCAAAACAGATGCAAAACCTGCATCTCCAATGCTACAATGATCAATATTCCCTTCAACACCATACCTTTATGGATTCATGGCTCCTACACCTGCCTATCAACATACTAGAATATTTGATGTTCTTGATAAAGGTACACCACAACTACATGGGTGAAACCAGACAACCGCTACGTTCTCGAATGAATTCACACAGAAAACTGATAAGACAAAACACTTTACTACCCATGAGCAAACACTTTTCACGAAAGGATCATCCATACCTGAGTTCTCATTTCTTGTCCTCAAAGGAAACCTGTACGACACCTTCAAAAGATGGGCCTGGGAACTTAAATTCATAACTCTGCTGGACACAAAAACCAAGGGTTTTATGGCCCACTACAACAATTGCAACACACCCTGCTGCCTACTAACCCTCCATTGTCCTACAACTTCAGAGGTGTTAATTGCCCACATCATTTTAAGCAGTCTCCCACAACTTTGGTGACCCCTTTATGCTTAATCTGTCCCACCTTGTATTTACCTTGAACACTCTGGTTTCCTTCTCCAGACCTAAAGAAGAGCTCTCTGAGGTTCAAAAGCTTGTCCCTTCCAGCAACAGAAGTTGGCCCAACAAAAGATATCGTTGTCTCTTACACATATTAGGTCAGTATAAACAAATATAAAAGTATTTCAAGTGAGCAGTCAGGAATAGCTCACTTATTCCCACTACATTTTCCCTGCACAAGAAATATACCTTTCATATTAGGATCAATTTTTTTTGAGCCAGTAGGGATGGGTGTGACACTGGCCACGTTGGATGTTACTGATCTGTTTGGTGTCCTAGGGGAGCCTCCAGGAACTCTTGGCGAAGCATCCTACACAAAAGAAGATTGAATAATCAAACTATTTTGTGTACTCAACTTCCAGAAATAAACTATAATCTATACAAGCAGAACTATTCAATTACATTTTGCTATTTTTTCCATTTTTTTAAAAAAGGTACATTTCATACTGATCATGTAATTCAATGGAATACTTGTGCCAAAAAATTAATCCGTTTTAAATAAGAAATCATGCAATGCTGTGAGATACACATTTTTACAGAAAAGAAAAGGAATACTTGTGGCACCTTAGAGACTAACCAATTTATCTGAGCATAAGCTTTGGTGAGCTACAGCTCACTTCATCGGATGCATAAAAGTGGAAAATACAGTGGGGAGATTTATATACATAGAGAACATGAAACAATGGGTGTTACCATACACACTGTAACAAGAATGGTAACACCCATTGTTTCATGTTCTCTATGTATATAAATCTCCCCACCTGTATTTTCCACTTTTATGCATCCGATGAAGTGAGCTGTAGCTCACGAAAGCTTATGCTCAAATAAATTTGTTGGTCTCTAAGGTGCCACAAATACTCCTTTTCTTTTTGTGAATACAGACTAACACGGCTGCTACTCTGAAACCTGACATTTTTACAGAAGTGAGTATGTATAATGCATTAGCAAAGCACTTGAAAGTTAACAGGGAAAAAACCAAAAAAAAAAAAAACACCCCAAAAACCCAACCAGTATTGCAACTAAGAACCGCAGTCCAACAACTAGAGACACTGCAGAGGTGGGCACTCCACCCTGATGAGAGAGTAAAGCAGCTCTGGTTGTTTTGGAAACTTCATTCACTGGTTCATGGAGAAGCTACACCCAGCTCTCCTTAGTAATGAAGGCAAGCTGTGGCAAATACGGTGGAAAGAAGAATTTTTATTAAAAGCAAACAGCGTTGAAAACGTTTAGTACTTTCATTGCCTCACAAAAGCAACTTAATACGTCATATTACTGAGTAGTTGCTTGTCACTTGAAAAAAGGTTACAGGAACAGTCTTATAATTTTTTCTAAATTTGAACTTAAATAAGTAACAAGAGTTACACTGCTGAACATTTTATATACTAGTTCCAGAAATCCATCTAAAATGTAGGTATATCTGTACCTGCGCACACGTTGGAGCTCAATTTCATTCTCAGCTTAAGTATTTTTACAGCAATAAGAAAACTGTAGAAAAGCATTAAGAAAAAGCTTGTACATCACAAGTGCTCTTAGCACTGAAGTCCGTGATCTTCTCACCCAAACGTGCTATTGTATTAATCAAAACAGAAGAATGCACGATTTTCAGTTTCAGTATTTAAAATCTTTGTTACTAACCACTGGCCTTCCAGCTGCAGTAGGTGGCTGTTTCGCTAATAGAGACTGGAAAAAAAACAAAATATTAGACATTACTGTTTGCATTTACTGTAACAAGCTCAAAAATAAATATAATTGAACACCACGTTTAAATGAAACTAATTATCTACCATACAAATGCAAAGTAACTCTACCTGCTGCTTCATAAGAAACACTTGATCATCTTCTGCTACTATTTCTTTTTCATGCACAAACTGCAATATAAAAAAAACATTTCAATATGGTTGTGACTGATGTCATTTAAAAACTAGAGGTTGTCTTATTCTATTTAAAGATTAATATGAGGAGGCACAAAAAAATGCAGGAAATGGACTCAAGACAACATCTTCTTCAACCTAAAGCTGTTCTGGTGCTTTACACATTTTCTAATTGTTAACACAAAGCCAGTGACCATAAGGTAACTATCTTCACATGCTGCTAGCTGAACATCTTTACCTCTGCATTTATTTTTAAAGCAAGAGACATTGTTAAAGTGTTTTATTTCGTTAACATTTTTATTACAATTAATAGTTTAGACATGCTCTATGGAAGGCATTTGTCATAAATATAAAGGGAAGGGTAAACACCTTTAAAATCCCTGCTGGCCAGAGGAAAAACCCTTTCACCTGTAAAGGGTTAAGAAGCTAAAGATAACCTTGCTGGCACCTGACCAAAATGACCAATGAGGAGACAAGATACTTTCAAAGCTGGAGGGGGGAAAAAACAAAGGTTCTCTCTGTCTGTGTTGTTTTTATCGGGACCAGAGCAGGAATGCAGGTCAGATCTCCTGTAAAGGGCTAATAAGCAATCTAGCTAGAGATGCATTAGATTCTGTTTTGTTTAAATGGCTGATAAAATAAGTTGTGCTGAATGGAATGTATATTCCTGCTTGTGTCTTTTTGTAACTTAAGGTTTAGCCTAGAGGGATTCTCTATGTTTTGAATCTGATTATCCTGTAAGGTATTTGCCATCCTGATTTTACAGAGGTGTTTCTTTTACTTTTTCTTCAATTAAAATTCTTCTTTTAAGAACCTGATTGCTTTTTCATTGTTCTTAAGATCCAAGGGTTTGGATCTGTGTTCACCTATGGAAATTGGTGAGGATTTTTATCAAACCTTCCCCAGGAAAGGGGGTGTAAGGGTTGGGAGGATTTTAGGGGGAAAAGACATTTCCAAACGGACTCTTTCCCAATAATATACCGGTTAGACATTTGGTGGTGGTAGTGATAAAGTCCAAGGGCAAAAGGTAAAATAGTTTGTACCTTGGGGAAGTTTTAACCTAAGCTGGTAAAAGTAAGCTTAGGAGGTTTGCATGCAGGTCCCCACATCTGTACCCTAGAGTTCAGAGTGGGGAAGGAACCTTGACAGCATTGTTACGTACTTAGTACAAAATTGTTCAGTTTATAGGGCATGATCTTCTCAGACTGTTCAAAGATCTTGAAATTTTGATTTAGACTGAAGAACCTCACCGTATGTCTGGGGACTAGGTAGGTACTGAAATGCCACCATACTTTACCTTCCTCACCTTTCGAGAATCTCATAAACAACAAATTTATCCTCACAACCATCTTGTGATCTAGGAAAATATCTGTTTTACAGAGGGAAAATGAAACAGATGTGACCTTCTCAAGGTCACATGAAATTAATAGTAGAGCTGGAAACTGAACCCAGAAATCCTGAGTCCCAGTTCTAAGCCTCTATCACAAGATCACCCTTCCTCACAACAAATCCTCCGGCAGGGCAAAAGGTGTCTTAAAGCAAGTAAAATTTTACTGAGGATCAGGCCTGAAGTCTATATGCATGTAGAAACAGGTGAATTATTTTCTTGAGCACCGGGTATATACTACTACTACATATCTTGTCTTTTCCAGGATTGTGCAGATTATAGTGTCACTTTTCCCATTAAGTATTTGTAAGTAGCTCATGCAGTGGGAAGTTGCAGAATAATCCTAAAATATCAGTTTCATTAGGTGAGAGGTAGAGGTACTGGTCTTCAGATCCCCTCACCCCTTATTTGTCCTTTGCTTATGGCATCTCCTTGAATAACTGAGACAGAATTATTTATAAAATGTACTAAGCACAGAAAGTTTGCTGGATATGTTGCACATCCAATATAGATTTATCTTCTTGTTTAATTCCGGGCTTTATTTGCCTACTTTTGGTTTTAAATAGGGTTTACAACCATGAGTTTCTACTACAGAATATAGGAAATAGGGAAGAGTTAAGATTTTTTTAATTCATAAGAAATTTATAAAGGCATTTTAAACATTCAGGTTTGCTGAGAGTTAGTACATTCTGAATTTAACTCATAAATCAATGCAATTTAACTTTCCAAAAGAGCAGAAGTTAGGTGCAAGCATACGCATCTTTAGAATGCTGTAGCTGTAGTGCTAGAGGAAGACACTTTTAAATACAATGCTCCCATCTGAAGTTTGAATGGAAGCTCATAGTCAAAGATGTTTCAGAGACTACTGGATACCTTTCCAATTTTAATTTGATAAAATATGAAATTGAAACGGATTTAACATTCCTAACTGGATCTTCCTACTAGAAATGAGAAGATAAGTCTGAAAGAAGTCAAGCTGCCTCAGCTTTGCTGTTAAATGTAGTAGCTGGGCTTCTGGCTTCATTTATAGCTACAGCTCATAAAAACTGAACAAAAAGAAATTTAAAAAGGAGTGAGGGAAAAGGTTGATAAGCTTCACAAACGTCATCATCCTCTTTTAAATAGTGGGTGCAGGCATACCACATACATATCTGAGATTCTTTGAGGCTGTGATTTCTTAACACTGTTTCATAAACACTGGCACAATGGCAAAAAGGCACAACAGGCCTACCTAAATTAGATGTTTTAATGTTGCATTTTATTACATTATATGAGGTCCATTCAATTTGCCTGCTTTTGAAAAAAAAATCTGAGTTAGTAAACTGTTTTGGGGGCATATTATAATGAAAATGTTGACCTATAATGTTTGGTCCCATTTGGAAACTAAAGATGTACCTGTATATCTTGGAAAATACATTACAACTGCACCAGTAAACGAGCATAAGAGATTTATGTTTCTCTGAGTATGGCAGCAACCCTAATGGTTTAACTGCCATAGTTTGGCAAAGCAAAGCATCAAACTTCAGTGAATATCTACAAAGGAAATGTAATGGAGGAGTGTTAACAAGGCCACTTTACCTTGAATGATCCCTTGAAATCTGATAACTACTCATGCTAAAAAAAACCCCAAAACAAACAGTTACTCACCTTCTTGTAACTCTTGTTCTTCGAGATGTTCATGTCCAGTCTAATCAGGTGTGTGCGCACGCGCACGGAAGCCTGAAGATTTTCCCCCAGCAGTATCCGTCAGATCGGTCTGGGAACCCTCTGGAGTGGTGCCATCATTGTGCTCAATATAGGGCCCTACTAAGTTCCCACCCCCTCAGTTCTTTCTTGCTGGCTACTCCAACAGAGGGGTAGGTGGGTGGATATTGGAATGGACATGAACAACACATCTCGAAGAACAACTTTCTTCAAGTGCTTGTTCATGTCAATTCCAATCAGGGGACTCCCAAGCCTAAATTCAGGAGCCAGTGTCGAGCTGTCCACTGACTGGAGCACTGCTCTACCAAAGGCCGCATCATCCCTGGCCTGCTGGGTAATCGCATAATGTGCGGTGAAAGTACGTATGGAGGACCACATCGCCACTCTGCATATTTCCTGGGTCAGGACTTGCACCAAGAACGCTGCTGAAGAAGCTTGCGCCCTAATGGAGTGCGCTGTGAGCGGAGGGGCAGGCACCTCTACCAGGTTATAGCATTCACGGTTGCATGGCATGATCCACGAGGAAATTCACTGGGAGGAGACTGGAAGACCCTTCATCCTGTCTGCCACAGCCACAAACAGTTGAATGGACTTCCTAAACGGTTTCGTTCTTTCCATGTAAAAGGCTAGCGCTCTCTGGACATCCAATGAGTGAAGCCTCTGCTCTCTGCCACTCAAATATGACTTAGGATAGAACACTGGGAGGAAGACGTCCTGGTTGATGTGAAACTGGGAGACAACCTTCAGGAGGAAAGCTGGATGTGGCCTGAGCCGAACCTTGTCCTTATCGAACACTGTGTAAGGGAGCTCTGATGTTAGGGCCTCAAGCTCAGACACCCTCCTGGCTGAGGTTATCGCTACCAGAAACGCCACGACAGGTAGAGCAGGGAACACGTCGCCAGTGGTTCAAAGGAGGACCACCCATCAATTCAGAAATGACTAGATTGAGGTCTCAGGTCAGGGTCAGCTGCTGGACGTGCAGACATAGCCTGTCGAGACCTTTCAGGAAACGGCTGACCATAGGGTTGGCAAACACTGATCAGCCCTCTGAACCTGGATGGAAAGCAGAGGTGGCGGACAAGTAAACTCTTATTGACGACAGTCCCTGCAGCTTGAGATGCAGAAGGTAGTCCAGTGTCCCTATGGTATAGAGACAAGCATCTGGGACGAGTGATGCTGTGCCAACCAGAATGAGAATCTCTTCCACTTGGCAAAGTAGGCAGCCCTGGTGGAGGGTTTCCTACTGCCAAGGAGGACTTGTCTAACCAGGTCTTAGCAGGAGAGCTCTGTGGGGTTCAGTCATGGCACTTCCACGCCGTGAGGTGCAACGACTAGAGGTTCAGGGGCTGCAGATGGTGGTGATCCTGAGTTATTAAATCCAAGAGGAGCAGCAAGGTAACTGGGGCTTCCATGGACATTTCTAGGAGAGATGTGTACCAGTGTTGGTGGGGCAGGCTGGAGCTATCAATATCACTGAAGTCTCTTCCATCCATATCTTGAGGAGCACCTTGTGAATGAGACGGATGGTCAGGAAAGTGTAAACAAGTTGGCCTCCCCATGGGAGAACGCATGTGTTCGCGATGCAGCCCACTCTGTGATTCAGGAAGGAGCAAAAAACTGTCGGCACTTCCTGTTGCATCGCCTGGCAAACAGATCCATCTGGGGAGAGCCACAGCGTTGGCAGATTGAGTTCGCAATGTCCGGGCATAGGATCGCTCGTGGCCGTGAAAAGACCTGTGGAACTTGTTCTGTACTCCTGGGAGGTACGATGCTTGCAGGTGTATCAAATGAGCTACAGAAAAATCCACAGTGTGAGGAGCATGCACCCCTGTTTGTCGATATAGAACATCACCGTGGTGTTGTCTGTCATGACTGATACACATCTCCCTGTCAAGCGGGCTCGGAAAGTCTGGCATGCCAGACGCACTCCGACTGATGCGGAGAGCGAGTTCTGCCTGAGACCAGAGGCCTTGTGTCCTGAAGTCTCCCAGATGTGCTCCCCAGCCCAAGTCTGGAGCATCCATCACTAGCGAGAGGGATGGCTGAGGACTGGTGAAGGGGACCCCTGCACACACTACCTGTGGATTGAGCCACCACTGGAAAGAGTTGAGGACAAGGTGAGGCAGAGTTACAACCCTGTCCAAACTGTCCCGAGCCGGCCAATACACCAAGGCTAGCCACGACTGGAGAGGCCGGCGTCTGAGCCTGGTAACATAGGTACAAGAAGGGGTTGGGATGGTGGCAGCGTCAGGGAGCCATGGAGCTACTCCCGATCCTGCTGATACCAACGGCACTGGAGGTGATATGAAAGTGGCCAAAGCCATCGATGCTGCCCTGGAATGCAACCCTTGGCTCCGCCCTTGGTGAAAGGCCCAGGGAGTCCAAAAGGGCCACTGTGCTGGGGACTGCCACTGTACGGGCCATGGTGCTGGTCTCGTGATGACCTGAACCATCTACTTGTGATCCTACGAGATCGATAGGAGTCCGACTCAGAGGTCTCAGAAAAGGACGACCACGGAGGAGCGGTATTTCGAGGCATCCAGGGTCCGCACCGAGGGCTCGGGGACCGACTAAGCTGCTGACCCTGTTCTGGCGCCGGGGAGCAGTGCAGCGGGGATGGAGACCGCCAGGCCATCATTGCAGGCTTTCCCCTTGATGGTGCCGGGGGAGCGACCAGTGCTGGCGACCTCTCCCGTCTAGGTGGGGAGAACGGTGCTGTGAGCTGGAGCTGGTCCTGGGCTGCCTCACACATCTCCGGGGTCAACGGGAAGTGAAGTTGTCGGCTCAGCCTCAGCCAGCGAGAAGTGTCCAGACTCGACCGCCCTTCCACGGGGGCAGGAGTCGACGCAACCGTCTCTGGCAGCGAAGCTGATGTAGTGTGGCCCAGCGCGGGTCTAGCCTGGGAGGAAATGGTCCTCTTCTGCGGCACTGGTGATTGAGACAAATGCCTGCCTGCAGCATGTGAGCCACAAGTGGAGCCATGACAGTGACAAGAGTCCCTGTCTTTACTCAGCACTGATCCCCGTGCCAACGGTGCTGGGGCACTGCATACTGAGGAGGTACTTGGTGCCGGGTCCGCCAATCCGGGGTCGGACTGGGGCTGGAGTGCCACTTCCATTAGTAGGATCTTCAGGCACTGATCTCTAAGCTTCAGTGTCCTGGGGCGAAAACCCCTGCAGATCCTACAGCGATCCTTTTGATCCTTCGAACACAAAGTTTGAGGATTGCTTCTGGGCATACACTTGCCGCAGACCTTACAGACTTTGAAGCAAGGAGACCACAGCATGCCCTAGCACCCGGATAGCACTGGAGAGGAAACCCCTCCAAAGGAAACCTAAGCAAAGTACCTACTAACTACTTAACACTAACTACAGAACTAATGAAAACTATATACAGACTGCCAAATGCGCTTGTCATGACAAGAGTAAGGGGAAGTTCCAGCTAACTGTCACTGGTGGTAAGAAGGAACTGAGGGGGTGGTGGGTCGGTATTGAGTGACATGATGGCACCACACTAGGGGGCGCTCAGACAGATTTGATGGATACTGCTAGGAAAAATCTTCTGGCTGCTGCGTGCGCACGCACGCACACCTGACTGGAATTGACATGAACAAGCACTCGAAGAAGAACAATCTGTTCCATCTTGTATTTAGCTGTGACACTCTTGGTATGTCTACACTGCAACTAGACACTTGCAGCTGGCCCAGGCCAGCTGGCTCTGGCTTATGGGGCTCAGGCTGTGGGACTGCAGTGGAGACTTTCCTGCTCAGGTTGCTGCCCAAGCTCTGGGATCCTCCCATCTTGCAGGATCCTGGAGCCCAGGGGTCTTCACTAAATTAAATAGCCCAACCGCCCAAGCCCTGAGAGCCAGAGACAGCTGGCATGGGCCAGCCAAGGGTTTTTAATTGCAATGTAGACATTCCTCCAGAGTAAGTTTCCTAGACCTGAAGAGGTCTGAATAACCTCGAAACCTTGTCTCTCTCACCAAATGGAGTTGGTCCAATAAAAGATATTATCTCACCCACTTTGTCTCGCTAACTAAGAAGCGACTAAATCAAGAAGTTTTCTATTTACATCTTCAGTTTTTCTTTAATGTGGATCTTAAATCAGTGAGCCAGGGATTCGTTAGCATTTGGAGAAGACCGCTGTTATAGATTACACTTTTGGGGAGAAGGGAAGACACCAGCCACCCTGACTCACTACTGAGTTTATAGTTTGAGATTATGAGGTCAGTAACTGACACCTGGGGCACTGCAGCCTGATTTAGTTTGGTTCCATACACCTCAATGGCTAAATGATTTTGCCCCCTGTATCTTTTTCTACTGGTGAAGAGAACAGAAGGGTTTTTAAATAGCTATTTTACCAGGTAATCCTAGACATTTTAAGAGGTGGGCTTTAAGGCTGTATTTCTGAATTTTCATCAACAGTTTTCCTTTCTTCTGAAGAAAGTTCTACAGAGAATAATGGCAATAGGGAGAGGAGGGGTGGAAAAAGATCTACAGACACTTCTTTGTTGGATGAAACAAATAAACCCTTTAAGTAATGGAGAAGAAACACGGATGATTGAGAAGAGCAAACAGCAGGCTTCCATTCTCTTTTTAGAGAGCTAGAATTAAGATAACTGAGCCTTGTGTATGCAGATTTCTTAACTATGTCTGAACATAGGACATAGATCCTACCTGGAAGGCTGTTCCTTCATTTTCACCACATCCACCATCCAGAGGATTGTCTACAGATCCAGTTCAAGTCACCTCCATGAAGGTAGAGGCATAAGAATACAACCCATCATGAACAGTTTGAGTTAGACGTTTATGCCACTTCCAAAGCTGCTGTTGGAACCAGCACCTGCTCAGATTGAGCAAAATAAGCCAGATACTGAGGGGAGCAGCGTGCTATATGCAGCAACACCCATCTGTTTCTTCCTTTCCATGTTGCACAGCAACTAACTATAACAACGCAAACAGTAAGTAATGAAAGCTTGTTACTGGTGGCTTTCAAGAGGAAGCAGAAAGCAAACTGGGTAACTCACATAAGGAAGGTAACCAGAAAACGAACAATAAGTGGTTAATAAGCATGTGTCATTTGTGGTTAATAAGCATGGGGTAGCCAACCAAGGGAAGGGAGAAATGCTCTAAAATATGGCAACCAAGACACAATGTGTGTTATATTCCTACACGTTAACAAAACAGGTTTCCTTTGAAAGATACTGAAATCAAATTACCTTTCTGACAGGTGGTTTTGTTATGATATCTTCAAAACTGTCATCTGCTTTTAGTGTCTGAAAGTTTTCATGTAGTATTCCTATCTTCTTGTCATTATCCCATCCTGCAGGGCTTAAGGTAAACAAATACAGACATTAATCTTCAAATTTAAATATTCACTTGGTTGTTCCCTAATACCCAATATCAACCTGTGGATAAAGATTACCACTGTTGAAAACCAAAACAGAAGTTTTAATAACTGCCTTCTTCTACATCAGCCAGTGATTAGCAGCATCAGCTGTCTGAAGTATTTTTATTTTGCTCGGTGTAATACATTGGAGAAGTGATTTTCTCCCAGTGGAACATTCCACTTTAAAAATTGGCTTGACACTTCCTCCCTCCAAAACAGTGTCTGCTCACCAACAGTTTTAACCCATTAACTAACAATCCAGAAAAATCCAAACCTGTTCTTACTGTGAATTTGTAACACTTAACACAAAAATTTAGTGAATGTTAATGTTGAAACAAAATCGAAATAGCTTTATAGAACTACTACCTCTTATATACACTATACTGTGTAGATACAAATGTATACATGAATGAATATTTAATAATTAAGATAAACTTACATAAATACTGCATCTTTTTCCACAACAGCAGCAGATACATTGAAAGGAAATCCATATAATTTCTGGACAATATATCTATACACTAAATCAATATTTTTATTTTCCTTTACTGAAGTGTAAATAAGCGCTGCACCATCTGAACACATTTGTTAAAAGAAAATCAGGAGTTTTATTAGCTCAAGCTAACAGTTAACTAATCTTTTTAGAACACTGCTCACTGTTTCCAAAAGCAAACTTTATAACCGCTAGAACTATTCAAAGAAAATTTCTATTTGAAACTAACCTTAAATTTTATAAACTCATTTAGAGACTGAAAAAGCCGGGCAAAATAAATACCTCTACTCAGTAAGTCAATTGTACGTTGTAGCTTTTATAGCAGCAACAGGCTCTTTTAACTCCCCAAAGAAAAGCCCACAATGCTACCACAACATTCATGGTAAACTATCAAAGTTGGTTATCTCAAAAGTACTAAAGGAACCAGCAGTTATTGCCAAAGTCCTCTTAATTCCTCCTAGAAATTTTTTAAAGTAAAGTAAAGGAGCAGAGTTGTACCGTATAAAATGAAGATATACGTTTCCCTACAAGGGGTGAGTATAATGCCAACACAGATGTGCAGTTAGCTGATGTGTCTGCCAACACCAATATGACA